>NC_092370.1:172964982-173668482 GCF_030028105.1 Mobula birostris | reverse complement strand
TTACTGTGTACTGTACCAGCAGTTATGGTCGAAATGACAATAAACAGTGACTTGACTTGACTTGATGTACATCCAGGCCTTTGTAAGATACAGCTTTGTTTGTACAAATTAAGATTAAGGCAGTCTTGAAATGAACACCTTTTGAAAGAGTTCACTGTGAGATTAGAATTCAATGTACCACCAGATTTCTACATTCACGGCATTAAACATGCCAAAAAAAACATCAAGATTTAGAAAAGATGCAGAACTATTACTAGCTTAACTAGACATCAAGTTACGGCAAGATACTGCAATCTTTCAGGCAGTTGTGAAGCTTGAAATTGACTATTGTTCTCTGTAATTAGATTCAGGCCATTAAACCACCAGCAATTGTTGAAATCACAAACACATACAGCAACATGCAGCACTGTCCAATACCTCAGTGAGAAGGTTATTGCACAGGTGTCTGCCCTACAAAGCCAGTTAATACCATTTTACAGAGAACTCAACTGCTACAGGGGACATCAATATTATAAATGTCTCGCAGGCATTTAAAGGAATTGTTGCTCTTTTTCATTATAAAAAACAAGGTCCAGGAACTGCTTCTTCAACCTAAAAATATCAAATTTACCTTTACATCATTGAGAACATTGAAGGGAATTTTGTTGCTGACAAGTAGTATCACCAACCTCAGGTTGTCAGAGTTCAGATCAATAAACAAATTAAGTTGAGACTGCATGTCATCAGCCACAGTGGTGACTGCTAGTGCAGAACAAACTGAAAGATGGAGGCAAGTTCAACCTCCATCATGGACTAGATTTTAGTGAGAATATATGGGCACCCTATGCAAACTCCAAGCGTAGAGCTGGCTAACTGAACTCTGCTGGTGCCTCCTTAGCTGTTTTCCAACTTTATACATCACGTTACAACAGATTGCATAAACTTGCAGCAATAGCACTCGGGAATTAGCCTGCTGACCTTTACCACATTCGCCCTGAGAATAACCAGAAAGCCTATTTGTTTGAATTAAAAAGAACAGATGTGAGGGACAAGAACAAGCACAACTTAACATGCATTGCTCAAAATTATTTGATCTTAATTAAATGTTCTAAGTTGTTTAAGCACATTCCAAGTGATTTTAATTTCTTCCAAAATATTAATTGACTAAAACTTAATTGCTAAATTTGTTTTTCAATATTTTTGAATATCAGTAATTTGACAGCTGGAAAAGCCTGAGCCATTTTGTGTGTGAGGCTTGTATCTGAATACCCACACAATGGCATTATGTTGAACAACACCCAACCACTGAAAAGAGCTGTTCTATTTGAATCAGAAGGGAAACAGAGAGGAGGATAAAATCTGGAATTAGTACATGTTCGCAGTTGGTACACATGGAGAGTTTACTGCTGGCACCAAGTTCTAGCTGATTGCCACTACAAGTCAATAAGTGCAAGAAAAACAATGCTGAGATTACAATTTCACTGAAGTATGTATTCTCAGGAGTATTTTCATTGTGAATTTTGTTTTGTTTTCAACTGAAAAATTCAGAGCAAGAAGGCTGCGAATGAACGGCTGATTTTCGGAACAAAGCCAGTTCTTACCACTCGGGGTAAAAGAAAGGCAGGTGCGTGATGTCGGCCAGTAGAGCACGAAAGGTTTAAAAAGGCAAGGAACCTTCAACGGTTTTTGATTCGGAGCAAGAAGGCTGCGAGTGAACGGCTGATTTTCAGAGTGAAGGCAGTTTTTACCACTCGGGGTAAAAGAGAGGCAAGACTGCACAGGCATGTGACGTCAGCCAGTAGAGCGCGAAAGGTTTAAAAAGAAGACTGCCATATCCAGTGGGGAGCAGAGTGGGAAGCAGCAGAGTGATAGGGCTTCGGCTCAATGGGCTTTGGCAGTAACAGGACAAGGCGAGGTAGGTTTACCTGTGCTATTTGTGGAAGGGAGGAGGTATGTGTGTGAGGCCAGTTTTCTGTGCTCGGTATCAAATGTGGGAGACCCTGGAGTCTCCCAGCCTCCCGACGGCCATATCTGCACCAGGTGTGTCGAGCTGCAGCTCCTGAGAGACCGAGTTAGGGAACTGGAGATGCAGCTCGATGACTTTCACCTGGTCAAAGAGAGCAAGGAGGTGATAGAAAGGAGTTATAGGCAGATGGTCACACCTTGGCCACGGCAGACAGACAAGTGGGTCACAGTCAGGAGGGGGAAGGGGAAGAATCAGGTACTAGACAGTACCCCTGTGGCTGTACCCCTTGACAGTAAGTACTCCTGTTTGAGTACTGTTGGGGTGGACAGCCTACCTGGAGGAAGTGACAGTGGCCATGTCCCTGGCACAGAGTCTGGCCCTATGGCTCAGAAAGGTAGGGGAAGGAAGAGGAAGGCATTAGTGATAGGGGACTATATAGTTAGGGGGTCAGACAGGCAATTCTGCGGATGCAGGAAAGAAACTCGGATGGTAGTTTGCCTCCCAGGTGCCAGGGTCCGGAATGTTTCATATCGCATCCAAGATATCCTGCAGTGGGAGGGAAAACAGCCAGAGATCATGGTACATATTGGTACCAATGACATAGGTAGGAAAAAAGAAGAGGTCCTGAAAAAAGAGTACAGGGAGTTAGGAAGGAGGTTGAGAAGCAGGACCGCAAAGGCAGTAATCTCGGGATTACTGCCTGTGCCAAATGACAGTGAGAATGGGAATAGAATGAGTTGGAGGATAAATGCATGGCTGAGGGATTGAACCAGGGGGCAGGGATTCAGATTTCTGGATTATTAGGACCTCCTTTGGAGCAGGTATGACCTGTACAAAAATGACGGGTTGCACATGAATCCCAGAGGGACCAATATCCTGACGGGGAGGTTTGCTAAGACTACTGGGAAGACTTTAAACTAGAATTGTTGGGGGGTGGGAACCGAACTGAAGAGACTGGGGAAGAGGCGGTTGGCTCACAAATAGAGAAAGCTTGTAGACAGTTCGAGAGGGAGGATAGGCAGGTGATAGAGAAGGAATGCGCTCAGACCGAAGGTTTGAGATGAGTCTGTTTTAATGCAAGGAGCATTGTGAACAAAGCGGATGAGTTTAGGGCGTGGTTCAGTACTTGGAGATATGATGTGGTGGCCAGTACAGAGACTTGGATGGCTTAGGGACAGGAATGGTTACTTCAAGTGTTGGGTTTTCGATGTTTCAGAAAGGACAGGGAGGGAGGCAAAAGAGGTGGGGGCATGGCATTGTTGATCAGAGATAGTGTCACGGCTGCAGAAAAGGTGGACGTCATGGAGCTTACAAACAGGAAGGGGTCAATAACTTTACTGGGTATTTTTTACAGGCCACCCAATAGTAACAGGGATATCGAGGAGCAGATAGCGAAACAAATCCTAGAAAGGTATAATAATAACAGAGTTGTCGTGATGGGAGATTTTAATTTCCCAAATATCAATTGGCATCTTCCTGGAGCATTTTTAGATGGGGTGGAGTTTGTTAGGTGTGTCCAGGAAGGTTTCTTGACACAATATGTAGATAAGCCTACAAGAGGAGGCTGTACTTAATTTGGTATTTCGAAATGAACCTGGTCAGGTGTCAGATCTCAGTGGGAGAGCATTTTGGAGATAGTGATCATAATTCTATCATGCTTACAATAGCACTGGAGAGAGATAGCAACGGACAAGTTAGAAAAGTGTTTAATTGGAGTAAGGGGAATTATGAAGCTATCAGGCAGGAAATTGGAAGCTTAAACTGGAAACAGATGTTCTCAGGGAAAAGTACGGAAGAAATGTGGCAAATGTTCAGGGGATATTTGTGTGGAGTTCTGCAAAGGTAAGTTTCAATGAGACAGGTAAGTTATGGTAGGGTACAGGAACCGTGGCGTACAAAGGCTGTAATAAATCTAGTCAAGAAGAAAAGAAAAGATTACAAAAGGTTCAGAGAGCTAGGTAATGTTAGAGATCTAGACGATTATAAGGCTAACAGGAAGGACCTTAAGAAGGAAATTAGGAGAGCCAGAAGGGGCCATGAGAAGGCTTTGCGGGCAGGATTAAGGAAAACCCCAAGGCATTCTACGAGTACGTGAAGAGCAAGAGGATAAGACGTAAGAGAATAGGACCAATCAAGTGTGACAGTGGGAAAGTATGTATGGAACCAGAGGAAATACCAGGGGTACTTAATGAATATTTTACTTCAGTATTCACTATGGAAAAGGATCTTGGTGATTGTAGTGATGACTTGCAGCAGACTGAAAAGCTTGAGCATGTAGATATTAAGAAAGAGGATGTGCTGGAGCTTTTGGAAAGCATCAAGTTGGATAAGTCACTGGGACCAGATGAGATGTACCCCAGGCTACTGTAGGAGGCGAGGGAGGAGATTGGTGAGCCTCTGGCGATGATCTTTGCATCATCAATGGGGACAGGAGAGGTTTCAGAGGATTAGAGGGTTGCGGAAGTTGTTCCTTTATTTAAGGAAGGGAGTAGAGATGGCCCAGGAAATTATGGACCAGTGAGTCTTAAGTGAATGGAGAAGATCCTGAGAGGCAGGATTTATGAACATTTGGAGAGGTATAATATGATTAGGAATAGTCAGCATGGCTTTGTCAAGAGCAGGTCATGCCTTACAAGCCTGATTGAATTTCTTGAGGATGTGACTAAACACATTGATGAAGGAAGAGCAGTAGATGTAGTGTATATGGATTTCAGCAAGGCATTTGATAAGGTACCCCATGCAAGGCTTTTTGAGAAAGTAAGGAGGCATGGGATCCAAGGTGACATTGCTTTGTGGATCCAGAACTGGCTTGCCCATAGAAGGCAAAGAGTGGTTGTAGATGGATCATATTCTGCATGGAGGTCGGTCAAAGGTGGAGTGCCTCAGGAATCTGTTCTGGGACCCTTACTCTTCATGATCTTTATAGATGACCTGGATCAGGAAGTGGAGGGATGGGGTTTGCTGATGACACAAAGGTTGGAAGTGTTGTGGATAGTGTGGAGGGCTGTCAGAGGTTACAGTGGGACATTGATAGGATGCAAAACTGGGTTGAGAAGTGGCAGATGAAGTTCAACCCAGATAAGTGGGAGGTGGTTCATTTTAGTAGGTCAAATATGATGGCAGAATATAGTATTAATGGTAAGACTCTTGGCAGTGTGGAGGATCAGAGGGATCTTGAGATCCGAGTCCATAGGACGCTCAAAGCAGCTGTGCAGGTTGACGCTGTGATTAAGGCGTCATATGGTGTATTGGCCTTCATCAATCGTGGAATTGAATTTAGGAGCCAAGAGGTAATGTTGCAGCTATATAGGACACTGGTCAGACCCCACTTGGAGTACTGTGCTCAGTTCTGGTCGCCTCACTACAGAAAGGATGTGAAAGCCATAGAAAGAATGTGGAAGCCATAGAAAGGGTGCAGAGGAGATTTACGAGGATATTGCCTGGATTGGGGAGCATGCCTTATGAAAACAGGTGAGTGAACTTGACCTTTTCTCCTTGGAGCGATGGAGTTTGAGAGGTGACAAAGATGATGATGAGAGGCATTGATCGTGTGAATTCTCAGAGGCCGTTTCCCAGGGCTGAAATCGTTGCCACAGGATGACACAGGTTTAAGGTGCTGGGGTGTAGGTACAGAGGAGACGTCAGGGGTAAGTTTTTTTACTCAGAGAGTGGTGAGTGCATGGAATGGGCTGCCGGCAACGGTGGTGGAGGAGGATACAATAGGGTCTTTTAAGAGACTTTTGGATAGGTACATGGAGCTTAGAAAAATAGAGGGCTATAGGTAAGCCTAGTAATTTAGTAATTTCTAAGGTAGGGACACATTCGGCACAACTTTGTGGGCTGAGGGGCCTGTATTGTGCTGTAGGTTTTCTATGTTTCTAAATCACTGATCTTGCTGCCGTTTCAGTGACCATATAATGTAATCCTGTAATTTACTCCTGAATTACATGTACTCAGTCCATGATCACCTTACAAGCTGCTCCTGAGCTTTAACAACTTGAGTAATAAAAATCCTCAATACCAATAAATGGAAGGATTCAATCAAAACATTATTTTGCAAAGTACTACAATTAACTGTAGCATTGAGCAATTTAGAAGTCTTTTCACATGACTATTATGGTCTGACACTGACCTACCTACTTTACTAGTGACAGTATTGTGTCTCAACTATGTTTATAGAGCAATGCTGCTGAGACTGCCTACTTTGTTGCACAAAACAGGAAAAGCTGTGACAGATTTGGAAATGTGCATGCTCAAAAGAATGAGAGGTAATCTCTTTGTAGTTTATAAAATTCTTCCATGGCTTGATGGTGTCAATGCAGAGAAAAATGCATCCTGCCTTCGGATTTGAAATCTTATGTCATCATCTAAATTAAGTGAAAGTCTGTTTTGGACAGAGATGGGAAGAAATTTCTTCGCTTAAAAGGTAGTGAATCTTTGGGATTCTGTACCCCAAAGATCTAAAGAGGCTCAAACTTGAATTCATTGAATGATTGATAAATTACAGGAGTTTAGGAGATGTAGAGATAGTGCAGGAAATTGCCCCTGAAATAGAAGCTCAACTATGGTCATGATCAAAGGTGGAATAGACTTACATGACCTATTCTCTTCCTAATTCTTGGTCATGTATTGATACTGATCTGGAGTTCCAAGAAAAGCTGCTGAAAAGACAGTTGATAACTCTAGCACAATGGAGATCAAAAGCTCCAAGGACCACAAACACGAGCAAACCTGCCGATGTTGGATATCCAAGACAGCACGCACTCAAAATGCTGGAGGAACTCAGTAGGCAGGCAGCATCTATGGAAAGGAATAAACAGTTTTCCGCTGAGACTCTTAATCAAGACTGGAAAAAAGATGCGTCAGAGTAAGAAGGTGGGGGAGGAAAGGAAGAAGTACAAGGTAGTAGGTGATAAGTGGAACCAGGAGAGGGACAGGGGGTGAAGTAAAGAGCTGGGAAGTTGATTGATGAAAGAGATAAAATGTTGGAGAAGGGAGAATCTGATAGGAGAGGGAAGACCATGGAAGAAAGGGAAGGAAGAGGAGCACCAGAGGGAGTTGATGGGCAGGTAAGGAGATTAGGTGAGAGGGAGGAAACATGATTGGGGTATGGTGAAGGAGAGAGAGAGAGGTGCAATTACCGGAAGTTCGAGAAATCAATGTTCATTCCATCAGATTAGTGGCAACCCAGATGGAATATAAGGTATTGATCTTTCAACCTCAGTGCAGCCTCATCGCGGCAGTAGAGGAGGCCATAGACTGACATGTCGGAATGGGAATGGGAAGTAGAATTGAAATGGGTGACCATCTGGATATTCTGATTTTTCTGGCGGATGGAGTGTAGGTGTCCAGTGAAGCGGCCTCCCAATCTGTGTTGGGTCTCACTGATATACAAGAGTCCACATCGGAAGCACTGGATGCAGTAGATGACCCCAACAGACTCTCAGATGCCTTACCTGGAAGGACTGTTTAGGGCCCTGAACGGTAGAGAGGGAGGAGGTGTAGAGGCAGGTATGGCACTTATTCCGCTTGCAAGAATAAGTGCCAGGAAAGAGATCAGTGGGGAAGGACAAGTGGACAAGCGAGTCAGGTAGGGAGCGATCCCTGCGGGAAGCAGAAGGTGGGGGGTGGGGAGGGGAGATGTGCTAGGTGGTGGGATCTCATTGGAGCTTTAAGAGAACTGGGATTGATGAGGCATTGGGACCTGATATCAAATATACAACAATTTGATCACCACCACTGTTATGCATTCATTTCAGTTTCATTTTCATACTGCAAGGTACATGCCTGGAGCACTTCCTTTGCCTGGTAAGTTAAGGCATGGTTATTCTGATAACAAAGCAAACAAGGTTTCAGTAAGCTAAGATTGAGTAAATCTGAAGTACAACACATCAATTGAATAAGAAGAAAGTAGAAACTGACGTATTTTCAACACATTTTAAGTTTCAAAACCAGGAAATATACAATCTTTTCAACTGAGCCAACCCTGCTCCCCCAACCAATGAGCAACACACACAAAATGCTGGAGGAACTCAGCAGGCCAGCCCTTTTTCCCCTCTCTCACCTTATCTCCTTGCCTGCCCATTACTTCCCTCTGGTGCTCCTCCCCCTTTTCTTTCTTCTATGGCCTTCTGTCTCTTTCACAAATCAACTTCCCAGCTCTTTAGGTCATCCCTCCCCCCTGCCCCACATTTCACCTATCACATTGTGTTTCTCTCCCCTCCCCCCATCTTTCAAACCTACTCCTCAGCTTTTTTCTCCAGTCCTGCTGAAGGGTTTTGGCTCGAAACGTCGACTGTACCTTTTTCCATAGATGCTGAGTTTCTTTCGCATTTTGTGTGCATTGTTTGTGAGGTTGCTAACATAAACCATAGGACACAGGAGCAGAATTAGCCAATTTGGCCCATTGAGTCTGCTCTGCCATCTAATCATGGCTGATCCTTTTTTCCCCTCCTCAGCCCCACTCCCCATATCCTTTGATGCCGTGTCCAATCAAGAACCTATCAATCTTTGCCTTAAATACACCCAATGACTGACCTCCACAGTTGCCTGTGGTAACAAATTCCACAAATTTACCACCCTCTGGCTAAAGAAATTTCTCCGCAACTGTTTTAAATGGACACCCCTCTAACTTGAGGCTGTGCCCTCTTGTCATAGGCTCCCTCACCATGGGAAATATCTTTTCCACATCTACCGTCTAGGCCTTTCAACATTTGAAAGGTTTCAATGAGATCGCCCCACATCCTTCTAAATTCCAGCTAGTACAGATCCAGAGCCATCAAACCATCCTCATATGATAACCCTTTCATTCCCAGAATCATCCTTGTGAACCTCCTCTGAACCCTCTCCAATGCCAGCACAGCTTTTCTTAGATAGGAGTCCAATACTCAAGGTGAGGTCTCACCAGTGCCTTATAAAGCCTCTGCATCACATCCCTGCTCTTATATTCTAGACCTCTTGAAATTAAAGCTAACATTTCATTTGCTTTCCTCACCACTGTCTCAACCTGCCAGTTAACCTTTAGGATGTTCTGTGCAAGGACTCCCAAGTCCCTTCGCATCTCCAATTTTTTGGATTTTCTCGACTATTTTATAGAAAATAGTCTGCACATTTATTTCTTCTACCAAATTGCATGACCATGCATTTTCCAACATTGTATTTCATTTGCCACTTCTTGCCCATTTTCCTAATCTAAATCCTTCTGCAGCCTGTTTGCTTAGCACTACCTACCTCTCCACCAATCTCCGTATCATAAGCAAACCTGGCAACAAAGCCATCTATTCCAGCGGTCCCCAACCACTGGGCCGCAAAGCGTCTGCAACCGGGCTGCGAGGAAGCGATATGATTTGGCCATATGAGTCAGCTGCACCTTTCCTCATTCCCTGTCACAGCCACTGATCAGCCATTACGCATGCGAGGTCATGACCCACGCGTCATCCATGTCAGGGCAGGAAGGTGATCAACTCCTCGTGCTTGCAAATGATGGCGGGCTGAAAAGTATGTTTGACATAACATCTCTGTCGGCATTTTGGATCAAAGTCAAGGCTAAATATCCTGAGATAGCCACGAAAGCACTGAAAACGTTGCTTCCATTTCCAATATTTTTCTGGGAAGCGGAGTTTTCTGCAATGAATGCAACGAAAACTAAACTGCGGAGTAGACTGGACATCAGGAACCCCCTTCGAGTATCGCTGTCTCCCATCACCCCTCGATAGGACGGTGTTGTTGCAGGGAAACAAGCCCAGGGCTCCCACTGATTCAGCGATATTGGTGTGTTGCAATGATTTTATATATTCATACGGGGAAAATACGTGCTGTGCATTTAATATCCAAATTTTACTTAAAATGTTATGATGCTATTGACTTATAAGTGACCTATATAACCCTATAGCAATTACAGCACGGAAACAGGCCATCTCGGCCCTTCTAGTCTGTGCCGAACGCTAATCTCACCGAGTCCCGCCGACCTGCACTCAGCCCATAACCTTCCATTCCTTTCCTGTCCATATAGCTATCCAATTTTTCTTTAAATGATCATATCGAACCTGCTTCTGCCACTTCTACTGGAAGTTCGTTCAACACTTAGTTCAAGCTCCCCTGATAATTGACTTAACATTATATTCATGCGAGGAAAATATGCGCTCTGTGTTTAATATTAAATTCGTTAGATAAACCCTTTTAGAAACAAAATTGAGTGTATTACCCACTTATCACCTATATTCTGGTAGTGATTAACACCCACCCCCACGAACAGAATCGTCAAAAAGGATTTGCTGGGGGTGGGGGGGGGGGTGAGGGAAGTCGGCAGGTCACGATGCGTATGTGCATTGGTGCCCACGCAAGTCTTCATGGTCATTGTAGTCTTTTGGGTAAACAACGCATTTGACTGCTACTCTTGTCCGTTGGCAACCCTACCACCTCCCCCACCGCTCGGCCGGTCCGCAAGAATATTGTCAATATTAAACTGGTCCGCAGGGCAAAAAAGGTTGGGGACCCCTGATCTATTCCATCATCTAAATTATCAATATACAGCATAAAAAGAAGTGGTTCCAACACTGACCCATGCAGAGCATCACTGGTCACTGACAGCCAACCAGAAAAGGATCCTTTTATTTCGACCAATCAGCCAATTCTCTAACTATGTTAGTAATTTTCCTGTAATACCATGGGCTCTTAACTTGGTAAGCAACCTCATGTATGGCACCTTGTTAAGGCCTTCTGAAAATCCAAATATGCAACATTACCGGATCCCCTTTGTATATCCTACTTGTAATCTCAAAGAATTCCAACAGGTTTGTCAGGCAATTTTTTCCCCTGAGGAAACCATGCTGATTTTGTCCTATCTTGTCCTGTGTCACCAAGTACTCCAAAACCTCATCCTTCATAATCGACTCCAACATCTTCCCAACCACTGAGGTCAGATCTAATTGCAGTAACTGGGCTCCATGACATGGTAGGTGGGGAGGAGAAAGAGCATGAACATCAGCATAAACCTCACACAAGCGTACATTCTGGACACAGCCATTGAGTGTCTCAGGTCTGCTGTACCTTGCAATGAGACTTTATCCTTAACCAATTACCCACTTTGATTGCACAGTCTTTAATATCCTGGCTACAAATTTCTTCTTTCTTCCATAAAAATTTCATGCAGGCCCTTCTAAGAGCATTACAATGCAAACGCAATTGCTAATGTGTTAATTATCACAAGGTTTCAATTCATTCTGTGTCAATTTGTTTACTTCTTGAGCTATTCCTCACATTTTAATAGTGATCAGTGACACAACTGACAGTGATGCTAAGAAAGGTTTCATGCAGCATTAGTTACAGGAACGTAAGTGCTTATCCATCTTCGATTTATAAATCTCATTGGGATTTGAAAGAGATTTGAAATTGCAATGGTAAAACATTAATCCAGTGCTTCATTAGATAGCAAACCTTCCACCAACAGGAGACAAAAGTCTAAAATAGTTGTCAAAAAGTTTGCCATCCACTACTCAGCTGAAAGTCTATATTGAAGGTAAACGTTTGTCCGTCTACCAGTTTTGAAATTGATATTTAAAATTGCTGGTTGAGAAATACAATAAAAAGAGAACTGATTCAAGTGTTACTCTTCTATACTGAATACAGTTTAGCCAACCAGACAGAACTTTGACAAACTAGGTTATCCTAAGATAACTAAATTATATAACAGGTGGTGTTAAGAGTACTTAAGGAAGATGCAATTATCTATGAAATATATTTTAATCTTTTTTTAAATTTTATCTCATTACATTGTAAGAGACCAACATAATATTTAACAGGAAAAGATGAGATATCCTAGGCCTTGTAGTCAAGTCATAAAAAAGCCTGGAAGACACTTTCTCATTCTTTCACTGTTACAGTACTTAATGTTTCACATAGATTCACCTGGAAACTGAGAAAATAGCAGTAGCAGACCATTAGGCCCTTGACACTGCATTGCCATTCTGTAAATTATGTCTGATCTCAAAACCAGAGTCACATTCACCCCATATCCCTTGATGCTGATTGTATCTAGTAATCTAGCTATTTCCTCCTTAAATATTTCTTCCTTCATCTCAGCGCCACTCTGCTGTAGTGAATTCCATATGTAAACCATCCTCTGCAAGAAGAAATCCCCCCCCAAGATTTCTTGCCCTGTGACCTAAGACTCTTACCCCATTTTCCTAGACACCCCAAGATGAGGTAACATCCTTCCCTATATCCAACATGTCCAAGCCAGTCAAGAGTTTCCCAAATTTCACTAAATCCCCCTTTAAGCTCTAGTTAACAAACCAAGTTAAAAGTTTTAAAGTCAAAGTTCGAAGTATATTTATTATCAAAGTATGTATACTATATACAACCTTGAGATTTATCTCCTTATAGACAGCCACAAAATAAAGAAATCCAATAGAACCTATTTTTAAAAACTGTTGAACACCCAATGTATAGAAAAAAAAATTGTGCTAACAATAAAAGTAAACAAATAACATTCAGAACTGAAGTTCATGGAAGTAAGTTCACAGTCACGAAGGCAGTCATCACTGCAGCTGATCTGGATTCCTTAGTTGCAGGTCACAGCCTCAGATCAGAGCAAAGATGAGTAAACCTCGAGGGGCAGTGAGTTGAACTGGCCCATCCCTCACCTCCTGCTCTGACACTCTAACCTTTTCAATCAGGCCTGGTGCTTAAATCATCCAAAACCTGGGTCGTTCCTTGCTCTCGGCATCTTGCCTCAATATGCTCTCAGGTCTGGGCCCCGCTGCCTCAATTTGGCCTGTACATAACCTATCTAATTCAGCCAGGCACTTAAATCGATCCAACCTCAGCTGTTACCTTCCTCTCGAGCCTGGACCTGGGCCCAGGCCCGGTCTCACCACCTTGACTCGCCTCGCCCCGCTTCTGCCACATTGAATCACCTCCAAGTCTACTTATCATACCATCAGTCTCCAATGACTTCACGCACAGAAAGTTTCACATTGCACTGAGGTAAGCTGGATACCAAAACTGTATGGCACACCTCAAACTCACCAGCAGCAATTTCACTTTTACTCATCTTGCAAGTCTCCATGTGCAACCTTTTATTCAACTTGATTCTTCTACACCTTTACTCGTCTGATTCTATAACTCACCCTTCAAACACCCAAGCAATCCAAATCTATGCTATTGGAAATAAAAGGTAACATCGGCCCTTACATTAGGGCACAAAAACATTACTTATTGGTAAATATGCAAGATCACGAATGGTATACTTGACAGATGGGATCCTGTATCCATGTGATACTACAGTAATTGGAAAATGAGACTCAGATTCAGATACAGTTTTTTTTTAATCACCTGTACATCGAAACCTGCAGCGAAATGCAAGATTTGTGTTAACAACCAGCACAACAATTGCTGATTAGAGTACCGCACAGATGCAACAGGAGCATTCCTGCATAGATCCAACAAAAAGCTTGAAAAAGCAGCAAGTTTTTCGACTGCAGTCATTGATTGGAATACTGCGCAGACACAACAGAAGCGTTCGTGCACAGGTGCGACAAAGAAACCCAGTCTCTATAAAAGAGAAGTACTGCCTAGCAAAGCGTCGTCATGGGAGTGGTCATTATCGGAGTCGTCTGAGTCTGAGTAGGAAGGCTTTTGCTCAACGGGGCTTCGGCAATAACAGGCAGAGTCTAGGTAATTTCATTCCTCATTTCATATTCAACTCTGGAGAGTCTAGGGGGCATATCTGCAGAACCAGTGTTCTGTTCTGGCTGTCCGATGTGGGATTTCCAGGAGACTCCCAGCCTCTCTAATGGCCACATCTGTGCAGGTGCATCGAGATGCAGCTCCTTAGAGACTGAGTTAGGGAACTGGAGCTTCAGCTCGATGACCTTCGGTTTGTTAGGGAAAGAGAGGCAGAAATAGACAAGAGGTGCAGGGAGGTAGTCACCCCAAGGCTACTGGAGACAGATAAATGGGTGACTGTCAGGAGAGGGAAAGGAGAATGTCAGATAGTGGAGAGCACCCCTTGACCGTTCCCCTCAACAATAAGTACTCCATTTTGAGTACTGTTGCGGGAGACAACCTACCTGGGGGAAAGCAACAGTGGCTATGCTTCTGGTACTGAGTCTGGCCCTGTGGCTTAGAAGGGTAGGGAACCGAAGATGATGACAGCAGTCATAGATGGACTCTACAGTCAGGGGGATAGATAGGGGATTCTGTGAACGCAAAAAGGAAACACAGATGGTAGTTTGTCTCCCGGGGCCAGGGTCCGAGATGTTTCTGGAGGCATCCACAACATCCTGAAAAGGGAGGGTGAGCACCCAGAAGTTGTGGTATATATTGGTACCAACAACATAGGAAGAAAAAGGGAGGAGTTCCTGAAAAAATAATATAGGAAGTTGAGAAGGAAGCTGAGAAGCAGGACCTCAAAGGTAGTAATCTCGGGATTGCTGCCAGTGCCATGCAGCAGTGAGTATAGGAATAGAATGAGGTGACAGATAAACGCGTGGCTGAAGAATTGGAGCAGGGGGCAGGGATTCAGATTTCTCGATAACTTGTACCTCTTCTGGGGCAGGTGGGACCTATATAAAAGGGGCAGGTTGCACTTAACTCCAAGGTGGGCCAATATTCTTGCAGGCAGATTACTAGAGCTGTTGGGAGTGGCTTAAACTAATATGGCAAGGAAATGGGAACCAGGATGACAGAGCTGAGGATAAGCCAGCAGGTTTACAAGTAGATGATGGGTGTAACATGAATGTAAGGAAGGACAAGCCAATGATCGGCAGGTACAAATGCAGACCAAGCAAAGAGCTAATTTGTACCACAGAGCTAAAATTCAAAAGGGCGAAGAATGCAGGACTGAATATGCTGTATTTAAATGCACATAGCGTTCAGAATAAGATGGACAAGCTTGTTGCGCAATTAGAGATTGGTCAGTATGACATTATGGGCATCACTGAGTTGTAGCTGAAAGAAGGCCTTAGTTGGGAGCTTATCATCAATGACATACTTTTTATCGAAAGGCCAGGCATAGGCGGTGGTGCGGCTCTGTTAGTAAGAGATGAAATTACATCTTTGGAAAGAGGTGACATAGGGTCACAGAATGTTGAATCTTTGTGGGTGGAGTTAAGAAATTGCAAAGGTAAAAAAAACATTATGGGAATCATATAAAGGCCTCCAAAGAGTAGCCAAGATGTGGGGTTCAGATTGCAAAGGGAGCTGGAAAAGGCATGTAATAAGGGTAACGACACAATTGTAATGGGGGACTTCAATATGCAAGGGGCACGGGAAAATCAGGTTGGTGTTGGATTACAAGAGAGGGAATTTGTTGAATATCTGTGAGATGGCTCTTGAGAGCAGCTTGTGTTTGAGCTCACTTGGGGAAAGGCTATCTTAGATTGGGTGCTGTGTAATACCCTAGATCGTATTAGGGAGCTTAACGTAAAAAAACCCTCAGGAGGCAGTGATCATAATATGATTGAATTCATACTGCAATTTGAGAGGGAGAAGCATAAATCACATGTATTTGTATCACAATGGAATAAAGGGAATTACAGAGGCATGAGAGAGGAGCTCATCCAGGTGGATCGGAGGAGGATACTAGCAGGGATGACGACAAAGCAGAGATGGCTTAACTATCTGAGAATAGTTCACAAGGTGCAGGATAGACATATCCCACAGAGGAAGAAGTTCTCAAATGGCAGGGGAAGGCAACCATGGCTGACAAGGGAAGTTAAGGACTGCATAAAAGCCAACAAAAGGGCATATAAGGTAGCAAAAGTGAATGGGAAGTTGGATGATTGGAAAGCTTTTAAAATCCAACAAAAGACAACTAAAAAAGCGATAAGAAGGGAAAAGATGAAATATGAGGGCAGACTAGCCAATAATATAAAGCAGGATACCAATTTTTTTTTCAATAGATTTTCAATAGGTACATTTAATGCCAGAGAAATGTATACAAATCTGTATACATCCTGAAATACTTTTTCTTCAGTTATATAAAAAGTAAAAGGGAGGTGAGAGTTGATACTGGACCACTGGAAAATGATCCTGATGAGGTAGTTATGGGGGACAAAGAAATGGCAGATAAACTTACGGGGTACTTTGCATCTGTCTTCACTGTGGAAGTCACTAGCAGTGTGCCAGTGGTTTATGAGTGTCAGGGAGCAGGAGTAAGTGCCATGGTTATTAAAAAGGAAAAAGTGCTAAGCAAACTCAAAGATCTCAAGGTGGATAAGTCACCTCAATCAGATGGACTACATACCCGAGTCCTGAGAGATGTTGCTGAAGAAATAAAGCATGCATTGTTCATGATCTTTCAAGAATCACTTGATTCTGGTATGGTCCAGGAGGACTGGAAGATTGCAAATGTCACTCCACTCTTTTAAGAAGGGAGGAAGGCAAAGAGAAGAAAATGATAGGCCAGTTAGCCTAACCTCAATGCTTGGGAAAGTATTGGAGTCCATTATTAAGGATGAGGTTTTGAGGTACTTGGAGACTAATGATAAAATAAGTCAAAGTCAGCATGGTTTCTGTCAAGGGAAATCCTGTCTGACAAAATCTGGTAGAGCTCTTCAAGGAAGTAACAAGCAGGGTGGACAAAGAAGAGGCGGCGGATATAATTCACTTGGATTTTCAGAAGGCATTTGATAAGGTGCCACACATGAGGCTACTTAATGGGATAAAATCCTATGGTGTTACAGGAGAGATACTGGCATGGATAGTGGAATGGCTGACAGGCAGGAGGCAGCGAGTGGAAATAAAATGGGCCTTTACAGGTTGGCTGCTGGTAACTAGTGATGTTCCTCAGGGGGCTGTATTGGGATTGCTACTTTTCACATTGTTTGTCAATGATTTAGATAATGGAATTGATGGCTTTGTGGCAAAGTTAGCGGATGATACAAAGATAGGGGGAGGGGAGGTAGTGCTGAGAAAGTAATGCAATTGCAGCAGGATTTAGACAAAATGGAAGAATGGGGGGAAAAAGTGGCAGATGGAATACAATGTTGGGAAATGTATGATAATGCATTTTGGTTAAAGAAACAATAGTGAGGACTATTATCTAAATGGGGAGAAGGTTCAAACATCAAAGGTGTAGAAGGGCTTAAGTGTCCTCATGTAAGATTCTCAGAATGTTAATTTCCAGGTCGAGTCTGTGATAAAGAAGGCAAATGCAATGTTGGCACTTATTTCAAGGGGAATAGAACATAAAAGCAAGGAGATAATGCTGTATCTTTATAAGATACCAAGTCAGACTGTACATTCCGGCCCATACTGTTCAGCAGAACAACAATGACAAAACAAGTCCCTTCCCTCCCTCCCAATCACCCATCCACCCATTCTAACACATACAGACAATTCTCCAACCGCAGGACAGGCTGTCCTCTACCCTCCATTGGACTCGCAGACATCCACCTCCGACCTTCCCAGTGAACACGCACAGCCAGGGCTTTGACCTCCAGAACTCCAGTTGACCTTCAGCCTTTAGTATCAACCCCACAGCTCACCAATGACAATAACCCAAACTCTAGGCCTCCAGACTCACTGATGACGGACCCTGAACTCCAGGTTCGTCAACTTACATATCTAGTGGATCACCAGCCCTTGCACCTCCTGCATGCACAGACCTCCGATCCTGCAGATCCCAAGGCAGCTCACTGACTTGGAAAGAGGATCCTCACTGGTCTTTGTCCACTGTGCTTGCAAGCTCAACATCCGTCCACAGATGTCCTTCATCCACATCTTCACTGACCATTGAATGCGGAGCGGAGACCTTGAATATGCCTTAACCCTATATTCCTATCCCTAAACCATAACCTGAGCCCCAACTCCCATCTGTCTCCAAAGCCATCCCTATGAACCGAAAAAAAAACAACTACGTCTGGGCCATGGCCTTGATGGAAACCACAGCTCGGTGTCAGATTGACCAAACACACTCGTACTCACAGGCATTAATACCTCTGTCACATTCACTTCTTAGTCCCCTAACCTACTTGCTTGACACTTATGAATGTACGGCTACCCACAGCTGATGACAGCACTGTCATAAGCCGAATCAAAGGTAGTGATGAATCAACACACAGGAGGGAGATTGAAAATCTGCCTGAGTGGTGCTACAACAACACTCACTCACTCAATGTCAGCAAAACCAACAAACTGTTTATTGACTACAGGAGGAAGAAACCAGAGGTCCATGAAGCAGACCTCATGAGAAATTAGAGGTGAGAGACTCAGCAACTGTTATAATTTTGGAAGACCTGTCCTGGGCCCAGCACGCAAGTGCAATTGCGAAGAAAGCAGAGCAGTACCTCCACTTCCTTCGGAGTTTGCGGAGATTTGGCATGACATCTAAAACTTCAACAAACTTCTGTAGATGTGAAGTGGAGAGCGTAGGGAAACACCAATGCCCTTGAACAGAAAATCTTACAATAAGTAGTAGATACGGCCCTGTCCATCACAGGTAAAGCCCTCCCAATCATGGAGTCCATCCACATGAAATGCTGTCACAGAAAAGCAGCATCCATCATCAGGGACCCCCACCACCCAGGACATGCACATTTCTTGCTGCTGCCATCAGGAAGAAGGTACGAGAGCCTCAGGACTCACAGCACCAGGTTCAGGAACAGTTATTATCCCTCGACTATCAGGCTCTTGAACCGGGACAATTTCACTCAACTTCACTTGCCCCATCATTGAAATGTTCTCACAACCAATGGACTCACTTTCAAGGACTCTTCATCTCATGTTCCCAATATTTATTGCTTATTTATTTATTATTTGTTCTTCGTTTAGTATTTGCATTGTTTATTTAATGCCTTCTGACCCTGGTTCAACACCCTAGTTTGGCTGTCTTTCACTGATTCTATTATGATTATTCTTCTGCAGATTTATTGTGTATGCTCAGATGAAAATGAATTTCATGGTTGTATACAGCGACATACATATATTTCGATAATAAAATTTACTTTGAAATTTATTTGGACCTACAATACTCTGAGAATTCCATATTCCACAAAGTTCAGACCTTGAGTGCATCCTTAATTACTAACAGCTCATCATTAGCAACTTCAACTACCTATATCAAGCTCTGGAATTCATTCTTTAAAGCTCTCTACCTCAGTACCCATTTCTCCTGAGTACCAGGACCAATTAAACATTATTTTCACTTTTTTCAAATCAATTTTATTAAGACAATCAGTTTAAAAATTGATCAATAATATTCTTAAGAAAGTGTCAAACTAACTTGTACCTGCAAGTTGTAGCCTTTTATACCAAACTGAGATAACCATAAACAGAAGCTGATCTGGATTCCAGAGACACCAAAAATGACAATGGACCAAACTTGCAACAAAAAATTTGCAATGCCACAGTGTAGAATACTCAGTACTGTCTTGCAGAGTTAAAGTGAGTCATTTTCTTGTCTTTCATCGATAAAACTTCTAGATGGTAGTAAATGGGATTACTGGGTGTTTTCCATTTGATCTGTGAAGATGGAAAGCATTAACTGTTTGTCACCTGTGTTCGAGTGGCACCAGGGTTCTTTCCAAAGCTGCACTAATTTAAGCTCGGAATACAAGTATTCTAAGCAAGAAATCAGTATTACCTTATTGTGCCAAACACAAGCAGAGGAGCAGATACTGGAAATAAAAGAAGGTCTTGGCCTGAAACATTGACCGTTTATGCTTTTCCATTGATTCTACCTGGCCTGCTGAGTTCCTCCAGTATTCTGTCTGCGCTTCCTTACTATGGATTTGTTTCACTAAATCGATATGCAAGCAAAGTTACTCACTGTGTACACTAAAAAGCAGCATAGTTTGTTATTTTTCTCTCATGTATCAAATCTGCAGCTCCAGAAACAAGAATGTGGAAAATGTTGTGCAACTTAATTAAATACAGTATACAAGACAAGCAACATATTATATTTAGTTACTTTAAACCCTGCTGAGCTACATTGTATTAATAACAACAATTAATAATTTTAACAGCAGGAAACAACATGACAAATGTCTGAAACCTCTCCCACTTTTCAAGGATAACGTGAGTTTGACTGATGAAACATACTGGAAACTTTAAGAATCTGCGGAATTCGTGTCAAATTAAATATATTACTTTAGAGTCAGCAAACAATCTTGGCAAATGTTTTTTTTTTCTTTCCAGCAAACTTGGAATCTGCTCTAATTTGCTTCCAGCACAACAGGTCCACAGCCACACTCTACCCTAGAACATCTGAATAGCAAAGGTGCATACATCAAGATGTTCTTTATCGACTACTGCTCAGCATTCAATACTAATCAATATGCTTCCAGAACTACTTTGGCCTCAGTACCCCCTTGCTCAATTGGATCCTTGATTTCCTCACTTGCAGAGCCCAGTCAGTTCAGATTGGCAACATCTCCTCCACGATCTCCATCAGCACAGGTGTATCGCAGAGCTGCACACATAGCTCTCTGTTCTACTTGCTTTACACTTATGACTGTGAAGCAAAGCACAGCTCCAATGCCAGATACAAGTTTCCTGACAACATCACTATCATTGGCCAAATCAAAGGTGGCGATGAATCAGCATATAGGAGGGAGATTGAAAACCTGGCTGAGTGGTGCCACAACAATAGCATCTCACTCAATGTCAGCAAAAGCAAAGAGCTGATTATAGACTACAGATGGAGCAAATCAGAGGTCCATGAGCAAGTCCTCATCAGAGGATCAGAGGTGGAGAGGTTCAATAACTTCAGATTCCTTAGTGCTATCATTTCAGAGGACCTGTCTTGGGCCCAGCACGCAAGTGCAATTACGAGGAAAGCACAGCAGTGCTTCTACTTCCTTAGGAGTTTGCGAACATTTGGCATGACATCTGAAGCTTTGTGCGTTGGAGAGTATATTGCTTTGTTGCATGACTGCTTGGTATAGAAACATCAATGTCCTTGATCAGAATATCCTCCAAAAACTAGTGGATACAGCCTAGTTCATCAGAAATAAAACCCTCCCCACCTTGGAGCACATCTACACAGACCACCGAGGTAGGAAAGCAGCATCCATCATCAGGGGACACCACCACCCACGGCATGGTCTCTTCTTGCTGCTGCCACCAGGAACAGAAGGTGGTACAGGAGCCTTAGGACTCACACTACCAGGTTCAGGAACAGTTATTACCCTTCACTCGCCCTATCACTGAACTGTTTCCACAACCTATAGACCCAATTTAAGGCCTCTTCATCTCATGCTCTTGAGATTTATTGGTTATTTATTATTATTATTTATTATTATTATTATTGTTATTATTTCCTTTTGTATTTGCACATGCGTTAGCTTTTGCATGTTGGTTGTTTATCTATCCTGTTGGGTGCGATTCTTCATTTATTCTATTGTGTTTCTTGGATTTACCGTGTATGCCTGCAAGATGATGACTCTCAGGATTGTATGGTGACATTTTTACTTTGACAATAAATTTACTTTGAAACAGAGTTCACTCTCCTGGTATTGTTCATCTTGAAGAGATGGGGTGCTGATATTCCAGGTGCATAAGAATTTGAGCTTTTTTTAAACCAAGTATCAATAACTACAACCAGCATTTAAAGACTGATCATCTCCTTTGCCGAAAGAAGCAATGAAACTAGACATTCTTCTTAGAGGATAAACCAAGCCTGTGCTGAAGAGATAGGAAGCAAAAGCCTGCAGATGCTGAAATCTGAAATCAAGAACAGAAAATGCTGGAAAAACATCAATCAGACAGCAGCTCTGGGAAGAGAGAAACTCTATACTTCAGGTAAGAGATCCTTCATTAGAATTGTTCTGATGAATCATTACTTTGAAGATGTCCTCAAGGCAAAAATACAGTTGCAGGCTTGAGTTATTCATTTATACAGCACCGGATTGACTCTGACCAAGTCAGTAATATCTCAGTTTGTTTAATTTCTCAGCAAGTCAGGCAACACCTGTGCAAACAGAAGTGGTCAACATTTCTGGTCTGCGACTTCTAGTCAGAAAAAAGGATCCTCCACAGACACCACCAGTCAGGCCAAGTACCTGAGCATTTTCTACTTTTGTTTCAGATTTCCAGCACCTGCAAGATTATATTTATTTCTCATTTGCTCCCAAGACCTCAAGGATGTGGGCTTAGCCACTGCTCTACACCCTCTACACTCATGGCTGTGTAGCTAGGGACAGCTCAAACACCATTATTAAATTTGTTAATGACACCACGGTTGTTGCCAGAATCTCAGATGGCAACAAGAAGGTGTCAAGAAGCGAGACAGATCGGCAGGTTGACTGGCATCGTAATAACAGCCTTGCACTCAACGGTAATGGGTACACAGACTTAATTGTGGACTTCAAGAAGAGGAAGTTGGGAGACAGTCAGTCGGTCCTTATTCAGGGGTCAGCGGTGGAAAGGGTGAGCAACTTCAAGTTCCGAGGCATCTCCATCTCAGAGGATCTATCTTAAACCCAATATATTGATGCAATCACAAAGAAGCCAGTGCCTCTTTTTTTGTAAGAAGTTTGAAGAGTCACCAAAGACTCTGGCAAATTTCTATGGATGTACCATGCAAAGTAGTCCAAATGTTTACATCACCATCTGGTACGGAGACTGCAATGCCCAGAATCAAAAGATATTGCAGAGGGTTGTCGATTCAGCCAACTGCAAAGTCATAGCCCTCCGCACCATTGAGAATATCTTCAGGAGAAGGTGTCTCAATATGACAATATCCCTTCAGTAATGGCCTTCACCATGCTCTTTTCTCATTTGTCCAACCAGAGAGGAGCTATGGGAGCCTGAGTATCCACACTCAGTGGTTAGAAGCAGCATCTCCCCCTTTGCTATCAGACCTCTGTACAGTCCATGAACACTACCACACTTTTCATCTTTTGCACTCTTTATTTTATTCTTTTTGTAACTTGTCTTCATTTTTGATCTCTTGCACTGTACTGTTGCCACAAATTTTACAACATATGTCAGTGACAATAAATCTGATTCTGAACACTTGTTTCTTCATTTAATTGCTCTAATAAACCAAAATTATTTTACCTGCCAGCAATTCTCTTGTGTGTCTAACTTTTCATAATAATTGAACAGCACATGAACATCTTTCATGCTCAAGACACAGTAAATTGTTACTTTGGAAATTTGACTTTCACACAATAATACTTGCAGCATTCTAAAGTCATCTGAGAATTCAGGAAGAAATTATACAGTGGCATGCAAAAGTTTGAGCACCACTGGTCAAAATTTCTGTTACTGTGAATAGTTACATGAATAGAAGATGAACTGATCTCCAAAAGTCATAAAGTTAAAGATGAAACATTCTTTTCAACATTTTAAGCAAGATTAGTGTATTCTTTTTGTTTTGTACAATTTTAGAAAAGGAAAGGAGCACCATGCAAAAGTTTGGGCACCCCAAGAGATTTGAGCTCTCAGATAACTTTTACCAAGGTCCCTGACCTTAATTAGCTTGTTAGGGCTATGATTTGTTCACAGTCATCATTAGGAAAGGCCAGGTGATGCAAATTTCAAAGCTTTATAAATACCCTGACTCCTCAAACCTTGTCCCAATAATCAGCAGCCATGGGCTCCTCTAAGCAGCTGCCTGGCACTCTGAAAATTAAAATAAATGATGACCACAAAGCAGGAGAAGGCCATAAGAAGATAGCAAAGCGTTTTCGGGTAGCCGTTTCCTCAGCTTGTAATGTAATTAAGAAATGGCAGTTAACAGGAACGGTGGAGGTCAAGTTGAGGTCTGGAAGACCAAGAAAACTTTCCGAGAGAACTGCTCATAGGATTGCTAGAAAGGCAAATCAAAACTCCCGTTTGACTGCAAAAGACCTTCAGGAAGATTTAGCAGACTCTGGAGTGGTGGTGCACTGTTCTACTGTGCAGCGACACCTGCACAAATATAACCTTCATGGAAGAGTCATCAGAAGAAAATCTTTCCTGCGTTCTCACCACAAAATTCAGCGTCAGAAGTTTGCAAAGGAACATCTAAACAAGCCTAATGCATTTTGGAAACAAGTCCTGTGGACTGATGAAGTTAAAATAGAACTTTTTGGCCGCAATGAGAAAAGGTACGTTTGGAGAAGAAAGGGTGCAGAAATTCATGAAAAGAACCCCTCTCCAACTGTTAAGCACGGGGGTGGATCTATCATGCTTTGGGCTTGTATTGCAGCCTGTGGCACCGGGAACATTTCACTGGTAGAGGGAAGAATGAATTCAATTAAATACCAGCAAATTCTGGAAGCAAACATCACACCGTCTGTAAAAAAGCTGAAGATGAAAAGAGGATGGCTTCTACAACAGGATAATGATCCTAAACACACCTCAAAATCCACAATAGACTACCTCAAGAGGCGCAAGCTGAAGGTTTTGCCATGGCCTTCACAGTCCCCTGACCTAAACATCATCGAAAATCTGTGGATAGACCTCAAAAGAGCAGTGCATGCAAGACGGCCCAAGAATCTCACAGAACGAGAAGCCTTTTGCAAGGAACTACTACTACTACTACGTCGACTCAGGCCTAGGGGGCCGGCGTCGGGCAAGGAAGAATGGGAGAAAATCCCCCAAACAAGAATTGAAAGACTCCGAGCTGGCTACAGAAAGCGTTTACGAGCTGTGATACTTGCCAAAGGGGGTGTTACTAAGTACTGACCACGCAGGGTGCCCAAACTTTTGCTTCGGGCCCTTTTCCATTTTGTTATTTTGAAACTATAAAAGATGGAAATAAAAAAAGTAATCTTGCTTAAAATATTAAAGAAGTGTGTCCTCTTTAACTTTATGCCTTTTGGAAATCAGGTCATCTTTTACTCGCTTTTATTCACAGTAACAGAAATTTTGACCAGTGGTGCCCAAACTTTTGCATGCCACTGTATATGTAGGCATAGACGAGAAGAATCAGTGCTAAAAATGCAAATGATGAACTATTTTCAACAGTGTTTCTATTCAAATACTCCGGCAACAATATGCTTCAAAATCACTTTCTATATAATTTGCCTGATTGGTTTCTAAGTGTCATTTCTGAAGACAATAATTTAAGGTAACATTTTTAATACAAGCTTTGGACTGCTGCAAGATACACTCTGTCCTTTGAAATTTAACTAAAATATTCATCACAAAGAGTTCTATTTCCGTGGTATGGGACAAATTAAATTTCCATGCATGCTTCTCTGAGATCCCTGAATCATCAGAAAGAGACCCATTTCTTTTCTCAGTGGAGCCTTACACTTCCTTACAGATTGGTGAAGTGGGTTAGCTAATGATTGCTTTCAACACATCTTTGGAATTGGCTGCTGATAGATAAGTGAACTTAAAATTCCTCATAACTTTTCAAAAGCTTTAGCCCACTACAAAGATAAAACCTTATCAGACAAACTAATGACAATTGTTTCAAAGTCTCTTTAATTGTTAAGTACAGAATTTGAGAGACCAGATATACTTGGATATTTTTTACCCTGTGGCACTGCAAACATCAGTTACTCAGAGATTGTATTCACCAGTGGCTTTTTAATTTGTACTTGATGGTAATTGGTATAATAATTTATTCTGCGATGGCGAAGCAAGTTGGACAAGAAATAAAGTTGAACAGTAAGTTAAAATTAAATCCAAAGTTCAAAGGTTTCCAAAACAGCACCATAAATAAAAATCATTTTCAGTTAATTTTTGAGGAAAAGTTAGTTTCTTTTCAATGAGATGAAGTTCATACATCTTTAATAAGTTGCTTTAACTATTTTATTGATCATTTCAATTTTTCAGTCCTAAGTACAAAGTTTCAAATGACATTTATTATCAAAGAACTTACAAGTTATACAACCTTGAGATGTGTTTGCTTACAGGCAGCCACAAAGCAAGAAACCTGAAAGAACCCAATTTAAAAATACAAAGTTATTGCATTTGATGAATCTTTCAGAGTAGAATGGTGCAACTCAAGGTAACAATACTTCTGCTGTTCCAGATGTTGCAGCAGAGGAGACCTTCCTGCCCATTGAGTCTACATTATCTCCAAGTACAGCAGTCCTCTTTAGTTGCATTGCCTGCTCTTTCCACATAACTCTGAATATGGACTTTGTGTTTGTTCAGATTGTGTCTTTTTTGTATGAATTGTGTGTAATATATATTTATGCTTTTATCATAAATGCAGCTTCTATGATACTGTGTGCATGTGATGGAACTGCAAGCAAGTTTTGCATTGTACCTTTGCATACATATACTTGTGACATTGTCTTCCATAACTCACCAGGTTTGTAGTGCACTTTACTGCTGCTGAGGAAAGCCAGTTTTCATGGCATTTATACCCTGGGTCCACATGTCTATGACAATAAATTTGAACTTGAAGTTTTATGTCATTATTGGAAAAGAAAATGTTAACAAAAATTGTTATGTGACATGTCATTTTTTTCCCCTCAGTTTCTGAACACTTTACAGTCAACACTCACTTGACATTACCTTGGAGGGTAAGAAGTGAAAAAATAAATGAAGTCCTCCTGCATCAGGAGCCATGAGCCTGACAGAGCAGATGATAAGTTTCCTTTCCGTGGAACACTGGTGTGGAGAGGTCAACTGGCTCATCTCACTATGACCTTATTAAGATAAGATCAACCAACTTAAAACTTAAAAACCCTCAAGAAGTGCAATTTGCCTTACCATTATCAACACTTCAACAGCATAGATTTCATGGAATTACAGAGCTTACATCACCAGCTTATAGCAGTTTTGAAACAGTACTCCTGCAAACTACTAACCAAGCTTGAAGAAAATAAGATGACACAATTTGGCATGTCTTTTAAAAATGCCAATTATCTGCTAATATGCCATTACTGTGATCTTTATTAGTTTTGTAATTTACAACCTCTGACCTTGGAAATCTCTCTCTGCTTTATGAAACTGTGCATTTATTCTCTACCTCAAATATTTTAAGAAGTTTATACTCTCTTTAAGCATCTAAAAAGGCAACTTTCAAGTTATTGAATACAGTACTTTGTACCAGAATCTGTATACCAGCAAGTCCTGCATAGCTACTTATTGTCAGATGGGCTAGCAAAATGTCACTGCAGATTTCAGCATCCCATGTCAGAAAACATGAAGGATGGACGAACACCAACCCCACAGCTACCCTGTGACTCATTCACACATACTCGCTCTGGGTAAACACAGCACTGGATGTGAACCCGTCCAACATTGCATTCCTGTAAACATTCTGTTAAAACTCAACAACGAAAAATGTCCATTTGAACTACACCTCAAGGACTAATTTGCAACTGTTTAAAGTGCTGTTTGCAAAGTATGGTTCCCACAAAGAATAACACAATTTTCACAGTGAAGTAACTACAACAGACCTTAAATTGCTTACTTCAGGTGCACAGAACAGGGTTGTGGTTCACCAGGAAGGAAGGAATGTAGTCAGCCACACAACCTCTTAAATATAACTATATTTTTTTCTGTCAGGATACTTCCATAGCAATTGTGGAATTCAGTGATATTTCACAGTCATTCTCTGCAGAATACCATAACTACAACCAGACCAGAACAGTCAGCCACAGCAGATTACCAAAGTGGTAGCACTTTTTTATGCATCTGCAAGGATAACTCTTTATAGAAATCTCAAAAAATGCACTAATCATCTTTCAATTTAACATGAAGCATGTGCTGAAGAAAAATATTTCATCTTTTTGAAACTTTTCTCTCAATAATTGCAACAATACCTTCTGTTTGCATTCATTTCTAAATGACAATAAATGAGGACTGAGTGTCCTCATAATCTAATCTAATCTACGTAGGGTCTGAGCTGAAGATATCAGTGAGAATAAAACAAGGAGAAGGAAGTGAACACTTCACAAGAACTTAGCTAGCCTTACTAAAAAGCAACCAAAAGCATATAGCAAAAGATATTGAATGGCAATGACTCAAGAGTTCAATTCTCCATATTTCTTCAACTAACTTTGTGAGAGAACTCTCTTTTCACTCTCACCAGTGAGAAACAACTGCAGTAGCACATTTGCAGATATGGCCAGACCAGGGGTTTCCAGCCTGAGACCCAAGGACCCCTTGGTCAATGGTAGAAGTCCATAGCATAAAAAGAGGTTGGGAACCCCCAGACTAGATGAAAGGAGCACAAATCCTATCGAACAAACACCAAACAGCTGAAATAGTACTTCAAATCCCCAATTCTCCACTTGGACTTTAAAATATAAAATTATAAACCATCATTAAAAGGCCCTTTTAACCTCTTAACAATGAGTCTCTCCTACTTGAGTCATTACAAGGTATAACACTTAATATCAGTCAATGCTCATGTACACATCGCATTGTGTTGAACTCGAGAGTTTTGTTGAAGATTAAGTTTCATGACAGCCAGATACACTGAATGACCAGCTTTAACTGCGGTGGTTGGAAAAGTTCACAAGAACTCTAATGCTTCAGACCATTATCAGCTGGCGGAAATTCTACCCTGTAGATCTCTAGTCTGGCTGAGCTCTTGTTCAGCTAAGCAAACTGCAGCAACTGTCAATAAATCTGTTGTTTACAAGGATAACTGTAGGATGGAAACAGTTCCAGCATCCATTACATGCACAGAGTTTACCCATTTTCCAGACAACTTGTTTTAAATTTCTTCACTCCAATACAGTTAGAAGCAAGTGATGATTGGTTACTTCAGAAAAGAGTGGAACGTCTTGCTGAACTTTACTTAACCTGCCGGAGGCTTACAGCTTTCTGTAACTGTGATGATACCTCCAACAGTGAAGTAAGTCTGTAGAAAATAGGGCCAGAAACTTTTGAGCTCCAATTGCATGCCTGTTATGTTCAGTGTGGGTTTGAAAGCGAAGCACAGATTGGAACATACACCAAAGGCCAAGGCTCAAGAAGTAGGACTCAATATAGGGCAGGAAAAATGGAATCCAATAACATTCTGGCAGGCACAAAGGCAAGGGATCAGCTGCAATTGGTGCAGGAGCTCAAGGGAGAGGTTGCAGTTGTTGGTGGCAATCAACCCTAGAGATGATATCAGAGAAATCAGTGAGCAAGAATGACGCTCCTAAAATTGCATCTCTGAATCAGATCATTAAATGTTCATTATATATAAGGGAGTTAATGACAAGAAGTACAAAGTTGTTTCCAGTCAGCAACAGTATTAGAGATAACAATGAGAAACAATGAAGAACTCCAATACTATCCACAATACATATGAGAATATAATGTTAATTATACCTTATCCATTTCAAATCAACACTGATTTACTGATTTGATCATAGAATTTAGGCACCTTTGTACTATGTAGTTATAATCCTCCGGGGAATATTTATTAGGTTAGATTTAATTATCCATTTTGGCCTTCAATTTACAGAGTGAAATCTGAATAGAAACACATGGAGACATCAAACAGCAATTAAAACACAACATTATTGTTCATAGCCAGCAGGTGGGAAGGCTCCACCCACTAAGTAATGAAGTGAACTTCTACAGCACTAGATGTCACTTCACCACTCACAGAAAATCAAAACAGCAAAAAGATATAGATTTGCACTATAAAGCATCTTTCACAGTTTAATGTCCCAAAGTACACAGCAACAAATGAACCATTTTTGAAATTCAGCCAGTTTTCTGGTAATATAATATAAAGCCTTGGATTTTGATCTCTTTTTGGCATTTTATGACCCTGACCTCAATCAAATGTTAAAACTAGCAATATTAGTGGGTCATTTCCCTGATCAAACACAAGCACTCTAAAATGAAACTGATTTACACATAATAGAACTTTCTTTCATCACCAAAGCATTCCATATTTATTAGGGCAGTATGGTAGAGTAACCTTTGGCAAAGCTCTTTACAGTGCTAGCTGTAAGATCAGGGCTCAATTCCTATCACCCTCTGAAAGGAGTTTGCACGCTATCCCCATGACTTTGTGGGTTTCCTTTGGGTGCTCCACTTTCCTCCCACATTCCAAAAAAGACATGCGGCTTAGGGCTAGGAAGAAATGGGCATGCTGCTTTGGTATCAGAAGTGTGGCAACACTTCCAAGCTGCCCCAGCACTTACTTGGGCTGTGTTGGTTTTGGATGCAGATTAGGTATTTCACTGCACCTTTCAATGTACATGTGACAAATACAAGCTAATCTTTGAGATCTTTAATCTTCGTTTTCTAGGATTAATCGTTCTCTAGCTTAGCTTTCTGGTCCTTTTAAACTGCTTTTCTGAATTATTGCTTTGAAGATCCATTAACAATGTCAGAACAATTCTCTTCTACTCATGACTGCTTCAAGAAAATGGGCAACAACTTTGAGATTTATACCAGACACACATTAAAATAGATATCCTTAAGCTGCTATCAGCGATTCAGCACTCCTGCAAATTGCACTGTTTGCAGCCTTCATCATCACAACCAAACAAAATCAATAGAATTGATGTGAATTTAAGCTAATTTTTTAACTAATCCCACTGCAAAACAATGCTACCATCTTTCATTAAATTGTCTCCAGTCTAAGCGCATTTTCAAAGATGTACTAATCCACTTTAAACTATATGGTTCTCTGCATATGTACTACAATGGACCCATGTTAATATTTCAACACAAGCTTATTTTTTGCATGAGTTAATACATGAACAGAAAGTGGCAGAAACAGCCAACAGCACTTGTGAATGAAAAAAAACTAACATTTCAGGTCAAAGACCCTTCTGTCATAATCTGCGCAAAAATATTATGTTTTGTTATAAAAACGCTGCCTGACCTGCTGAGTGTTTTCAAGGAGCACAGGAGGTGTACCTGGAGAAATCTGCAGTAGCAGAATACTGCATTCACAATGGCCGTAGGATTGACTTCAATGGGACAAAACTACTGTGCCACGCCGATGGCTTTTGGGACCACCTGGTAAAGGAAGCCATTGAAATCAAACTAGAGGAAAAGAATTTTAACAAAGATGAAGGTCTTGCTCCAAGTAAGAAATGGAATTCGATTGTAAAAAGGTGGGAGAACAGAAACCTAATTAGATGAGGACCAATCAGGAGGAACGGACATGGGGGTGTAAATACCATCGACTAGACATGTCCAGGCATCATCCCTGAAGAAGGTGGCAGAGTTTGTCGTTGAAACGTTGGCTATAATCAATACCTGTGCATGGCTGGAAGCCTGATAAGAGTTTATTCATCATGTGTTTGGAAAGCACTAGATCCTTTTTCATTAATGTGATCGGTGCCTCAACTTGCTTGACGACATCAAAGTTTCTATGTCTTTCAGTCTTGGCTGTGTTCTCTGCCAGTCCTGTGTATATACTGAACTTTAAAGGAATCTGGTTATAAGTGGTAGGCTGCTCTCTGGAAAATCCATATTCAAAACTTTGTTGGTCAAAACATTTTTTGGTCATTGAAGTGGTAGGGTTAAACATTTTTCTACACACTTTACAAAAGCTTCATTTTATCAATTACTGAAATGAAAAAATATGTTCTATTACTTTCTTGTTCCCAATGCCAGGTTCTTCAAATTCATACATTTTGGTCTGGAATCAGTTTTGTGCTGCTCTTGACATGTTTGTTTCTGGTGTCTAAATGAACAGAAATGGACACAATATTCAAGTCCTGCCTAGCCAAAACACAGCAAAATGTGATCATGAGCTGCACTTCCTTATCACTTTTCACCGCCTCAATTTCAGGCTAGGTCATCGCATTTGTACCAATTCCTGTTTTCTCTGGCAGGATTTCCAGAGTGGGATTGCTGTTACCAATGGCCACTATAATTCTTTTTTATATGTGAGCACCATATTATTCCAAAAACTGAAATGTTTTGCTCCCTTTAAGAGTTCAAATTTGATTTGTTATTATTATTAATAAAGCACCAGTTTACAGTCACCACACGCACTCATTGCCTCTCCCTAACTCCTCTCAGCATCCAAGAGTCAAACTTGTACAGCAAAACTAAAACAGGCCCTTTGGCCCATTACATCCATGCCAACTGCTGCACCCATCTGCATTAATCCCATTCATCATGATCTTATATGTCTTGACTCTTCAAGGGCTTGCCTAGATGCATGTAATGTGTTGTTGGAGTATCTGCCTCCACCACCTCCTCGGGCAGTACATTCCAGAATTTATCTAAAATTCCCCCTTAGATTATCACTAAACCTCCTATACCTCACCATAAACCTATGTTCTCTTGTCTTATACACTTCAGGAATGAATAAAAAATTTTACTACCATCCAATACATCCCCCTTATAATTCTGTATACCTCGATTAGCTTCCACTTTCTCCCTGCTCCAGGGAAAATAATCTATCCTAATAATGGAAATACTTCAGTCCAGGCCAAATCCAAGCAAACCTCCCTGGCAGTTTCTCTAGTTCAATCGCATCCTTCCAACCGTGCACGCCCTCAGGTCACCTTCAGAAACTACTGCAGGACCATTGGAAAAGATGCATTTAGAATATATTAGCTGATGAGTTTCAGAAATTTGACTGAATGATGATTGCAGGTTAGAATAATGCAGTTCACAACAGGTTTTTAAAGCATTTTAATCAATATCCTAATACATGCCGTCCGGAAATGCTTACCCTATGTTGATCAATATACCTTCAAATCTTTCCTGATAGCTTCAGTTCTAATCCTTGTTAAATAGTTCATACTCCAGAGCTATGATATGCCAGCACTTGCTTGGATATTTTATCTTAATTAGGCACAGATTTAATCCTTTACAGTGAGCAACGGCTAAAGGAAGCAACAGCCAGGTCAAAACAATCCACCTCCAGCCAAGGTGAAAGAACAATCTGGACTGGGATCCGAGTAAACTTTTTTTCCTGATAAACTTTTCTGTATACCTCTATTAGCTTGTCACTCTGTGTCTCTGCTCCAGGGAAAAAAAACTCCCCTAATAATCACACAGAAAGCGGTGGGTGCGTGGAATCTACTGCCGCGGCAGTGGTGGAAGCGGATAAAATAGAGCCTTTTAAGAGCCTCTATAGGTACATTGAGCTTAGAAAAATAGAGGGCCATGCGCTAGGGAAAAATTTAGGCAGTTTCTAGAGTAGGTTACATGGTGAGCACAACATTGTGGGATAAAGGGCCTGAAGCGTGCTGTAAATTTCTATGTTCTATGTTCTAACGGAATAGTCTGCCTCAACTGTGACACTCCAACACCTACAGCCCTAGCAGTAAGCAGCAAACCCAGCGGCCTAGCAGTAACCCTGTGTTGACACATGGATTTTCAGCTTGCACAACTCAGAAACAACAACCAAACCATGGGGATGACTTCAGCTTGCAAACTTTAAATAAGTACACCTATTCTTAGATGGAACATTTGCAAAACAAAAGTGCTTCAAATTTTTGGAGAATTCATGCTGATATTCTGTTACAATGAATGGTGACTCACAATGCGTCATTTGGTGTCCCTGCATTATTACGTTTTATGCAGTGAACTTCCAGTTGTCAGGTCATTTAAGCTAAGAAATCCAAAATCCAACATATTCAGTTAACAGCTACACATTTTTTAACAATGGCGATGTTAATAGAAGAAATTCCTGTGTTCCTACAGTTGCCTACCTTCTTCTATGAAGATTTTGCTTATCTAAAGTTAGAGATTAGCAAAGGATGAATGCTATGGTTTGTCAGTATTGAATGTCCAGCTTACAAAATGCCCCTTCTGATCATGAATGAATCTTCTGTGAAAAATACCATGAAAAGATCAGTTTCAACCTGTTTATTATTTCCAAAAATGGGATCCATTTGAAGATTTTGCAAATGATCACATTGCTGTGATACGTCAGAGCCTCTGTTCATTCGATTGCCTTGAATTATTCCCAAAAATTACTCCCCTTCCTGAGCAGCTTCTTGTATGAGTATTAATATTCCAGGATAACTGATTTGTGGAGTTTCACTAATAAAATCATATCCCTTTAATATTTTATTCACAGAATTTATTTTCTTCAAATGCCCCTGAATTGAGGATCCCCAAAAGCAGGGGTGTGGAAACCGGAGTAAAAGGACTCAGAATAGGACAGATAGTAAAAAAGCAAAGATAGCGTGCAGTCCGACTGCCAGGAAGGGCAGGCAGATGATATGACAAAATTGTAGCCGGAAGGGTGAGTATCAGTGCGTTTGGGATCAGAATCAAAAAAGATAGCAAAAACAGTATTCAAAGTGTCGTATCTCAATGCACAAGTGTAACCTTCAGGTTCAGCCAACAGCACTAGTCTAGAGGAAGACACTCCTTGGCCCGCTAAATTTGTGAAATCTCATTTGTGTGGATGCTGCTTGATGTTTTCCCCATTACAAATCAGTACCACGAAATAACAAACAGTACACCATATGCAATTAAATGATTTAGCTTTATTTCTTAATTTTACTCGAGGATTAGTAAAGAAAACAAAAAGGAAAGAGTCTATTTTAATTAAAGAGTCTAATGCACACATTGGGGCTCATGATTCCCCCAGGCATCATCGATTCCCGACCCTATTCCAAGTCCACTCCATCCTGCAGTCTACAACCTCTCCATTCTGACATCTTCTCTCTCCATCTTCTGCTAAACGAAAGCCCGCGACCACCTTGTTTTCAGGCACACAAGAAAGAAAAACGCTTCACTCATTGGACACCGTACATTCCAAAGCCCCCATTATCTCTAGTCATAACCCAAACACTAGTGCTACAGAGAAACTATTACATTAGCAGTGAAACCTTTCCCAGGGCGTTACATAAGAAATAAGGTGGATGATCTTGTTGCAATTTTACAGGTTGTCAGGTACGATGTTGTGGCTATCACTGAATCATGGCTGAAGGATGATTGCAGGTGGGAGCTAAATATCCAAAGTTATACATTGTATCAGAGAGATAGAAAGGTAGGCAGAGGGGATGGCGTGGCTCTGTTGGTAAAGAATGGCATCAAATTAGTAGAAAGCTGTGAAATAGGATGTTGAAACCATGTAGATTGAGTTAAGAAACTGCAAGGGTAAAAGGACTTTGATGACAGTTATATACAGGCCTCCCAAGAGTAGCTAGGATGTGGACCAGAGAATATAATGGAAATAGAAAAGGCAATTAAAAACAGCACATTATGATAGTAATAAGAAATTTTAAAATGCAGGTCAATTGGGAAAATCAGGTTGGAAATGGACCTCAAGAGAGTGAGTTTGTTGAATGCATATGAGATGACTTTTTAGAGCGGTTTGTCATTGATCCTACTAGATGATCAGCTATACTGGATTTGGTGTTATATAATGAACCAGAGGCAACTCGGGAGCTTAAGGTTAAAGAGCCCTAAGGAGCCAGTGATCACAATATATCGAGTTCAACTTGAAACTTGATAGGGAGAAAGTAAAGTCTGACATAACAATATTTCAGTGGAGTAAAGGAAATTACAGTGGTATGAGAGAGGAGTTGGCCAAAGTAAATTGGAAGGAGATGCTGGCAGCAGTGACAGCAGAGCAGCAATAGTGTCAATTTCTGGGAAAAATGATGAAGGTGCAGGATAGATGTGTTCCAAAAACAGAGAAGTACTCAAATGGCAAAATAGTACAACCTTGGCTGACAAGGGAAGTCACAGCTAACGTAAAAGCAAAAGAGAGGGCATACAACAAAGCAAAACTTAGAGGGAAGATAGAGGATTGGGAGGCTTTTAAAAACCTTCAGAGAGCAAATGAAAGAATCATTAGGAGGGAAAAGATGAAACATGAAAGCAAGCCAGCAAACAATATCAAAGTGGATAGCAAAAGCTTTTTCAAGCATGTAAAAAATAAAAGAGAGATGAGAGTGGATATAGGACCACTAGAAAATGAGACCGCAAAAATAATAACCGGGGCGTGGGGGGGGGAGGTGGCAAGAAGATGGTAGATGAACTAAATTAGTTATTTTGCAACACTCTTCACTGTGGAAGACACTAGCAATGAGCCAGATTTTGAAGAGTGAGGGGGAAGAGAAGTGAGTGCAGTTACTATTACAAGGGAGAAGGTGCTCAAAAAGCTGAAAAACCTAAGGGTACATATTCCAGATGAACTGTACCATATGGTTCTGAAAGAGGTAGTGGTAGAGATTGTAGACAGATTAGTAATGATCTTTCAAAGGTCATTGGACTCTGGGATGAGGACAGGAAAATTGCAAGTGTCACTTCACTCTTTAAGAAAGGAGGAAGGCAGCAGGAAGGAAATTATACATCAGTTAGCCTGACTTCAGTGGCTGGGAAGCTGTTTAAAGATGAAGCTATGGAGTATTTGGTGACACAGGACAAGACAGGACAAAGTCAGCACAGTTTAGGAAAAATCATCCTGACGAACCTGTTGGAATTCTCAGAGGATAGATAAAGGGGGTGCAGTGGATATTGTTTATTTGTTCTTTCAGAAGGCCTTTGACAAGGTACCACATATGAGGCTGCTTCCCAAGTTCAGAGCCCATGGTATTAGAGGAAAGTTACTGGCAAGGTTAGAGCATTGGCTGATTGGTAGGAGGTAACGAGTGGGAATAAAAGGAACTTTTTCTGGTTGGCTGCCAGTCACTAGTGGTGTTCTGGAGGGATCGGTGTTGGGATCATTTCTATCTGTGCTGTGTATCTATTATTTAGATCATGGAATTGATGGCTTTGTTGTCAAGTTTGCAGGTGATATGAAGATTGGTGGTAAGGCAGGTAGTATTGAGGAAACAGGTAGGCTGCAGAAGGACTTAGACAGATTAGGAGAATGACCAAAAAATGGCAAATGAAATACAATGTTGGAAAATGCATGGTCATGTACTTTGATAGTAGAAATAAATGTGCAGACTAGTTTCTAAACAGGGAGAAAATCCAAAAATCTAAGAAGCAAAGGGACTTGGGAATCTTTGTGCAGTACATCCTAAAGGCTAATATGCAGATAGAGTTGGTGGTGAGGAAGGCACATGCAATGTTAGCATTCATCTCAAGAGGTCTAGAATACCAGAGCAGGGATGTGATGCTGAGGCTTTATAAGGCACAGGTGAGGCCTTGCCTTGAGTATTGTGAGTAGTTCTGGGCTCCTCAGCTAAGAAAGGATGTGCTGGCATTGGAGAGGGTCTGGAGGAGTTTCACAAAGATGATTCCGGGAATGAAAGGGTTAACATACAAGGAACATTTGATGGCTCTAGGTCTGTACTCACTGGAATTTAGAAGGATGTCATTGAACCCTTTTGAATGTTGAAAGGCTTAGCCAGAGTAGATGTGGAAAGGATGTTTCCCATGGTGAGGGAGTCCAGGAAGAGGGCACAGCCTCAGGATACAGGGGCATCCATTTAAAGCAGAGATGTGGAGAAATTTCTTTAGCCAGAGGGTGGTGAATTTGTGGAATTTGTCGCCACGTGCAGCTGTAGAAGCCAGGTGGTTGGGTGTATTTAAGACAGAGATTGAAAGGTATTGATTGGACATGGCATCAAAGGTTACGGGGAGAAGGCCAGGAAGTGGGGCTGAGAAAGGGAAAAAAGGATCAGCCATGATTGAAGTGTAGAGCAAACCTGATGAGTCAAATAACCTAATTCTGCTCCTATGTCTTATGGTCCTCTGATGTCCGTCATAACCTTAGGTTTTGCCCTGAGATTCCCAAGGTTCAGAAGTTTCCTATCAGTACGGAATCTGATACCGAGGCTACATTGCCATCTCTGAAGGTATCAGTCAACATGGCAGAAAACACCAGACTGAATAGCATTAGCGCCAAGACACAGCCCTACTCAACCCCATTTGAGACAGGGAAGGGCTCGGATGTCTCACCATTGTTCTGAATTGTAGCTTGCATGTTATCATGGGATTTCTGCACCATGGTGATTAATTTCCTTGAGCATCTGCACCTCACCATGATCTTTTACAGACCCTCTGTGCAAACAGTATTGAAGGCCTTGGTCAGATTGACATTCCAGAAGAACAGGTCGGCAATTTGCTCCTGACATTTCCCTTGCAGCGAACACCATGCTGATAGTCCCACACAAAATTACAAAGGAAATGAGTCTTGCTCAGCAGGAAATAGGAAACACAGGCAATCCACCAACCCTCTTTCATCCCCAAATTTTAAATATTTTCAATTAAGACACATGGCAACTTCAATTAAAATCTGAGCAAAATTAAACAGACCAATTAATGAAAGACAGGATCATTGCACGAAGAAGGATCTTGAACAGCTGCTTATCAAAAAAACTGTCCCCATATTATGAATTAGATGTTGCAAATTGAAAAAGATTGTAATACATAAGTGGGTCATGTCATTCACAGAACTAATTAATTTTTGTCATTTACTGTTTCTGTGCCTGTCCAGTAATATGCCACCTTTTTTTAAAAAAAAATCCATGTACTTTAATTGCTCTTCTTAAACAGGCAGGAATTCTTCGGTGCTGGAAGAATTTCCAATTATACCAAACTCTCACACAATCAAGTAAAATGTTTTAATGGTTGATGGTGGCAGGAAGGAGGAGGAAGGCAATGAACAATTTCCACATAATTGTCATAAGCAGATTCCACGCCTATCCACACTGCAGCACCTTTCACTAATGATTTCAGGGCAGATGATGATTTCTGCAATAATAAGTCTCACAGATATTAATGGCAGAGGGCGTTATAGATACAATGAATGATTATTATGGCAAATTTGATTAACAGTCAAACAAAATGCAAACATTGGGCAAATAAAGATAATAACATGATTTACTTCAACATGTCTGCAATCCAGAAATGCAAAAGCACAATAATTAGAGATTCTAGACTATGCTGATTTCCACTGGTGAGACAAATTCAATAAACTTGATGATTCTATCAATGAGTAAATCAAACTAACGTGTCAAAAAGGAATTAATGTGATAAATACCAGCTCAGATACACAAGTGGCAAGCAGTTCACTCATTGAAAAATAAGCCATAGACAACTGACCTAAAGAACAACAAAATTAGAGGTAAAAACATACACAAACACCTCACCACAAATGAGTGTTCTAATGGGGTAATGGAGTGACTAGTGGAGTACACACACCATTTTTAAATAGTGAGCAGGCCCTGTCGGGACTTGTCAATAGAATGAAAGATCACAGAGAGAGTTGGAGACTGTTCCTTGTGGAGTTTACGCACCAGCTTTAAAATGCAACCAGGGCCTGTCAGAAGTTATCTGCAGAGCGGGAGACTGCTTGGGTTATTAGTAACTAAGCAAGGGTCAATAATGTGAAGCAAGGTACAAGCAGAGCAGCCATTGTTGGAATGGGCCAGGCTGGCAGTGGGACACTATGGCTCAATAGGCTTTGCCAAGAACAGGCAGAGGCTCTAATTAAGTTTCAATCAAGTTGCTAGTAATTTTTTTTTTGTCTATTAGTACATAGGTCGTGTATTGAGAATGAATCCAGGGTAAGTGTAAGGTGAGCCTGCAGTCTCCTTGATAACTACATCTGCATGAAGTGCATTGAGCTGTAGCTCTTAAGATTAAGAATTTGTTAACATTAAGGAACTGCAGCTGCAGTTGGAGAGCTTTTGGTTCATACGAGAGAATGAAGAGCTACAGGGAGGTAGTCACGACTAGGCTGCAGGAAGCAGGTAGCTGGGTGATTGTCAGGAGAGGGAAGCCAATGCAGGTTAACACGACACTATTACACTGCAGGATGTTGGAATCCTGAGTTCAATTCCAACGTCATCTCTAAGGAGTCTGTACGTGCTGACCTTGGAATGCATGAATTTTCTCCGGGTGCTCCGGTTTCCCCCCCACAGTCCAAAGCCTTTGACAATGGTTGGTAGGTTAATTGGTCATTGTAAATTGTCCCATGATTATGATAAGATTGAATCAGGGGTTGCTGGGGCAACACAGTTCGAAGGAACAGAAGGGCCTACTCCATGCCCTATCTCTAAATAAACAAGTAAATAAATCAATCCATAAATACATAAATCAATGCATACATACTCCGTGGCCAGTCCCCTCGGTCATTAGTATACCAACTTTGGATGCTGCTGGGAGATGACCCGCTGGGGGCAGCCACAGTGACTGGGTCCCTGGCACTGAGTCTGGCTCTGTGGCTCAGAAAAAAGTGGGGGGGGGAGGAGAGAAGAAAAGTGCAGTCGCGATTGGGGATTCCATATTTAAAGGAGCATTCAAGAGATTCTGTGGACATGATTCGAAGAAGGAAGTCTGAGAATCGGAGCGGGAGTGCGGAAGAAGCCATTCTTGAATTTTTCGGTTTTTTTTTCCATCGGCATTCAGAGAGGCGGGACTGCGCAGGCATGTGACGTTGGGCAGAGAAGCACATAAGACTTAAAAGGAACAGAGCCTCATACAGCGGGCAGGCTAGTTCGCGGGTGGCGGAGTGAGCTGGGAGCAGAGCGAAGGCTTAAGGGCTTCAGCTCAACGGGCTTAGGTGGAAACGGGCAAGGCGAAGGGGGTTTGGTTTCACTTTTTGTTGTTATTTGAGGAGACGGGCAGTATGAGTCTGAGGGCAGTTTGTTGTTCTCGGTGCCGGATGTGGGAGGCCCTGGAGTCTCCAAGCCTCCTGGACGTCCACATCTGCACCAGGTGCGCTGAGATGCAGCTCCTAAGAGACCGCGTTAGGGAACTGGAGCTGCAGCTCGATGACCTTCGTCTAGTCAGGGAGAGTGAGGAGTTGACAGAGAGGAGTTACAGGCAGGTGGTCACACCAGGGCCACGGGAGGCAGACAACTGGGTCATGGTTAGGAGGGGGAAGGGGAAGAGTCAGGTAATAGAGAGTACCCCGGTGGCTGTGCCCCTTGACAATAGGTACTCCTGTTTGAGTACTGTTGGAGGGGACAGTTTACCTGGGGGAAGTGACAGTGGCCGTGCCTCCGGCACAGAGACCGGCCCTGTAGCTCAGAAGGGTAGGGAAAGGAAGAAGAGGGCAGTTGTAATAGGGGACTCGATAGTAAGGGGGTCAGATAGGCGATTCTGTGGACGCAGTCCAGAGACCCGGATGGTAGTTTGCCTCCCTGGTGCCAGGGTCCGGGATATTTCTGATCGCGTCCAAGATATCCTGAAGTGGGAGGGTGAGGAGCCAGAGGTCGTGGTACATATAGGTACCAATGACATAGATAGGAAAAGGGAAGAGGTCCTGAAAGCAGAATATAGGGAGTTAGGAAGGGAGTTGAGAAAAAGGACCACAAAGGTAGTAATCTCGGGATTACTGCCTGTGCCACGCGACAGTGAGAGTAGGAATGCAATGAGGTGGAGGATAAATGTGTGGCTGAGGGATTGGAGCAGGGGGCAGGGATTCAAGTTTTTGGATCATTGGGACCTCCTTTGGCGCAGGTATGATCTGTTCAAAAACGATGGGTTACACTTGAATCCTAGGGGGACCAATATCCTGGCAGGGAGATTTGCGAGGGTTGCTGAGGTGACTTTAAACGAGAATGGTTGGGGGGTGGGATTCAAATTAAAGAGGATAGGAGAGGGGAGGTTAGTTCACAACAGGGGGATGGGAACAAGTGCAGAGAGACAGAGGGGTGTAAAATGAGGGTAGAAGCAAAAAGTAGTAAGGTGAAAAGTAAAAGTGGCAGGCCGGCAAATCCAGGGCAAAAATCAAAAAGGGCCACTTTTCAACATAATTGTATAAGGGCTAAGAGTGTTGTAGCGATGTGCTACACACAGCGCTAGAATAACCACACGGAGTCGGTGAGTTAGAGTTGCGATGAAAGAGATTTATTCAAACTTCGCGGCCCGCTTTAAAGCCTTCCCGTTCCCGCCCTCCCTGGGCGGGATTGCTGTGGGGAATGCATATTCCCAGACCCTTTCTGCGCGCGGGATTTTCCCCCTGCTGGTGAAGATGGCCTGGCGCCCTTTTTGCTGCCGGCCCTCTGCCTGCGCGCGCTGTTGTGAGCCGGTTCGTGTGTGCTAGAAAATGGGTCGCCACTTAACCCCCGCCCCCAGAACCGGCGATACCTCCCCCAATGTCCACAGTCTGGATCGGCCTCTGTTTGGGAGGTCTGCCCCTGCGCCGCAGTGCCTGAGCCTGGACCGGTTGCGCCAAGTTCACATGGGCCGGTTTGAGTCGGTCCACCGTGAATACCTCCTCTCTCCCCCCAATGTCCAGCACGAACGTGGACCCGTTGTTCCTGATCACCTTAAACAGCCCCTCGTAGGGCCGCTGTAGCGGTGCCCGGTGTCCGCCCCGTCGTACAAAAAGAAACTTACAGTTCTGCAGGTCTTTGGGTACGCAGGTTGGGCTCTGTCCGTGCTGTGAAGTGGGTATGGGGGCCAGGTTACCAAGCCTCTCCCGTAGTCTGTCCAGGACTGCTGTGGGTTCTTCCTCTTGCCCCCTTGGGGCTGGTATGAACTCTCCTGGGACGACCAGGGGTGCGCCGTACACCAACTCGGCCGACGAGGTGTGCAGATCCTCCTTGGGCACCATGCGGATTCCGAGCAGGACCCAGGGAAGTTCGTCCACCCAGTTAGGTCCCTCCAGGCGGGCCATGAGAGCCGATTTCAGGTGACGGTGGAAGTGCTCCACTAGTCTGTTCGACTGTGGGTGGTAGGCAGTTGTGTGGTGTAGCTGTGTTCCTAAAAGGCTGGCCATAGCCGACCACAGGCTGGAGGTGAACTGGGCACCCCTGTCGGAGGTAATGTGGGCCGGTACCCCAAAGCGTGCTACCCAGGTTGCGATCAGTGCTCATGCGCAGGATTCGGAGGTGGTGTCGCTGAGCGGGACTGCCTCTGGCCATCTGGTGAACCGGTCTATCATAGTTAGGAGGTACCGCGCTCCTCGTGACACTGGCAGGGGCCCCACGATATCCACATGGATGTGGTCGAACCTCCGGCGGGTGGGTTCGAACCGCTGCGGCGGAGCCTTGGTGTGCCGCTGCACCTTGGCCGTTTGGCACTGCATGCACGTTTTGGCCCATTCACTGACCTGCTTACGAAGTCCATGCCACACGAACCTGTTGGCGACCAGCTGGACGGTTGTCCTGATGGAGGGGTGCGCTAAGTTGTGAATGGACTCGAAAACCCGCCGGCGCCAGGCTGCTGGGACGACGGGGCGGGGTTGGCCGGTAGCTACGTCACATAGTAGGGTCCTCTCACTTGGGCCTACGGGGAGGTCTTGAAGTTGTAAACCGGAGACTGCAGTCCTGTAGCTGGGGATCTCAGTGTCTGCCTGCTGTGCCTCTGCCAGCGCTGCATAGTCCACCCCCTGGGACAGGGCCTGTATGGTAGGTCTGGAAAGTGCATCCGCCACGATGTTGTTCTTTCCAGAGACATGCCGGATGTCCGTCGTGTACTCGGAGATGTAGGACAGATGTCGCTGCTGGCGGGACGACCAGGGGTCGGACACCTTAGTGAACGCAAAGATAAGCGGTTTGTGGTCTGTGAACGCGGTGAAGGGCCTACCTCCTAAGAAGTACCTGAAATGCCGGATTGCCAGGTATAGTGCCAATATCTCCCAGTCGAAAGCACTGTATTTGAGTTTGGGTGGTCGTAGGTGTTTGCTGAAGAACGCCAGGGGTTGCCAGCGACCCTCGATGAGTTGCTCCAGCACTCCACCGACTGCTGTGTTGGATGCGTCCACCGTGAGGGCAGTAGGAACGTCCGTTCTGGGGTGCAATAGCATCGCGGCGTTTGCCAAGGCTTCTTTGGTTTTAACGAAAGCGGTTGCGGCCTCTTCATCCCAGGTAACGTCCTTGCCCTTACCTAACATCAGGGTGAACAGGGGGCGCATGGTTCCGGCTGCTGAGGGGAGGAAACGCTGGTAAAAATTCACCATACGCACGAATTCCTGCAAGCCTTTGATTGTGTTGGGTCGGGGGAAGTGGCGGACCGCGTCTACCTTGGCGGGCAGCGGGGTTGCCCCGTCTTTAGTAATCCTGTGGCCCAGGAAGTCGATGGTGTCGAGTCCGAACTGGCATTTGGCTGGATTGATTGTAAGGCCGAATTCACTCAGGCGGGAGTAGAGCTGGCGGAGGTGGGACAGATGCTCCTGCCGACTACTGCTGGCTATGAGAATGTCATCCAAATAGATGAATGCAAAGTCCAGGTCACGTCCCACCGCGTCCATTAGCCGCTGGAAAGTCTGTGTGGCATTCTTTAGACCAAACGGCATTCGGAGGAATTCAAAAAGTCCGAACGGGGTGGTAAGTGCTGTTTTGGGGATGTCGTCCGGATGTACAGGGATTTGATGGTATCCCCGGACGAGGTCTACCTTGGAAAAGATCCTTGCGCCGTGTAGGTTTGCTGCGAAGTCTTGAATGTGCGGCACAGGGTAGCGGTCTGGCGTTGTAGCCTCGTTCAGTCTGCAGTAGTCACCGCATGGTCTCCAGCCCCCCGTTGCCTTGGGCACCATGTGAAGGGGGGAAGCCCATGGGCTGTCGGACCGTCGTATGATCCCTAATTCCTCCATCTTCTTGAACTCCTCCTTCGCCAGTCGGAGCCTGTCCGGGGGAAGCCTTCGAGCACAGGCGTGGAGGGGTGGTCCCTGGGTCGGGATGTGGTGCTGTACTCTGTGTCTGGGCATGGCTGCCGTGAACTGCGGTGTCAGTACTGATGGGAAATCTGCCAGGACCCTGGTGAATTCATCGTTGGACAGCGTGATGGAGTCCAGGTGTGGGGCTGGCAACTGTGCTTCACCCAGGGAGAACGTTTGAAAAGTCTTGGCGTGGATTAATCGCTTCCCTTGCAAGTCGACCAGCAGGCTGTGCGCTCGTAGAAAATCTGCCCCCAGCAGTGGTTGGGCCACGGCGGCCAGTGTGAAGTCCCACGTGAACCGGCTGGAGCTGAACTGTACCCGCACCGTGCGGGTGCCGTAGGTCCGTATTGTGCTGCCATTTGCGGCCCTCAGGGTGGGTCCCGGTTCTCTGTTGCGGGTGTCGTAACTCGTTGGAGGTAAGACGCTGATCTCCACTCCGGTGTCGACCAAAAAGCGGCGTCCCGACTGCTTGTCCCAGACGTACAGGAGGCTGTCCTGATGGCCAGCCGCCGTATCCATCAGCGGCGGCCGGCCCTGGCGTTTCCCGGGAATTTGCAGGGCGGTCTGCAGCGGCGGGCCTCTGTGCCCCACCGCTGGTGGTAGAAACACCATTGTTCGTTGGGCACCTCACTCCCGTCGCCGGGTTTTGTAGGCTCTGCTGCCGGGCCTGGTCTGGTCTGTCGTTGGGCACGTGGCTTGGTGATCTGTGCGACGGATGCCCCTCTCTCTTTCCTGGCATTTCACAGCACATCTGCTAGGGCCGCCACCTCCCGGGGGGGTTGCTGAAATCTGCGTCGGACAGCAGCAGGCACATGTCCTCGGGCAGTTGCTCTAGGAACGCCTGCTCAAACATGAGGTAGGGTTTGTGTCCTTCAGCCAGGGCCAGCATCTCGTTCATTAATGCTGACGGCGGCCTGTCTCCCAAACCATCCAGGTGCATTAAGCGGCGTGCTCGTTCGCGCCGTGAGAGTCCGAAAGTCCTTATGAGCAGGGCTTTGAATGCTGTGTATTTGCCGTCCTCCGGGGGAGACTGTATAAACTCCTCAACTTGTGCAGCAGTCTCCTGGTCAAGGGAGCTCAGCATGTAGTAGTAGCGAGTGGACTCCGAGGTTATCTGCCGAATGTGGAATTGTGCTTCTGCTTGTTCGAACCATAATTGGGGTCGCAGCGTCCAGAAGCTTGGCAGTTTTAACGAAACTGCGTGAACAGATGCAGCGTCGGTCATCTCTGGTCCAAATATCGTTTGGGCCGTCGGGGTCACCAATTGTAGCGATGTGCTACACACAGCGCTGGAATAACCACACGGAGTCGGTGAGTTAGAGTCGCGATGAAAGAGATTTATTCAAATTTCGCGGCCCGCTTTAAAGCCTTCCCGTTCCCGCCCTCCCTGGGCAGGACTACTGTGGGGAATGTATATTCCCAGACCCTTTCTGCGCGGGGGATTTTCCCCCTGCTGGTGAAGATGGCCTGGCGCCCTTTTTGCTGCCGGTCCTCTGCCTGTGCACGCTGTTGTGAGCTGGTTCGTGTGTGCCAGAAAGTGGGTCGCCACAGTGTTGTAAGAGCGAGCCTGAAGGCTTTGTGTGTCAATGCAAGGAGCATTCGTAATAAGGTGGATGAATTAAAAGTGCAGCTTGTTATTAATGCATATGATATAGTTGGGATCACAGAGACATGGCTCCAGGGTGCCCAAGGATGGGAGCTCAACATTCAGGGATATTCAATATTCAGGAGGAATAGACATGAAAGAAAAGGACATGGAGTAGCATTGCTGGTTAGAGAGGAGATTAACACAATAGAAAGGAAGGACATTAGCCGGGAGGATGTGGAATCGATATGGGTAGAGCTGCATAACACTAAGGGGCAGAAAACACTGGTGGGAGTTGTGTACAGGCCACCTAACAGTAGTAGTGAGGTTGGGGATGGTATTAAACAGGAAATTAGAAAAGTGTGCAATAAAGGAACAACAGTTATAATGGGTGACTTCAATCTACATATTGATTGGGTGAACCAAATTGGTAAGGGTGCTGAGGAAGAGGATTTCTTGGAATGTATGAGGGATGGTTTTTTGAACCAACATGTCGAGGAACCAACTAGAGAGCAGGCTATTCTAAACTGGGTATTCAGCAATGAGGAAGGGTTAATTAGCAATCTTGTCATGAGAGGCCCCTTGGGTAAAAGTGACCATAATATGGTGGAATTCTTTATTAAGATGGAGAGTGACATAGTTAATTCAGAAACAAAGTTTCTGAACTTAAAGAAGGGTAACTTTGAAGGTATGAGACGTGAATTAGCTAAGATAGACTGGCAAATAACACTTAAAGGGTTGACGGTGGATATGCAATGGCAAGCATTTAAAGATCGCATGGATGAACTACAACAATTGTTCATCCCAGTTTGGCAAAAGAATAAATCAAGGAAGGTAGTGCCCCCGTGGCTGACAAGGGAAATTAGGGATAGTATCAATTCCAAAGAAGAAGCATACAAATTAGCCAGAAAAAGTAGCTCATCTGAGGACTGGGAGAAATTCAGAGTCCAGCAGAGGAGGACAAAGGGCTTAATTAGGAAGGGGAAAAAAGATTATGAGAGAAAACTGGCAGGGAACATAAAAACTGACTGTAAAAGCTTTTATAGATATGTGAAAAGAAAAAGATTGGTTAAGACAAATGTAGGTCCCCTACAGACAGAAACAGGTGAATTGATTATGGGGAGCAAGGACATGGCAGACCAACTGAATAACTACTTTGGTTCTGTCTTCACTAAGGAGGACATAAACAATGTTCCGGAAATAGTAGGGGACAGAGGGTCCAGTGAGATGGAGGAACTGAGGGAAATACATGTTAGTAGGGAAGTGGTGTTATGTAAATTGAAGGGATTAAAGGCAGATAAATCCCCAGGGCCAGATGGTCTGCATCCCAGAGTGCTTAAGGAAGTAGCCCAAGAAATAGTGGATGCATTAGTGATAATTTTTCAAAACTCTTTAGATTCTGGACTAGTTCTTGAGGATTGGAGGGTGGCTAATGTAACCCCACTTTTTAAAAAAGGAGGGAGAGAGAAACCAGGGAATTATAGACCGGTTAGCCTGACATCAGTGGTGGGGAAAATGCTAGAGTCAGTTATCAAAGATGTGATAACAGCACATTTGGAAAGCAGTGAAATCATCGAACAAAGTCAGCATGGATTTGTGAAAGGAAAATCATGTCTGACAAATCTCATAGAATTTTTTGAGGATGTAACTAGTAGAGTGGATAGGAGAGAACCAGTGGATGTGGTATATTTGGATTTTCAAAAGGCTTTTGACAAGGTCCCACACAGGAGATTAGTGTGCAAACTTAAAGCACAAGGTATTGGGGGTAAGGTATTGATGTGGATAGAGAATTAGTTGGCAGACAGGAGCAAAGAGTGGGAATAAACGGGACCTTTTCAGAATGGCAGGCAGTGACTAGTGGGGTACCGCAAGGCTCAGTGCTGGGACCCCAGTTGTTTACAATATATATTAATGACTTAGATGAGGGAATTAAATGCAGCATCTCCAAGTTTGCGGATGACACGAAGCTGGGCGGCAGTGTTAGCTGTGAGGAGGTTGCTAAGAGGATGCAGGGTGACTTGGATAGGTTAGGTGAATGGGCAAATTCATGGCAGATGCAATTTAATGTGGATAAATGTGAGGTTATCCACTTTGGTGGCAAAAACAGGAAAACAGATTATTATCTGAATGGTGGTTGATTAGGAAAAGGGGAGGTGCAACGAGACCTGGGTGTCATTATACACCAGTCATTGAAAGTGGGCATGCAGGTACAGCAGGCGGTGAAAAAGGCAAATGGTATGCTGGCATTTATAGCGAGAGGATTTGAGTACAGGAGCAGGGAGGTACTACTGCAGTTGTACAAGGCCTTGGTGAGACCACACCTGGAGTATTGTGTGCAGTTTTGGTCCCCTAATCTGAGGAAAGACATCCTTGCCATACAGGGAGTACAAAGAAGGTTCACCAGATTGACTCCTGGGATGGCAGGACTTTCATATGATGAAAGACTGGATGAACTAGTCTTATACTCGTTGGAATTTAGAAGATTGAGGGGGGATCTGATTGAAACGTATAAAATCCTAAAGGGATTGGACAGGCTAGATGCAGGAAGATTGTTCCCGATGTTGGGGAAGTCCAGAACAAGGGGTCACAGTTTGAGGATAAAAGGGAAGCCTTTTAGGACTGAGATTAGGAAAAAGTTCTTCACTCAGAGAGTGGTGAATCTGTGGAATTCTCTGCCACAGGAAACAGTTGAGGCCAGTTCATTGGCTATATTTAAGAAGGAGTTAGATATGGCCCTTGTGGCTAAAGGGATTGGTGGTATGGGGGAAAGGCTAGTACAGGGTTCTGAGTTGGATGATCAGCCATGATCATACTGAATGGCGGTGCAGGCTCAAAGGGCCGAATGGCCTACTCCTGCACCTATTTTCTATGTTTCTATGTTTCTATGAAAGAGATGCTCAGATGGTATGTTGTCTCCCAGGTGCCAGGATCAAGGGTGTTCTTGGATCGGATCCATGGCATTCTAAAGGGGGATGGTGAAAGCAGAATGTAGTGATACACTTTGGTACCAATGACATAGGTAGGAAAAGGGAAGAGATCATGAAGATAGGATACAGGGAGTTGGGTGGGAAGCTGAAAAGCAGGACCTCCATGGCAGTAATCTCAGAATTGCTGCTTGTGCCATATGCCAGTGAGGTTAAGAATAGCACAATTTAGCAGATCAATGTGTTGCTCAGGAAGAGGTGCAGGGGCAAGATTTCAGATTTCCGGTTCATTTGGGGATCTTTTCTGGGGAAGTTATGATCTGCACAAAAAGGATGGGTTGCACCTGAACTTGAGGGGGACCAATACCCTTGAGGGCACCTTTGGGGAGGGTTAACTAACTTGGCAGGGAAATGGGACCAGAGTGAAAGGACTGAGGATGGGGTAATAATAATAATAATTATTATTATTATAATAACAACAACAACAACTTTATTGATCCCGAGTGGGAAATTATTTTGTTACACTGAGCAATAATAAATAATAATAATAAATATAATAATAGTATTAACTAATAATAAGATACAGAATACACAATAGTAATTTACCAATGTGCAATAATGTGGAATACTGTGCAATAATAATGTACAAAATAATAAAACAGAAACTATTGTACTATGATGTGTGTTCTCCTGTAGCACAGAGATGAACTGTTGTATATGCTTATTGCATTTTGCAGGAAAGATTTTCTGTAACGATCCTTGCGAACTGAATGAGCCTGTTTGAAAGGGTACTCTGCTGCTTATTCAGTAGGTCATGGAGAGGATGTGCCTGACTGTCTATAATGGATAATAATTTGTTTAGTGACCTCCTCTCCACCACTAACTCAAAAGAGTCTGGGTTGTAGCCAAGGACAGATCCAGCCTTTTTGATGAGTTTATTCAGTCTTTTTGCATCACCAGCACTGATGCTGCTCCCCCAACATAAAGCCACTGTGACGAAAAACCAAGTTATCAGAAGATTGATGTTAATGAGAGAGAGATAAGGGAGACAATGGAGAAATGTTCAAAATGTTAATGAGAGAGGAGAGAGAGATAACGAAAAGAGACACAATTCAGAATATTGACAGACCAGTTGCTTTGAACCTGAACTGTTTGAAGTTTGATGGACAGGCGATACCCCAGCAGGGGGATAAAAAGAACAGGTTCGCTAAGGCACAACACACACCACGAGGTCACGAGATAACGAGACCCTGGAAGAGCGGTGTGCCCCCACAAGTTGGTGGGAGTTGGAGGTCCAGTTCACGGGAACCGACCATAGACTCACAGGGTGAAAAGGGACGATCGGCAGGAACCTGGTGTGTGTGTCCGTCCTTGCCTGGATGCCGGGTTCACCACAGAAGAATGGTTGTATCCGGAACGGAGGAGTCACAGTCGGTGACCACAGCGGGATAGAAGACATAAAAGGGTCCACCCGAAAGCCAACTGCAAAGAACATCAAAGGTCTGTTTGATTCAAAACTTGCATCTCTCTCTCTCTCCAACGGCACAACAGTGATTACTGCGAACTAAGCTGAACTGAACTCTGCGTCACTTGAGACTGATCATTTTACCCCTAGACTGTGATAGAGCTTGGTTGATTCCTATTACCCTAGTCCTGTGTACATGTGTGTTTTATCATTGCTAACCTGTTGCATTTATATCCGTATGATTAGAGTACTGTGTTACTTATTTCTTTAATAAAACTTTATTAGCTTCCAGTAATCCAGACTCCAACTAGTGGTCTATTTCTGCTGGTTTGGCAACCCAGTTACGGGGTACGTAACACCGTAAGACTGCACTTGCTACAACAGACTGGTAAAAGATCTCCAACAGCCTGCTGCACACATTGAAGGATCTCAGCTCCTTAGAAAGTAAAGTCTGCTCATCCCCTTCTTGTAAACAGCCTTGGTGTTGATTTTCGACTCAAGTCTGTTGTTGAGGTGAACAGTATTTGTACTCCTCCACCATTGCAACTTCTTCTCCCAGAATGTATACAGGACTCATCACTGTCCTCTTCCTCCTAAAATCAATCACCATCTCCCTAATTAATTTTATACAAGTCAATGCAGTGTGTAGCGAGGCTGTCAGGAAGGACAGGCAGATGATAGGGCAAAATTGCAGTCAGTGGCATGAGTTGAGGTGTAAAATAGAAGCCACATTGAAAAGGGTGATGAACATAAGACTAAAGATGTTATGTTTGAATACACTCAGTATATGGAATAAGGTAGATGATCTTATAGCACAGTTAGAGATTGGCAGGTAAGACATTGTGGGATCCACTGAGTCGTGGCAGAAACAAGATAATAGTAGGGAGCCTAATCTCCAAGGATACACCTTATATTGATAGGACGAACAGGTAGACAGAGGGGGTGGGCTGGCTCTGTTGATAAAGAAAGAAATCAAATCCTTTGAAAGAGGTGACATTGGATTGGAAGATGCAGGATCCAGGTGGATGGAGTTAAAAAACTGCAAGGGTAAAAAGGCTCTGATGGGAATTAAAGACCTCTGAACAGTAGCCAGGGTGTGGGATATAAATTACAACAGGAGATCGAAAAGGTTTGCAATAAGGTCAATGTTACAATAGTCATGGGGGTTCCCAATATGCAGGAAGATTGGGAAAACTAGGCTAGTGTTGGATAACAAAAGGAGCAATTGGTAGAAACCCTACGAGATGGCTTCTTAGAGCAGCTTCTGGTTAAGCCCGCTCGGGAAAAGGCAATTCTGGATTGAGTCCTCTATAATGACCCAGATTTGATTAGGGAGCCTAAGATAAAGGAACCCCTTGGAGACAGTGATCATCATATGATAGATTTCACCTTGCAATTTGAAAGGGAGAAGCTAAAGTCAGATGTATCAGTAATACAGTGGATTAAAGGGAATTACAGAGGCATGAGAGAGGAGCTGGCCAAAGCTGATTGGAAGGGGACTCAAGCAGGGATGATGGCAGAACAACAATGACTGCAATTTTTGGGAGCAATTTGGAAGGTGCAGTATGGATACTTCCCAGAGAAGAAGTATTCTAAAGGGAGAATGATGCAGTGTATCATTCTCAGTGTATCAACATGACTGACAAGGCAAGTCAAAAGAAGCATAAAGGGAAGCACAACAATTAGATGCAAGTTGAAGAGTGAAAAAGCGAGTGTGGGTATTGGACTGCTAGAAAATAAAGCTGGAGAAGTAGTAATGGGGGACAAAGAAATGGCGCACAAATTTAATAAACAACACACATTAAAGTTGCTGGTGAACGCAGCAGGCCAGGCCGAGACGTCGACTGTACCTCTTCCTAGAGATGCTGCCTGGCCTGCTGCGCTCACCAGCAACTTTGATGTGTGTTGCTTGAATTTCCAGCATCTGCAGAATTCCTCATGTTTACACACAAATTTAATAAGTATTTTGCATCATTCTTCACTGTGGAAGATGCTAGCAGTACACCAGAAATTCAGGAGTGTCAGGTGACAGAAGTGACTATGGTTGCTATTACTAGGGAGAAGCTGCTCAGGAAGCTGTAAGATCTAAAGGTAGATAAGTCACCTGGAGAGAATAGACTACACCCCAGGGTTCCAAAAGAGGTAGCTGAAGACATTGTGGAGGTGGTAGTAATGATCTCTTCAAGAATTACTAGATTCTGGAATGGTTCCGGAGGACTGGAATATTGCAAATGTTCCTCCACTCTTTAAGAAAGGGGGGGGCCCAAAATGCAGGAATTTATCGGCCAGTTAGCCTGACTTCAATTGTTGGGAAGATGTAAAGTCCATTATTAAGGATGAGGTTTTGGGGAACTTGGAAGCACAAGAAAAAAATAGGCCAACATTAGCATGGTTTCCTTGAGGGGAAATCTTGCCTGACAAATCTGTTGGAATTATTTGAGGAGATTACAGGCAGGATAGATAAAGGACAGTGAGTGGATGTTGTGTATTTGGATTTTCAGAAAGCCTTTGACAAAGTGCCGCACATGAGGCTGCTTAACAAGATATGAGCACATGGTATTGCAAGAAAGATACTAGCATGGATAGAAGATTGGCTAACTAGCAGGAGGAAAAGAGTGGGAATAAAGGAAGCCTTTTTGGTTTGGCTGCCGGTGACTAGTGGTTTTCCTTGGGTGTCAATGTTGAGACCACTTCTTTTCACGTTATATGTTAAAGGTTCGGATGACAGAATTGATGGCTTTGTGGCCGAGTTTCCGAATGATATGAAAGTAAGTGGAGGGGCAGGCAGTGTTGATGAATCAAGGAATCCACAGGATGACTTAGACAGATAAGAAGATTGGGCAAAGAATTGGCAGATGGAACATATTGTAGGGAAGTGAATGGTCACGCACTTTGGAAGAAGAAATAAAGGAGTACACAGTTTTCTAAATGTGGAGAAAATTCAAAAAGTGACTTGCAGGTTGAGTCGGTGGTAAGGGAGGCAAATGCAATGTTGACATTCATTTCAGGAGGACGAGAATAGAAATGCTAAGGCTTTATAGGGCATTTGACTGCACTTCCAGTACTGTGAGCAGTTTTAGGCCCCTTATCTAAGAACAAATGTGCTAATATTGAAGAAGTTCCGGAGAAGGCTTACAAGAATGGTTCTGAAACAAAAGGGTTAACATATGAGGAGTGTTTGATGGCTCTGGGCCTGTACTCACTGGAGTTTGGAAGAAGGGGGGTGGAGGATGAGGAGGGGACAACTCAGTGGAACTTATCAAACATTGAAAGGCCAAGATACAGTGGATATGGAAAAGAAGTTTCCTACACTGGGGGAGTCTAGGAGCAGAAGGCACATTCTCAGAATTGAGGGTCATCAATTTAGAAAGGAGATGAGGAGGCACTTGGTGGTGAATCTGTGAAGTTCATTGCCACATACAGCTGCGAAGGCCAAGTCATTGGGTACACAGTATTTAAAGTGCAGGTTGATAAGTTCTTGATTATTAAAGTTGTCAAAGGTTACGAGGAGAAGGCCGAAATAGACTGGATGTGGAGAACATGTTTCCTATAGTGCGGGAGTTTAGGACCATGGGCCACAGTCTCAGAATAGAATGGGTTTTGATTAGTAAAAACATCAAAAGGTACTGGGAAAAGACAGGAGAATGGGATTGACAGAGACAATAAATCATCCATGATGGAATGACAGAGCAAACTCAATGGGCTGAATGGCCTAATTCTGTTTGTACGTCTTATGGACATTTTGTCTGGAATATGGAATATCAGGTTTACTAGCTCTGTTCCATTTCTTTTTCAAGCAGTTAGTTAAAACTAGTTCTAATATCCTCATTTTCATTGGACATTTGATTCCCTAGCATTTCTGGAACAGCACGATAGGTCTCAGAAAATCAGCAACATAGATACACTCAATGCATATAACATTAAATTCTCAATTACGGTAAAGTAAGGTATATCCAAATTATTTTCACCTCTGGGTTTTAAAAAGAAATAGATAAGAACATTGTTGATTCCCTGTCATCCTCATCCCTATCATTGAGGAACCACCATTTAAACCAGAAAATTATTTTCATCACACCACAATTAAAAAGGGGACTGTGGGAATGGCAAATCCTATACCAAGCTTCTATTTGTTGTCTTTAACTAGTATCAAGGACAGAGTAACTAAACCGTCATTAGAGAGAGCAACATAGGGAATGCTAATCAAACTTGACCATTATTCAAAGAGCTGACACAAGTTATGGATAAGAACGTATCTAAGGAATTTACACTTACAAGGACCACTAGGAAGAGGTCTCCATAATTAACATATTGCCAGCTTAGGATAACACTCAAAGAATGGAAGTAAAGTCAGCAGCATGTCTAAGTGGTATTTGGGACACTTGTCAGATGGTGTCCTTCAGCAGGACATATTGATTTCTGTTGAGTCCTTCCTTGACATTCTACAGAAGTCAGCAACAACTTCAGTGATTGGACAGAGAACGACATTTCCAAGTCTGCCAATGATTCAAAATAAGCAACCCTGTTAACAGAATAACTGGAAGCATAGAAGTGCAAAGGTACATAAATGAATTAAGTGAACGGTATGTGTGAAGTCATCCACTTCAGACGTAAAATGACTAAAACAGAGTTCTTTCTAGAGTTGGAAGTAGTTCATGTCCAAGGTGATGTAAATGTCAGTGTACGAACATTATGAAATACATCCAAATATCTTTAAACTTGCTGTTCAATTACTGGTCTTTTATAACTAGAACAAGTAGATAATTGTGCCCTACAATTAAACAAGATCTAATTAAATCCTACCCAGGGATCTGTATTCAGTTCTGAAGAATAAATTGAACTCTGAGTGCAGAGCAAATAAAACTGTACCTACATTGGTGCTAGAAAGTTTGTAAATGTATTTCTGCGTAGATATGACCTAAAATGTGATCAGGTATTCATGCAAGTCCTAAAACTAGATAAAGAGAACCCAATTAAATAATAACATAAAAAACATTATACTTATTCATTTATTTATTGAGAAAAATGTACTAATATTACATATATTTAGAAAAAGCACGTGAAACTCTGAGGTAATGCCTTTTTATAAAAGCTATTTGGAGTCAGGTGTTCCTAAGATGAGATGAGATTGTTGTTGTGGACGTTAGAGGTGCTCTGCCTTATTAAAAAGACACAAAAAGTCAGTTTATTACATAACCTGCTCTTCTCTTGTGTACAACATTCCTCAATCAAAACAACTTTCAGAGAACCTTTGAAGAAGAATCACAGACATGCATGAAGCTCGAAAAGGCTACAAAAGCATTTCAAAAGACCTGAATGTTCATTAGTCCACAATAAGAGAAATTGTCTACAGGGGAAACTCAGTACTGTTGCTACTCTCCCCAGGAGTGGGCATCCTGCAAAGATCACATCAAGAGCACAACATTCAGTGCTGAAGGAAGTGAAAAAGAGCCCGAGGGTAACAGTAAAAGACCTGCAGAAATCTCTAGAACTTGCTGAAGTCTCTGTTCATATGTCCACTATAAGAAAAACACTGAACAAGAATGGTGTCCATGGATGAACACCACGGAGGAAACCACTGCTCTCTAAAAATAATACTCAACTTAGCAAAAGACCACCTGGATGTTCTACAACACTTGTGGGACAATGTTCTGTAGACAGATGAGACAAAAGTTGAACATTTTGATGGAAATGTACATTGCTATGTTTGGAGGGAAAAGGATATGTCACACCAACACCAAAACTTGATCCCAAATGTGAAGCATGGTGAAAGAAGCATCATAGTTTGGGGCTGCTTTGCTGCCTCAGGACCTGGACAGCTTGCAATAATTGAGAGAACAATGAATGCAAAATTGTATCAAGACATTTTACAGGAGAATATCAGGGTAGCCGTCCATCACTTGAAGCTTAATAAAAGTTGGATGATGCAACAAGACAAAGAAAAATGGTTTAAACAGAATGGTTTAAAAAGAACAAAATTCATGTTTTAGAATAGCCAAGTCAAACTCCTGACCTTAATCCTAAAGAATGTTGTGGAAGGACCTGAAGCAAGCAGTTCACACAAGGAAGTCCACCAACATCCCAGAGTTGAATCAGTTGAAGAAGGAATGGCCTAACATTCCTCCAAGCTGACATGCTGATCTGATCAACAGTTACCAGAAACATTTGGATGAAGTTACTGCTGTGCAAGGGAGTCACACCAGTTACTGAAAGCAAAGGTTCACATGCTATTCCCAACTAATACACATAATATTGGATCATTTTTCTCAGTAAATAAATGTATGAATAATGATCACATTTTAGATCATACCTATGCAGAAACAGAGAAAGTTCTACAGGGCTCACAAGCTTTCTAGCATCACTGTTGACTTGCTCAATGTTTGGAATGAGATCGTCCAAAGAACAATTGCCTTTGAACAGTCTGCTGAAGGAACTCAGCAGGTCGAAAACTGTACGCACTGTGGGCGGGGAGGGGAATATTGATGTTTTGGGTTGAAACCCTACATCAGAAGTTAAAGGCACTTCATATATAAAAAGATGGAATCCCAACTGAGAAAGTAGAGAGTAAAATATAACCTGAATAGACTATATGGATTTCAAAGCAGAATTGACTAATGCCATTGAATTCTTTGCAAAGGTTACAGAGAGAATTGACAATGGCATTGCAGTAAACATAATCCATCTGGATCTCCAATAATCCATCAACACAGTACCATACAACTGATAAATAAGGCAACAGCAAGTGGAATCAGGAGACAATCAGCAGAATGAATGCCTGGTTATCAGGCTTCAAAACAGAAGGTTATGAGTTCGGTGAAATAAGAACAATTCGGAGACCAAGAAAGCAGAATGTGGGCCCTCCCATAAAGGACAATGTTGGAATGTTTTCCACAATAATATTATGAATTCAGACCACACAGTCAAAACCTCCAAAGTGGACTGAAGGAACCTGACAAATAGCAAGACATGAATAATTGCAAAATATGTGAATACATGACAAATGAATTTCAATATAAAGGAAGTCTACACTTTATTAAGAAAAAATAAGCTCACATAAGAATTGGAAAATAACCTTTAAGGTTGAAATTTTGAATGCAAAACGTTTTTAGTTATTGTACAAACCCAAACGTAAGGTATGTTTTTACCATCACCAGCGGGTGGTGGTAAAATCATACCATTCATCTAGGTTTATTTCTGGAGACAGCCTTGAGAAGACAAATAATTGTGTTACATGTATCAAATTTTGGATAACCAATGTTAGTATTGTGCACAATTTTATTCACTGTTTTATGAAAATGATAATAACATTAAAAATAACAGTAAACCATTTTGCCCCTTATTCTAATAATTCACAAAGATTGCACCTGTCTTTTTTGCCTCAACATCATTTTCCTGTACTAAGTCCAAATCCCTCAATTTCCTTAATACCTAAATACCCTTTTATGTATTCAGCAAGCAGAATTTTTAATAATTCTACTAATTCACAACTATCTTTGGTTAACAAATTTCTTCTTATCCATCTCAAAGGACTGACCCCTTTATTTGAAACTGTGACCTCTGGCTCCAGACACTTTCACCAAGGGAAATATTAACTCCATATTGACCTTTTCAAGACCATTCAGAATTAATGGTTCAATCACTTCTCTTCCAATATCTGGAGAATACCTGCCTGACTGCTTACTGGTGTAATTTTGCAGTACTTTCTCAATCATAAGTGAACCCTCTTTTAGGAAGGGTGACCTCCCTAACAGCAAACAACATTCAATCTCTCATACACAACCGTACTACTTTTTCTACTTAAGTGGAAGACTTGCATTTTTCTCTATCACATTCCCATTCACTTAATTTATAGTTCCATTAAGCCATTCTGTATTCTCCTTCCAGTCCACACTGACACCTTGCTTTGAATCACCAGCATCTTGGATCCAGTTGACTTGACCTCATCCATATCAGAGGCCAAAAGTGAACATCTGGACTCTGAGCACCTATCCCTGCAGCACCCCTCTGGTCAGAGCCTCAAGCCCTGAACATTACTTATTTCTTTCTGCTACTTTCTATCCTCTAAGGAATGGTAGTCCTGTTGCCTAAATCTCCAGTGATATGTGCCCAATCCTGATCTCCTGTGCTGTGTATCACATGGAATTTGAATATTCCTTCTCACATCCTAAAGACGACCAGTTGTTAGGTTAATTTGTATCCATACATCATTGTGAGTGCACTAGTAGCGGGAGAATCAGGGAAGAGCTGAATGGCGTATGGGTTGTAAAAGTAAAGAGGTGAATAGGACTGATGGTATTGGTTTGGGAGCTGGCCTACACTTGATCGGCTGAATAACCTGTGGTAAAAAAACGTTGTTAGAATTAGGCAGAGAAAGCAAACTTAATCCAATTTGATTGTTACACACAAGATCATAACATATAGGAACAGAATTAGGCCAACTGGATCATTGAATCTGCTCCAGCATTCCATCATGGCTCACCCAATTCTCTTCTCAGCCCAATCTCCTGCCTTCTCCCCCTATTCTTTCATGCCTCTGCCTTAAATATACATAATGTCATGGCCTCCTCAGCTGCCTCCACATCAACTTGCTGTACCGATTGAACAAAACCCAGTTAATTCTACGAAACTGTAGTATAATTAAGTCTTATGCATGACTGATAGGTCATAATCAGTATTCTAGTAGTGTGCATGGGGTATTGGATGAATTTGCTATTATTAGTTTCGGATTACTAAATTGAATCTTTGATGGCAGTGTTTTGTATTTATTACACAGGATTCAATATTTGTTTGTCTTGCAATTTTAAGGACTCTTTGATGACTATAAACATGTGGAATCAACTAATTTGTTTTTTCCCAATGTAAGATGAGTATGCATACTGTATATGCCCTAGATTTTGCAACTATCAATCAATCTCCTGCACCCTTCCCCAGAAGTGGCAATAGATTGATCGATGGGTGCTTAAGCAAGTATGCTCATCAGTTAGGTGTCAGATATGCACACTTATAGGTTTGTTTAAATATTTAAGATGAGAAAGATAAGTTCCTTGGTTTTGTGGTTAACACCGGAAGAATGATCAACAGCATATTTACTAATGGTACAGTATAGTAAGCATCCAGTGCTGGATTAGCTTTGGTTCTAATGGCTTCCAATCCAATTACAACCAGATTCACAGTTTTCTTACAACTTGTAGATAATACAGTACAGGAATTTTGCCAAGCTAAGGGAAGACTTCACTTGGAAAAATATCCCAATATAATCCATTGTTTTATAAAAAAGAAGATTAAATAGAAAATTACATACTATAAAATAGTCAGGTTGAATAAACATAATATTAAGGCTAATAATAACTCACTGCTTTCTGTAGTATGTTTGGCATCCAGTCAACCATGATAGAAACTTCATTGATAAAGACGTACAGTGAGAGATTTTATTTGTCTAGTAATACATTTTCACACTGACCATAAATTGCATAAGACAGACAAAATTATTTTTTTCCCCCACACTGAACCAAGTATGACAGCAGAAAAATGGGACAAAATGTCCTTGTCACTTGCTCTTTTAGGTAACGGATATAATGACTAATTATGTTCTGATCATATTGGTATATTGATAAATAGAGAGAAAAAGATGCCAAATAGTCTTATTGAGTTGAGTTAATGATTGATTAAAAAAATTAATTAAATGATCTCTTTTTAAACTGCTGACATTGTATTTCTAAAATAAAAAGTGAAAATGTTGGAAATTCTCAAAGGCAAGGCTGTATCTGGGTAAAAAGAAACAAGAGTTAACATTTCACATTGAAGACCAATGTAATTAAGTTACTGGCAAATGGTATCAGAAGTAAATGCTAAAAATACAACTGAATGTATTGCTGTGGTATTTAGCTGTAGACCTTCAGAAATTATCACAGATTTCCAGAGGGCTACTTGACCTCAGAGGTCAGCAAGTCCCAGGACTGAGGTCCATACGAGTCTAGAGGTTATAGTGTGAATAGCAAGTGCTGGGGTTGATACACAAAGCCCGAAGATGAAGTCCAGGGATCAGTGAGACCAGAAGTTGAGGCCTGAAGGTTGAAGATTGTGGGTCGGCATGTCCGGAGTTTGGAGGTCTGCAAGTCAAGTCCAGGCATTGGAAGCCTGCCTGATTTTGGATGTCTAGGGCTAAGGACAGGTGGTCCAAGGCCCTAAGACAGTCTGACCTGGTGCTGGAAGGCCTGTCTGTGCTGTGAACATGTGGATGGGTAAGGGGCTTGATTTGCTGTTGTTGTTCTGATGTTGTGTCGTCACTGATGCTGGTTGTGTTGTTCTGCTATATATGGTGGGCATGCTATGTTGGAGCTGGAAATGTGTGGCAACACTTGTGGGCTGCCTCCAGCATGTCCTTAGGTTGTCTTAAATGTTAACATAAACAACGCATCTCACTGTATGTTTTGATGTACGTGTGATAAATAAATGAATCAAAATCTGAAGCTAGTGAAAACAATAAAAAAAGGTCCATATTTAAAATACTTCGAGTTTCTAATCATTGGATTATCTTTTATATAACTATCATTTTATACATGAACATATAAAGCTTACTTGCAATTTGTGTGGCTGTAAATAAACCTGTACTTGGTTATCCATCAATAAATTTTATATCAAGGGATGAAAACAATCTATTTAAAACTCAAGTTCTATAATGTTAATTCAACAGCAATTAGAAAAGTTTCATTGAAGCATGTCTCATCAATTTAAATACTGCTTTTATAAAGTTCTCCGGGATCATGGCCCAATCACTGTTCACACAACATTGGAAGCCAACACACTGGATGTCTATATATTAAAAAAACATAGTCCCATTGACCTGAAATTTGTTATGAATTATTATGCTCATAAGTGAATAGATTTTCTAAAGTTTCTGACCTTGACTTTTAGAACTATTGGAAAACAAAGGAGCAGAAATTCCAGATTTCTGTAGTCTAGCAGAATATGTAAGTGGCACACAATCAAAAAATGTTGTATATATTTTTGAAGTGTACTTTCTGCTGGATTTACAAGAAGCAACTCTCCACTTACACTCAATGACAGGGATATTCTGACATATTCTTAAGGCAGACATGACTGAAGAAGAAATCTGGAACAGGGCACACTCTCTGCTCTCCTTCAAAAAGATAATCAGAACCATAGAAACAGCAGCACAGAAATAGGCCCTTTGGCCCTTCTTGGCTGTGCCGAACCATTTTCTGCCTAGTCCCACTGACCTGCACACGGACCATATCCCTCCATACACCTCCCATCTATGTATCTGTCCAATTTATTCTTAAATGTTAAAAAAGAACCCGCATTTACCACCTTGTCTGGCAGCTCGTTCCATACTCCCACCACTCTCTGTGTGAAGAAGCCCCCCCTAATGTTCCCTTTAAACTTTTCCCCCCTCACCCTTAACCCATGTCCTCTGGTTTTTTTCTCCCCTTGCCTCAGTGGAAAAAGCCTGCTTGCATTCACTCTATCTATACCCATCATAATTTTATATACCTCTATCAAATCTCCCCTCATTCTTCTACGCTCCAGGGAATAAAGTCCTAACCTATTCAACCTTTCTCTGTAACTGAGTTTCTCAAGTCCCGGCAACATCCTTGTAAACCTTCTCTGCACTCTTTCAACCTTATTTATATCCTTCCTGTAACTTGGTGACCAAAACTGAACACAATACTCCAGATTCGGCCTCACCAATGCCTTATACAACCTCATCATAACATTCCAGCTCTTATACTCAATACTTTGATTAATAAAGGCCAATGTACCAAAAGCTCTCTTTACGACCCTATCTACCTGTGACGCCACTTTTAGGGAATTTTGTATCTGTATTCCCAGATCCCTCTGTTCCACTGCACTCCTCAGTGCCTTACCATGAACCCTGTATGTTCTACGTTGGCTTGTCCTTCCAACGTGCAATACCTCACACTTGTCAGTATTAAACTCCATCTGCAATTTTTCAGCCCATTTTTCCAGCTGGTCCAAGTCCCTCTGCAGGCTCTGAAAACTTTCCTCATTGTCCACTACACCTCCAATCTTTGTATCATCAGCAAACTTGCTGATCCAATTTACCACATTATCATCCAGATCATTGATATAGATAACAAATAACAATGGACCCAGCACTGATCCCTGTGGCACACCACTAGTCACAGGCCTCCACTCAGAGAAGCAATTCTCTACCACCACTCTCTGGCTTCTTCCATCGAGCCAATGTCTAATCCAATTTACCACCTCTCCATGTATACCTAGTAACTGAATTTTCCTAACTAACCTCCCATGTGGGACCTTGTCAAAGGCCTTACTGAAGTCCATGTAGACAATATCCACTGCCTTCCCTTCATCCACTTTCCTGGTAACCTCCTTGAAAAACTCCAACAGATTGGTCAAACATGACCTACCACGCACAAAGCCATGTTGACTCTCCCTAATAAGCCCCTGTCTATCCAAATGCTTGTAGATTCTGTCTCTTAGTACTCCCTCCAATAACTTACCTACTACTGACGTTAAACTCACCGGCCTATAATTTCCCGGATTACTTTTCGATCCTTTTTTAAACAACGGAACAACATGAGCCACTCTCCAATCCTCCGGCACTTCACCCGTAGACAGCGACATTTTAAATATTTCTGCCAGGGCCCCCGCAATTTCAACACTAGTTTCCTTCAAGGTCCGAGGGAACACTCTGTCAGGTCCCGGGGATTTATCCACTTTAATTTTCCTCAAGACAGCAAGCACCTCCTCCTTTTCAATCTGTACAGTTTCCATGGTCTCACTACTTGATTCCCTCAATTCCATAGATTTCATGCCAGCTTCCTTAGTAAATACAGACGCAAAAAACCTATTTAAGATCTCCCCCATTTCCTTTGGTTCCGCACAAAGCCGACCACTCTGGTCTTCAAGAGGACCAATTTTATCCCTTACAATCCTTTTGCTCTTAATATACTTGTAAAAGCTCTTTGGATTATCCTTCACTTTGACTGCCAAGGCAACCTCATGTCTTCTTTTTGCTCTCCTGATTTCTTTCTTAAGTATTTTCTTGCACTTCTTATACTTCTCAAGCACCTGATTTACCCACTGTTTCCTATACATTTCATACAACTCCCTCTTCTTCTTTATCAGAGTTGCAATATCCCTTGAGAACCAAGGTTCCTTATTCCTATTCAATTTGCCTTTAATCCTGACAGGAACATACAAACTCTGCACTCTCAAAATGTCCCCTTTGAAGGCTTCCCACCTACCAATCACATCTTTGCCAGAGAACAACCTGTCCCAATCCACGCTTTTTAGATCCTTTAGAACTTGATTTAACATCTCAATCAGAGTACTCATCCTTTGATAACCAATCCTGTTTCTGAGTATACCACAGAAATATCATTCACAGTGCTCACATTTCAGAGTAGGTGTTAAACTTAAAGGCATATGATTCATCGGCAGAGACAGAACTGGCATTTTATCAGTGAGCACAGTAATCCTAAAATGTATTGAAAAATTCTGTATCTGTGCACTTCTCTCTGAAGCTATACTTGCATAATACCTGTATTATAAATAACTATATTCAGCCAGATATTTTCCAATAAATTAATTCTTACACCATAAAATCCAGGCTTATTATTCTCCATGCCCTAAGCCGGTACTGGAGACAACTCACACCCTCCTTCTATTCTCAAATGCATTTAACTTAAGAGTCGTAGACATAATGTAATGCAGCACTGAAATACGCTCCAAGGCCAAACCAAGATGCCCATCTAAGCTAGTCCTATTTGTCCATGTTTAGTCCAAATCACCCTAAACCTTTTCAAACCGAACTACAATGTACTTAAACTACTTTGTCTGTCTCGGACTACTCACTCTGGCAACTCATTCCATAATCAGACATTCTGCTGAGTGAGAAAGTTGTCCCCCAATTTCCTTTTAAACCTTTCCCCTCTCAACTAAAACCTAGACATTTAGTTATTGGTATTAATTCCCTGGGGAAGAAGACTCTACATTCACCCCATCTCTGCCCCTCATGATTTTTATGCACCACTTTCGGGTCACCCCTCAGTCTATTAAGTTGCATGATCAGTGACCCCGCCCCCCCCCCCCCCACCCCACCATCACCACCCAGGTCATGTTCTCTTCTCACTGATGCATCAGGAAGGTGGTACAGGAGCCTCAGGACTCACATCATAAGGTTCAGGAACAGTAATTACCCTTCAACCAACAGGCTCTTGAACCAAAAGGGATAACTTCACTTGCCCCATCATTAATATGCTCCCACAACCTATGGGCTCACTTTCAAGGACTCCTCATCTCATATTCATGATATTTATCGCTTATTTAATTATTATACTTATTCTCTTTTTGTATTCGCACAATTTGTTGCCTTTTGCACACTGGTCAAACACCAAATTGGTGTGGTCTTACATTGATTCTATTATGGGACTAGGCAGAAAATGGTTTGGCACAGTCAAGAAGGGCCAAAAGGCCTGTTTCTGTGCTGTAGTTTCTATGGTTTCTATGGTTTATGGTTTCTATGGTATGGTTATTATTCTATTTTGGATTTATTGAGTATGGCCAAAAAATAAATCTCTGGGTTGTATATGATGACATATATGTACTTTGATAATAAATTTACTTTGAACTTTGAATAAAGTCCTGGGACCATTCTTGCAAATCTTTCTTGCACACTTTGTTAAGCATAGTGGTGAACAAAATTGTATACAACTCACCAAATGTGGCCTCATCGACATTTTACACAACTACAGAACAATGTCCCAACTCCTATACTTAATGCCCTGATTGATGGGGCCAGGGTACCAAATTCCTTCTGCACTACGTGTCCAACTGTGATGCCACATTCAGGGATCTAGGTACTTGTATCCCTTTATCCCTCTGTGCACAATACTCCCCAGGGGTCGACCATTCTCTATGCAATCCTACCCTGGTTTGATTCACAAAAGGCAACATGAATTGAGAATTATTTTGACAATTCTTAGCATAGTTACTTGGTTAATCAAGATATTTCTGCAAATGTTGATAACTATTTTCAGCATATATGACACCATTTATTTTAATATCACCTTCAGATTTATTAACCATGCCTTCTACATTCTCGCCAAAATCATTTATATGAGTAACAAATAACAAAGATCTCACCACCAATCCATATGATACACCACTAATTACAAACCAACAGTCCAGGAAAAAATCTTCCACCATTACCCTTGGCTTCTGACTTCACAACTTTTCCTGAGCTTATACACTGAAACAAATAACAAGTAAGCATTGTACACAAATTAGGATACATAATCTGAAAATGGAATGTATCATTCAATTACTCCTGCAAAATTAACTCTAGACTCCCCTATTCAATAACTCTAGGTATAAAATCCAATGATTTGCTTTGCCCTCCAATGACCTTATCTACAAGGAGCACCATTATTGACATGAAAAAGATGCTGCCGGTGAATAATGTGACCAAAACTGACGTCCTTCAGATGGTTCACAAAACTACTACTTCCTCCAAATATGATTCTGCTTCTGATGATGTGGTTTTGGCTGATCTGGCACTTTGCTGTCTCCAATAGAGTTCAGTGAGGTCGTGAGCGGAGTGTGCAGCCTGGAGATGGGGTGTGATCCCATGATCTACTCCATTTCTCACCAATCTCACCAATTAAAGCATCGAGCAAGATTGAAATCAACGAGGACTAAAGCAGAAGGTGAACAGGTATTCAACAGCATCTGCCTGCATTTGACCGGTGTCGGTCGGTCGGTCTCTCTCTCTCTCTCTCTCTCTCTCACATGCACACACACACACACTGGAAGATGGTGCTGGAGTCTTGGGTCTTGGGCACTGGGTACTCCTTTTTTATGGCTATTTTGTGTGATTTTGGTAGGGATGTAGAGGCTCTGTGGCCCACCATCAACAAATGGCACAGTTGTAAAATGAACTGAACTAAACTAAATGTTCCTAGGTTACTTCAATGACCCTGTGGTTTGCTGTTTTAATTCTGTGTTTCTCACTCATTTTTTTGCCGTCTGCACAATTTGTTCTTTTTTTTTGCACTCTTGGTGTTTCATGTTTGCTCTGAACGGGTTCCACAGAGTTTGTTCTGTGGCTGTCAGGGTTGATAAAAATTGTACTTTGAATCATTGACAACTTGGTCACGTACACAGTAAGATCCTTTTAAAATTATTTATCATCCTTGAATTCTTCTCTCCACACCACATTTTGAGCAAATTTTATTTTAAGAATTTGCATTGGTCTTGACTGCATTATCAAGACAACAATATCTCCATGCTCTTGGTGGTGAAAGACTCTAAAGTTTAACAGATTTGCTTTTTTCAGAAAATTATAGATCACTGTTACACTGTTTTATAAGAGGTGCACAATGAAATCCTGTGGTGTCATTTGCTCCGAATGTTCTCTCCCTTCCTAAGAGGCTGGACACTGAGAATTGTCTATGCCATCCTCATGCTTATGTTGAGATTATTCTTGTCAAGCGCAATACTGATAATGAAATACAGCAACAATTGTATAATGGACTCTTGTACCAATTGGATCAGCACTGAAAGAATAGCATGCACTAAAGTACACAGGATTAGCATTCATAAGGCATTGTTTTTTATTATTAGGTACTTTATTTATTTTCCTGCTATAGTCTGTATGCACATGCTTTAATACATGCATTTGTTCATCTGTAGAAGCACATTTCACACACTTAAGTTTACAATCAATAAATTCAGTATTTGCTTGATGCTGTGCAGTACATAATGCTAAATTCCAGAGTGCTGGTTGAATTTTCATAAAATGTAATGCATCAGTTCCTGCTGGATAAACAAACAATCCATGTCAGGTACACTGTGCAGATTCCGCAGTGAAACCTAATAACATTCATTCTAATCATTCCTGAATCCTCATCTTTAATTAATACCAGTTATCTTAAATTCATACCATTTTGCTATCATAAATAGTCATCACTCTTCAAATAGGTCACAGTTTAACATCCTCAGTTTGAAAAAAAAAACAATTTCAAAAGTCCCTTTTTGCATCTGCAAAACCTTGACCCAATTAACATTTCAGATATCATATCTATATTTCCAATTATTACTATTTGCTGAAAACTGCACTCATTCCCACTGTGGAAAAAATGAGCAACTAGACACCATGACCCCTTAGATTTTCTATTACTTAGCTCTTGCCACAAAGCCAAGATTTATCTTTATTTTTACCGGCATCAAAAAGTCACTATCATTAACAACCTGTATATCTGCAAACCAACCACCTTTCTTCACTATGAATCTCTTCATTACAATGCCTTTAAAACATGCCCCCCACTCTAATACAACATGGATTTATGGAATTCTCTTTGAATTATACTTCTCATCCTTTAGTGAGACTATGTACCAATAAAATTCTTCCAATTTAACCAATTCAATTTCCGTTTGCCCCTCGATTCTTAAAATTTGTTGATGCATCTGCAGTTTATCATCTCTCTCCCCATCTGATGCATTCTTCAGCTGTGTGGTCTTAAACACCATAAAAATTACCTTTGCAATGCTGTACTTGTGCAGCACATTAATTAGTGCACTCGAAAATCCAAATAAATCAGTTGTACTATGATTTTTTTCTATTTTATTCTTTCATAAAATTCTATACACTCAAAAGTGGGCTGCCAGATTGACAGACTCCTATCTCCTGATTCGTGAGGCATCACCTGCCTCTAGACATTGCAGCACCACAATCACAAACAGCATTCCTGTTAATGCTTCTGAAGATTGTGCATTCATTAAATTAGTAAGTGCTTCTTTGTGGACATCAGCAGGAAGGTTTCTTATATCAATATGTGGAAGGCCCAATGAGAGGAGGGGCTACACTGGACCTGGTGCTGGGTAACGTGCCTGGCCAGGTGACTGATCTTGCAGTGGGTCAACAGTGACCACAACTCCTCAACTGGCTACACAGGTTGATAAGGTGGTTAAGAAGGAATGCTTGCTTTAATTAGTCAAGGCATCAAGTTCAAAAGTCAGGAGGTTATGTTGTAACTTTATAAAGTTCTGGTTAAGCCACATCTGGAATACTTCGTACAGTTCTAGTTGCCCCACTATAGGAAGGATGTTGAGGCTTTGAGGATGGTGCAGAGAAGTTTACCAGGATGCTGCCAAGTTTAGATGGCATGTGCTATCATGAGAAGCTGGATAAAATTGGGTTGTTTTTTCTGATGCACCAAAGGCTAAGAGGAGATCTTGATAGAGGTTTATAAGATTTTGAGAGACAAAGATAGAGTGGACAGACAGCATCTGTTTTCCAGGTGTGCAATCTCCAGTACCAGAGGGCATACATTGAAAGTGAGAGGGGGTAAGTTCAATGGGGATATGAGCGGTACATTTTTTTATTCAGAATTGTGAAAGCCTGGAATGCTCTGTCTGCTATGGTGGTAGAGGCAAATACATTAGAGGCTTTTAAGAGACATTTGAATAGGCACATGGATACAAGGAAGATGGAGGGGTATGGATGTGGTGCAGGTAGGAGGAGTTAGTGTTTGAATGTTTTTGATATACTCAGTGGTGCTGCCAACATTGTGGCCTCTCTCCCAGATGGGCACAATCGCTTTTACGCTCGGTTCGATGTCGCTAACTCTGAGCCTCCAAGGGAAGCCACCCCTACAACCTGCAACCTGGTCATCTCTGAGGCTGAGGACAACTGGCAGGTGTGTTTACAGACATTTTTAATCTCTGCCTCTCCCAGTATAGAGTGCCCTCCTGCTTCAAATTATCCACAATTGTCCCTGTACCAAAAAAGACCAAGGTAACACACCTGAACGACTGGTGTCCTGTCGCACTCACCTCAATAATAAGCAAATGCTTTGAGAGTCTAGTCAAGGATTACACCTGCAGCTTGCTGCCAACCAAACTGGACCCCCTACAATTTGCCAACACAACCAATCAACAGATGACGTAATAGCCACCGCTCGACATACCACCCTTGCACATCTGGAGGAGGATGCTTATGTGAGAATGCTGTTCTTGGAATACAGTTCAGCATTCAACACCATAGTTCAATCCCGGCTCAACAAGAAGCTCAGAGACCTCAGCCTTTACCCTGCCTTGTGCAGCTGGATCCTGGACTTCCTATCAGACTGCGAGCAGGTTGTAAGAATGGGCTCCCTCAACTCCAATCCTTTGACTCTCAATACAGGAGCCCCTCAGGGCTGCATACTATACAAGGGAGTAAAGGAGGCCTTGACCTCCTTTACTCCCTTGTACAGCCATGACTGTATCGCCACCCACAGCTTCAATGTGCTAATTAAACTTGCTGATGATACTACATTGATTGGCCTTATCTCAAACAATAACGAGGTGGCTACAGGGAAGAAGTTATTTCTCTGACACAGTGGTGTCAAGAAAACAACAGCTCCCTTAATGTCGCAACAACAAAGGAGCTGGTTGTGGATTGCAGGAGGAATGGAGATGGACTAACCCCTATCGACATCAATGGGTCTGGGGTTGAGAGGGTAAACAACTTCAAGTTCCTCGGCATCTACATCACTGAGGACCTCATGTGGTCTGTACACACCAGCTGTGTGGTGAAAAAGGCACAACGGCGCCTCTTTCACCTCAGATGGTTGAGGAAGTTTGTATGGGCCCCCAAATCCTAAGAACTTTCTACAGGGGCACAATTGAGAGCATCCTGACTGGCTGCATCATTGCCTGGTATGGGAACTGTACCTCCCTTAATCGCAGGACTCTGTAGAGAGTGGTGCAGACAGCCCAGCGCATCTGTAGTTGTGGACTTCCCATGATTCAGGACATTTACAAGGACAGGTGTGTAAAGAGAACCTGTAGTATCATTGGAGACTCAAGTTATCTCAACCACAGTCTATTCCAGCTGCTACCATCTGGGAAATGGTACTGCAGCATAAAAGCCGTGACCAACAGGCTCCGGACAGCTTCTTCCACCAGGCCATCAGACTGATGAACTTTGAACATATTACATTGGCTGTTCTACTTAGCATAAGTTATTATAACTTACTTTGATTGCACATGGCACACTTAGATGGAGACGTAACATAAAGATTTTTACTCCTTTTGTATATGAAGGATAGAAACATAGAAAACCAACAGCACAATACAGGCCCTTTGGCCCACAAAACTGTGCAAAACATGTCCTTACCTTAGAACTACCTAGACTTACTCATAGCCCTTTATACTTCTAAGCTCCTTGTACATATCCAGGAGTCTCTTAAAAGACCCTATCGTTTCTGACTCCACCACCAGCAATGGCAGCCCATTCCATGCACTCACCACTCTGCGTAAAAAACTTACCCGACATCTCCTCTGTACCTACTTCTAAGCACCTTAAAACTATGCTCTCTCGTGCTAGCTATTTCAGCCCTGGGAAAATGCCTCTGACTATGCACATGATCAATGCCTCCCATTACCTTGTACACCTCTATCAGGTCACCTCTCATCCTCCGTCGCTCCAAGGAGAAAAGGCCGAGTTCACTCAACCTATTCTCATAAGGCATGCTCCCCAATCCAGGCAACATCCTTGTAAAATCCCTTTGCACCCTTTCTATGGTTTCCACGTCCTTCCTGTAGTGCGGCGACTAGAATTGAGCACAGTACTCCAAGTGGGGTCTGACCAGGGTCCTATATAGCTGCAACATTACCTCTTGCACGGTTGATGAAGGCCAATGCACCGTATGCCTTCTTAACCACAGAGTCAACCTGCACAGCAGCTTTGAGTGTCCTATGGACTCGGACTCCAAGATCCCTCTGATCCTCCACACTGCCAAGAGTCTTACCATTAATGCTATATTCTGACATCATATTTGACCTACCAAAATAAACCACCTCACACTTAAGCAACACACATCAAAGTTGCTGGTGAACGCAGCAGGCCAGGCAGCATCTGTAGGAAGAGGTGCAGTCGACGTTTCAGGCCGAGACCCTTCGTCAGGACTAACTGAAGGAAGAGTGAGTAAGGGATTTGAAAGTTGGAGGGGGAGGGAGAGATCCAAAATGATAGGAGAAGACAGGAGGGGGAGGGATAGAGCCAAGAGCTGGACAGGTGATAGGCAAAAGGGGATACGAGAGGATCATGGGACAGGAGGTCCGAGAAGAAAGACAAGGGGGAGGGGGGGGACCCAGAGGATGGGCAAGAGGTATATTCAGAGGGACAGAGGGAGAAAAAGGAGAGTGAGAGAAAGAATGTGTGCATAAAAATAAGTAACAGATGGGGTACGAGGGGGAGGTGGGGCCTTAGCGGAAGTTAGAGAAGTCGATGTTCATGCCATGGGACTGGATGGGATGTTCCCCAGGCTATTGTGGGAAGCAAGAGACAGGGTGAGAAGAGGAATAGTCCAGATAGCTGTGAGAGTCAGTAGGCTTATAGTAGCCATCAGTGGATAAGCTGTCTCCAGAGACAGAGACAGAAAGATCTAGAAAGGGGAGGGAGGTGTCGGAAATGGACCAGGTAAACTTGAGGGCAGGGTGAAAGTTGGAGGCAAAGTTAATAAAGTCAACGAGTTCTGCATGCGTGCAGGAGGCAGCGCCAATGCAGTCGTCGATGTAGCGAAGGAAAAGTGGGGGACAGATACCAGAATAGGCACGGAACATAGATTGTTCCACAAAGCCAACAAAAAGGCAGGCATAGCTAGGACCCATACGGGTGCCCATAGCTACACCTTTAATTTGGAGGAAGTGGGAGGAGCCAAAGGAGAAATTATTAAGAGTAAGGACTAATTCTGCTAGACAGAGCAGAGTGGTGGTAGAGGGGAACTGATTAGGTCTGGAATCCAAAAAGAAGCGTAGAGCTTTAAGACCTTCCTGATGGGGGATGGAGGTATATAAGGACTGGATATCCATGGTGAAAATAAAGTGGTGGGGGCCAGGGAACTTAAAATCATCGAAAAGTTTAAGGGCGTGAGAAGTGTCACGAACATAGGTCGGAAGGGATTGAACAAGGGGTGATAAAACCGTGTTGAGGTATGCAGAAACGAGTTCGGTGGGGCAGGAGCAAACTGAGACAATAGGTTGGCCAGGTCAGGCAGGTTTGTGGATCTTGGGTAGGAAGTAGAAACGGGAAGTGCGGGGTGTGGGAACTATAAAGTTGGTAGCAGTGGATGGGAGGTCTCCTGAGCGGATAAAGTCGGTGATGGTGTGGGAGACAATGGCCTGGTGCTCCTTAGTGGGGTCACGATCGAGGGGTAAATAAGAGGAGGTATCCGTGAGTTGTCGCTGTGCCTCGGCAAGGTAGAGGTCAGTACGCCAGACTACAACAGCACCCCCCTTATCGGCGGGTTTAATAACAAGGTTAGGATTAGTGCGGAGGGAGTGAAGAGCAGAGCGTTCCGAAGGAGTGAGGTTGGAATGGGGACAAGGTGCGGTGCAGTCGAGACGGTTGATGTCCCGTCGGCAATTAGCGATAAAGAGATCCAGAGCAGGCAGAAGACCAGAGCGGGGTGTCCATGAAGAAGAGGAGGGTTGAAGACGGGAGAAGGGGTCATCGGTGGGGGTGGAAGAGTCCTTGCCGAAGAAGTAGGCTCGGAGACAGAGATGGCGGAAGAAAAGTTCCGCATCATGGCGAACACGGAACTCGCTGAGGTGTGGTCGAAGGGGGACAAACGTGAGGCCCTTACTGAGAACAGAGTGTTCTGCCTCCGACAGTTGAAGGTCGGAGGGGATGGTAAAGACCCGGCACGGATGAGGACTGGGATCAGAGGGGGGAGGGGGAGGCTGGGGGTGTCAATGGAGAGGGGAGGGTTGGGGTGAGAGGAAGGTGGAGCCTCTGAGGGCCCAGGAGTTGACGGTGGGATCTGAGGAAGACGGGGCTGCGGAGTGGTGGTGGGGGAAGGGGAGACAGGAGTCACAACAGCAGCACATAAAGACCCGGCCTGGAGTTCAAGGCTGGAGTCGCAGTTGGTGGTTGCGCAATCGCTGTGAAGGTGTCCATGGTCGTTGCTGGAGTCCGGGTTTTGAATATGCCCTGAGGTGTTGGAGCCGCTGAGATCAGTGGCAGGGGCCGCAATCTGAAGTTCATGTCTGCTGGCGTCAGGGCCGGCAGGCTCTGGAGTCCGTAGATGTAGGATCTTGCGATCTTTGCCTAACATGACAAAGTCAAAAAAACGGCGATTGCAGGCGTCAATCCGACGGAGGATGAAATAACGGGTAGGACCATTACAGACGGCGAATAAAGTGTCCCGAAGGTGTGGAAGGGTCTGGGATAGGGACACCAAGTACCTCCTCATGGCGGAGAGAGTCGCCTTCAGAGCTTGACGGGAGAAGTGGCGAGAGGCAGAGTCAATAAAATGTGAGTACCTGGGATCCTCAGAAGGTCCAAATTGAGAGGCTTGGAAACGAATCCTAAAGCCAACTGGAGTAAGTTGGCGACGGAGGCACGTTCCAAGAAAGGGTATATGGCTGTGATAGCGAGTCTGAGTCAAAGTGTGGTCGAAAACCTCACACTTATCTGGGTTGAACTCCATCTGCCACTTCTCAGCCCAGTTTTGCATCCTATCAATGTCCCGCTGAAACCTCTGACAGCCCTCCACACTATCCACAACACCCTTAACCTTCGTGTCATCAGTAAATTTACTAACTCATCCCTCCACTTCCTCATCCAGGTCATTTATAAAAATCACAAAGAGTAAGGGTCCCAGAGCAGATCCCTGAGGCACACCCACTGGTCACCAACCTCCATGCAGAATATGACCCAGCTACAACCATTCTTTGCCCTCTGTGGGCAAGCCAGTTCTGGATCCACAAAGCAATGTCCTCTTGGATCCCATGCCTCCTTACTTTCTCAATAAGCCTTGCATGGCGTACCTTGTCAAATGCCTTGCTGAAATCCATATACACTACATCTACGGCTCTACCTTCATCAATGTGCTTAGTCACATCCTCAAAAAATTCAATCAGGCTCGTAAGGCATGACCTGTCTTTGACAAAGCCATGCTGACTATTCCTAATCATATTATGCCTCTCCAAACGTTCATAAATCCTGCCTCTCAGGACCTTCTCCTTCAACTTACAAACCACTGAAGTAAGACTCACTGGTCTATAATTTCCTGGGCTATCTCTACTCCCTTTCTTGAATAAGGGAACAACATCCACAACCCTCCAACCCTCCGGAACCTCTCCCGTCCTCATTGATAAAACAACGATCATCGCCTGAGGCTCAGCAATCTCCTCCCTCGCTTCCCACAATAGCCTGGGGAACATCCCATCCAGTCCCATGGCATGAACATCGACTTCTCTAACTTCCGCTAATGCCCCACCTCCCCCTTGTACCCCATCTGCTACTCATTTTTATGCACACATTCTTTCTCTCACTCTCCTTTTTCTCCCTCTGTCCCTCTGAATATACCTCTTGCCCATCCTCTGGGTCCCCCCCCCCATCTTTCTTCCTGGACCTCCTGTCCCATGATCCTCTCGTATCCCCTTTTGCCTATCACCTGTCCAGCTCTTGGCTCCATCCCTCCCCCTCCTGTCTTCTCCTATCATTTTGGATCTCCCCCTCCCCCTCCAACTTTCAAATCCCTTACTCACTCTTCCTTCAGTTAGTCCTGACGAGGGGTCTCGGCCTGAAACGTCGACTGCACCTCTTCCTACAGATGCTGCCTGGCCTGCTGCGTTCACCAGCAACTTTGATGTGTGTTGCTTGAATTTCCAGCATCTGCAGAATTCCTGTTGTTCCCATCCAGTCCCGGTGACTTATCCAACTTGATGCTTTCTAAAAGCTCCAGCACATCCTCTTCCTTAATATCTACACACTTAAGCTTTTCAGTCCACTGCAAGCCATCTCTACAATCGCCAAGATCCTTTTCTGTAGTGAATACTGAAGCAAAGTATTCATTAAGTACCTCTGCTATCTCCTCCGGTTCCATACACACTTCTCCACTGTCACACTTGATTGGTCCTATTCTCTCGTATCTTATCCTCTTGCTCTTCACATACTTGTGGAATGCCTTGGAGTTTTCCTTAATCCTGTCCGCCAAGGCCTTCTCATGGCCCATTCTGGCTCTCCTAATTTCATTCCTTAGCTCCTTTCTGATAGCCTTATAATCTTCTGGATCGCTATCATTACCTGGTTTTTTGAACCTTTGAAGCTTTTCTTTTCTTCTTGGCTAGATTTACAACAGCCTTTCTACTCCACGGTTTCTTTACCCTACCATCCTTTCCCTGTCTCATTGGAATGCACCTATGCAGAACCCTACGCAAATATCCCCTGAACATTTGCCACATTTCTTCCATACGTTTCCCTGAGAACATCTGTTTCCAATTTATGCTTCCAGTTCCTGCCTGATTGCCTCATATTTCACCTTACTCCAATTAAATATTTCCCTAACTTGTCTGTTCCTATCCCTCTCCAACGCTATGGTAAAGGAGACAGAGTTGTGATCACAAGGATGTAAGAAATAAAGTCAATTCATTCATTCATTTTAAACTTATTTGGCACAACATTGTGGGCCAAATGGCCGGTTCCTGCGCTGTACTGTACAGTGTTATATCAGTAAGATTATATTAAATCTCAAGTGATCCACACACTCCTTTTCCTCAATAACACTTATAGCTATATTTAGGTTCCTGCTTCAAAGAGGCTAAGGTACCAATAAGCTGTCAGAATCAGTCAAAATGCATTCAAGAAGCTTCCATTTCTGCTCATTTCAGCTTGGTGATGTTAACTGCAGTGCAATAGATCTCAATGCCAGAGAACTGGTAACATTCAGATTCCTGCTGCACCTGATGACCCTGTGATCTCTGTCTCAGAGGCTGATGTTACGCTGTCTTTAAAGAGAGTGAAGGTCCTGATGGAGTACCTGGTAAGGCTCTGAAAACCTGTGCCAACCAACTAGCGGGAGTATTCAAGGACATTTTCAACCTCCCACTGCTACGGGTGGAAGTTCCCACTCGGTTCAAAAAGGCAACAATTATACCAGTGCCTAAGAAGAATAATGTGAGCTGCTTTAATGACCATCACCTGCTAGCATTCACATCGACAGTGAATTCCTGCCTTAGCAAGCAGCTGGACCCATTGCAATATGCCTATCGCCACAATACGTCAAGGGCACATGCAAACTCAATGGCTCTCCATATGGCTTTAGACCACCTGGACAACACAAGCACCTACGTCAGGATGCTGTTCATCGACTATAGCTCAGCATTTAATACTATCATTCCCACAATCCTGATTGAGAAGTTGCAGAACCTGGGCCTCTGTACCTCCCTCTGCAATTGGATCCTCAACTTCCTAACTGGAAGACCACAATCTGTGCAGACTGGTGATAACATATCCTCCTCGCTGATGATCAACACTGGCGCACCCTAGGGGTGGGTGCTTAGCCCACTGCTCTACTCTCTGGCTCGGCTTAGTTCAAATACCATCTATAAATTTGCTGATACAACCATTGTTGGTAGAATATCAGGTGGTGATGAGAGGGTGTACAGAAGTGAGATATGCCAACTAGTGGAATGGTGCCACAGCAACAACCTGGCACTCAACGTCAATAAGACGAAAGAACTGATTGTGGACTTCAGGAAGGGTAAGACAAAGGAACACGTACCAATCCTCATAGAGGGATCAGAAGTGGAGAGAGTGAGCGGCTTCAAGTTCCTGGGTGTCAAGATCTCTGAGGATCTAACCTGGTTCCAACATATTTATGTAGTTTTAAAGAAGGCAAGACAGCCACTGTACTTCATTAGGAGTTTGAAGAGATTTGGCATGTCACCAAATACACTCAAAAACTTCTACAGAGGTACTATGGAGAGCATTCTGACAGGCTGCATCACTGTCTGGTATTTGGGGGGTGGGGCACTACTGCACGGGACCGAAAGAAACTGCAGAGGGTTGTAAATCTTCTCGGCTCCATCTTGGGTACTAGTCTACAAAGTATCCAGGACATTTTCAGGGAGCGAAGTCTCAGAAAGGCAGCGTCCATTATTAAGGACCTCCAGTACTAGGGCATGCCCTTTTCTCACTGTTACCATCAGGTAGGAGATACAGAAGCCTGAAGGCACACACTCAAGGATTCAGGAACAGCTTCTTCCCCTCTGCCAGCCAATTCCTAAACAGATATTGAAACCTTGGACACGACCTCACTTTTTTTTCCAATACACAGTATTTCTGTTTTTTGCACGTTTTTTAAAATCTATTCAATATACATATACTATAATTGATTTATTTATTTTTCTCTTCTAGATTATGTATTGCATTGAACTGCTTCTGCTAAGTTAACAAATTTCACATCACATGCCGGTGATAATAAACCTGATTCTGATTCTGAATTCAATAAGTGTACTGAACAATATAATCAATGGACATCAGGTGAACCTTTAGTCCATTCTGTTTAACTTCTTATCAAAGAAACATCTGTGAATATATCAATCTCAACAGCTACCTGAATGAAGCTTGTTGAGTTGCCTTCTGTTGTGTATTTGCAACCTACCTTGGTACTTAGATAGTGCATATATCATGATTCGACGCTTTATGCTCTGAACATGTCTTTATTTCTCATTCCTGCTTCCACGCTCCCTCACATCACGTTGTTCTGCCCCAGACTGATGATGTCATCACCAGACTTGACAAGTGTCAAGCTACATTAACTGACCTTACCATTTCAATTCACAACACCTTCTAACAACCTTTCCTCCTTATTCTGACATTTATAATTTTAAGTTTCTATATTGCAATGAAACAAGAAAAAATAACTAACTCAAATAATAACACATGCAGTAAAACTTGACCATGAAATCCAGAACTAATATTCATGACACTACAATAAGATTCGTGATACGAGTCCTCAAGTTACTCAAATAGATTATCAACCGAAATAACTAAAATAATCCTAGCCAGACATACACAGTAAACAGAAGGGATCTTAGAAGTACTGATATACAGAGGAATTTTGAAATGCAAGTTCATTGCTCTTTGAGAAAAGTCACTTAGTTGGATAGGGTAGTGAAAAAGACATTTAGTTTGCCTGCCTTCATAGGTAGGGGTAGAGAGTCTTAGAGTTGCGGCAGCATATTGCAGCTGTACTTGACCTTGGTTAGGCCACACTTGAAATCTTTAATCCTGTTCTGGTCACCACATTATGGAAAGGATGTCATTCCTTTAGAAAGGGTGTAGAACAGCTTTACCAGGATGTTGACTGGAATGCAAGTCGTTAATTAAAAGAAAAAAAAACAGTACAGGTTGGAGATCGTCACAGTCAGGAGAATAGGAGCTGAGGGATGGCCTTATAGAGGTTTAAACAATTACGAGGGGCTAAGATAAGTTAGGCAGTCATGATCTTTTACCCAGCAGGGACTCTAAAACTAGAGGAAATGTTAAAAGTGAGAGGAGATTTAGTTAAAGAAATGAGCAGCCACTATTTCCCACACAGAGAAAGATGGGTTAGTACTGCATAAGTGAACAGAGGAAGTGATAAAGGCAAGTACAATCACAGAAGTTAATAAGAAATTTGATAGTTACTTGGATAGGAAAGGAATCAAGGGATATGGGGCAAATGTGGGTAAATGGGATTAGCAGAGATAGACATCCAGGCGCAGGTCGATGGCACTAGGCAGATTAATAATTCAGCATGGACTAGCTGGGCCTAAAGGCTGTTTCTGTGGTGTAGTGTTCTATGATTGTATGGCATCTTGGTCAGGATGAGTCCGGCCCAAAACATGATTGTGCGCTGCACATTTCTGTATAATTGACATTTGAGACACCAAAGGAAATTTAATCACATCACAATAGCGAAAAAATCAATTTGATTCTAATCAAAATTGATAGAGCGCTTACTGGTAAAACATTGATATTAGAATTAGCTTCAGTTAGCTCTTGCCTCATAACTTCAATTCATTGCATTTTACCTCAAGGCCATTGTAATGATCTGCAGATCTTATGCAAGTTCATTCTCAAACAGCAGTGGGCCAAGTTGCTGGGAAGGATTTTTAATTCTAAACTGAGCTGCTGGATTATATGCCTTTATAGTATCAGGATGTGGGTACAAGCTCATAAATCTCAAGTTTGCCAGCCAGACTGCTGGTAATTTCTCAGCTATGCTCGGATCCATCAGTGAAGCAAAGCTTCAATTCTCCTGCAGCCACACTTGGGAATCTGTCCACTAACTCCACACCAACCCTCTGCTCTGTGCATCCTGCAACTTGGTTCTGAGACACAAGGAGATTCACATTTCTTTTGTAAATCGATTGTTGCTTCAAAGTTTTTGACTGTGTCAAAGACGTTCAAATATTTTAACTATTTTTTAAAGCTCTAAACCTTCTTGAAGATTTTTTATTGGTTCATTGACATTGATTTTGTAATCTTTTTTGGAATCAGGGTCACTAGAATGCAAGCATGGTTCTTTGCCTGTTTCACAAAATAGCCAGACAGGGTCTAGATTAATCAGGTGTCAAAGTTTCTTTCAGCTGTTTTGTGAGCTGAACTTTTTCTGGCCCAATTATGCAAGGGCATTACTCCAGGAAAGGACAATGAAATCATGGATCAGGGAGCACTTACATCTTCACAACAGTCATACTACAGGGCGGCACGGCAGCGTAATAGCATACCGCAGCATAATGCCTGCAACCCAGTTCAAATCATGCCGCTATTTATAAAGAGTTTGCATATTCTCCCTGTGACTGTGAGGGTTTCTTCTGGATACTCTGGTTTCCTCCACATCTCAAATAAGCAAACTGGTCACTTGCATGTAATTGGACGGCATGGGCTTGTTGGGCCAAAAGGGCCTGTTACTGTGCTGTATCTCTCGATCAATAAGGCATCCGTTAGTCTTGCGAGACCATGGATCTGCGCCTGGAAAGTCTTCACTCTCCAGGGTGCAGGCCTGGGCAAGGTTGTATGGAAGACCAGCAGTTGCCCATGCTGCAAGTCTCCCCTCTCCAGGACACCAATGTTGTCCAAGGGAAGGGCATTAGGACCCATACAGCTTGGCACCAGTGTCGTCGCAGAGCAATGTGTGATTAAGTGCCTTGCTCAAGGACACAACACGTTGCCTCGGCTAGGGCTCGAACTCACGACCTTCAGGTCGCCAATCCAATGCCTTAACCACTTGGCCACGTGCCCACAGATCAATAACAGAAGTACAAACTCAGCACCAGCACATGTATACTGCCAGCCATAAGTGCAGGAAGCTCACCTCTCGCCACAGGTTCTGGCTCAATATTGAAGGGCAGTAAGGGCAAGGATGAAAGCAGTAAACCTACTTGTAACACAGGAGGAACTCCAGCAGGTGAGGCAGCATCTACAGAAATGAATAAACAGTCGACGTTTCGAATCGGGATCCTTCCTCAGGACTGAAAAGGAAGGAGGAAGGTGCCAGAATAAAAAAGGTGGGAGGAGCGGAAGGAGGATAGCTAGAAAGTAATAGGTAAAGTCAGGTGGGTAGGGAAGGCCATGGGCAAGAGAAGAAGGAATTTTATAGGAGAGGAGAGTGGACCATAGGATGAATGGAAGAAGGAGGGGACTCATGGGGAAGTGACAGGAGGAGAGAAGAGGTAAAAGGTCAGACTGGGAAATAGAAGAAGAGGGAAGATGGAGGGATTTATTTTTACCAGGAGCAATCAATATTCATGCCATCAGGTTGGAGACTATCCAGATGTAATACAAGGTGTTGCTCCTTCATCCTGAGAGTGGTCTCATTTTGGCACAAGAGGACGCCATGAACTGAGGTGTCAGAACTGGAATAGGAATTGGAATCAAAATGTTTGGCCATCGGGAACTTCTGCTCGTGGCAGAAGGAGCGAAGGGTATTCAATGAAGCAGTCCCCCAATTTTCAATGAGTCTCACCAATGTAGAAGAGGCCACACTAGAAGCATCAGACACAATAGGTGGCTCCAGCAGATTCACAGGTGAAGTGTTGCCTCATCTGGAAGGACTGTGTAGGTGAGATGGTAGAAGTTGCAGAGAATGTTATGCAGGATGCAGAGGTTGATAGGGTGGTAGGTAAGGACAAGAGGAACTCTTATCTCTGTTAAAGCAGTGGGAAGTTGGAGTGAGTGTGGATATTAAGGAAATAGAAGCGATGCGGGTGAGGACGTCTCTGATGTTCTGGAACAGAAAGCATCATTCTGGGAACAGATACAGCAGAGGCAAAGGAACTGAAGAAAAGGAATAGCATTTTTAACAGGAGATAGGGCAAGAAGAGGTATAGCCAACAGTCAATTTACTTGTATCTGGGACTGCTCAATTCTGTCTCCAATATAATGATTCTTCATCTATCACCAATGCAATCAGACAGCTTCAACATCAATTTCCATTTTATTGCACTTAACTTGCACTTTGTTCTTGGAAAATAACCTCTATTTTTTAAGTGATAGAGAGCAATTTTCTTAATTAAAAATAGCTTCCATTCTGTTGATTTTCTTTCACAATGGCAATGAATGAAACAAACTCTTGCAATGATTCACTGATTCTGTCTTATTGCCACAGATAGACAATTCAAGAACTTATTCTGAGAACATCTTTTCAAATTATTTGTGTAAAGCCAGGACTGGAATTCAGTTGTGAAAACTATTACATTTTTCTCACGTTGAATACTAATGGAAATCCACCACTTTAGGATCAGTGACAAGTTTAGATGTAACTAATGATATGACTGTTTTTCTTAAAATAAAGTCAAAAGCACTGTAATATAAAACGAACATTCAAAATTATGTTCTTTTCAATAATGAAAAAGCTCCATATACTGAGTTATAGTCATCACGTGGAACTCAATTCAAACTGCAGAGACCAATTGTCCACATTATTATCTCCAAGGTACCATGATTCACAGCATCAAGTTTTTTTTTCACTTAAGTGAATCAGTATTATTCCAAGCACTATACTTGAAGGAATGTGCAATGCATTCGGCTCATCTCTAATGCTTCATTATTCCCTGCTGATGTTTATCATTTATGATCATGCTGGGATAATGGTTAGATAACTGTGCAGCCGTACTGCAAGAACTATCACAAGGCAATAAATAGTATTATAAAAATCCAATAATATTTGAAAATACATGACATTCACATATCAATGAACAGAGTATGCTTAAGTAATTAATGAACTTGAGATATGCTATTGGTTTTCTACAGTTTTCACAATTGCAGATATCATATCCTGCTATTATTCAGCATGAAAGGAAGAGCAGGACAAATCAAGTCATTATTCTTCTTTAGAAAAGATAAAACAAGCAAGACAATGCAACTTAATGGGTTTGATACTGTACTATAAATAACAAGAAAGTCAACAATCTACGGTGATATTTTAAAATGAAAGCAACTTCTGGACTCATCCCATTCCCAGCTTAATCTGGGAGCTCCACTCAGGGCGCTTATCGCTTCCAGCAGTGCTCTGTTGGGACCTCATCAATAGAATCAGCTTTGCAATCCATGCAATGGTGTAACGTTGGTGCGCTTACCCATTATGCATGCCAGAACACAAAATGGTAGAGCTGATACATTCAGTAACAAGTGAATTTTAATGACAATATCTCAACTTTTCAAAGGAAGCACTCTGGTTCTGAGAATTTTCATCTTATTACTGTGAATTTCAGGCCATCAGGATTTAACTATCATTGGAGATTGGAAGATTTTTTTTCATTTACTTCATCTCTCTACTTTGTCTTTTAGTCCCTTCTTTATCATTTCAAAATTATTATTTGTTTACTTCTTGGTTCAGTCTTTTCATATTTGAATTCAGCCATAACCACAATCTCAGGCACTGTAGTTGATCAAACCACAAGGAATTCTTCACAGTTCAAAATGACAATCATGACATGAAATGGTTAGCAGCTATTACAGCTTCTTTTAAAATGCGATTTCCCAAAACATATATACAACTGATTATGTATATCTGAATCGCTTGTTAGCCAGGAAATGTGACAACCAATTTGTTTAATCAGGCTTCCCAAGCAATCATGTACCCTATCTCAGGAATATAGGTTCAAGAATAAGTAACGACGACAAGACAGTGCTTTGTTTAACATCTGAGAGCACAGGACTACTTCATAACTTCAGTTAGACGTCAGCACGACATGGGCATTAATCCACTTGGGGACTAATGTGGTCATTGTGGAACTTGAACTCATTGCCTGAGAAGCAAGGGGACACCACACCCTTCAACACGTCATTTTAATTACTGATTTTGGCTAAATAATAGATACAATATTGTATACTTATATCTTCTGAACCTAAATTATTAGCTCACTTTGGTCAACAGCAATGGCACTTCGCACATTATGCCAATTAGAATAAATACCATGCAGGAAGAACAATTTCAATCAAAATGGAAAAATGATGTGATCCTAGAAAAAAATGACAATCCTGGTAAAGCAAGGATTTAGCTCAATAGGTGCTGAAGCTGATTAACTCTTACATTTCTCACATATTCTTGCTGTGCCTGTTGTACATTAGCCAAATGCAGGATAGTTATTCAAGTTAGCTGCCACCTATCCCACTCACCCTGCTCAGAGTCCCTTAGTCCCAATCCCAGCAAGGAGGAGGCTATGCAGCATCCATACCAGGACCATCATACTCAAAAAGTTATCCTCCCCAAGCAGTAAGGATGATCAACACCTCCACTCACTAACCCATCCGTCCATACCCCCATCATTTCATGTCAGTCACCTTATGTACAGACACTCGTAGACATACTCCTTTTCTGGATATACAACATGTATATAAGCTATCTTATGTATTTATATTAATTGTGTTTTTATATTGTTATTGTTTCCCTTATCTTATTGTGCTTGTGTTTTTGCACTGCATCCGATACCGAGTACCAATTACTTCATTCTCCTTTACACTTGTGTACTGGAAATGACATTAAACAATCTTGAATCAGTCTAACGATGGTTTCCTTTTGTGAGGATTATAACAACATTATTTTTGTGGAATATTGCAAAGCTTATTATAGATGTTTTTCTCTCTGCAGTGGGTTTCTAATTAGCATAGGATGGCAGTGATCCTCATAGGATTGAATGCAGGTCAAAATATCAGGAAAGCTTGTTCACAAGTATAATCCTCAGAGGCCAGAATATTTGATATGTACTGAGTTGCCTGCTATAAGAGCCAAATTATTTTTCTGCTAACTTCCAGATAATAGAGACTATTCTAAATTATTCTCATAAACAACTAATTCTTTTGGTGTTGACCATTTATTCATTTAAATGTTAAGTAAATCTATTTAATGCTGGACATATGGGTAAATAGGTTAATTGGTCACATGGGTATAATTGGATGTTGCGGTTTGTTGGGCTGGAAGGGTCTGTTACCACACTGCATCTCTAAAATAAAATTAAATCAAAATAAATAAATAGGTAGATAGATAGATAGAGTGAAACAGCTTAGCTGGATTGCCAAGACAGTGCAATCTTTCTCAGTGGCAGGAATGAAAGTCCATGTCTATCTCAGAAACAAGACATTTGTGCTTGACACTGAACAAGGAAAGCCTGCAGATGTGTAAATCTAAAATAGAGAGCAGAAGCAGCCAATACAGAACAGGTGATGTCACATCTGTACAAAGACAGTTAACATTTCATCAGAACGAGGAAAGAAGTTGGGTTAAGCAGCAGTGAGATTACTGAGAAGGAATCTACAATGGGGATCAACACTCCAGTTATACTGCATCAGAGACATTTTCCACACCTCTCCCCACCCACCCTACAGCTTCAAATTCTCTTCTCTCCTCATTTCTAACAAAGGATCTTTGACTTCAAAATATCCTGGGGGGGGGGGGCAGGTGGGTGTGAGCAGCCAGAAGTCATGCTACATATTGGCACCAATGACACAAGAAGGAAAGGAGAGGAGGTCGTGAAAAAAGCATACAGGGAGTTAGGAAGGAAGCTGAGAAGCAGTACCTCAAAGGTAGTAATCTCAGGATTGCTGCCAGTTGCATGCAACAGTGAGCACAGGAATAGAATGAGGTGACTGATAAACACATGGCTCAAGAACTGGAGCTGGGGCAGGGATTCAGATTTCTGGATCATTGGGACCTCTTCTGGGGCAGGTGCCTACGAGATGCCTGAGCCCACTCGGGAAAGGCTATCTTAGATTGGGTGTCGTGTAATACCCAGATCTTAATAGGGAGCTTAACATAAAGGAACCTTAAGGAGCAGTGATCATAATATAATTGAATTCATACTGCAATTTGAGAGGGAGAAGCATAACTCACATGTATCAGTACCACAATGGAATAAAGGGAATTACAGTGGCATGAAAGAGGAGCTTGCCCAAAGTGGATTGGAGGAGGATATTGGTGAAGATATTGGCAGGAATGATGGCAGAGCAGAGATAGCTGAAGTTTCTGGGAATAGTTTACAAGGCACAGTATAGATATGTCCCACAGAAGTTGTTCTCAAATGGTGGGGGGAGGGACAACCATGGCTGACAAAGGAAGTTAATGACTGCATAAAAGCAAAGGAAAGGGCATATAAGGTAGCAAAAGTGAGTGGGAAGTTAAAATCCAACAAAAGGTAACTAAAAAGCTATGAGAAGGGAAAAGAAGAAATATGAAGGCCAACTAGCCAATAACATAAAGCAGGATACAAAATATTTTTCCAGTCATATAAAAAGTAAAAGGGAAGTGAGAGGTGATATTGGACCACTGGAAAATAATGCTGTTGAGATAGTAATGGGGGACAAAGAAGTGGTAGATGAGTTTAATTGATATTTTGCATTTGTCTTCACTGTGGAAGCCACTAGCAGTGTGTCAGAGGTCCATGAGTGTCAGGGAGCAGGAGTGAGTGCCATAGCTATTACAAAGGAAAAAGTGCTCAGCAAACTCAAAGGTCTTAAGATGGACAAGTCACCTGGACCAGATGGACTACATCTTAGATTCCTGAGAAAGGTTGCTGAAGAGATAACAGATGCATTGGTCATGATCTTTCAAGAATCACTTGATTCTGGCATGGTCCCGGAGGACTAGAACATTGCAAAAGTTTCTATTCCTCTTTAAGAAGGAAGAAAGACATAAGAAAGGAAATTATAGGCCAGTTAGCCTAACCTCAGTGGTAGGGAAAGTGTTGGAGTCTATGATTAAGGATGAGGTTTCGAGGCACTTGGAGACTAATGATAAAACAATTCAAAGTCAGTATTGGTTCTTTCAAGGGAAATCTTGCCTGACAAATCTGGTAGAGCTCTTCGAGGAAGTAACAAGCAGGGTGGACAAAGGAGAGGCAGTGGATGTCATTTTAGAACGGGCAAATGTTAGTGATACAATCTCATTTGCTGCTACTACTACTACTACTACTACTATGTCGACTCAGGCCAAGGGGGCCGGCGTCGGGCATGATGACGGACTCTCCACTTCTCCCTCTCCCTCATCAGTGTGTTCAGTTCATCTACATTAGCCGCGCCGCTGAATTCTAGGAGCATGTTGACCATAGTCTTGGGAGGGCGCCCAGGGTTCATCCTCCCATGCTTGGGCTCCCATATGATGACTAGGCTGGCAGGTAGCTCGGGCTGGCATAGACAGTTCCCTGTTAGTTGCAGTCCTCTCGCCTCGATTTTAGTGGTGAGCATCGGTAGGTCGTCATAGAGTTCGACATTTGTCATGTGCTGTTGCCAACTCACATCAAGAGCCATCCGGAGCATTCCTGTACAGCAACCATCTAGAGACTTTCACATAGTCTTGGTGAGTTTCCATGTCTCACATCCGTACGTGAGAATGGACTCTATGACTGCTATGAAGATCCTCTTTTTAAGCCCTCTGGTCAAGTTCGACTTCCAGATTTCCTTCATGTTGTTCATAGCTCTCCACGCCAGCGCCTTCCATATCTTTATGTCCTTCTCTGAATTCATCATTCTTGACCCGAGGTACTTGAAGTCAAAGACTTTCTTAATGGTATCATTCTTTACGGTCTTGAGAGCACCTTCATCGCAGTTAAATGCCATATACTCTGTCTTTTTAGCGTTTAGGTGAAGTCCAACTTTATTGCACTCAATTTCCACTCTTGTCATTAGCTGCTGTGCTTCCTCCATCTGGTCAGAGAGCAGGACTATATCATCTGCAAAATTGAGATCTGTGAGCGTAACTGGTCTGACCCTTTTTGTTCATCCTGGTTTTATGATAAAACCAAGCTCGTCATGATCTTTGGTAGCTTGACACAGAGCATAATCAAGGACGATTATAAAGATATAGGTCTCATTTGCTTCTTCCACAATTTGCCTGACTTCAGCAACAGGCACCTGCAGTTAGCTTTTGTCTTTAATTCTTTCATGGACAGCAAAGTGAATAACAAAAAGAAGAAAAGATTTAAGTAATTGCAGTTGAATAACTCAAAGTTTTGAAAACCATAAATTCAAAAATAAACTCTGAGGGCAACGTGCTATTTGTCATTGTCCTCACTACTGGGAGAGATAATCCGAAGCCCCTGACCTAAGGTTTGAAACACACTGAAATCTCATCATGATGACTGAGGAATTAAAATAACTGAATTCAATAGATCAAAGAAAAGGCAATGCTGAAACCTTCAATAGTAGCAAAAAACTACAACTTTGATATCAATAATCCATAGCTTCACTCACTCAAGATTCATGATTGTTTGTCATAACATTTATCAAAAGAAATCTTACATGGTTTGGCCTTTCTGTAGTGACAGCAGTGAAGCCAACTCTTCAATGGCCTTTTAACAATCCTTTCAAATCTGGTTTGAAATGCTGAAGGAAGGTCATTTTTGTTTGTGACATAACTGGGCTTAGGGTGATGGTGAAAGTGGTCTTCCGGATAGTTTTAGGGTAGACCATGTAATCAAAACAAATCTATTCCAATGGATGAGATATGAAATATCTTTTGGCAACAAAATGGTGGTGTTGATCTGATTCTGTCAGTTTCCGTCAAGGGTTTTGGGGATACAATTATCCAGCATTTCAAATACCACAAAATCTTAACTTCTCATGGCTAGCATGATCTGTACAATGTGAAATTGTTTTTCAACAATAACTTGTAACTTGAACTTTAACAATACACTGTAGTCGATTCAGTTTACATTCAAGCACCTGTCATTCACTGCCCCACACGGCACTCAATCCCAAAAGGACAAGTTTGTGGGAACTTATTTATTCATTTAGTGATACAGTGTGGAGTTGGCCCTTCCAGGAACTCCACACTGTATCACTAAATGAATAAATAAGTTTGATGAACCCCAACCTAATCACGAGATAATTTACAATGACCAATTTCCCTACCCGGTATGACTCTGGACTTTGGGTGGGAACCAGAGCACCCGGGGAAAACCCACGCGATCCACAGGGAGGATGTACAGAGAGTCCTCACAGAACAGAGCTGGAATTGAACTCTGAACTCCGGCATGCCCTGAGCTGTAATAGTATACCCACTTTCAGTTGCAAGTGTATTTGAGATTTCATATAAATTAGTTAGTTCAATTTTTTTAAACAGTTCTGCCCCTTCATCAATATTAATTTCCTCCTATGATGCCTCCTGGTGCGACCTGGAATTCTTCTGAATGCTGACAGGTTATGGAGCAGGTAGTAAAACATGAGTCATGTTCCAACTAATCTTCCACCCGTGGATTTAGAGCGGTACCAGGTAAAACGTCTGCTTACCTATGAGTATCATTTGCTGCTTCTCTTGAATCTTAAAGCTCAGTGCAATTGTAAAGGAAAGATAACGCTGATAAGCAAAAGGATTGGTTAAAGGCAGTACAGAGAAAAGATCTTAACTCAGGAAATCAAAAAGTACTTATCTACTTGCATTAAGTGATGTTATTATCCTGACTCAAAACTGGTTGTGATTATAATTCTCTTGCCTTTATGATTCTGTATGTAAATCCTCTTATCCTCAAAATCCTCAAAACTTCCCTCTATGTTTGTCTGGGTGGTTTGATGACTTTACAGCCACTTGCAATCACATGGCCTCAAATAAAATGAAATACTTTACTATAAGATTTCTCTGATTTATTTTATTTGCATATACTGGTTATGTCAATTAAAATATATTTCAAAATTTCAAAATTGGATTGAATTGAAATAATATTGGTGAAGATTTTCTTTTGGAAACTTCTTTACATTATCAAATTTGACACCATCAACGGTTAAATGTTCATTTATTCTGATTTTGTAATTAAGATAAAGAAAATTTTGTGGTTCAACTCCTGCCACTGCCTGACAGGAGTTTCTACGTCCTCCCTGTGACCTAGTGGGTTTCCTCCAAGTGCTCCCGTTTCCTCCCACAGTCCAAAAACATACTGGTTGCTCGGCTTATTGGTCATTGTAAACTGTCCTGTGATTAGACTTGGATTAAGTTGGGGGATTGCTGGGTCGAAAGGCCGGAACAGCCTATTCTGTGCTATATCGCAATAAATAAAAATTAATTAATTAAAGAGTGATGTCTCACCAATGAGTTTGGCAGGATAATCATTCTGAGCTGCAGCTTAGCTGAATTCTTCAGAGCCAAAACATTTATAATTCCTGCCTATCAAGTATCTTGTTTGCAAGGTACTGAGGTGAACCAACTTAAGTTTGTTTGATTAACACTTGGATAGTTGTGAAGATTTTGAAATTTTTAAGCTACCCAAATCTTTGAGTCTGTCTGTATAAACAAGAGTTAGCACAACCTTGAATCAGCTAACTCAGATAGTTTGTTCTGCTACATAGTAGACCATCATGCTGAAAATAGTGATCGCCTCTGGTATGGAGGGGCTACTGCACAGGACTGAAAGAAGCTGCAGAAGGTTGTAAACCTAATCAGCTCCATCTTGGGTACTAGCCTACAGAGTACCCAAGATATCTTCAGGGAGCGGTGTCTCGGAAAGGCAGCGTCCATTACTAAGGAACTCCAGCACCCAGGGCATGCCCCTTTTCTCACTGTTACCATCAGGTAGGAGGTACAGAAACCTGAAGGCACACACTCAGCAATTCAGGAACAGCTTCTTCCCCTCTGTCATCCGATTCCTAGATGGACATTGAATCATTTGACACTACCTCACTTTTTTAAGTATACAGTATTTCTGATTTTTGCATTTTTAATCTATTAAATATATATATACTGTAATTGATTTACTTATGTATTTATTATCATTATGTTTTTTTTCCTCTCTAGATTATGTATTGCATTGAACTGCTGCTGCTAAGTTTACAAATTTCACATCACATGCCGGTGATTCTGATTGTGATTCTGAGCTTTAACAAACAAAATTGGCATTTTATTTTTAAATGTTTTGCCTCTTTATAGAATTAGCCATCAACATCTTTGTGGCACTTTAAAAAGGAGTTTGCAGCATGAATACACGTCAAGGTTACCACTGCAGGGAAAAAAACAGGAAACCTTATATCTGTCAACTTCCGCTAGGTGTAAGCATTCCAGGAATCCACATAGAAATTTCCCCATTCACCCACTGCTTCTTTGACAAAAGACTCATTCCTGAGCAAAATGAAAAAAGACTAATTTCTGAGTAAAATGGGGCTTCTGTTCACTTTCAGAAAGGAGCAGTAGACCAGGAAACACATGAGGAAAATTTCCACTAATCATATTTTCCAATGAATTTCTGCAAGTTAGCCAGATATGAGTGAAAGCTGTGTGTATATTTCCATAGTAGCCCCCTTGGAGAATTCTATACAGTGCTGTGAATTTGTTATGAAAAAGCTACCTACATTTTTGGAATAAAGTGCTCTGAGAGCTTGGTGACATTGAGAAAGGGCACTTTCTTATATAAAGCCACGAAGAGGGCTTATGAACCATGCTGTAGATCAGAGGTTTCATCAACCCCTACTCAGTTGTAGATAATACACTTTAGCAAAAACAAGAGTCTAGTCTGTCACCTCTAACATGTGCTTTGGACAAGCAAATTAGAATTTGACAGCCTTTCCAGATGATGGATATTATCCTACATTTAAAACCGTATTCCTGACCCAGAGTCAGCGAGCTGCAAATCATTGTGACTGAAAACCCCTCCAGCTTCACAACTGTTCGATTCAGTAGAGCTGTGTTGGTTGGCAATAGCTACAGCATTTCCTGATGAGCTATTATAGATGGCAGGAGAGACCTAAAAATGAGAGAGGGCAAAGAGCGGCATTTTGATTGAGACATAGATGAAATTCAGATTTTTTTCACTTTGCATGAACTCATCTTTCAGCTGGCATCCTCAGCAAGTATCGTTGTAGCTGAAGTTAAATGCTAATTCCACTTGGAGACGGAGGTAAGTGAGAACTGGGGTGGATATTACCTGTAGCCACGAGACAGTCATTCTATTATTTATCTCCCTCTGGACTTGATAATGCTACATACCAGCTGCTACCACAGCAGAGTGAGCCGACTATTCCCAAGATAGTATTAGTGACGTTGTGGCTGCTTGCAAGGAAAATGATGGCAGTGTTTCAACTTCTGTGTGCCTTGAAGTGAGAAAGAACATGTCTATATCTGAAGCAATGTGTGCACCGCGGTGTAATCACTCATTCTCCTCTGATGCTACATATATGAACAATAAGCACATCTAATTGTTCAAGCAGTGTTATTAAGACTCTTTTTCAATCCATATATATATATCTGCTCCCAAAAGCTGCTCAATTCCCCAACCTTGCTTAGAATGCGATCATCACTGGCGAGGAGGGCATTTAATGGAGGGTTGCGGTGAGCCGATAGTTTCAGCGGTGTGGTGTTTGTCCAGGAAGCTGAGAGATTTTGACTAATTGATGAACGCGCATTATAGCCCCAAATCAGGGTGGTGTGCCATTTGTTTGGGAATTTGAACATGGTCATGATACCAAGATTCTGCCACTTCCAACTATTTCCCTTTCCAATCCTCCCTGCATGGTACATTTGCAGATGGCGTAAGTTCAGCACTAACTTACAGTAGTGCAGCTAAGAAAGTATTTCTATATGAACAGAAAATACACCTGGAAGTCTATGTGACAAAAATATGCTGATATGATATGTAGATTCCTCAGTAGTTACACTTTTAGCACATCTTTTCACAGTCAGTATCAGCTTAACAGTTGGAAGCAACTATTCAAGAATTGCATGGACAGGCATTTAATTTCTTTTAACATAACGTAAGTAGATCACCAGCAGTGAAGAGGGTATGGAGAGTGATTCCAAGTACTGAGCAGCTCCCGATCAGAAGACTCTGATCTATGGGCTGTTCTCAGGGACATACACAGAGACAGGTATCAAATGCCCTTTGGTCTGGCCAAAACTTAGTGTTCTCCCAACGCATCCAGATGTCTGATGCTGCTGAGTGGCACATTTCAGGTTACAGGAGGACATGTTAAGAGACACACTGAGGCTCGGTGCAAACACTACATGGGCTTGGTGGGAAAGAAGCATAGGGCTCTTTCACCACTGAATGGAGCAGCTGGATTGAGCACAGAAGCCCATTTATTATTGTTATAGTGTGCCACCTGAGAGTCACATGAGTGGCAACGGTGCTAGACATTTTAAGAAATGTAATAGAACATTAATTAATACATTGTCAATGAATGTAAGAATGAAAAGGCATTGCACAGTTTATTCTTGTAAGTTTTTTTATTTTGAATAAAGTTTATTTTGGTTTAAAAGTTTGTTGTGAAATGGCATCTCAGACATAGCAGAACTAAAACTCCAAATGGAAACTGACAATTAAAGTCAGGATTCACAAGACTAATGTTGGAATTGGAATCAATTTATTATTGCCCTATGAACTGAGATACAATGAAAAGTTTTTGTTTGCATGCTGATTGTGAGGATAGTCAAAGGCTACTGAATGGTTTCGATCACTTGGCAGGATTGGCAAAAGAATGACAAAAGGAATTGAATCTTGCCAAGCACAAGGTGATCCATTTTCAAAGAACTAATAATGTTAGAACATATACAATGAATGGTCGAGTCCATATTCAAGAGTCCCTGAAGGTGTCAGGTACATAAGGTAGCACAGGGGGTAAACAAGATACAAGGCTTCATTAGCTGGAAACAGAATGTAAGAGCAGGAAAGTTATGTGGCGGCTTTATAGAACAGTTGGTGCTAAGTCTCATCAAGTCATCGTCAACTCATGGTAACCCTATGGACAGTTGCCCTAAATGAGTTTTGATCCTCACAAAGGTAGCACATTGTAGATAACGTTGCATTCATAGCTGTCCTTATTGTATCCATCCATCTGATTAGCGGCTGAGCATGGTCTCCTTTTCCAGGGAACTGTTTCTTCACATGATGTGCCCAAAGTACAATAGGCGAAGTCCCGTCATTTGAGCCTCCAGACACAGAGACTTGGTTTGATCTCGTTCAGGACAGATTCATTTGTTCTGTGAGAGTTTCATAAGGTGTGTAGTATTTTTCTCCAGCATCACAGTTCAAAGGCATTGATATGTTTCCTAGCCTTCTTCTTTACCATCCAACTTTCATATCCATATAACATCATTGAGAACACCATCACCTGCACAAGTTGAATCTTTGTAATAGAGATGGATTCCTGTCCCTGAGCATCTTCTCTAACTCCTTCATGGCGCTCTGCTAACGGTGATTCTTTGTTGGATTTCTTGAGTGCTTGATGCTTCAGTGTTTATCATGGATCCACGGTAAGTTGAAACTGTCAACCACTTCAATTTGCTCTCCATCGAAATTGAAATTGTTAGTACTGCCAGTAGGGTAGTAGTTATGATTCTAATCTTCTTCAAGTTAAGGTGCAGATCCATTCGATGTTATGTTCCTTGACGTTGGTTAGCAGTTGCTTTAGGTCTTCTTCGTTTTCAGCCAGTGTTGTCATGTCATCAGTGTAACAAAGGCTGCTGATGATTCTGTCACCAATTCAAACCCCCCTGATCTCCATCTATACTCCAGCTTCTCTGAAGATGTGTTGGGCATACAAATTAAACAGGCAGGAGGAGAGAATACAGTCTTGTTGTACCCCTTTATGGATGCTGAACCATTCTGTTTAGAACAGTACAGAACTGTATGGAACAGTAACACACATAAAATGCTGGAGGAACTCAGTAGGTCAGGCAACACCTATGGAAATGAATAAACAGTCAACGTTTCAGGTTGAGACCCTTCTTCAGGACTGGAAAAGAAGGGGGAAGACACCAGAATAAAAAGATGGAGGGAGGGGAAGCCAGGTGCTTGGGAAAGGTAAAAGGTTGGAGAGGAAGGAATACACCAACATGTAGAAACGGGAATTACCAGAATGTTCTGCTTTTGGCAGATGGAGCAGTGGTGCGGTATATAGTGATAGAACAGTACTTAAAACCACAGCTGGTGTACTATGTGCAGTTTTGATCATCACATTTTAAACAGGATGCAATTGCATTGAAGAGATTGCAGAGGAAATATTGTGAATCAATCCTGGATAGAACGACTTTGTTGCTCGTGGAAAGAAGACTGTGGGAGTGCCTGATCCAGATGCATTAAATTATGAGAGGCCCAGATAGATTTAAAAAGCATTTCCCCACTGCAGAGCTGTCCAAAACTAAAGGATATCCATATTAAGTTAGGGGTAGGAGGTTTAAAAGGGATCTGATAGACAATATTTACCCCCCCCCACCCCTGAGGGTGGGGAGAATTTGAAACACACTACCCAAGCATGGGGATGGATATAGGCATTGTCATACCATTCAAATATCCAGACAAACACTTGTGTCACATATTGAAGGCTACAGACAACGTGCTGATAACTTGGATTATTATAGTTGGGTGCTTGATGGTTTACCAAAGGGCCTGCTTTCAAGCTGTGAGAGTCCATGACTATATTTATGGTTACAACTAGTCAGATCACCAGGCCTCATATCTATGGCTCCCATGCTTGGAAAAATTGAGAAATCAGCTATCAATTAGTCCACAGAGACAAAAACTGCCTCTGCTGTTCAAAAATCTAAAATATGCTCAATAATTCACAAGTTGTAAATATCCATGTTCAATACAAGAATCAAATGAAAACAGCTATTCAAACAGGACCTAAGGGCAAGGGTGCTGTGTTACAAGAAAATGAGGAACTGTTGTGTTCTGTGTTTTACCAAGATGTGGCTTACTCAGAGTACGCCAGATATGGCGATCAGACCTGAAAGCTTCTCAATACTTAGGATGGACGAACTGCTGATTTGGAAAAGGTGGAAGTGTATGTTTCATGACAAGCTCTGTGGTATTCTGATGTGGTGGTTTTGTTGTACTTGTGTACCTCTGACCTTGAATATCTAATGGTCAAATGCCAACCATTCTATTCACCAAGATAGTTATCCTTCATGATCTAACCGCAGTGTACATCCTATGAGTGGCCAACTATAATCAAGCATTTGTGATCCTGCCTGATGCCATCACCAAACAAGAAACAGTCTTCAAGCATTGCTTGAAGAAATCTTTACCCAATTACCATCAGCATATAACCTGTAGCGCTAGAGGTCCCAACACACTCAGACTACTGGTATACTAAGTAAGGAATGCCTGTCATTTCATACCCAGACCATATTTCAGGAAATCTGATCATTTAGCTGCCTTTTTCCTATCTGCATACAGGCAGGGGCTGAACAGCAGGATTCCAGAGATTAGGACAACAAAGAGGCAGAGGAGCAGCTACGAGATTGTTTCATTTCATGTTGTTGGACTGAGCCATATTCGAGGACTCATCTGTGCACCTGAATAAATACATCATGGTTATCGGGGACTTTATAAAAGCAGTCACATACGAGTGTGTCCCCATAAAATCATTCAGAGTCTTCACCAACCAGAAGCCCTGGATGAACCACGAGATCCACAAAGTGCTGAGGGCCAGATTACAGGCATTCAAGTCTGGTGACCAAGAAAGTTCTGAGAGGACCAGCTACAATCTCCAGAAAGCCATCACACAGGTGTAGTGGCTAATCCGGACTAAATTTAAATCAATGAAGGATGCTCAACAGCCGTGGCGGGGCTGAATGGCTTCTCATCTTACAAAGTGAAATCAAGCAACACTGGTGACACCAGAGATTCGACTCCCGATGAACTCAATGCCTTCTATGCTCACTTTGACTGTCTAACACAAGGAGGATCCATCAAGAACTATCAGAGATCCCAATGGCCCTATGATGTCAGTCTCCGGGGCTGACATGGGAGCATCCTTCAGGTGGGTGAACTCACGGAGAACATCCAGACCAGATGGGGTAACGGGATGACTACTAAAGGCCTGTGCTGATCACAGACATCCCACCCTGCAAAAACTCATTTCAGGGAGGTAGCACCCCTGCCCCCTGCAATCCCATATTCCCCCCACACCCTCCCCGCTACCCCTCCCGTCGACCTCCAAGGGCGTATGTAATACTTCGTTTAGTGATTTTGTCTAATCTGTAAACCAAGTTGGGTATATGCAGAAAATGTGACATTAAAATATGTACTTATATTATATTATCATGTTTATTCTATTACAACTTAAAGTCTACAGGGAGCTTAGCCTTATCACGTAGGACATCAATAGCGTTGGGGGGGGGGGGGAGGGTGGTGGGTGTTAAACGCGACCGGAATATAGGTGATAAGTCAACTATAAGTCGCTTGTAAGTGGCTAATACACTCAATTTCGTTTCTAAAGGGATTTATCTAACCAATTTCATATTAAACACGCAGCGCATATTTTCCTCGCATGAATGTAGTGATAAGTCAATTATGACAGTGGTCCCCAACCTCCAGGCCGCGAAGAATACAGTGGTGGCCAGAACGCACCCAGCACATCTTTAAGAAAAAAGCTGAAATCAGAGACAAAGTAATCGGCAATTGCCTCTGATCTGGGCCAACAATTACGTGCCGGGCGGCACCTAATTAATTAGCTTGTTTATTTCAGATTTTTTCTTAAAGATGTGCTGGGTGCGTTCCGGCCACTGCTGTATTATTCTTGGGGACCACTGAATTATAAGTAACTCACAAGTCAATAGCATCATAACATTTTAAGTAACGTTTGGATATTAAACACAGCGCATATTTTCCTCGTATGAACATATAAAATCATTGCAACACACCAATATCGCTGAATCAGTGGGAGCCCTGGGCTTGTTTTCCTGCAGCAACACGGTCCTATCGAGGGGTGATGGGAGACATCGATACTCGAAGGGGTTTCCTTAGGTCCAGTCTATTCCGCAATTTAGTTTTCGTTGCACTCATTGCAGAAAACTCCGCTTCGCAGTAATATGTTGGAAATGGAAGCAACGTTTTCAGTGCTTTCGTGGCTATCTCAGGATATTCAGCCTTGACTTTGATCCAGAATGCCAGCAGAGATGTTACGTCAAACATACTTTTCAGCCCACTGTCATTTGCAAGCTCGAGGAGTTGGTCTTTTTCCCGCGCTGACATGGATGATTCACCGGGGACATTCACAAATGGGTCACAGACCCATTCCTTTGCACGACTTGGGTCACTGATGACCTCACATGCGTTAAAATTCAACAGTGCGTGACAGGGAATGAGGAAAGGTGCAGCTGACTCATATTGTTTCATATCGCCAAATCATATTGTTTCCTTGGGGACCACTCTTAGCACGAAGAGAGTCCAATCAGGATGTTCGCTCTCCGTCTCAAAAAAATCTATTTCCAGGATATTGCATATAATTTTCAGGTGTCAGCGAGCCACTATTGATATGTGGGAGACTCCCAGAACTTCCAGGAGAGGTGGGATGTCTGTGATCAATTGGCTGGAGTGTTCATTGAGACCTTTAACCTCTCACTTCAACAATCTGAGGGACCCACCTTCTTCAATTATACCAGTGCCTCAATGACTATTAACCAGTGGAACTTACATCCACAGTGGCGAAGACTTTGAGAGGTTGGTGATGAAACATATCAACTCCTGCCTGTGAAACAACTTGCATCCACTCCAATTTGCCTATCGGCATAGCAGATGCCATTTCATTAGCTTTTCATTCAACCCTGGAAACATCTGGACAGCAAAGATGCATACATCTTTATTAACTACAGCTTGACATTCAATACTATCATGCCCTCAAAACTAATCAATAAGCTTCAAGATTTTTGCCTCAGTACCTCCTTATGGAACTGGATCCTCGATTTCCTCACTTGCAGACCCCAGTCAGTTCAGATTGGCAACAACATAATCTTCATCAGCACAGGTGCACAAGGCTCTGCCCTTAGCCTACTACTCTACTCACTTCACACTTATGATTCTGTGGCTAAGCATAGCTCTAATGCCATATTTAAGTGTGCTGATAACACCACTGTCATAGGCTAAATCAATGGTGAAGAATCAGCATACAGGAGAGAGACTGAAATTCTGGCTGAGTCATGCCATAACACAATCTCTTACTCAATCTCAGCAAGACCAAGGAGCTTATTATTGACCTCCGGAGGAGGAAACCAGAGGTCCATGAGCCAGTCCTCATGGGGGGAATCAAAGGTAGAGAGAGTCAGTAACTTTAAATTCCTCAGTGTTATCATTTCAGAGGACCTGTCCTAGGCCCAGCACACAAGTGTAGTTGAAAAGAAAGCATGGCAGTGCCTCTATTTTCTAAGAAGTTTGCAAAGATTCAGTAATGACATCTAAAATTTGACAAACTTCTCAAGAGGTGCGGTGAAGAGTATACTGACTTGCTGCCTCACTGCATGATATGGAAACACCAATGCACTTGAATGAAAGATCCCACAAAACGCAGTGGATACGGCCCAGTCCGTCACAGGTAAAGCCCTCCCCATCACCGAACACATCTACACGGAGCACTGTCACAGGAAAGCAACATCCATCATCAAGGACCCCACCACCCAGATCTTGCTCCCTTCTCACTGCTGTCATCAGGAAGGAGGTACAGGAGACTCAGGACATACAGCAGCAAGTTCGGGAACAGCTATTGCCCTCAACTGTAAGGCCCTTGAACTATTAGGGAAAATTTCACTTGCTCCATCACTGAACGGTTCCCACAATCTACGGACTCGCTTTGAATGACTCCTCATCTCACATTCTCGATATTTATTGCTTATTTATTTAGTCTTTAAATATTTTTTTCTTTCTCGTTGTATTTGTACAGTTTGTTTACTTTTGCACACTGGTCGTCTTCCCTATGGTGCAGTCTTTCATTGATTCTATTAAGGTTATTGGACTTATTGAGGATGCCTACAAGAAATTGAATCCCAGGGTTGTATATGGTGACAATTGTACTTTCATAATAAATTTACTTTGAACTTGAACTTTTGAACAATGGATTCCTAACACAGTAGTACTCAGACCATAACACTACAATTTTTCTTTTCATAATGCCTATTTTCTATTACACTCCCGCATTGTTTTAGCCAGACAACTCCCAATGATATGACTAAAGGCAAGGTTTCATTTTCATATCTCCGGTGTCACAATTAATTCCGCAATGCAGCCCAAGGTCTTTCCAATGGAAGGACTTGCTAATTGTCCTACAGCAGAATCAAACTTCAGGCAACTTTCTAAATCATGAGAGTTTTTTTTAACCTGCTCTCTTGAAAGCACACAGCTTTGTTGCCAAGGTGAATACCTAACCTTTACTGCAAGGGCCCAGGAGAATAAACAGGAATGGGATAACCTGGGATTTTGAAGGAATACTAACTTAAAAGAGCAGTCATCAACATAAAAAAAAGATGAAACCAAGTTGGATGTTAAAAAAATACATTATTTCAAATGTAGTCATTTACATTTTCCAGCTTTAACTGAAGAGCTAACTTTGATAAATTTGATTTGTACTTTTGCAGAATACAATTTACATTGAACTGCTGAAAGGCAGAAGAACTCATTCAAGCTGAATCATTTACAGCAGTCAGAATGGGGTACCTGTCATTTCAATAATCATTGCTGAATCAGAACCCAGAGCACTCAGGTAAAAACAGTAAATTCATTAAAGGCACTACAATACCTATTCATTCAGCCACTACAAATATTACACAGTTCAGTCCAGCCTAATATCTTCTAAGTAGTCTATCTTCAATTTCCTTACACTGCTCATTTTTGTAGAAGTAACCCAGAAAGTTCAATTTCCTTTCTCAAGTCTTATGTTATTGAAAGAGCACCGAGTTACAACTGCCCCCATTCCCTTGTCCTGGTATTCTTCACATCTGAGTCTTGACAAAGAGAGCTCTAACTTCCTCCTTGATACTTTCTCAAAACTGATGGAAGTGAAGGACAAATAGCACCATGAATAACACTACAGGGTTCTGGAAATTGCTATGTCCAGTACTAAAATTATATGAGGGCCAGATCTGGCATTTCCCTCCAGCCAGTCAACACCAAGGCCGATGTACCCATCTTTACTGGAGATTAAGAGGCAAATTAACATGCACATAACTCCCTGAGTTGCTTAAGGGACATAATAAGCTCAAGTTGATTCTTTTGCTTAAGGGACATAATAGGCATGATCTAAACTGTTTGGCTACTTGGCCCATTGAATTAGCTCTGTTTTGACAACTCCAGAATGCAGGGAGCAGCATCAATCTCAGAAAAGCATTTGACACTATCAGTCAGACAGACTGTGGAGCACCCTTCTCAGATTCAGTTGCCTGCAGAAATATATCTTCCATTGCACATCAGCAACAACAAGGCATGCAAGTTGTGACCTTAACCAACAAGTCTACGACTGATCCAACCTCGGTGGAGATGGATATCGAGCAAAGAATTATTACTCATCAATCTCAAAGTGTACTTCATCATGAACAAGCTAGACTGGAGCACATCTGCACAACAAATGGAAAATTGTTCAAACATACCCCCTCCATAGAGAATCAGGAACATCCCAAATTCAGTCAAACTGTTGAGCATAGACAATACTTTTATATACATTTGTGGAGCCCAAGATGCAAGCCATTATCAACATGTTTACTGAACAGTACTGGAGATCACCCACTAAGCAAAGGTTCTGTACTAACCTGACCCTCTGATACAATACTACACCACCTTCCAGAAATAAAGCTCCACAATGACATCCTGGAAAACATGAATCACATCCCTTTTCTCAGGAGTTGACTCTCAAAGGCTGGCAGCAAAGATGAAATTCACCATCACCTTTTCTGTTGACAAGCAGAAGAGAGAGATCACGATGTCAAACCTAACCAGCAGGTACCAGTGATGTAAATGTTTCAGACACCTGACTGCCTACAGTGAGCATTTCGAGTCACTGGAAAGATAAAGCTGGCTCTGCAAGATCCACCCAAATTCACTGGCAGGATAAGCAAACCAACTCCCTGTGATTCTATAGATCTGAATGAAAATTCTTAGTTTGCCCTGAATGCAATACAATTGCATTACCAACACCAAACTCCTGAAACACTTCTCTGCTCTCTGTCACGAAAAGGGATTATCAAGTGAACACAGGGGAGTATGTTCTCAAACCTTCCTGGTTCTTAGGAAGCACCGGCCAATAGCTAAAACAGCAACATCCAGGATGGAATTAGAGCCCAGAGTTTCTTCTGGTAGGAATACTCAGGTCAGAATAAATGGCAGAAGTGAGCACCTCTTACATTTACATCACCCACTCCATTAAGTACAACCTCCCCCACTTCATCTGTGGCACAACCTTCAGATCAACCATTAGCCACTTTAGAACTCTGTGGTGGTAAGGGATCCTCAACCTTGGGGGGGAAATATCTGAGGAGGGGGAGCATGTTTTCCTGCCCATTAGCTTGTGTGGACATATCGTATGTGTGCAGAACTTTATGCATGAAAATTAACTCAATCTTTAAATATAATTCTTCCTCTGAGCTGTCAGCATCAGGTGGGGAACTGTCTACTGGGCCTGAACCCTCCATAAGATTAAAATTCATTACAGGCATTCCCTACTACCAAGCAGGGAAATTCAAGCGGAGAGTTGTCAAAGACAAAAAGGAGAGGTCAGATAATCATGAAACTTCAACAGAATTAATTTTCAGAGAACTTTGGATTATATAAAAAGAGCACGTGGACTGAGGCAGTGAACCTAAGACCTACATCAAAACCAAAAGAGAAACAGTGTCTTGAACCAGATAATATCTCCCAATACACGTACTGTAGACCAGGTGTAATCCCTGACCCCAGGACTGCAGACCAGTGAGCTGGGCACAACCTCCTGACCCTGGGACTACCAAAATTTATCATATAGCACGATGGAATCAATTAGATGACAGGCTAATGCCCGACACATCTCTTTGTGGAATATGAACATAGTGCTGACCACCTAATGTAGGGGGTTCCAACCTTTTATGCGTCGTGGACAACCTACCATTGACCGAGGTGTCCATGGACCCCAGGTTGGGAACCCCAAATCTAATATGACTTCAGATACGATATTATGTAGTTATTCAGCCTGTTGAGGATTTCCACCATCAAATTAGGTCACATATGACTGATATTTCAGTTAATTTATCTGTATTGCTCATATCACTCAATATTAAAACCTACTCCTAGGTAAATTTTGAAAAAAAACTGACCGTGAGACCAACAATCTGATCAATCTGCATTTTTATTTCAAATTTTCATCAGTCTTCGTGTGAAAAGAGACTTCCTGTTATTACACCTGAAATATTTGCTGCTAATTTTAAGATCAAAACTATCTATTCTGCAGTTCCCTATCTGTGAAATTAGATTCTCTCTTCCTGACCTACTAAGTCTCTGAATTATTTTAAGTATCTTAACTTTTTTAAAAATCCAATGAGTTCTGCACCTTGGTGAAACAATGTGTTAAACATTTGTTAAACAACTACTTGAATAAGAACACAGAGCAGCACTGTCAATGTAACAAAGGCCTGATGTGTCACGAATTTAGAGGAAGGGTGAGGTTTCAATTCCCTAATCCAACCTGCCCAATTCAGATTTCACCAAAAGTATGACAAAGGTCAGGCAGCCAAAAAACGTTCAGTCAATGGCTTAGTCATCGAGATCTTGTGGGTCAAGTGTAACTAAGTCTAAGCACATGCTGCTGTAGATCGGATATCTCAACCAACAGGAAGCTCAGTCCAGGATATGAGCTAAACTCACGAAATTCACAATTTCAGATCACTGCCTATGGGCTATGAAGTGCAGCAGTGTTGCTGTACAAGCACATCGCCTTGCCTGTCTGCAGATTTTTGCCTTTCCCATTAAGAAAATACCACTCTGGAATCCAAAGAAAAAATAACAGTTATTCTAGCTAAGCAACACACATCAAAGTTGCTGGTGAACGCAGCAGGCTAGGCAGCATCTCTAGGAAGAGGTACAGTCTTCGTCAGGAAGGGGTCTCGGCCTGAAACGTCGACTGTACCTCTTCCTAGAGATGTTGCCTGGCCTGCTGCGTTCACCAGCAACTTTGATGTGTGTTGCTTGAATTTCCAGCATCTGCAGAATTCCTGTTGTTTGTTATTCTAGTTAATGTCCTTTTGCCATCATTTTGCCTATCCAATTAATCTGTCATTTGTAATTCCTTCACATCTTCTTTTAAATTGTTGTTATCATAAAATGCGTCAGGAGAACAAGAATAAGCCAAGGCTCAAGCAAACTTTCTTGAGGAACACGGCACATCAGATCTATGCAGAGAAGGAGGCCATTTGATGCAAGGACAGCACTTAAGTTTCCAAAATTTACCCCACATTTAAACTGCTAAAATGTTTACTTATTATGAAGGCGTTTTGAAGATGCAATTAATTCATTGGTTGACCACTTTCAGTTCAAAATAAAATAATCAGTTTTAATATTGACACACATAGCTCTAACTTTGTGAAGATTGACAAATATGCAGGGATATAGTAATCAGATGATGAATTCGACACCACTGTGCAGCTAACATTGATAACAGATTTCCAACATCACCACAGCTCTCTTCATCGACTGCAATGATATGGCTGAGAATTTAGTTCCCAAAAACTTCAGATCAATTATTTGCTCCATTCACTCCAACAATTACAGAATCAAGAAACAAAAATCCCACTTCTATCCCGCCAATACTCCATTCTTCATCCCTCATATCTTCTAATCCCTCCACCTTTCCAGAAACCACCATGAGATGCCCATCATGAATTACCAATTTGTCCCTAGTGATTATGCAGTTTTTCAAAAACTATACATCCAGTGATTGCACTAGAATATATACTTAGCCCTTTCTTGACTGCAATTCATTTTCTTAGCAAACTTGTTTTTACAGAAGTCATTCATTAAATTCTCCACAGTATTCTGAGGGGCAATTTTTATTTCCCAACATGGCTTAACTATAAACACTACTTTCAAAACACTTTTAACATACTCGATATTAAACTTAATTCACATCCTCCTTGAATCATTACTGCGAGGGAGACATTTTTTCAGAAGATATTTGGAAGATAGTGGCACACAATTTGTTTTTATTCACCTTCCCATTGTTTCTTCAGAAGCTTTTTTTAAAAAAAGTTACAAGTATTAAAATTGGTTCTTGTGATGAAACATTCCAGAAGTACCTCAAGGAGTGAATATTTTACCTGCACCGTCAGGGGGTTGAGGACTTGATGCAGAAAATAGTTCCAGTTTCACGCAAATGCTTTAGTTTTTTTATGCAGTCCTCACCTCCTGCAAAATTGAAAGCATAATATAAATATAACAATCATGTCAGCATCAATCCAGATAATTTGTATTCATGTGAAATACAGTACTGTGCAAAAGTTTTAGGCACAAGTATATAGGTAGGGTGCCTAAGACTTCTGCACTGTATTGTATTTGTCCATGTGGAGCAGAAAGCGAGTTAGTAAATCTGGCGAGAGCAAAGGATATTTCGAACAGTGAGGGTGAGTGCCGTGGGAGGGGTGTAGGACAGGTGGCAAAGGAGGAGTGCCAGGATGGGGAGTGTGGTATGGGTGCAGATGTACCCAGCCCCGAGACACCAAACTAGGTCATTTGATTCAAAACAATTGGTTAATTGATCATTACAGGATGCCTCTCTGGTGCTTCCCACTCTCTCCCCTCTCCATTCCACTTTTCCCAAACATAATTCCCCTCTCCCTGCCTCCTTCCCACTATAAGTCCACAAAAGAGCCACAGATTTATCATCACTCACATATGTCATGAAATTTGTTTCTTTTTTTGGGGCAGAAGAGTGCAATACATAAAGTTACTACCATACTATACAAAAACCTTAGGCACCCTAGCTACCCTGTATACAACTGATGCCAAGACCTTCCATGCTGAGTAAACAGTTTTAGTATAATAGATTTATGTATATTTTTTTCCCCAGAACTTTGTGCATTCTACTTGCAAATGCACTTCAAAATTCTTCTCTAAGTGTGGTCAATGTTAAAAGCCAAACAGAATGCGAGACTGAGAAACAGAGCATGCCCAAGGACATTAAAGGAGAACGAGGAGGGAAAAGAGACTTACAAACTCGAAGCAACAGAAGTAAAAGGAATCATGGGAGGAGCTAGCTGCTGTTTAGAATGAAAAGGGTTAAATTTATGGAATTGCATTGTCACACAGTTAAAAAGTCATTGACTTTGCATGATTTGCAGAAGAATGCACAGGTCCTTGTTATTATATAGAAGACTAAGACATAAAATGCAGCATAGAATTACTGCAAATAAAACAAAGTATCATAAAAAAGCAGGGATTTGGCCCCACAATGTTTGAAGCTCACTTTTCCCAGCAATAAAATTGCAGCTAATTTTAGCTTGATTTCATGCCCATGTTCTCCAACTCTCCGTTCCTAAAAAAGCAGTCCATATGTGAATTTTCTGTAATGCAAATCCAGTTCATTAATGCATGCATCAAGAAATCCAAGTAGAAAAAAAAATTACATTTATGTTCTTATATTGTCCCACAAATTTCATAAGAACAGCTCGAAATTTTGGGTAGAGATGAACATGAGCAAGTCTGCACATCCTGGAAATCCAAAGCAACACACAAAATGCTGAAGGAAATCTGCAGGTCAGGCAGCGTCTATGAAAATGAATAAACAGTTGACATTTCAGGCTGAGATCCTTCCTCAGGGATGAAAAGGCAGGGGGAAGATGTCAGAATAAAAAAATGGGGGGAGGCAAGGAGGATAGCTAGAAGGTGACAGGTGAAGCCAGGTGGGTAGGAAAGATAAAGGGCTGGAGAGGAGTGAGTTGTGAATTCTGCAAAGGTGAATTTCTGTTACACAAATGGTTGTAATGTGGAGATCGTCTGTAGTCTAAAGTCAGTCCAACCTACCCTTGAATATAATCAATGACAGGCTCCAGAACTTGCAGAACAGCCTCATGTTGAAACTGTGCTGCATAGTTCTACATACACGTTTCCACTGAGAGGAAACATCCTCAGGTATCCAGCCTGAAAATTTCCTACAAAACACTGGCTATCTCAAGCTCCCGCCAAACCTCAAGGGTTTCATGAGGATTATTTCTTCTGAAACTCCAAGTCATACAAGAAAGCCCAAAGTATTTTGCAATAAGCTGTTTAAACTACTTAAACCACACAGATCACAATGGAATATGGCCCAAGTATTTTCATACTGCTCATTTACTGTTAAATGGTGCATGATAACGGACAAGCTTTCACAATCACTTGAAGGCCAGCTTCTGCCCACATGTACAAATATATTAACAAAATCCAACCAGGTTAGTTCAAGCCAGGTTGTTTCAAAGAATGATTTGAAATGCTGCTTCTGCAATCCATTTCCCAATGATTCCTTTATTTCTCAGCCTCTTCAACGACTGCCTCTGTGAAGGACTTGGGAGTTCTTTTTTTATGTTCTAAAGTGATGTAATTGTAAACTGCCTTTGCAAACACAGAAGGTAATGGGCAAGGTGGCTAACATTGAACCTGAGGCTGCTCTGTGCTGCTGAAAGAGCAACAGTTTTAGGAAGATACAAGCAATATTTGTCACGGTTCAACAATCTCACATTGTTATCATTTTATTGGAAAGGAAGGTAGCTGACAGCAAACCTGGTATGAAAAAGCAACTTAAACATCATTTTTAATTTCTCTTGGTGCGTGCACTGTGATGTCAAAGTCAACGTTAAGACACCTCTTGAACCCAGAGGAAAAGCAATAGGATTCCAAATCAGAATGCCATAAAGGAGATCCTGGAGATGGTGGAGCATAGCGGGCCTGATGCAAGCTGCTGCTACCAAAGAACCCAAGCAATACACAACAGAGTGAGCATCCGCCAGCGATGCGGAGAGGCAAGATTTGGAGTGGTGGCCCATGTGAACCAAGGCTCTTTAATGGTGGACTGTGTCAAGCTTTAAGTGTTGTTGTAACAGTATTCTTCCAAGAAAATAGAGATTCTTTCATCTCTAATATCTGTCTCCATATCAAGAAGCAAGATATTCATTGTTACGTACCCCGTAACTGGGTTGCCAAACCAGCAGAAATGGATCACTCAGTTGGAGTCTGGATTACTAGAACTAAGAAAGTTTTATTAAAGAAACAAGCAACACAGTACTCTAATCAAAAGGATAATGAATGCAGCAGTTCAGCAATGATAAACATACATGTACACAGAATTAAGATAACAGGATCAATCAAGCTCTATCGTTGTCTAGGGGTAAATGACCAGTTTCAAAATGACGCAAAGTTCAGTTCAGTTCGCAGTAATCGCTGCCGTGGCGATGGACAGTGGGGGGAAGGAGAGGGAGAGCAAAACGAATGAATATTCAAAATGACTTCCACACAGACCTTCGCAGTCAGCTTTCGGGCGAGTCCTTTGTGATGTCATCTGAGGTCACCGACCGTGACCCCTCCGTTTCCAGATACGATCGTTTCCCTGCGGTGAACCTGGCACCCAGGCAAGGGTGGACACACACCAGGTTCCAGCCGATCGTGCCTTTCAAAACTTCCCACCGACTTGTGAGAGACGCACCGCTTCCAGGGTCTCGTTACCTCGGGTGTCGTGTGTGTCCTGCCTTAGCGAATCTGTCCCTTTTTATCCCCCTGCTGGGGTATCGCCTGTCCATCACTTCAAACAGTTCAGGGTTCAAAGGGGGAGCCGATCTTGACAGCTCTCCTTCCTTCATTAACATCTCCAAATGCTGCTCCATTGTTTTCCTTATCTCTCTCTCTCCTGAAGACAGGTGGCAGACCAACTGCTGATTCCACTGGTGCCAGCCCAGACCAGCTACATCTTAATCTATGTGTATTCTTGTCACATCATGATAAAACAGCTTGCATTTTTTGCCTCTGTATTCATTTGGCAGACGCTGTAAAGATTCTGTAGTAAATGTGTGCAGGCACTGGCAGAATGATTATATCACTAAACCATATGACCATAAGACAAAGGAGCAGAATTACACCATTCAGCCCATCGAGTCTACCCTGCCATTTCATCATGGTTGATCCACTTTCCATCTTAACATTCGGGGATATGGTTACCTGGCCCTCGTGCAAAGTAAAAGGTAACTTTCTGCTCATCAGCTCAAGCCTGGAGACCGTTTAGGCTCTGCTGCACTCAGTACAGATTGGTTCATTATTTGAGGAGTTGCAAATGGAACTTCACAATGAGGCTGACTTCTAGCTTCATCACAGAAATGGGCCATTCTGGTCCACCACACCAATGCCAACCATGATACCTATCAATCCTAATCCCATTTAGTCATAAAGGAGAATAGGTCATTGTTAAAAACTTCTCAAGATTATTGGGTCTGGGATTCTCCTGAAGCAGTTCAACATCAATGGCTGGGATCAAGATATTTGGTATCCAATACAACAATTTGGGCTTAATGCAACTCCAACCGGATCTACAGAATTTGCAGCTCACATCTGTCGAGCAAAATAGTCAAAATAAGTTTATTATCAAAATGCACACTTTACCCAACACTACCATGAGATCCATTTTGTTGCAGGGGTTTAGAGGAAAATAAAGAAATACAACAGAATTTATGAAAAAAATATAGATAAACATAAATATGCTCTATAAATTTGCAGATCAGCTGCTTCAACCATGTTTGGAACAGAGAGTCATAGCAATGAGAATTGGAGCAGTGATTCTGGGGAAACACAAACCAGTCAGCAGGTTACAGGTAAATGCTCCTCAATGGCACAGTTTACAACAATTTGCTATTGATTACAAATTGCCTGAATGAGGGGGTGGGAGGTGAAGCAGCAGACTTGGCAACTTAGTTAAAGTGGATTGTTCCTGCTTTTCGTTCAGAGGACATACCCGGACCTCCAATTATTCAGTCCTATGCGGTAGCTGCACAGGTGAATGATGCGGGCAAGGTCTGGAACAGTAATGATGAATTTGCGTATAAATAACAAATGGTTTCTTAGTCTTACATTTTGCCCAGTGATTAGTGGCTTCAGGGACCAAAACCCATTTTGAGAGGTGGACCCTGTGGACTGTATAGCATTATGCTGTCCCCTCTGGTGACCAGGTTCTATTACTGCAAAATATCTATTTTTCTCAGAATGCTGTTATAACAACAGTTAAAGCCTGATATAATTCACCATAAAATAGCCGTCTTAGATCACACCCACCCACCATCCTGAAAAATGCCTTGCCCCATCACGAGTGAATGCTCAGTGTTGTATACAGCTTGCATTCTTGCAATTCAGCATTGTTCTTTGATAGCAGCAGCTTGTATTAAGCCTACTACAACCCACCATCCCATGGATCTTCAGCACATCGTTTTGATGTAGAGATACTAGCTCAGTAGTTACAGTGCATATGAAAAGCATTCACCCTCCTTGGAAGCTCTCATCTTTTATTTTTTAACCAACATTGAATCACAGTGGATTTAATTTGGCTTTTTAGACACCGATCAACAGCAAAAGACTCTTTCGTATCAAAGTGAAAGTAGATCACTGCAAAGTGATCTAAATTAATTAAAAATATAAAATGCAAAATAATCAATTGCATAAGTATTCACCCCCTTCAAGTCAATACTTAGTAGGTGCACCTTTGGTGCAATTACAGCCTTGAGTCTGTGTGGATAGGTCTCTGTCAGCATTGCACATCTGTACACTGCAATTTTTCCCATTCTTCTTTACAAAACTGCTCAGGCTCTGTCTGATTGCATGGGGATCATGAGTGAACAGCCCTTTTCAAGTCCAGTCACAAATTCTCAATTGGATTGAGGTCTGGACTCTGACTTGGTCACTCCAGGACATTAACTTTGTTGTTTTTAAGCAGTTCCTGTATAGTGTTGGCTTTATGCTTGGGGTCATTGTCTTGCTGGAAAACAAATCTTCTCCCAAGTCACGGTTTGATGTGTCCTATTAACGGGGGGGGGGGGGGGGGAGAATACTTATGCAATCAGTTATTTTGGGTTTTATATTTGTAATTAATATAGTTCACTTTGTAGAGATCTGTTTTCACTTTGACATGAAAGTCTTTTTCTGTTGATCAGTGTCAAAAATGCCAAATTAAATCCAATGTTGTAAAACGATAAAACATGATAACTTCCAATGGGGGTGGGGGGTGGGATGAATACTTTTTATAGGCACTGTATGATCCTTTGATCAGAACCAGTGTCAGATTGTTCCAAATCTTCGGGGCACCTCTTGCAATGTTGGCAGCTGTTTGTGGACAAGGATTTGCAGGTCTTTCGGAACAAAAATAATGATGCTGGCAATCTATAAATATACTGTATATGAGGGGTGATTGATAAGTTTGTGGCCTAAGGTAGAAGGAGTCATTCCTCTCCTACATGTGCACACTTAGTCCAGCGGTTGTGGAGCATATGGATCCCTTCTTTGTAGAAATGTTCCATAGCAGGGGTGATTGATAAGACCGTGGCCTAAAGTAGGAGGAGATGAGTTATTAACTTCAAACTTATTGCATTATCACTCAAAGAATTGAAATGCACATGCATGTAACGAGAGCATCTTGGACCTCCAGGTGATCCACAGCAGGGGTGACAGATAAGTTTGTGGCCTACGGTAGTAGGAGATGAGTTATACAGCTCTCGTTACATGCACATACAGTTCAACTCTGAGTGAAAATGCAGGAAGTTTGAAGTTTCTCCTCACTTTAGGCCACAAACTTATCAATCACTGTGTGTGTGTGTGTGTGTGTGTGTGTGTGTGTGTGTGTGTGTGTGTGTGTATTCTGCAGTATCAGGTCCCAGGTCTCTTCCCACAATCCAGGATACAACTGCTGCCAGGGGAAGCAGTAATTTGTTTGCACTTCGCCCAATTCACCGTATTGCATGTGTGCTCAGAACAGAGCTTCCTCTGCACTGAAAAAACTGAATTCTAATCTGGAGAGCACTTTACTGAACAGCTCTGCTCATTTTACAAGGTCAACACTGATCTTCCAGTTGCCCGTTATTTTAATTCTTCATTATAGTCCCATTCTTGCCTTTCTCTTTATCCTCTGACACTGTTCCAATAATGCCCAATACAAATTTAATGAACAGCACCTCTTCTGACACGATTCAGACTTTAGGATTCAATATTGAATTCTATAATCTCAGGGAACCACCATCAATCCACCCCCCCCCCCAATGATTCTTTACTTTTCCTGTCCCTAGCTTTTTTATAGCAGCAATTGTTAGCTGGCCAGCTTCAGTCTGGACACCATCATAAACTATTTTCCATATTCTCTCTGCAACACTAACCACAATTATTTTCTCTTTTTTTCCATTCCGATGAAGTGTTCTTGACTCTAAATGTCGACTGTTTCTCTCCCCTCAGGATCCATTTGACCTAGTGAGATCACTCTGCAATGTTGTCTGTATGCTTGTTTTGTCTGACATCAAAGTCAATGCTAATTGTTGGGTCCGTTTTTCTCCTTTGAGAATTTAATGTTTCCCCGCCCCCCCCCCAATAAGCTCAGTTCCATATTTGGTATCAGTAATACTTGTTTCTTTTTTATTGCAGACTGAGTTGCTTGAATTTTCATTCCCAAGCTGCCCTGGATCATTGTTCAAACTTCCAAATTATTAGTGCAGTGTAGTATAACCACTGTAATACTACATCCATTAAGCAACCATTCAACCATAAATGAACAGCAATGACTAAAAACTTTCTAGTGGATGATGACTTCCATGTTGCTATTGAAACTGGAGGAAACTCATTCAAGCATGTATTCGTTTTTTTTAAAAACTGATTTAATATTACAGATGAGAGTTACCATAATAAACATGAGGTCCTTCAGACCGAAGGCTGCAAGAAGCTTGAGCATGATAGCAACAACGATAGAATACTTTCCATACAAAATATCCTGTTCATTAATGAGTACAGATCAACTTGCTAACCACCAATTTTATGCTTGGCCTTACTATAGATACTAATGTACTCTTGCAGTATCAAAAGATACTACAGCTCTTGGCAGAATAAAAATTTGAAAAAATTGTCAATTACCTATGTTGGCATCCTTTTTAACAACTGTTAATGGGGGAGGTGGTAATAAGCTTTAAAAAAAAATCAAAAGCACAACAAAAGGGAGCTTCACCAAAAATAACACCAAATCTTTTCCCATACATGAAGATCAAAATACTGCAGAAGCTAGAAATCCTCAGGCAGCAACAGAAAATGCTGTTGACCTGAAATTTTAAGTCTTCCTCTTTCCAAGGTCCCCTTTATTCTTACAGGCACTTCCACTTCCCCTGCTTAATATCCAATTATACAGTATTTTGTTCTCTTTTGAGCTAAGAAATTGCAGTGACCAGTGACTGGCAGTCATTCAGAATCAACCAGAAAAATTGCACTTTTGACACATTTTACGAAAGTAATGATGATCAGCAATATTCTGAGGCCAGCTGGAAGAAACAAGAAAATAGGAGCCGCATTCAGCGTTTCAAGACTACCCTGCTATTTGTTGTAAACATCGCTGATCAGCCCGAGGCTTCATCTCCAATTTAAAATTGGTAAATTGTTAGTAAATTGTGTATTAGGTCACATGTACTGAGGTAAAGTGAAAAACTATTTTACATGCCAGCCATGCAGATCAATTCATTACAGCAGTGCATTGAAGTAGTACAATGGAAAACAGTAACAGAATGAAGAATATTCTAATAAGGTTACAGAGGAAGTGCTTTGCAGACACAAAGTGGAAGGCCATAACAAAAGAGAAAGTGAAGTCAAGATCCTATCTCATCATAGTCCATTAAAGTCAAAGTTTATTATCATATATACAAGTACATGTATATGCATATATGCAAAACCACAAGTAATAGAATAAGTCAACTTCTTTAATACAAGAGGTTTTGATAGGGTGGTATTTCTTCAGAGCATCCAAGAGGGGTTTTTGAAACATTATGTGGAGAGTCCAACTAAAGGAAAGAACATACTGGACTTAGTTTTGGAAAATGAGCCAGGCCAGGCAACGGATCTCATGATGGGTGAACATTTCGGTAAGAGAGATCACAATTCATTATGTTCTAAGATGGTTATGAATGAGGATAAAATCAGGTCTTGTGGGAAGGTACTAAATTGAGAGAGGAAAATTATGACAGCATAAGAGCTAAGAGGGGTTGATTGAGAGCAGCTGCTGATGGACAAGTTCAGATATGACATGCAGGAGATGTTTAAAGATCAGGTGATCAGAGTTTGGGGTCAGCATGTCCCAGAAAAGAGCATGGACAAGAAAAGGTACCTTGGATTACCAAGGCGAGAAAGGAGATTGATGGTAGGGCAGTGGATGTTATCTTTAGTAAGGGATTTGACGGGGTCCCTCAAGGTAGTTTGATGATGATGATGATGATGATGATGATGATGATGACGATGATGACGATGACGTCGACTCAGACCTGAGAGGCCAGCGTCGGGCATTTTCATGCCTTACAAGGAGCAGTTCGAAAGGCTGTGTGGGGCGCCACTCCTTGCACAGACATTTCGCAGTATTATTTTACGAGGCCGAGTTGCGAGCTCGACATCAACCCGGCGCGGACGGAGAGCGCGCTCGGGAGCGGTCTGTCACTGGATCAAACTCAGGAACCTCTGTTCTCGAGCCTGGCGCTGATCTCACTGCACCACCAGCCAACCAAAAATTAAAAGTGCATGGGATCCAGGGTGAATTGCAAACTTAGATTCAGAAATAGCTTGACACTAGAAGAAAGAGGGTAGCGGGTGGAAAGTTATTCTTCCCGCCGGAGGTCCATGACCAGTGACGCTGAGCCCTCTGCTTGTGATAGGCATTAATTATTTGATGGACTATAATGGGCAGATTAGCAAGCTTGCAGAGGAAACCAAGGTTGGAGGTGCTGCAGACAGTGTAATGGATTATCAAAGAATGTAGTTGCACATAGATGACTTGCAGATATAGCCATAGTCATAGTCATACTTTATTAATCCAGGGAGAAATTGGTTTTGTTACAGTTGTACCATAAATAATAAATAGTAATAAAACCATAAACAGTTAAATAGTAATATGTAAATTATGCCAGGAAATAAGTCCAGGACCAGTCTATTGGCTCAGGGTGTCTAACCTTCCAAGGGAGGAGTTGTAAAGTTTGATGGCCACAGGCAGGAATGACTTCCTATGACGCTCAGTGTTGCATCTCGGTGGAATGAGTCTCTGGCTGAATGTACTCCTGTGCCCAACCAATACGTTATGTAGTGGATGGGAGACATTGTAAAGGATGGCATGCAACTTGGACACCATCCTCTTTTCAGACACCACCGTCAGAGAGTCCAGTTCATCCCCACATCCCCACATGGGTAGAGACGTGACAGATGGGATTTAATCTGAGATGGTAAAGGCAACATATGGCATGCTTGCCTTCAATAATAGAGGTGTTGAGAGAAAGCATAAGGATAACTTCTACCGCCACTACCCTAAACTGGTTCTACGACCAACATACTTCACTTGCAAGTCTCTTTCACAACTCTTGTTTTCAGTATTACTTTTTATTTGTAGTTTGTCTTACCAACATTGGTTGTTTGTCAGTCTTTGTTTATGTATGTTTTTTCTTCATAAAATTCTATTTTGTTTTTTTCCCCTGAAATGGAGGTCACAGAAGTAAAACAACTTACACGCAACTGTGATCAGTGTACAGGGATAAGTTGACTTTGAGTACTTTGCACATCACTTGCAATGGGCAAAATTGAGAGAACTACAGTTAAATGAGTTCAGAAAGTGTTAGATCAACAAAATGGCTGGTGTGACAATGCAAGGTAGAAAATGGAAGCAAAACAAAAGGAAGCACACAGCAACAGATAATTTGTTTGTTTGCCTTCTTAAATATGTGACTGTAAAATTAGGGAGGCTGTGACTAGTCAGCACCAGGGGGCAGTTAAACATTCTGGAAGTGCCAACTTGAGTTGGGTATTAGAGTACCCAAAGGAAAGTGGTGGGATGTTCATTAGTGGAAACTAACATCAAGTGGATAAGTTAATCCTCGAATTAACCAATTACTAATTTGATATTACTACTGTAGGACAAGTTAATGTAAAGGTAGTGAGTCTGAGCTCAAAACTTTGTGCTCAGTGAAGTCCGGTCATTAATTAGAGGCTGATGGACAGGTAAAGGAAAACACAAAATGAGAAAAAGGATAGACATTAGGAGTACAGCCCAAAATACTGCAGATACTGCAAACCTAAAGTAAGTACATAAAATGGTGGAAACACACAGTAAGTTAAACATCTGTGGAAGAGAGAGAACAAGAGGGGACAATTTGGGTCAATAAAGCGGGAAAAGTTAAGATAACCAGTGGAGCATTCACCTCATGGCATTGGAAACACAGGTTTAGACTTGATCTGCAGTGCCACCAATGTGCACGTGTATCCATTCTCCATATCTTGAGAGCTTCCTTCCATATCCCAGAGAACGACGAGTTAGGAAGTTAATTGGCCACTGAACAGTAATTCCTAGTATGTATCTGAATGGTGGAATCTGGGGGTGGGTGTAGTTTTTGGGAATATGGGAGGGGGGAATAAAAGATGGATTCCCATAGTATTAATGTAAATTGGTGGTTGATAGTGCAGATTTGGTTAGTGGGGGGGGGGGGTGTTTCTGTGCCATACCTCTGCATGAATCTAAAATAAACTTCCAGATGCAGAGAAAGTTAGAGGGAAGGACAGAATCTGAGATAAGCAGAAAGGCAGGGGAAATTAAATGACAAATGGGATATGGAACAAGGTGAAAGAGGACAGTAAAAGGGAGATTTCAGGGAGATGCAAATAAGGACGATATCTGAAACTACTGGAACAATGAAGCAGCCCTGGAAACACAAACTGCCAATGTTCTGAAATTATTAATTCCCGAGGGCTGCAATGTGCTAAATTGGAAGATTAGCTGCCATGCCTCGAGCATACACCAAGTTTCACTGATAAGAAAGGGGGGTCAGAATTGGAATGGGCTGGAGAATTAAAATGGCAGGCAACTGTAAGTTTGGGGAAAATCTTAAAGAACAAACAAAATAATCCATAAAGCAGTCATCCGAACTACATTGATTTCCCCCTTGCAGGAGTGACATTGTGAGCGTGGAATTATGGTACAAAATCAGGAATACAGAAACGGTCACCCTTTCATGGGAAAGCCTGCCCTGATGACAGCATAGATACTGTAAATTCTGCACAATTGATGGGGTGTGAGTTTCGGTAGAGATGGAAGAGGAAACCATGGCATTCTGAAAGGAAGGGAAAGGGAAAGTTTGTTAGGTTGTGGCATCAAGTTGGAGGAGTCAGAAATTACAGGTGATGATCCACTGAAACGGAGAAGAGCAAGGACAAAGCAAACACAATCCTTGTACTGAGTGGGAGAAGAAAGAGTGGACCAATATTTTGGGAAATGAAAGCAAAGGAGAAAGGAAGGAGATGAATGGAAGCATTAAAACCATCAGACAAAGGAGGAGAATTAGGCCATTCACCCCATTCAGTCTGCTGCACATTCAAATCAAATCAATTTTAATTATCATTCAACCATACATATATACAGTCGAACGAGACAGCGTTTCCCTGGGGCCAAAGTGCAAAACATACAAAAAGCACATTCTAAATTAGACAGCAAACATTCCAGATAGTGTGCAACATTCAAAATAGCCAGCAAAGAAGCATATTCACTCAAAAAATATACATATAGTCCAAGACCCTGAGCGACATGTCCTGCAATCGATGGAACTGTCTCCCGGTGGTGTGCAGACGCACACAATCCAGCCTGTCATTCCACTGCTCAAACACAAGAGGGCAGCACCTACCCGGATGCAGAGCAATGCACCGCCTCCGTCTTTTCCACATCTGGTCTGCAGCAGTAGGAAAGCCCACTGCTTGAGACCTAGTCCTCTTCACAACCAAGGCTACGCAGCTACCATGTTGCCTGTCATCCACCAGACAAGAGTAACAAGCTTGCCAGAAACTTACATTATCACTGTCCAACCAAGCCTTGCAATGGAAAGTGAAACGTCTGCGACAATCTCCCATGGTTATACTGTTCACCGCCTTCACACACCAACTCCGATGCCTACAAGTAGCAGGCAGTAACACGGTTTGCAGCCACGTCAGCTCCTCTGAACACAAACGGGCTCCACCAACATCCCGACCAGCTCCTTTCCTGACAACCCGGCTGCTCCTGCTGCCAACACCGGTCTAGCTACTCCTATGAATGAGCAACGAACAGATGGCAGACATCCCACCTCTCCCAGAAGTTCTGGGAGTCTCCCGCATTTTAATAGTGGCTTCCTGATGCCCACATATTATATACAATGTCCTGGAAATCAATTTTTTTGAGAGCGAGCGAGAGAGAGTGAGCGCGAGAGAGACCACAAAAGCGAGCGTAAAGTGTACCCCTGCCTAATAGGAGTCAAAAATAATGACAGTGTTGCTCGCTGCACTGTTTGCAACAGTGACTTTTCTATTGCCGATGGTGGGTTAAGACTGTAAAAGACATGTTGAGGTGAGTTTAACAGGTGTCATTCGTTCATTAGCATAGCTAATGTTATTTAAACTAGCTGGCCAGCTGCTAAGAAGCTACTCCATTGCAGACATCCCACCTCTACCAGAAGTTCCGGGAGTCTCCCGCAAATTGATGCTGCTACCTCCCTGAAATGAGTTTTTGCAGGGTGGGTTGTCTGAGATGGAGTAGCCCTGCAGCACCTAAACTGTTGGAGTAGAATTGTCTTTCGATCATTAAAAAAAAAAATTTTACAAAGTAAAAAGCACCTTTGGTTGGCCTCGGAGAGGATGCTACATTCAAATGTGCCACCACTTCACCAGAAGTCATTAAGCACTGGAATTCCATCATGGCTGATTTACCATTCATGTCAACCCCATCCTCCTGCCTTCTCCTTGTAACCTTTGACTCCTTGATGAATCAAGAACCTATCAGCTCCGCTTTAAATAAACCCAATAACTTAACACCCACAACCATCTGTGGCAATGAATTCCACAGATTCACCATCTTTTGGCTAAAGAAATTACTCCTCATCTCCATTCTAAGAGACATATGGAGATGTTCTCTGCTTTGAGGCTGTGCCCTCTGGTCCTAGACCCCCACATTAGGAAACATCATCTCCATATCCAAACTATCCAGGCCTTCAATAGTTGATAGATTTCAATGGGACTCCCGCCCCCCCCCCCACCGCCACCATTCTAACTCAAGCGAGACTCAAGCCCAGACCCATCAAACGCTCCTTATACATTAACCCTTTTATTCCCAGAATCATTATCGAACTGCTTATAACACTCTAAGTGCAGTCTGACCAATGCCTTATAAAGCCTCAGCATCACACTCTTGCCCTTACATTATACTTCTTTTGAAATGAATGCTAACGATGCACTTGCCTTCCTTATCACTAATTAAACCTGCTCGTTAACCTTCAGGAAATCCTACACGAGGACTCACAGGTCCCTTTACAACTCTGATTTTTGAATTTTCTACATGTTTAGAAAGTAGTTTATGCCTTTACTTCTTCTGCTAAAGTGCATTGCCATACACTTCCCTACACTTTATACCATCTGCCACCAGTTTGGCTATTCTCCAAATCTGTCTAAGTTCTTCTATAGACTCACTGCTTCCTCAACACTACCTGCCCCTCTATCTATCTCCATATGGTCTTCAAACTTGGCCACAAAGCCATCAATTACATCTCAATGCAAGTGTTATATCTCAATGCATGGAGTGTAAGAAATAAGGTGGATGATCTTGTTGCACTACTACAGATTGCCAGGTCTGATGTTGTGGCCATCACTGAATCATGGCTGAAGGATGGTTGTAGTTGAGAGCAGAATGCCCAAGGAGGAATAGGAAGGCCAGCAGAGCAGTTGGAATGGCTCTGCTCGTAAAGAATGGCATCAAATCAGTAGAAAGGTGTGACATTGAATCCTTCTGGGTTGAGTTAAGAAACTACAAGGGTAAAAGGATGTTGATGGCAGTTATATACAGGCCTCCCAACAGTAGCTGGAATGTGGACCACAGGATACAACAGGAAGTAGAAAAAGCATTTCAAATGTGCAATGTTATGATAGTCATGAAAGATTTTAACATGCAGGTCGATTGGGAAAATCACTTTGGAAATAGATCTTAAGAGAGTGAGTTTGTTGAATGCCTACAAGATGACTTTTTAGAGCAGTTAGTCATTGAGCCTTCTAGGGAATCTGTTATACTGGATTGGGTGTTATGTAATGAACCAGAAGTGATTAGGGAGCTTAAGGTAAAAAAAACCCTTAGGAGGCAGTGATCAAAATATGATTGAGTTCAACTTGAAATTTGATAGGGAAAAGTAAAGTCTGATGTAGCAGTATTTCAGTTGAGTGAGGGAAATTACAGTGGTATGAGAAGTTGACCAAAATAAATTGGAAGGAGATGCTGGCAGGGATGACAGCAAAGCAGCAATGACACGAGTTTCTAGGAAAAGATGAGGAAGGTGCAAGATAGATGTATTCCAAAAACAAAGAAATACATAAATAGCAAATAGTACAACTGTGGCTAGAAGGGAAGTCAAAGCAAATGTAAAGCAAAAGAGAGGGTATACAGCAAAGCAAAAATTGGGAAGCTTTTAAAACCTGACAGAGAGCAACTAAAAGAATCACCAGGAGGGAAAAGATGAAATATGAAATCAAGCTAACAATATCAAAGTGGATAGTAAAAGCTTTTTTCAAGTATGTAAAAAATAAAAGAGAGATGAGAGAGGATATAGGACTGCTAGAAAACAAGGCCAGAGAAATAATAACGGTGATAAGGAGATGGCAGATGAACTGAGTATTTTGTATCAGTCTTCACCGTGGAAGACACTAGCAATGTGTCAGATGTTGAAGAGTATGAGGGAGAAGGTGCTCAATAACTGAAAGACCCAAGGGTACATATGTCATCCGGACCAGAAGAACTGCACCCAAGGGTTCTGAAAGAGGTAGCAGAAGAGATTGTGGAGGCATTAGCAATGATCTTTCAAAAATCGTTGGACTCTGGCATGGTGCCTGAGGACTGGAAAGTTGCAAATGTCATACCGCTCATTAAGAAAAGAAGAAGGAAGCAGAAAAGAAATTATAGATCAGTTAGCCTGACCTCAGTGGTTGGGAAGATGTTGGAGTCAACTGTTAAGGATGTATTTATAGGGTACTTGGTGACACAAGACAAAATAGGACAAAGTCAACATGGTTCCTTAAGGGAAAATCTTGCCTGAGGAACCTGTTGGAATCCTTTGAGGAGGTTACAAGTAGGATAGATAAAGGGGATGCAGTGGATGTTGTATATTTAGACTTTCAGAAGACCTTTGACAAGGTGCCACACATGCGGCTGCTCACTAAATTAAGAGCCCATGGTATTATAGGAAAGTTACTGGCAAGGTTAGTGCATTGGCTGATTGGTAAGACACAGTGAATGGGAATAAAATAATCCTTTTCTAGTTGGCTGCCAGTAGCTAGTGGTGTTCTGCAGGGGTCAGTGTTGTGACCACTTCTTTTTATGCTGTGTATCAATGATTTAGATGATGGAATAGATGGCTTTGTTGCCCTGTTTGCAGACAATACAAAGATTGGTGGAGGAGCAGATAATGTAGAGGAAACAGGTAGGCTGCAGAAGGACTTGGACAGATAAGGAGAATGGGCAAGAGGGTGGTAAATGAAATAAAATGTTGGAAAATGCATGGTCATGAACTTTGGTAAAAAAAAATAAATGTGCAGACTATTTTGTAAATGGAGAAAATCCAAAAACCTGAGATGCAAGTAGACTTGGTTGTCCTTGTGCAGAGCACCCTAAAGCTTAACTTGTAGGTGCGGAAGGCAATTCATTTTAAAGGGTCTAGAATACAAGAGAAAGGATGTGATGCTGAGGCTTTTTAAGGCACTGGTGAGCCCTCAACTTGAGTATTGTGAACATTTTTGGGTTCCTCATCTAAGAAAAGATGTGCTGGTATTTAAGAGGATTCAAAGGAGATTCACAAGGATGATTCTGGGAATGAAAGGGTTATCATACAAGGAATGTTTCATAGTTCTGGGTCTGTACTCACTGGAATTTAGAAGAATGGGGGGGCGGAATCTTATCGAAACCTTTCAAATATAGAAAGGCCTAGACTGAGTAAGATGTGGAAAGGATGTTTCTCATGGTGGGGGAGTCTAGGACAAGAGGGCACAGCCTCAGAATAGAGGAGTGTCCATTTAAAACGGAGATGCAGGGAAATTTCTTTAGCCAGAGGGTGATGAAATTTGTGGAATGTATTACCACAGGCAGCTGTGGAGGCCAGGTCATTGAATGTATTTAAGGCAGGTTCTTGATTGGACAGGGCATCAAAGTTTACAGGGAGAAGGCTAGGGAGTGGAGCTGAGGAAGGGGGAGAAAAAGGATCAGCCATGATTGAATGGCAGAGCAGAGTCAATGGGCCAAATGGCCTAATTCTACTCCTAACGTCTAATGGTCCCATTCTGTCATCAAATCCATTGACGTATAACATGAAAAGAAGTGGTCTCAACACCACCAGTCACCAGAAGCCAACCAGAAAAGACCTCCTTCATACCCACCCTTTGGCTGGCTGTCAGAGAGCAATCTTCTATCGGTGCTAGTATCTTTCCTGTAATACCATGGGCTCTTATCTTTTTAAGCAGCCTCAAGTGCAGCACCTTGTCAAAGGCCTTCCACTGACTCTCTTTGGTTTCTCCTGTTTTTTCCTCAAAGAATTCCAACAGATTTGTCAGGTAAGATCTCCTCTTAAGGAAACCATGCTTACTCTGGCCTATTTTATTATGTGCCTCCAAAAGTTCCCCCGAAACTTCATCCTTAGTGATGGACTCTAACTTCTACCCAAACATTGAAGTCAGACTAACTGGCCTATAATTTCCTTCTCTGCCTCCCTCCCTTCTTGAAGAATGGAGTGATGTTTGCAATTTTCCAGTCCTCTGGTACTTTTCCAGAATCCAGTGATTCTTGAAAGATCATTACTAATTCCTCCACAATCTATTTAGCTATTTCTTTCAGAACCCTGGAGTGTAGTCCATCTGGTCCAGGTGACTTATCTCCCTTCGTACCTTTCAGCTTCCCACACAACTTCTCCTTTGTAACAGCAACTGCACTCACTTCTGCCTCCCGACACTCCCAAATTTAGTGTCTTTCACAGTGAGGTCTAACACAAAATACATAAGTTTGCCCACCATTTCTTTGTCTCCCATTACTACTGTTCAAGCATCATTTCCCAGCGATCCAATATCCATTTTCCCCTCTCTCTTACTCTTTATATATTTGAAAAAGCTTTAGGATTGTGTTTTATATTATCCTCTAGCTTACCTTCATATTTCACCTTTTCTCTCCTTATGGTTTTCTTTGGTGCCTTCTGTTGGTTTTAAAAGCTTCCCAATCCTCAAAGGTCCCACTAATTTTTACTATATTACATGCTGTCACTTTTCTTTTATGCTGTTTTTAACCTCCCTTGTCAACCACGGTTGTGTCATCCTCCCTTTAAAATACCTCTTCATCTTCAGGATGTATCTATTCTGCACCTTCCAAATTGCTCCCAGAAACTCCAGCAACTACTGTTCTGCTGTCATCCCTGCTAGTGTCCCCTTCCAATTAATTTTGGCCAGCTCCTCTCTCATGCCTCCAATTCCCTTTGCTCCACTGTAGTACTGATATATCTGACTTTAGCTACTTCCTCTCAAACTGCAAGATGAATAATATACTATGATTACTGCCTCCAAAGAGCTCCTTTAGCTAAAGCTCTCTAATCAAATCTGGTGCATACATAACACCCAATCCAGAAGTGCCTTTTCTCTAGTGGACTCAACCACAAGCTCCTCTAAAAAGCCACCTCAAAAGCATTCTACAAATTCCATCTTGTAGAATCCTACTCCAACCTGATTTTCCCAATCTACTTGAATATTGAAATCCCCCATGACTTTCGCATTCTTGCCCTTTTTACCCGCATTGTAATTTGTACCCCACACCCTGGCACTGTTCAGAGGCCTGTATATAATTCCCTTTAGGGTCTTTTGAGCCTTGCAGTTTCTTAACTCTACCCACAAGGATTCTATATTTTCCAATCCTATGTGGCATCATCAGAACAGATGTGAAAGAGAAAATGGAGAAATGCAATACAGCCCTTACAGAAAGCAAGTTTTAAGTAGCATCTTAAATGCGGAGCATTGAGTGGAGAGGAAATTTGGGAGGTTATGGCCTGACACAGACACATTTGTGTAACAATGAAAAATGGTCAAATGAAGAAGGTCAGCATTAGAGCAGCAGCCTTGAAAATTGGCAGAACTGTATGAGTATTGGCAGCATTCCTTTAGTTCAGATAACTACATATTCAAGTTAAAAAGCAAGTCTTGTAGTATTTCAGAATGATCAATATACGATGCTAAACTTATCTGCATAGCCAAGCCCAGCTTCTGCACAGTGGCCCTTCCCCAGATTCAATACCTTTCAGATGTTCTCCAGGTTGCTTTGTCCGTTATATTACTCCCACCCACCACATGTTGAACTCGCGTTAGCAATGTAACACTTAATCTTCCTGTTTTTTCCTAATGCTCCATTTCAGCAATGTCATTGGAGAGTTACTGAATTGATGCAAAAAAAAGTTTGTTTTTACTTTAACTTCAGACTCAGTGTTTTTAAATGCAAGTTTCATATGCTTAATGGGAAAAGCTACCAATTTCTATGCCGAGGCAGACTTTTTATATTCCTAACATTTGAACTCTCTGAATCTGTTAGCAGTTTTGAACCAATTAATTCCTGCCCAGGGACAGTGCCACTTGGCACATTTAAAAGTCTCCAATAAGAAATAATTTTGTTTTTTAAAAAGCAAGATGAGTACGTAAAATCAGAGTTTCATTTCAGTTACATTTGTGGGAAAACTGGAAAGATGCAATTTGCCCTAAAATGCTAAGAATACAAAATAACTTGGTTGTGGTCTAAAATTGTCATTTTTCTGAAAATGCTTTGTCAGTTCCCTCAGCCAGACATTGTTGGGGGAGGGGATAGAATGAGGCGGTCAGAGATGAGGGTGGTGGATTCACAAGCAAAGTCTTTCCACTTTATTCTTCAAAGTGATGCTAAGCTACTGCCTTGAACTATTATAATCTTTCGAGTGAGGGTGCTTTCATTATGCTGATGGGTAGGGAGTCCCAGAATGTAGACCCTGTGATGCTGTTTGATTAGCAACATATTGTCCATTTCAAGGTGGTGTATAATTTAGTTCTCAAGTTGATTGTATTTCCATGTGGTTCCTTTCCATAGCTTCTTTGATGGCTCAGTTGTTAGCCATAGCAGCTGCTGTTGGAGTAACCTTGGCAAGTACCTGCATTTTGTAGGTGGTACCCACTGGCAGGCTTTCTCTTAGTCGATGTGGAGCTCCTTGTTCATTGGTGATTGATGGTTGATAGTTTCAAAGGGAATCCAAGGCTTCGAGTGTATTTCTGGCAATGACAACTGATGCCCATTTGTATGATGCGCACTACTTCCTCAGATGCAAAGCTAATTAAGCTGTTTGCACTCAGTAAAAGTGAAAGCAAGCAAAAACTGAAACTACAGTCTTGGATCCAGGATATCCACTTATCTGTGCGCGTTCTGTCTCTGAATCTCAGTAGTTTTGAACCAATTAATTGCTGACCAGGGACAGTGCAACTGCACAGTTAAAAGGCGAAGGTGACTGAAATGGAAGAAATCAGTGAGGGGAAATAGGAGAGTTAATTGTATCTTTTCCTTAATTACACTCCTATCCCTTTTTCCTTCCAACATCCTGTGTCCTCCCACCTTCATTTGTATTGCCTCACACAGTATTCACTGCTTCAACAATTCCTGTGTTCCAGTTTAGTTTCTGCATCAACGTGTAATCACCCCACACTTCCAATCTACAACAGGCTTACCTGAGGGCCTTTGAGGAGAAGCTTAACCCCCCCCCTGCTGTTTCCTCCTTAGTTTGCCTGAATCTGTTCTCATGCTGAGTGGCTTCTCCTCGAGCTCCACTCAGTTCCTCCTATGAGATGAAAGGATTTGGGAACCCATGTGAGTCCAAGCATGTTGAGTATGTAGAATGGATTTTTTGTTTTAGTCCTCTTTGGGTTCCATCCCTCAGTTCTTTTTTTTGTTAAGTTCTTTCTGTGGTGCTTCATGTTGTTGCACTGACTAGAAAGCTTCACCTTGCTACTAGATTTCCACACTGTTCTCACTGTGATCTTATCCTGCTCCGATTCTACACTTCACTTTATCAAATTCCTGTCTTTATTTCAAGATACAGGTTAGTAATCCTTCACGGCAAGCCCTAAGACTTTCGCAGCCAACTTGGCTAGAAGTGGCCAAGACGAAGGAAGTGAGAAAAAGGAAGAGTATTTTTGTAAGAGACAGGATGGGAAGAAGTATCGTCAGGGTGGGAGGACACAGGATGTAGGAAGGAAAAAGGGATAGGAGTGTAAATAAGGAAAAGATACAATGTAGAAGAAAACTACATTAGAATTTGGTCTAACTCTTGCATTAGTGATGGTGTGATGTGAGAAATATTACAGAGCAAAATTAAGTAAGAGGATAACTACATTCTGCAAAATAAGGTAACATGATTAACGATGTAATTGATTAATTTGGTCAGTAGATCTTACAGAAAATTATTTGGAACCTTCAAAGAATAAGCATTGCATGGTATTCAAACAGACAGACAGCACATGCTCCAAGTACAAGACTCTGTGCTTCCCAAGGTGCTGCTGTTTCCCCTGATGTCCTGGAGTGAAGCCTAATTTTATTGTTTATCTATTGAGCAGCTCACAGGGCAGCCCTGACTTGCATCCTGAAATTTCAAGTCAGGGGCAAAATAGCTGTTTGGCTGAAACAAGCATCATATTTGCCTTACAGTTTATCATCCACCACTCTCCACAGGAGTGCACTGTGGCAAAGGAATCTTCAGCTGCTCTCTCTCCTTCCCCGGCTCACTTGCAACAATCTCCACTACCATCAATAAATTCAACACAGACAGGAAAACAAACACAGGAGCTTCTCTTCCCAACAATAACAGGGCTAAACAACAAAATAAATGCCAAAGAAGTAAAAGTTAATATTTAACAAATAAGTTATTAAAATAAATAAGGTAACATTTTCTCTCAAGTAGTAATCAAAAAATCAATAGCTGAGGAAACTATTTGCCAAACTTAGTTGGTAAGTAAAATCTACACACCCTCTTCACTACGTCCAAAAGCCCACCAAAAATTAGATATTGTTATTTCTGTATTTTACACAAGTATCTATTCATATTGGTAATTAACATATGTTAAGAGTTGCTCCCTGACCAAATCTGGCTGGCAAGTGCAAGAACTCACTTTTCTGTATTCATAAATTTGTATTCTGGCTACACCTTTTTTTGTGCTATTTACTGGTCAAAAATCTTAAGCAGCTAGCTTTGTCTAGGGGCTTTTCACAATTCAATTCCCAGTACTTGGGATCAGGCCCATGCCTGCTGCAGCTCTGGGACTTCCATATATTTCTGTACCTCGATGATGATGCAAATTGGGCTCAGGAGACACAGAAGACTGTAAGTACTGCAGTTTGAAGCAAACCCATGAACTGCTAGGGGAACTCAGTTAATCAGACTGTATCCATGGATGCAAAGAGAAAGTAATTTCTGGTTATGCTAATTTGTCACCAAAAGCATGGCGACACCTGCGGGTTGTCCCCAGCACAATCCAGTGTTAGTCGCAGATGCAAAGTGTTGCATTTCTATGCATGGTTTGATGTTTCAATATACAAACCCCATTTCCAGAAAAGTTGGGATATTTTCCAAAATGCAATAAAAACAAAACTCTGTGATATGTTGATTCACGTGAACCTTTATTTAACTGACAAAAGTACAAAGAAAAGATTTTCAATAGTTTTACTGACCAACTTAATTGTATTTTGTAAATATACACAAATTTAGAATTTGCTGGCGGCAACACACTCAACAAAAGTTGGGACAGAGTTAAAATAAGATTGAAAAATGCACAGAAAAGTCATGCTACTGTGACAATTATAGCCACCTGGGCTCAGGAGTACTTCGGAAAACCATCGTCACTCAACATAGTCTGTCGCTGCATCCAGAAATGCAAATTGAAACTATATTACGCAAGGAGGAAGCCATACATCAACACTATGCAGAAACACCGGTGAGTTCTCTGGGCCCAAGTTCATCTCAGATGGACCGAAAGACTGTGGAACCGTGTGCTGTGGTCAGATAAGTCCACATTTCAGCTAGTTTTCGGAAAAAACAGGCATCGAGTTCTCCGTGCCAAAGATGAAAATGACCATCCAGATTGTTATCAGCGAAAGGTGCAAAAGCCACCATCTGTGATGGTATGGGGGTGCATCAGTGCCCATGGCATGGATGAGTTGCATGTATGTGAAGGTACCATTGACTCTGAGGCATATAAAGTGGATGAAGGGAAGACAGTGGATATTGTCTACACGGATTTCAGTAAGGCCTTTGACAAGGTCCCGCATGGGAGGTTAGTTAGGAAAATTCAGTTGCTAGGTATACATGGAGAGGTGGTAAATTGGATTAGACATTGGCTCAATGGAAGAAGCCAAAGAGTGGTGGTAGAGAATTGCTTCTCTGAGTGGAGGCCTGTGACTAGTGGTGTGCCACAGGGATCAGTGCTGGGTCCATTGTTATTTGTCATCTATATCAATGATCTGGATGATAATGTGGTAAATTGGATCAGCAAATTTGCTGATGATACAAAGATTGGAGATGTAGTAGACAGTGACACACATCAAAGTTGCTGGTGAACGCAGCAGGCCAGGCAGCATCTCTAGGAAGAGGTGCAGTCGACATTTCAGGCCAAGACCCTTCATCAGGACTAACTGAAGGAAGAGTAAGTAAGGGATTTGAAAGTTGGAGGGGGAGGGGGAGATCCAAAATGATAGAAGACAGGAGGGGGAGGGATGGAGCCAAGAGCTGGACAGGTGATTGGCAAAAGGGATACGAGAGGATCATGGGACAGGAGGTCCGGGAAGAAAGACGGGGGGGGGGGGGGGAACCCAGAGGATGGGCAAGGGGTATATTCAGAGGGACACGGAGAAAAAGGAGAGTGAGAGAAAGAATGTGTGTATAAAAATAAGTAACAGATGGGGTACGAGGGGGAGGTGGGGCATAGACAGTGAGGAAGGTTTTCAGAGCCTGCAGACGGACTTGGACCAGCTGGAAAAATGGGCTGAAAAATGGCAGATGGAGTTTAATACAGACAAGTGTGAGGTATTGCACGTTGGAAGGTCAAACCAAGGTAGAACATACAGGGTTAATGGTAAGGCACTGAGGAGTGCAGTAGAACAGAGGGATCTGGGAATACAGATACAAAATTCCCTAAAAGTGGCGTCACAAGTAGATAGGGTCATAAAGAGAGCTTTTGGTACATTGGCCTTTATTAATCAAAGTATTGAGTATAAGAGCTGGAATGTTATGATGAGGTTGTATAAGGCATTGGTGAGATCGAATCTGGTGTATTGTGTTCAGTTTTGGTCACCAAATTACAGGAAGGATATAAATAAGGTTGAAAGAGTGCAGAGAAGGTTTACAAGGATGTTGCCGGGACTTGAGAAACTCAGTTACAGAGAAAGGTTGAATAGGTTAGGACTTTATTCCCTGGAGCGAAGAAGAATGAGGGGAGATTTGATAGAGGTATATAAAATTATGATGGGTATAGATAGGGTGAATGCAAGCAGGCTTTTTCCACTGAGGCAAGGGGAGAAAAAAACCAGAGGACATGGGTTAAGGGTGAGCAGGGAAAATTTTAAAGGGAACATTAGGTGGGGTTTCTTCAGACAGAGAGTGGTGGGAGTATGGAATGAGCTGCCAGGTGAGGTGGTAAATGCAGGTTCTTTTTTAACATTTAAGAATAAATTGGACAGATACATGGATGGGAGGCGTATGGAGGGATATGGTCCATGTGCAGGTCAGTGGGACTAGGCAGAAAATGGTTCGGCACAGCCAAGAAGGGCCAAAAGGCCTGTTTCTGTGCTGTAGTTTCTATGGTTCTATATTAGGATTTTAGAGAGACATATGTTACCATCAAGGTGACGTCTCTTCCCGGGACGTCCATGCTTATTTCAGCAGGACAATGCCAGACCACATTCTGCATGGGCTACAACAGCATGGCTTTGTAGACACAGAGTGCGTGTGCTTGACTGGCCTGCTGCCAGTCCGGATCTATCTCCTATTGAAAATGTATGGCGCATCATGAAGAGAAGAATCAGACAATGGAGACCACGGACTGCTGAGCAGCTGAAGTCTTACATCAAGCAAGAATGGACAAAATTTCCAATTGCAAATCTACTACAATTAGTATCCTCAGTTCCAAAACGATTAAAAAGTGCTATTAAAAGGAAAGATGATGTAACACAATGGTAAACATGCCTCTGTCCCAACTTTTATTGAGTGTGTTGCAGCCATCAAATTCTAAATTTGTGTATGTTTACAAAATACAATTAAGTTGGTCAGTAAAGCTATTGAAAATCTTTTCTTTGTACTTTTGTCAGTTAAATAAAGGTTCACGTGAATCAACATATCACAGATTTTTGTTTTTATTGCATTTTGGAAAATATCCCAACTTTTCTGGAAATGGGGTTTGTACATGTGATAAATAAAGCTAATCTCTTTTTAAACCTTTTCAGTGTCATTTAAAGCCAAACATTTTTTTTCTCTCCTATGCAACTCTCATGGAAGTTTAATCATGAAATAGAAATCAAACCCAGAGACCATTTTATTCACCCAATTTCCACCCTCCTCTCATGAAGATTTTGATTGATGCTTTGTACTTTCTATGCCAGCTATTTTCTTGAGTGATGTGGCATAAATAGTTCTCGCATCCTCAGCAAACCATAGTGAGTTTTCAGCTGTCTAATATCTTGTAAAGTGCAGTAAAGCTTCAGAATTTCATTAGGAATCCCCGCCACTGTGCACTGTCACATCAAAACATAATTCGCTCTAACGCTGATCACTTAACTTTAAAACTAGATTGGGCTATAAACCAAGAGGGAAAAATGCTTATAGGTAACTCTGAAAAGGTTGAGCACTATTCTGGTATTTTCAATAACTGCAGATTTTATGATTTGAAACCAATAGATATGACTTTGTGTCAACGCCGAGAGTGAAGACAAATAGATCTGAAGCCAATACTATCATGTCCTGATTCTGCCAACACAAGCTTCAAGTTGAAAGTTTTAAGATAATTTCTTTATTGAGATCTACAGCTTCAATATAAATAAAAAGCATTTCTGCACATTTCCATTTAGGGCGGTAGTTTTAAAGGTGGATTGTATGTGGATTCAAAAAGACAATACTGGGGCAAATGTTACTGTTCACTGCTCTCACCACCCTACTGCTGCAATACCTCTCCATTCATGATTTCCCCCGATCTTCTTTATTTAACCTGGTCACTTAGAATTTCGGTGAGGTCACTGTGGAGTTGGCTTTCCATTGAGCATGCCCTTAGTTGGGGAACAGGAACATTAGCAGGCATTGCATGTAAAATTTACAGTCAATATTATTAATACAGATTAAGCAGCAAGGGTGGGGACAGATCAGAGAGAAGAATAAAGTGCTTGGTAGGGCAGGATGGAATGCAGCTGTGTGTAGCGAGAGGAGGGTAGAGCAGAGTATTCTCAGAGAGCCATAGCGTGTGAAACTAACCAGTTGTCGTAAAGGATGTGGCAGTTTTATCATGGGTAGGGTGAATAAACTGGCAATACATATAAACTAGATTATATCTGCTTTTACAAATATTTAAAAACCAGCTAGCGAATAGTCAAAGTGAACTTGGTCCATTGCAAACTTCAGACAAGGGTGCTTGTGTCAGGGAATAGGAAAATGATAAAGACATTAAGCACATATTTTGTGCCTGCCTCCACAAAAACAGACACAGATAATTTTACAGAAATAGTTCACAAGAAAGATTCTGATGTAAGAGGGATATGTAAAGCAGTTATAATACTACATTAAAGGAGCAAATAATGGAACAAAAAACACTGATACAGCACCAGGACATAAAAGCCTACATTCTAAGGATCTGAAAAAGATGGCTGCAGAGTTTGTTAATGCACTGATTTTAGATTGAAGAATTCCCTCGTTCTCATAGATTGCAAGGTAATGTTTTCAATTGGGAACCACAATCCCTGGTTATTCAGGCATCAATAATAATAGTGCTAGAAACCAAACTACAAATGTACTTCACCATGAAAACAATGTTTGGTGATTTTGATATCATGAACTTAAAGGATGCAAACAGCAGTACCTAGAGAAAGTAATAGATTTACATTTTCAGAAACTATTTCATCACTGTCACAGAAGAGATTGTGACACATTTAAGATTCATGTAATACAGGTAATATATAGGAAGGGATTGAAGATTGGTAAGGGACAAATAACAGAAATAGGATTAAAGAGAACACTTTGGGGATGACTAAAAAGTTATCACTTGGTCCCAAATTGTTTAAAATCATTAACAATGATTTAAATTACAGGATGTGGTCCATTTCCTCAATAACAGCAGGGACTTCATTGGCAAGGAAATTCTCAGCATGACTGAGCTTGTTGCCCTTTTTGTTTAAGCAATATTGACACCACTTGTTTGCCAAATCTCAATATATGATTGATTCTTTCTGACATGAAAAATAATAAAATATCAATAAAACTTCTTTTAGCTAAGTCTAAGACTATCGGTCATATAGTATCTGAATAGGAGACAGCAAATCAGATATTTAGAATCTTACAATAATATATTAGGACAATGTAGATCAGATCGAGCAGTCTGATAACATGCAATGTATTAGGTTAACAGTCATTTGCTGTTGACAATTACAAAGAATGACTAAATATCCAACTTAAACAAAGTTAAAAGATGTTCTTCCTTTCATCTTCACACTATTTGAACAAAGCAAACAGAATGTCGCGCGAGCCTGTAAGGTACTAACCTACAACTCTTTGCAGCCTCTTGGTATACCACGCATATTTCATTATGATGTATTATACTTGGATCCATTTCCAAGTCACAAATCAATATTCCTGTAGATTGCACTGAAATCCACAAGTAATTGTGACTGTTTGGTGGCAAGTAAGGAACTAGGCCACTTAGCCTAATAGCTCTGTGTCTGCATTTTTAAAATTGCCTTGCACACCTAATAAAAAGATACATCCATAATTTGTTCATGCAGACACACTTCTAGCCTCACCCGAAACAGACTCAATGGTGCCTCAAATATACTCAATGTACACCCTTTATGCTTTAGGACATCTTCCGCCTATTTAACATTATCATGAATGCATCACATTTTCTGTGGAAAGTCTAGTGCTCAATATATTCATCCTTTAATTGGCTCCATTAAGTCCTTGGGTTTGGATTCTTTATGTACCTCAACTTCAGTATAAAATATAAGTTTCATAGTTTCTCATTAGATTACCAATATTTTATTTCAGTCTTAACATACAAGATTGACAATTGGTTCCACAGCATATTGCTCCAGGAAGCTGCTCCGAATATATCTTATGAACTAATTGTCCAAAAGATTTTTACCAATTTCACTTGTTCTGTCAAATCAAAGCGAAGGCTACTTCATTGACTATGTTTACATGTGCTCTTATTTTTTTACTTAAGACCATCTGCTAGAGCTTAACACATGTTTGGGCATCAACCAACCCATCTACTTTTTCCTCATTGTCTTCTGTTATATCCTAATTCCATCACACAAATACTCCTTACATATTTTCCAAGGCAACATCACACCCAGTATGTTTCCTTTTATTATCCAGACTAACTCTGGCTGTTACACTTCCTAAATATCAAATACCCAAGAGTAATTTGTTCCCAAATTTCATAATCTTTTAATCATGTCTCTGTAATAGCTATTGCATCAAATCCATTTTTTTCTGTACTGTGTAATTAATTTTTCACATTTGAAAAGTTTTATGCAATTATATAAAATGCCTTAATTTTTATTTCAACTGTTTTCCTTTATTTCCATTTACTGATATAATATTCCCATTAAATTGACTGTATTGTCCCTTTTAGTTTCTTCTTTTCAAAACGCTCAAAATTCTCTGGCTTAGTCTGAACATTTTTTTCCTCAAATTTCTATCTTTCAACTCTTCTGAATCGTTCTACGTTTTTGTCCCCTCCCTCTCCCCCAGATTAAAGCCTGATTTACAGTACTGCTCATCCCATTTACTCGCCCCAAAGGGCCGAGCATTTGATCTACTTCTCCTGAAGACCCTACTGTCAGATGGCAGAACTTGTCCAATTCAATTCACTCAAAGATTTTCTTTTAAATTTTTTTTGGCATCATTGGCAAGGTCAACATTTGGCTCACATCCCTGAATGCAACTAGAAAGTGATAATGAACAAATTGCTTGCTAGGCTACTTCATATGGCATTCCTCAAGAGTTAACCACCTGAGCCAATACCAAAAAGATAGATTAGTGCCATACAAAGAACAAGCTTCGAGCACTGGCAACTCACTACCTGTCTGGTAACAGTGCAGCAACAGCACTGACAATCTAACAAAGGAGGTAAACGTTCAAATGTAACCTGGCCACCACCCCCAAAAAAAGGAGAAATCTAATCCAACCACTTATCACTTCATCTCAATACAAAGTGAAGGATGGAATTGTGACATTAATACCTAGTAGCACTAACACACTCAAGCTTAACTTTGGATCAGCCAAAGTAGCTGAGTTCTAGGCTTCATTATTGGCTTGGCCCAATGAAAAATGGCAAAACCTAAAGGTGAGGAATAACACCATAGAATCGCCAATTTAAATTCAGTGGAAATTAGGTTGAAACTTCTCTTCTGAATGGTTCATACCAAGATGGTTATAGTTAACAAAGGTCACCTATCTTAATCTCATGACAATAGCCCAAATGTTTCCTCAGACAAAATTTTAATTCCGTCCTCTAGCTCCTTCATGAGGTTGGAAGTGTGGATTTTTTGATTGGATTATACAGTTCCAAGTTCTGCTTCCAGCTGATTAGGTAATCAACCCTTGCCTTTATTCACAACATTCTTATTTTTATTTATAAATTATTTTAAAAATTCCTGGCAAATAGTGAACATATTTAGCAAAGACATCCTGATTCCCCAAGACTTCTACACCATTAGAAAGATAATTGATGTGGGTTCACGGGACACTCTCAACTTGTCTGGATGACTGCCACTCAACAAAACTTAATTGTGGCAGGGGAAATGCAGCATAGTTGACTCAGTATTTTCTCCAATCATCCTAAAAGCTTTGGAGTTCCAGCATACATCAACTAGCAACCGACCAACAAAAACAAACTACCAATAATTCAGAGTTTTCGTTAAACTGTCATCACCACAATATTGACATAGGTAACTTCTGTCTGTGCAAGCCCAACAGAGTGGATGTGCAGAGGATATTTCCTCTAAGACCAGCCTCAGAGGCATCCCTTTAGAATGGAGATGAAAAGGAATAGTGAGGCATCCCTTTAGAATGGAGATGAAAAGGAATTTCTTCAGCCAGGGAGTGGGAATCTATGGAATTCATTGCCACAGGCGGCTGTGGAGGCCAAGTCATTAGGTATATTTAAGGCTCAGGTTGATAGATTCTTGCTTAGGCAGGACATGAAAGGCTACGGAGAGAAGGCAGGAGATTTGGGCTGAGACAAATAATGAATCAGCCATGATGAAATGGCGGAGTAGACTCGATGGGCAAATAGCCCAATTCTGGTCACATAGCTTATGGTTTAAAAAGTATAGTTCTTTTTCAGTGAAATGTACCAGTGGAGATTTAAACAAAAATATTCTGAGATACTTTCACAACCTCTTAACAACAGGTATTGGAGTTACATCGGCTATGGAAATATCTGTAAGAAAACAAAGTTGTCTTGAATTAATCCAGGTTTTATTTGATGGGCTAATGATGTGTGATGTATGCTGGTGTATGATGCAAGTAATAATAGATGTCAATTTGTTTGAATAGCAAAAAGCATAAAGCTTTACCTGAATATCCTCCAATGATATTTATTTAAGAGTTTTATGACGGCAACAACCTTTTCTAACATAGGTTCTCAAGATCACAATCAAATTTAATTGACAAACAGGGAGGATCCGATGTCCAAAACACCGACTCAATAGATCTTGCACTTTGTTTATATGACATACACTAATTCAACAATATTTTTTCATTTGTAAAATATCAAAAAACATTATTTGTAACTGCATTAAGTGACAGGTCTTAGCACTACTGTCACTAATAGGAAACTCAGAAGAAACCGATCTTGATTGAATCTCAAACAACAGGAATTCTGCAGATGCTGGAAATTCAAGCAACGCACATCAAAGTTGCTGGTGAACGCAGCAGGCCAGGCAGCATCTCTAGGAAGAGGCGCAGTCGACATTTCAGGTCAAGACCCTTCGTCAGGACTAACTGAGGGAAGAGTGAGTAAGAGATTTGAAAGTTGGAAGGGGAGGGGGAGATCCAAAATGATAGGAGAAGACAGGGGGGGGAGGGATGGAGCCAAGAGCTGGACAGGAGATTGGCAAAAGGGATACGAGAGGATCATGGGACAGGAGGTCCGGGAAGAAAGATGGGGGGGGGGGGAACCCAGAGGATGGGCAAGGGGTATATTCAGAGGGACAGAGGGAGAAAAAGGAGAGTGAGAGAAAGAATGTGTGTATAAAAATAAGTAACAGATGGGGTACGAGGGGGAGGTGGGGCATTCGTGAAGTTAGAGAAGTCGATGTTCATGCCATCAGGTTGGAGGCTACCCAGACGGAACATAAGGTGTTGTTCCTCCAACCTGAGTGTGGCTTCATCTTTACAGTAGAGGAGGCCGTGGATAGACATGTCAGAATGGGAATGGGATGTGGAATTAAAATGTGTGGCCACTGGGAGATCCTGCTTTCTCTGGCGTACAGAGCGTAGGTGCTCAGCAAAGTGGTCTCCCAGTCTGCGTCAGGTCTCGCCAATATATAAAAGGCCACATCGGGAGCACCGGACGCAGTATATCATCCCAGCCGACTCACAGGTGAAGTGTCGCCTCACCTGGAAGAACTGTTTGGGGCCCTGAATGGTGGTAAGGGAGGAAGTGTAAGGGCATGTGTAGCACTTGTTCCGCTTACACGGATAAGTGCCAGGAGGGAGATCAGTGGGGAGGGATGGAGGGGACGAATGGACAAGGGAGTCGCGTAGGGAGTGATCCCTGCGGAAAGCGGGTGGGGGGAGGGCAAGATGTGCTTAGTGGTGGGATCCCATTGGAGGTGGCGGAAGTTACGGAGAATAATATGTTGGACCCGGAGGCTGGTGGGGTGGTAAGTGAGGACCAGGGGAACCCTATTCCTAGTGGGGTGGCCACTAAAATGTATAATTCTTTTTCAGTGAAATGTACCTTATAGTTCCCACACCTCACACTTCCCGTTCCTACCCCCTACCCAAGATCCACAAACCCGCCTGTCCTGGCCGACCTATTGTCTCAGCTTGCACCTGCCCCACCGAACTCGTTTCTGCATACCTCGACACAGTTTTATCCCCCCTTGTTCAATCCCTTCCTACCTATGTTCGTGACACTTCTCACGCTCTTAAACTTTTCGATGATTTTAAGTTCGCTGGCCCCCACCGCTTTATTTTCACCACCGATGTCCAGTCCCAATACTTCCATCCACCATCAGGAAGGTTTCAAAGCTCTACGCTTCTTTTTGGACTCCAGAACTAATCATTTCCCCTCTACCACCACTCTGCACCGTCTAGCGGAATTAGTCCCTACTCTTAATAATTTCTCCTTTGGCTCCTCCCACTTCCTCCAAATTAAAGGTGTAGCTATGGGCACCCGTATGGGTCCTAGCTATGCCTGCCTTTTTGTTGGCTTTGTGGAACAATCTATGTTCCGTGCCTATTCTGGTATCTGTCCCCCACTTTTCCTTCGCTACATCGACGACTGCATTGGCGCTGCTTCCTGCACGCATGCAGAGCTCGTTGACTTTATTAACTTTGTCTCCAACTTTCACCCTGCCCTCAAGTTTACCTGGTCCATTTCCAACACCTCCCTCCCCTTTCTAGATCTTTCTGTCTCTGTCTCTGGAGACAGCTTACCCACTGATGTCTACTATAAGCCTACTGACTCTCACAGCTATCTGGACTATTCCTCTTCTCACCCTGTCTCTTGCAAAAACGCCATCCCCTTCTCGCAATTCCTTCGTCTCCGCCGTAACTGCTCTCAGGATGAGGCTTTTCATTCTAGGACGAGGGAGAGGTCCTCCTTTTTTAAAGAAAGGGGCTTCCCTTCCTCCACTATCAATGCTGCTCTTAAATGCATCTCCCCCATTTCATGTACATCTGCTCTCACTCCATCCTCCCGCCACCCCACTAGGAATAGGGTTCCCCTGGTCCTCACCTACCACCCCACCAGCCTCCGGGTCCAACATATTATTCTCCATAACTTCCGCCACCTCCAGCGGGATCCCACCACTAAGCACATCTTGCCCTCCCCCCACCTCTGCTTTCCGCAGGGATCGCTCCCTACGCGACTCCCTTGTCCATTCGTCCCCCCCCATCCCTCCCCACTGATCTCCCTCCTGGCACTTATCCGTGTAAGCGGAACAAGTGCTACACATGCCCTTACACTTCCTCCCTTACCACCATTCAGGGCCCCAAACAGTCCTTCCAGGTGAGGCGACACTTCACCTGTGAGTCGGCTGGGGTGATATACTGCGTCCGGTGCTCCCGATGTGGCCTTTTATATATTGGCAAGACCCGACGCAGACTGGGAGACCACTTTGCTGAGCACCTACGCTCTGTCCGCCAGAGAAAGCAGGATCTCCCAGTGGCCACACATTTTAATTCCACATCCCATTCCCATTCTGACATGTCTATCCACGGCCTCCTCTACTGTAAAGATGAAGCCACACTCAGGTTGGAGGAACAACACCTTATATTCTGTCTGGGTAGCCTCCAACCTGATGGCATGAACATCGACTTCTCTAACTTCCACTAGTGCCCCACCTCCCCCTTCGTACCCCATCTGTTACTTATTTTTTATACACACATTCTTTCTCTCACTCTCCTTTTTCTCCCTCTGTCCCTCTGAATATACCCCTTGCCCATCCTCTGGGTTCCCCCCCCCCGTCTTTCTTCCCGGACCTCCTGTCCCATGATCCTCTCGTATCCCTTTTGCCAATCTCCTGTCCAGCTCTTGGCTCCATCCCTCCCCCTCCTGTCTTCTCCTATCATTTTGGATCTCCCCCTCCAACTTTCAAATCTCTTACTCACTCTTCCTTCAGTTAGTCCTGACGAAGGGTCTCGGCCTGAAACGTCGACTGCACCTCTTCCTAGAGATGCTGCCTGGCCTGCTGTGTTCACCAGCAACTTTGATGTGTGTTGCTTGATTGAATCTCAAGTTTGTATGAAACTTACCACCTCATGGTTTAGTTAAATTCAGATGCACATTTGTTAAGAATCTTGGTAAACAATTGACAAGAAAGATATTCAGAGAAGATAAAATAAACTGAATTGAGAGGAGGCCTCACATGAAGTATTCTTACTGATATGAAACTATTCAGTCAAATCTCATACAACAGGAATTATCCAATGATTACATAGTATTAAGTATTTCCTAGCAAATTCAGTTAAAGCCAGACTGAAAAGGAAAAATCAGGTCACACTGTGGACATGGTGTTCCAACTACTTGGAACTGTGGTTATGTGGATAAATAGTTCATTTTACAAGCAAAAAATAACCAAGATAAATATAAACTTGCACAAAATTACATTCAGAATTTACATAATATTATCACCAAGTTGTACCCTTAGAATCCAAGAGCAAATTTAAGAGTGGGATTTCAAGATAGGATTCTTAAAAGCCAAAGTGAAGGCATAGAACTTTGCAAAAACATCCTCCCTGTGAGAAACAAACATCAATTTATAAAAAAAATTCCATTTATAAAGCTCTGTTTATAATAGCTAAGTTAAAGTCACCCTGAGTCAAACATTTTGTGAATGAAGCAGTTGGGATGATAGCATTGTGTAGAAAATACTCCTGATCCCAGCTTGCTGCAGTCAGACCTTTGCACTCTTACTTCACCTTAGCTGAAGTGGGAGTACAATGTTGTCCTTAGATGCAGGAACAGCAATTCACAAGAATTTTCCTTGCTTGGGATACTTGCCCCCCTGCACTTCCCCCTTCTTCTATTCCACATTTTAGCTTCTTACCTCATCTCCTCACCTGCATTTCCTCCAGCATTTTGTGTGTGTTACTCTGGATTTCCAGCACCTGCAGATTATTTTGTATTTAAATCTCTCTTCGTTGCTATTGTTGATTAACTTTCTAACACAAGATATTCGCACACAAGTCTCATTCTCTTAACTGACTGTACAGACAGGAAATCTACTGGCTGGCTTTGCCAAATTTAGCAGCAAGGGGAAATGTACCTTCCTGAGGCTTAAGGTAACTGACTCATTTCCACATTAAAGTAGCCCAGAATCCTCTCAGAAACATTCAACATGGAGGAACACTGATTCATCGCCCAGATTGGGGTGGTAGGCTGTCCAAAATCTATAAAATATCACGGGGCCTCAGAACCAGAGTTGAGAATACTCAGGGCTACCCAATCCCAGGATCTAAACTCTTTACTTCTATTTCTACTAGATGGGTTTATCTTATATGTACCTCAGTCTGGTGGTGGGCAAGTCTGTGTCTTGCTCTTAATGACGCTATTCTTGGCCTAAAACAGTGCCTATTTTGAAACAATTCTTCCCTCCATTGGCTGAGTGGAAGTTTACAATATTTCAACCCTGACGATGGTTCAGTTGGTTTCATTTTTATTCTTTTAGTTTTCATCAGGGTTTCAGATATCAACCACATGACCGGGGTCAAGCATCACAATATGGGGTGCCTGACATTCAAGTGTACGGGGTTTCTTCTTTGTTATGTTAAATTTAAAATGGCTTCTTTGTTATATTAATCTTTTAAATTGCTTCGTATGTGGATTAAAATGGCTTCTATGTTATGTTAAATGCTGAGAAAGTCTCTAGCTGGACATTTGCTTGGGCTAATACAGACAGCAGGGTGCTATTAGCCAATGGGTATTCATGTTATCATTTCTTGGGGTGATAATGCTGCTTCACATGACTGGGAACGGGTTTTGGCGAGGGGAGTCGGAGGAGAGACGGAGAGGACGACGGACGTGCGGAAAGGCTCCGGTTGATCATTCCGAGCGGTCCCAAGCCGCGAATCGACGGGGTCCAGGCGGTCCCCAGCCGCGAGTCGATGGTGTCCAGGCAGCCCTAAGCCGCGAGTCGACAGGGTCCGGACGGCCCCGAGCCAGGAGTCGACGGGGTCCGGGCGGCCCCGAGCCAGGAGTCGACGGGGTCCGGGCGGCCCCGAGCCAGGAGTCGACGGGGTCCGGGCGGCCCCGAGCCAGGAGTCGACGGGGTCCGGGCGGCCCCGAGCCAGGAGTCGACGGGGTCCGGGTGGTTGCCAGGAATTTCTGAGCTCCAACTTGTGCACGAAGAACTTGGACTTTGATAAGTCTGGCGCCTTTTTCCATTCCTTCTTTTTCTGTATGGAACTTATATTAATTTCATAGACTTAGTAACACCTATAAAGTGTACTTGGTAAAACGTACTGTGTGTGCTGGCTGATGATTGATGTTTGGGATTGATTTGGGTGGCAGTGGTACAGCAACCGACCCAGCAGGAAGCGTTCAGGCAGGCGCCGGGCGGGATTTGCCCTAGACATATACCAGCCAATACAGCTGAGCGTTACACAAGGAAATTAGCTTTTTTCAAAAGAAACAATCTTGCAATTTCTTGACTACCAGTTAGGTATAAAAAGCTTTGTATTACAACCATTTAATAAATTTAAATTCAGTGCATGCCATAACGTTTGAATTGATGTCTCAAAACCATTAGTCTGTCCATGAGATTACATATCTGACATTATGGTTTTTTAACACCTTCACGTGGTTACAGGTGCAATTCATAATTATGAATACATCCCTTTAACAGGTACTTAAAGTTTCAGGTGATGATGGCTAGAATTATGTGCAAACAATTCCAGACTTGATTATCTCAATCTCAAAGCTGCCTCAACTAAACATTGCAAAAGTCATCTTCTCATGATACATGATTGATTTTCTACTACAAAACTTATAGCTTGCTGGATTTGTTCTCCATTTATAAAGGGTTTTCATTTACACCATCAACATACAAGTTACATCAGAAGCAGGTTTCAGGTATTACTTGAGTAATAGCGATATTACTGTGTTTGCAAGGAGGCAAATTAACCCTCACATTCCTCCTCTCAGTATGCTGCCATATTGTTGAGCATTTCCATCATCTGCTATCACTTCTTAAATACAGCATCAGGACGATTTTGCTTCTCTTCATTGATAAGCCAAGTTTACCTGGCAATAAACTGTTGAATAAAATAATGAGCAAATATTTTGGGGCATTTGGCATCTATCTGTTTGCTAAATGCTCAGCCCATCTATCTGTGAAGAGTAGGAAGAAAAATGAGCAATACTCATCATTACAATCCTTCCCTGAGACGGACTTAACCAATGCAGGAAACAAGTACTCCAGAACATGCACACCTTATGAATGAATGAACTGCTTGAGACTTGGAAATTTTTAGATTTTGGCAAGTTGTAGAAAACTTATTCTGACTTACAGGAGATTATGATTTCACCAAAATTCACATCCATGCAAAACCTCCCCTCCAACACCTACACCCTAGATTCCACAGCAAACATGCTAACTTTTTTTCTCCGAAACCTAATGGGCAAAGAACTGGATCATTCACCTTATTTCAAATTTCTAGCTTTCACCTGGATCATTCATCTTGTGGATAATTGATGCCATATTTTTACTCACCAAATTGCTGTTAACTGTCAAGCAATGCAGTAGCATTGGTTTAACTGATGGCTCAGCAAGTTCAGTGCATCAAATGATCCAACTTTCTCAATCTTCTCTGTATTTGCTTCTCCTAGGTAGGAAAATATATGTTAAGGTAGTTGGGGGATATGTTAAGAAACCTTCATTAATCTGCTTTTCTCCCATCAGAAGGATCAAATCCACGCAAGTTGCTCTGGATTTCCATGCTTTTCAGCCCTCCAATAGAAATTGGTGCCCACGTTTTAAAGTGACAGAGGTACAAAGGCTCAGTGGTAATTTTCCAGCAGTCAAAATATCCAAAACAAGGATCAACTCCCCAGGAAGGAATACAAATGAGCCACTATCAACCAGTGCCAGGAAAATACAGTTCAAGTAAGATGAAATGGCTTCTGTAAACAGATGTGATGTATTGGGCATTTAGTTCACATTCCATTCCCTTATCCAATGGCAGGTAATATGGAGTTTTGAGTTCTACTGTGAAAAGCATTCAACAAGAATCAAGGCCCATTCGTTTTATCACCTCCTTAATTAATTCATTGGCTTTGGTAAGCATGATTTAGCTTTTAAAAACCATGCATCAAATTATATTTATTGACTTTATGTTAACTCAATGAAAATTAATAGCATCCTTCAAAATAGCTCTGCTAGGTGTTTTTCTTTCCTATCAATAAAGGCAGACTAATTGGTTTCTAATTTCCCTATCATATGTGAGCGCTGGGGTTCCAAAAGCCTCTCTCCAGTCATTAAATGCACTTCCCATATTTATAGAGCTCCTGAAAGTCTCCAGCAGTGTCTCATCCATTCGCTTATCTGTGTACACCAGATGCTCTGTAAAACAAGCATCCTTTTGACGTTTTGCCAAGGTTCAGAAGGGACACTACTCTGAAACAGAGGCCTCTCCAACTTCCAAGTCCTACACCCTTGGTGTGAGCGCAGCAAGCATAATTTGTCAAAACGCAGAAATTCTCAATCCCACTTCAGAAGGACAATTGAATTTCAACTAGCCAAACTGCTCCCATCAACTCTTCTCATCGGTGGAGGCTGAATATAGTGTATCCATGGTTCTACTTCAAAGGCAACCTGCACCTTATTGAGGCAAGGTACAATTCAGGTGTTGAATGGAAAGACTGCGCTATGCTCATGATACGATGAACACATCTGCTGTGGGGACATGGGCTTCCAGATATTGAACCAGTTGACAGGACCCTGGTGCCTTTGGAGAATGTTATGCTTGGTCTCTTGCAAGGGCAAGGGAGCACGTTTCTCCAGCTTGTGCGATAGTTTTTCCTCAGTCTACAAATAATTAATGGCATGACAAAGGGAGATGGAAATTCCAAAACGGGGGTGGAAAGGAACTATGTTTGGGAAAGAAAGTAACTTGGAGCAAAAACTATGATGTTCTATCTATTAAACGAACACACCCTGCTGTCTGCCAATTCCAAAGTCAGAGACTAAATAAATGTAAGTTTTCCTGCATTCCCTTGTGAGTAAATCAAGCCAGAACAATACATCACCAACAATCTCAGAACCAACTTGTACCCACCCTCCCCCGCCACCCACTGTGCTGAACCAACTATGAACCTAATCTCTCCACTGGGTCTCCTTTGTGAAACTATTCCATAAGTAAAATTACTAATGTGATGCCTTTTGTTGAGACAGTTATGATACAAATATGCAATTGTATCTGATGGCGTAATGTGATGAATTGGCCTCCAGCCTTTATACATCTGGAGCATATTAGGTTTAGGATGGAAAAACAATTTGAGGATGTTTTGCAATCTGCTCCAACCAGAGTAAACTATTTATTTAGCTTTTCCCTTTAAGAAAAAGCTCTAGTTCTGTCACCACGGAAACTTTCTGCCTTGTTAAAGAAAGTGGGACTGCAGGATATCATCCTATATACCTTCAACCAGCAAGACAAAAGGAGGAAACACAGAATCTACTCATCAAGATTCTTAGTTAATTTTCCTTGATAGACATTTGCTGCCTGTAGAAGGATGATCTAGATTGCACAGGAAGCCAGTGAGACTGCAGCAAATATAACTAGTGTGTTTCTTCTGTTCCAAGTATTTTCGATACAATGGATGACAGGGCTTGATATAATTGGTTTTATTATTACTGCTTATCTTAGAAGTTGCTGAATTATTTTTATAACAAATGCAATCACTCTGAAAATGCCAAACTTGGAGTCTATCAAAACATGCCTGGCAAGTTTTTGATAGAAAAGGAGAAAGCACTAGAAGTGTGGAGAGAATGTGTCAGAGAGAGAGAAAGAAACTCAGAGCAGCATCACCCTCCTTAGTCAGAAAATTCATCTGGTGTTCCAATTAAATTTTCAAACCATGGTGTCACAACAGTAAAGTATCAATCTAGGACTGAACTATGATCAATAAACTGTTACATAATGGTGTAACTATTCTAAATTGACATATGGATTTTATCATAGTTCTCATGCAGGGAGTTGGGGGGAAAAAGGAACACAGACTTTAAAACCATTCCAATCAAAAACGTATGTCCAGATGAATTCTGAAAGGCAGCCTAACAAAAATTTGTCATCAGTTTCCTTGTTCCCTTCTCATGAAGCTGTGCACATTCGGTTCTGCGGAGTAAAGGCCCATTCTAAGCTTACTCCTTCTGACAACTGTTCATTCAGCACACAGATAAGACTTTTCACCCCACATGAGAAGAGCTGCATCTCAACCAAATCTTCATCAACTCCTGAATTTACAGTTACACAGGAGGGTGAACTCAAGAAAAGCATCTGGCCCAGTACTGAAGGCTTAGGCTACTCAACTGGTTAGAGTGTTAATTGACATCTTTAACCTTGACAGTGTGAAGTACCCACCTGCTTCAGGCAGGCCTCAATGATACAGTGGCAACCTGCCTCAATGACTACCATCCAGCAGTACTTACATCCACTGTGATGAAGTGCTTTGAGAGGTTGGTCATGAAGCAAATCACTCCTACCTAAACAGTGACCCAGACCCATTCCAATTTGCCTACCATCATAACAGGTCAACAGGAGATGACACTTCACTGGCTCCTCACTCAGCTCTAGGACATCTGTACAATGCTTAAGATGGCGCCGATAAGTGGCAATGCTATGCGTGTAGCACTGATGGGAATCGTCAAATATTCCTGCTTAGGACTACTACATCTGAAATCCACAGTCACAACCATGGGTGTTTCAGTAAGCAACATTTAAAGTATCCAAGACATTTAAAATATCCATCAACCCTCAAAATCGATGGACCCCGAATGGCAGATTCAGGTGCGAGTGCAGTTCCCCTTTAAATAAACAGAAGTTGGGAAGGGATGCTGGCACAATTGAAAGGTGAAGGCTTTTGATCCGCTCTCCTGACTATCCTGCTGGCAAATGGACAGTCTCTGAAAAATAAAACTGAAACCTCAAAGCAGAGGGACATTAACAATTGTTGTGTAGTCTGCTTTACAGAAACGTGGCATAGATCCACCACTTCGGACACAGCACTGCAGCACAATGGCTTCACCATTCTCCATAAAGACAGGCCAGCTCAGTCTCTTAAAGATAGATGAGGTGGATGAACTCATGATTAACTTGTCATGGTGCACAGATGTGACAGTTCTTCTCAATCCTGCTCACCAGACCTGGTACATCAAGCAGTTAGATGTTGTCCATTTTTATCTGCCAAGGGAGTTTTCTGCGATCATCCGGGTAGTTGTGTACCTTCCACCTGAGGTAAATGGCAGGCAGACACTGGAGGAGCTGAGCACTGTGATCAGCAGTCACAAAACAGCACACCTAGAACCCTCCCTATCAATGCAGGGGATTTCAACCAGGCCAGCTTGAAGAAGTCTGAGCAACTACCACCACAAATCACCTGTGGGACCAGAGGTGCCAACACATTTGACCACTGTTGTACCACTAGCAAGAATGTTTACCATGCTATCCCACGCCCACACTTTGGAAAGTCCAATCTCCTGGAGGTACTTCTACTCCCAGTGTACAGGTAGAGACTAAAGACTTTGCACCAGTGGTGAGGACCAAGAAGGTATGGTCAAGGGAAGCAGAGGAGCACTTACAGGATTGCTTTGAGTCAATGGACTGAATAATATTCAGGGATTCATCTTTGAATCTGAATAAATGCACCACAGTTTCACCAACTTCATCAATACCCATGAGAATGAGTGTGTACGTATGGGAACTTATCGGGCATGACAAAACTCAAAGCCATGGAGGAACCAGGAGTTTTGTGGTGTGCTGAGGGCTAGATCTGTGACATTCAAGACCAGTGATCCAGAATTATACAAGTAGTCCAGGCACAGCCTACAAAAGGTTACTTTAAGAACAAGAAAACAATCCCGACTGAAGTTAGAGGCGGAATCCGATGCACATCAGCTCTGGCAGGCCAATACTTCCTTAAAAAGCATAACCTAACCATCAAGAATGGCTAGGATACTTCACTCCCAGATGAGTTCAATGTGTTGTATGCACATTTTGCAAGGGAAAATAAAACTACACCTTGTGAATCCCTGCAGCACCCAGTGACCCTATGATCTCTGTCTCGGAGGCCAATGGCAGAACATTTTACAAGAGTGTAAATCTTTGCAAGGCATCAGGGCCTGACGGTGTACCTGGTAGAGCACTGAAAACCAGTGCCAACCAACTGGCAAGAGCAGTGAAAGACACCTTCAATCTCTGACTGCTACAGTTAAGAGTTTCCCACCTTCTTCAAAAGGGTAACAATTGTACCAGTGCCCAGGAATAGCAGGGTGAGCTGCCTCAACAACTATCGCCCAGCTGCACTCACATCTACTGTGATTAAGTGCTTTGAGAGGTTGGTCATGGCCAGAATCAACTCCTGTCCAAGCAAGGACCTGGACCTGCTGCAATTTGCCAACAACCACAATAGGTCCACAGTGGATGCAATCTCACTGGCTCTCCGCTCAGCCTCAGCACAAGGACAATAGTATTACCTCCAGCAGGTTGCCATTTATTGATTATAGCTCAGGGTTTCGACAAAATCATATCCTCATTTCTAAACAACAAGCTCCAAAACTTGGATCTCTGTACCTCCTCGCTGACAACCAACACTGTGCACCTCAAGGATGCACACTTAGTCCATTGCTCTATTCTCTACATCCACGATTGTGGGGTTAGGCACAGATCATTCACCATCTATAAATTTACTAACACAACCATTGTTGGCAAAATTTCAGATAGTGACGAGGAGACAGACCACAAGTTAGGTCAGCAGGCTGAGTGGTGTTGCCGCAACAACCTTGCACTCCAAAGAATTGATTGTGAACTTCAGGAAGGGGATGTTGAGGGAACACACACACATACTCATGAAGAGATCAAGAAGTGGAAAGGGTAAGCATTTTCAAGTTCCTATGTGTCAACATCTCTGAAGATCTATCCTGGACCCAAGATAATTATACAATTACAAAGAAAGCATGACAGCAGCTAAATTTCATTAGGAGCTTGAGGAGACTGCACATCAAAGGCTCAAGCACGTTTCTACAGATATACCATGGAGAGTATTCTGATTGTATCACCGTCTGATATGAAGGAGCACAGGATTGCAAAAAGCTGCAGAAAGTTGTACACTAGCCTCCATGATTGTGTAACTTAGTTGTTTAATTCTGTGCTGCTGCCACATAACAACAAATTTCAAGACATATACCAGTAATATTAAACCTGATTCTAATTCTGATAATGAAGACATGTACATACATCAGATGCTCTTCATTGACTACAGCTCAGCATATCATCCCCTCGAAACTAATCAATAAGCTCCAAGACCAGGGCCCTGCACCTGCTTATTAGATTAGATTCAACTTTATTGTCATTGTGCCGAGTACTGATACAAAGCCAATGAAATACAATTAGCATCTGACCAGAAATGCAAAGAATAGTGAAATTAACAAAATAACTGTGAATAAAAAGTAAGTGCTACTGCACACAAATGTAAAAGTACTGAGACAGTACAATATGGGTGCAATACTGCTTAGCGCTGTGATCTGATGAACTCCTCAATTTCCTCACTTGCAAACCACAGTTAGTATGGACTGGCAGCAATATCTCCTCCACAATTACCATCAGAACAGGTCCAACACAAAGTTGTGTGCTTAGCTCCCTGCTCTACTCACCTCTTATCTGTGACTGTGTGGCCAAGTACAGCTCCAATGCCATAGTTAAGTTTGTTAATGAAGCCGCTGTTGTTGGCTGAATCAAAGGTGGTGATAAATCAACATATAGAAGGAAGAGTGAAAATCTGTTTGAATGGTGCCATAACAACCACCTCCCGGTCAACTTCAGCAAAAACCAAATGGCTGTTTATTGACTACAGAAGAAGAAGCTGGAGGTCCATGAGCTAGTCCTAATTTTGGGACTGGAGGTGGAGGGATTCAGTAACTTTAAAATCCTTGGTGTTACCATATCAAAGGATCGGTCCCTGGACCAGCACCTAAGTGCAATCACAATGAAGACATAGCAGCACCTCAAATTTCATCTAAAACTTTGACCAACTTCTATAAAGGCAGTGCAGAGTACCTGACAGGTCACATCAGAGCCTGGATTGGAAACACCAAAGCCCAGGAATGGTAATAGTTATTACTCTACAACCATCCAGCTCCTGAACCAGCATGGATGACTTCACTGATGACAAAGCTAAACTGACTCCACAACCTACAGACTCACTTTTAAGGATTCTAAAACTCAAATTCTCACTATTATATTATTTTTATTATTTGCACGATCTGTCTGTTGCATGTTAGCTGTTTGTCAGTCTTTGTATTGTACAGTTCTTAATAAATTCCATTTTATTTCTTCCTTTTCCTGTAAATGTCTGCAAGAAACTAAATATGAAGAGCCTATGGTAACATATATGTACATTGTTAATAAATTTAATTTAAACTTTAATGATTAGTTTTACAGATAAACATGGCCACATTTTCGTTGAAATGTTGCAGAGCATTTTTCAGCTCCAACTAAGAGGGGAAGCTTGGCTGACTATCTCAGAATATAAGCATTCTCTCAGTACTCTATTGGGCTCAAAGTTTAAATATTATGACCAGGTTCCCCGAAAAGGAATGTGTGCAGTTCAGTAATCATAGTTCAGAAGTGTAATTTATTAGGTTGAATTAACTCCTATAAACATACAAAATGTAGTAGGTCACTCCATGTCTGCTCCATCATTTCACACAACCACATGCTAATCCACTGCTGATAGGTTCTTGAAAAGAAAGGTTATTTTCCTCTGGCTTAAAAATATTCAGACACTAAATCGAAAGACTCATGGCCCTCAGGAAAGAAAATTTCATTTCCTCAATTCTGTCTTGAATGAGTGACACTTCATTTTTTAAAAAAATTGCAGCCTTTCTAGATTCACCCACATAAAAAGAACCATTCTACATTTGCCCTGTTGTGATCCCTCAGGATATATGCTCAATCAAGTCCACTTTTATGCTTCTAATATCCAGTGAATACAGGCTTTGTCTGCAAATCCTTTCTCATGAGACAACCTGCACAATATATTTGTCAAGTAAATCTTCTCAGAAATGATTCCAATGCAGTAAAGAATTTCCATGAATAAGGAGACTAATACTGCACACAGAATGCCAGATGTGGCTTCACCAAAGCCCAATATGACAATATACAACAATATTCTTCCTGCACTGTGCTGCACTGTTCTGAGCTCTAATTTTCTACTTAATTTCACTACCTGTATGCTTGTCCTTTCTGACTCATCCATTGGAATAGACGCATCCCTCTGCATCTTGGAGCTCTGATCTGCTTTTTCTTTCTTTTTTGAACCTACCAAATGAACAAATTCACATTCCTGACACTTTGCTCCACATGCGAGATTTTTGCCCAATCACTAGAACTCACATTTTTTTGTGCATTACTTGCTTGCTTTGTAATTTATCTTAATTTTATATCTCTGTACTGTACCACTACCACAAAACAACAAATTCATGCCATATAAGACAGTGACAACATACCCAATTCTGAAACTCAATACATTTTCCTTCTTATTTCTTTTCCACAACTTGCTCTCCTGCCCAACTTTACGATCTTAATGAATTTAATAACCATGCCAGTGGAAGTTAGTGATATTAATTTGAAAATGATGAAGCCCTAGCACAGACCTCTACATTATTTACTTTATTTTGACTCACACGGCCAGATTTGGGAACAGCTTTTTTCCAACTGTGATAAGACTGCTGAACGGATCCTGACCCGGATCTGGGCTGTACCCTCCAAATATCCGAACCTGCTTCTCAGTATTTTTTTTTGCACTACCTTACTTTCCCTTTTCTATTTATGATTTATAATTTAAATCTGTACTCCAGGGAGCGCGAAGCATAGAATCAAATATCGCTGTGATGATTGTACGCTCTTATATCAATTGTTTGGCAACAATAAAGTAAAGAAAGACTCATTCATTCCAACTCTTGATTACCTATTAACTAACTAATTGTTTTTTTCTCTACCTATATATTATGCTTTGCAGCAGTTCCCTTTGCTTCTCTAAAATGGTGCATGAAAGGTACAACTGTAAAATCACGTTTCAAAGTAAGAAGCACTTTGATCCTTATTTGTGAAAAAGTAGAACATTTTCCTCAAAAAAGCCCCTTTGTACAGATGCAATTCAAATATTCAATTGTAGCATCTATAATTATGTTTAAGATGAGGGGTTTGGAACAAAAGGAGCAGATAGGGCTGATGTACAAGTTGGGCTCTTACCTAATTGATTGATGGAACTGGTTCAAGAAGCTGACTAGCCTCCTCCTGTTCTATATTTAACCTTGTGTATTCCATTAAATCCCAATCCTCAGTAAATGCCAAAATAGATGTATTTCAATCATTCTGCATTCCTCATTACTCTTGTTTTAAATAAGCTCCAAAGTCAGGTGTGAAGTGGCTTCATTGTAAAACAACACACACAAAATGCTGCCTAGTCTGCTGAGTTCCTCCAGCATTTTGTGTATGTTACTTGGATTTCCAGCATCTGCAGATTTTTTCATGCACTGTAAAATAGTTTATTGACAACTCTTGCACTATTCCAGGAATGACTGTTTTATTAAAATGGAAGAAATAGCTGTTTTTCAGAACATCATGGATTCTCTTTAATTCAAACTCTTGGACACTTTAAAACTTAAACTGAAGGTGACTTCATTCACTGTAAATATTGGTAGATCCTGTATTTCACAAAGTTTTTTACCATCTATTAGGAAACTCTTGTGGCAGTTTACATTACTTTTACCACAGCTGTCAAGTCTGTATCAATCTTGCTTTGTGATTTGATTTTAAATGAACATTTGTTAAACGCAAGTTTCAAGAGCAGAAAATAAATATCAACTAATGAAAAAAACTTCACCCTGTTCAAACATATCACATATGGGAGATAGGTTTGCAAGACAATGGCTTTGGTGATATAAAATTAACATTGCGCTGAATTGCACAATGGAATTTTATACATATATTTGCGTTAATTTCAAGATGATGAAGTATTTGTAGATATAAATCAAGTCGCTAATAAGATAAAAGTAACCAATTAGAATAACAGCCCATTCCAATGAAATTCTGATGAAGGGTCCTGGCCTGAAACATCGACTGTTTATTCATTTCCATAGATGCTGCCTGACCTGCTGAGTTCCTCCAGCAGTTTGTGTGTGTTGCTTTGGATTTCCAGCATCTGCAGATATTCTCATGTTTGTCTATTTCAATGAATCGCTGCTTACATTCATAGTTCACACAAATTTCAACCCATCAATCTGCCTCTTGAGCTTCTAAGTTTGCCTCTTGGAAACAAAGGCACATAGCGTTTTGTGCTTCGTGGAGACCTGGCTGACGGAGGAGATACCGGACCACGCCAGCGAGCCCTCTGCGTTCTCCCTGTTCCAGGAGGACAGGGCTTAAAACCTCTCTGGGAAGAGTAAAGGAGGAGGGGTATGCTTCATGGCAAATAATGCTTGCTGCGACCCCCCAGGATGTGCATGCTGTCAAATCCTTGTGCTTCCCAGATCTGGAGTCCCTGGTGCTGCTGTGTAGTCCTTTCTGGCTGCCTAGGGTGCTCACAGCTGTGTAAGTTCCACTACAGGCTGATACTGACCTGGCTCTTAAGGAACTGTACGAAACCATCAGCACCCTGGAGGCTGCACACCCAGAGGCTGCCTTCATCTTCACAGAAGACTTTAATAGCGTCACTGTCCAAAGTCTTGCTGGATGTCAACATATCCGGGTGAGCACATGGGGAGATAGCATACTCGACCACTGCTACTCTCCCTTCCGCAATGCTTACAAAGAGCTCATCCGTCCACCAATTGGGAAGTCGATCACTCCTCCAACTTACTTCTGCCGATATGCAAGCAGAAGCTGAATCAAGGGGCTGCTATAGTTAAAACCATCCACTGCTGGTCCAACCAATCAGACTCCATGCTTTGATGCCGTCAACAATTCAATTCAACTGGAATGTTTTTCATGATGGGGATGTATCCCAGTTCACGGAAGGGTCATAAGCTTCTTCCGGAAATGCATCGAGGACGTTGCCCCCCAAAAATCGGCAGGGTCTATCCAAACCGGAAACACCGGATCAACAGTTCCATGCGAGCAGCACTAACCACACGAGACAGAGCTTCCATTGCCGATAACCAGCAGGAACCCAAAAACTGCAGCTATAATCTACACAAAGTCATCAAGGCAGCAAAACAACAATACAGGGACAAGATCCAGACACAACTCCCCACCAACAACACAAGCAGCTTATGGCAAAGTCTGCACACCATCGCAGACTTCAACGCTAAGCGTAATGACGCTGCCAGCATCACTGCCACTCTCCCAGATGAGCTAAATCTTTTTTACTCTTGGTTCAATGTCACCAACACCGAGTCCTTGAGGAGAGCCGCCAATGCAACCTGCATGTTGGTCATCTCTGAGACTGAAGTATGCAGATATTTCCAACGAGTGGACAGTCGCAAGGCTGCGGGACCGGACAACATCCCATGGCGGGTACTCAGAGTGTGCATGGCGTAACTGGCAGGTGTGTTTACAGACATTTTTAATCTCTCCCTCTCCCAGTGTAGAGTGCCCTCCTGCTTCAAATTATCCATCGTTGTCCCTGTACCAAAAAAGACCAAGGTAACATGCCTGAATGACTGGCATCCTGTCGCACTCACCTCAATAATAAGCAAGTGCTTTGAGAGGTTGGTCAAGGATTACATCTGCAGCATGCTGCCATCCACACTGTATGCTCTACAATTTGCCTACCGACACAACAGATCAACGGACGATGCAATAGCCACAGCTCTACACACCGTCCTTACACATGAAGAAGAAGGATGCTTACATGAGAATGCTGTTCTTGGACTACAGTTCAGCATTCAACACCTTAATTCCCTCCAGGCTTGACAAGAAGCTCAGAGACCTCGGACTTCACCCTGCCTTGTGCAGCTGGATCCTGGACTTACTGTCAGATCGCCAGCAAGTGGTAAGAGTGAGCTCTCTCACCTCTGCCCCTCTGACCCTCAACACAGGTACCCCTCAGGGCTGCCTCCTAAGCTCTCTCCTTTACTCTGTATATCCATGACGGTGCCGCAACTCACAGCTCCAATCTGCTAATTAAATTTGTAGATGATACTACATTGATTGGCCTCATCTCAAATAATAACGAGGCAGTCTACAGGGAAAAAGTCATCACCCCGACACAGTGGTGTCAAGAAAACAACCTCTCCCTCAATGTCACAAAAACAAAGTAGCTGGTTGTGGACTACAGTTGGAATGGAGACAGGCTAGCCCCTATTGACATCAATGGATCTGGGGTTCAGAGGGTGAGCAGCTTTAAGTTCCTCAGCATAAACATCACCAAGGATCTCACGTGGACTGTACATACCGGTTGTGTGGTGAAAGAAAGCACAACAGTGCCTCTTTCACCTCAGGCGGTTGATATAGTTTGGCCAGAGTCCCCAACTCCTCAGGACTTTCTACAGGGGCACAATTGGGTGCATCCTGACTGGCTGTATCACTGCCTGGTATGGGAACTGTAATTCCCTCAGTTGCAGGACTCTGCAGAGAGAGGTGCGGACAGCCCAGTGCATCTGTAGATGTGAACTTCCCACTATTCAGGAGATTTACAGAGACAGGTGCATAAAAAGGGCCCAAAGAATCATTGGGCCCCAAGTCACCCCAACCACAAACTGTTCCATCTGCTACCACCCGGGAAACGGTACTGCAGCATAAAAGCCAGGACCAGCAGGCTCCGGGACAGCTCCTTCCACCTGGCCATCAGAATGTTTAATTCACACTGATACAATTGTTTTTCAATGCTACATTGATTGTCCTGTTGTACATACTATTTATTACAAATTACTATATATTGCACATTTAGACGGAGACATAACGTAAAGATTTTTACTCCTCATATATATGAAAGATGTAAGAAATAAAGTCAATTCAATCAACTCATTATGAGAGAAACCACAGGTTCAGAGATTTGTTGTACGAGACAATGGTGCAAAGTTAACAACCTCAGATTTGTGACGGAATGCCAAGTCAAAATCCCACCCATCATAAGCTTCCCTTGTTTCATTTTGAAAACCTCTAAATTATTTGCTTTAATTGCTCCCTATGGTGGCTTCATTTCCTATTCAGTTATTAAAGACCACATGACCATAAGACAAAGGAGCAGAAGTCGGCCATTCGGCCCATCGAGTCTACTCCGCCATTTTATCATGAGCTGATCCATTCTCCCATTTAGTCCCACTCCCCCGCCTTCTCACCATAACCTTTGATGCCCTGGCTAATCAGATACCTATCAATCTCTGCCTTAAATACACTCAATGACTTGACACACAGTCTTACATCCCCATGGAATTTAACTTTTACTCTCAGCACTGATTTCATAAAAATGGAAGTGTCCTCTCCACACTGACCCTCTGTAAACCATAAGTTAAACCCTTTAACAATTTTCTTTTGAAGTATCAGTTTGGTTCACAACAACAAAAATTGTGGCAGAGTGCTAAATTTTCCAGTGTTGCAATGCTTCTTTATAATTAATTTCTCAAAGCAGCATAACTTAATCCAAGCGTACAGTGCTGTCACCTCAGTAACTTAACTTTTTTTTACATTTTATAGTGTTAGAAATAATTCTTGATCTCGGTTGTTTTCAGTTATCATAGTGAAGAGAAGCGTTGCTCTTTTTTATGGGATCACTGGCAAGTTTGTTCATTGTTAATTGCTCTGAAGATGAGGATAAGCTACCTTCTTGATCCAGAAGAATTGCTGTGGTAAAAGCACTCCTGGAAACTGATAGGAGTACGGAGTTAACAGCAATTTTGGAAGCAACCTTCAATTGAGTAAGACAGCTGTACTTCTTTGTTCACAGATGCTGTTGAAGTCATATTGTTCATCAAGATGCAACTTCTCAATCACAGGGACATACTCAGTTAAGGAAATTACTGTGAACTATTTAATGGAGATTATTGGAATTGGAATTAATATAACAGAAACCAATTTGTAACTTAATGACAGTGTTAGAATTTATGTGGAAAAAAACCCTTGAGCAAGAATGGACTTCATGGCCCTTTGAATTTTCCTCCAACATTCAGTAATATCTGACTTTTAACCTGATTTTTGGCCTCAACACTTCCTATTACTACTTTGATTAGACACAGTACCTCTGCATTCACATTTCCATGGAAGTGAATGGTTCTGAGATTCTAATACACGTGCAACTCCATTAGAAATCCCCCAGTCAATCTTAAATGGTTGGCTCCTTACAAAAACCCTGATTTCGGGATTCCCCTATTATGGGAATTATCGTCATAGTAATGGTTTCAGGTATTTAATATTTTCTCCTTACAAATTGTCGGAAGTAACGTGGGAAAACATGATTTTGTCCACTTGGCAGGCATTACTGCAAGGGGAATTGAATAGAATGATAGAAAGGGTATGCTTCTGTTAAGTAGGACGCCAATGAGACAATATATGGAGTGTGATGTGCAGGATTGGTCGCTTTATTTTAAGAACCATTAGGAACTGTTCTGAGAATATTTTTGTTTGACATAGTTGCAGTGGAAAGCTTGTCAGTTTTGAAAAGTGAGAGCGAATTCAATTGAAACATACAAGATCCTGAAGAGAAGGAGTGGATATTTCCTCCTGTGGGAGATTCTAAAACTAAAGAAACACTGTTTAAAAGTAAGGCTAGACAATACATTGAATGATTTTGTTTTCTTTCACAGGGTCAAGGGTAGATGAAACACTTTCTCGAAGATTGGTTGAAGCAAACCTTTAAAAAGGGAGGATTGGATGGATTCAGGATAAAGTGTTACTGGGGTTGGGCAGGAATGCAGAAATGAGGTAACCAAACAGACAAGCCTTGAGCCCACTAGAAACCAAAGCAGGCAAATGTTATACTCAATTTGCCCAGGTGCAGACTGCAGATGAACTTCAATAGGATATCTGCTTCTCATCTGTACACATCATTTCTTCCTTTGGAAATACAGCTTTATTTTGCTTGTCAAAATCCAATAGCCCTGTTAGCCAAAGAGCCACTGACTTAAGAAACGTGTTACTTCGCAAACTTCTTCCTTTTCATAAAGTGGAAAAAAATTGCAGGTCTCCAGCAAACTGGAAAGAAGGCAGCTTGCCTACCCAATGAATTCACTTAATCTCTGAATGGAAATTTTGTAGCTTTAGGCAGCTTTAGCTAATAAAAGGTGTGAACTCTTCCAAAGCATGATATGAAAATATCGGAGTCACTGGAATTTTGATAAGGTGAGTTTTTTTTTAAGAATGATCTTTTAAAATTAAGTGCTTGTTTTTTTTTCCCTCAAGTATCCATTGAACAAAGTTTAAGAATTGCAAAAATCAGCACGTTGCTCATGACCAGCTTGTAATCCTGTCAGTAATTTTCAGGATTTTCTTCTGCATAGTCAAATCGTCTGTACTACAATGATCTCAAGCTCAGTCCTAGTGGTGCTGCAGCAAAGAAAGACAAATTGTACACATTATAACTGAGGACACTTCAAATTTAAACCCAGCCTTCAAATGCGACAATGTCTCCACTGCCATGTCCCACCTGCTACAATTAACATTGCTGGAGTGAACCTCTTCTAAAAGAGATCATGTGCAAATCCTATGCTTCCATGACATCTCCAAACATTTATAAAGTACAAAACATGAAAAACAAAATGGAAATCAAAATGGCAAAGTCATTCTATGGAGAAACTTTTGCAGCACTAAGGAATCCACATGATTCCACTTCAAATTAAACTCCATCACTGTGGTGTACAAAGAAACATGTTTAAGTGTGGCCAAATGGAGAGATAAGGATCCACTGAGAATACTTATAGTTTCATTCCCCTCAAACAATGGAGCTCAAGAACAACCAACACTTTATTGGCAGCATCATTCTGTGAAGCATGCACTTAAAGGCAAGAAAACCCTGGCTTTCCGTTAAACTAAATACAAGGAAAAAAATTGAAAATTATGAGAAAGAAATGGATGCTACAGGTCTGGCCACTTGTAAACCCTGCAAACATCTCATCTATCTCCACACTCAAGTTATTTCAAACTTTATTTCATGAAGGGCAAATGCAACACACATAAACTAAAAAAGGTCAAAATGTAACACAGTAGTGTAGCAGTTCGCATGACACTATTACAGCTTGGGCATTCCAGAGCTCAGAATTCAATTCCAATGCCATTTTGTAAAAAGTCTCTGTATGTCCTCCCCGTGGAATGGGTGGGTTTTTCCGGACTTCTGACTTCCTCCCACAGTCCAAAGATGTGGTAAATTGATCATTGTAAATTTTCCAGTGATTAGATTAGGGTTAATTGGCTTGTCAGGGGTTGATAGGGCAGTGTGACTCAAAAGGCTGGTTGGGCCTACTCTTCACTCTATCGTTGAATAACTAAAAAATAAAAATAAATAACTATATACCAGTCAGTTCAACACATGTGGCCATCAGTATGTTCTGGTCTACACACAGCCAAGTGCTGATTAAAGTTATTCTATTCACTCGCTGATGCATGCTCTTTCCTTTATCCCTGTGTCTTCTCAAATTGGAAGATGCATATTTCATAGGTTCCTAATGGATAAAGCTCTAGAAAATGGCTAGCCCAAAAGGGGTAGCCATGGGCACTCCCAAGAGTCCCAGCTAAGCCTGCCTGTTTGTCAGCTATGTCTGTCTGTGTTCCAAGCCTACACTGCTGATCGTCCTGCATATTTCCTATGCTACATCGACGACTGCATTGGTGCTACTTCCTGCACCTGTACTGAACTCGTCAACTTCATCCACTTTGCCTCCAACTTCCACCTTGCCCTCAAATTCACCTAGTCCATTTCCAACACTTCCTTCCCTTTCTCGATCTCACTGTCTCCATGTCCAGGGACAGCTTATCCACAGATGTCTATTACAAGCCCATGGATTCTCACAGCTACCTAGACTACACCTTGTCCCACCCCACTACTGGTAAAAACACCATCCCCTTTTCTCAATTCCTCTGTCTATGCCGCATCTGCTCTTAGAACGAGGCTTTTCATTCTAGAACGAAGCCGATGTCCTCCTTTTCCAAAGAAAAGGGCTCCCTTCGTCCACCATCAACACTGCCCTCAACCACAACTCTTCTATTTCACATACGTCTGCACTTACTCCATCCTCCCGCCACCCTGCCAGGGATAGAGTTCCTCTTGTCCTCACCTACTACCCTACCAGCCCCCACGTCCAGCACATAATCGTCCGAAACTTCCGCCACCTCAACGGGATCCCACTACCAAGCACATCTTTCCTTCCCTACCCCCCCCAACTTTTGCTTTCCACAGGGATCACTCCCCACATGACTCCCTTATCCATTTGAACCTCCCCACTCCAACACTTATCCTTGCAAGTGGAACAAGTACTGCTCCTGCCCCTACTCACTACCAGTCAGGGTCCTGAACAGTCCTTCCAGATGAGGCAACACTTCACCTGTGAGTCTGATGGAATCACTTACTGTGTACCGTACTCCCAGTGTGGCCTCCTGTATATCGGTCAGACCTGACATAGATTGAGAGACCGCTTCACCGAGCATCTACGCTTCATCCACCAGAACAAGCGAGATCTCCCAGTGACCACCTATTTTAATTCCACTTCCCTTTCCCATTCCAATATGTCCATCCATGGCCTCCTCCACTGTCATGATGAGGCCACAACACCTTAGGTTGGAAGAACACCTTATATTCCATTTGGGTAGCCTCCAACCTGATGGCATGAACATCCATTTCTCAGATTTCCAGTAATGTCCCCCCCCCACTTCTCCATTTCCCATCCCCTTTTCCCGCTCTCACCTTATCTCACCAATCAACTTCCTAGCTCTTTACTTCATCCCTCCCTCTCCAAGTTTCACCTATCACCTGGCGGTTCTCTCTCCCCTCCCGCCACCTTTTAACCCTACTCCTCAGCTTTTTTTTCTCCAATCTTGCTGAAAGGTTTCAACCCAAAATATCGACTGTACTTTTTTCCATAGATGCTGCCTGGCCTGCTGAGTTCCTCCATCATTTTGTGTATGTTGCTCGGATTTCCAGCATCTGCAGATTCTCTCTTGTTTATGAGAGAATGGCTTGTGTTAATTGTAGTGAGATGAACTGACTAATGGGAGGAAAATCCCACATTCCAATTCTGATGTGTGTCATTCAGGTCCACATCTCGCAACTTTCAAAATTTCCTTTCGTTTAACTTGCATGTTGTTGCTTAGTAATTTCTTACCAAGTGTGAACAAGCTTGCCTGAACACTGCCACTGAAACTCAAAAGCCATGGACACAATGCAAAGAGAACATACCCTTACCACTGAATAAGCAGTATTCTATGAGGTGTGAGTGTGAAAGGGAAATGGAAGAAGCACAAGGCATTAAAATATCCATGTTCAGATTGTCAAATGACAAAAAAAAGAATCCTATTCATCTGTCCATTAAATTCCAGTATAAAGAGGTGCTGAATGCTGCTAACTGGAACATTCCAAGGTGCAGGTATATGTACTGAAGCTCAGAGCAACCTACACAAAGGCTCCATGGATAGTGATCACAGTCCAGGGTCCTGTCACCACTGGACAAGGTGGAACTGAGCTCCGTGCATCTGTCTCTCGAACACTTCACCGGTCTCTTCTCTTCGGCTGTCCATCGAAATCCGATGACGACGTCTACTCCTTTAACGGTGAGATCTTTGATGACTATACAGTCCTATCCTGGACCCACAAGCTCTTTTGCAGCTGGGACATGTATATGTGGTAGTGGTGGCAACCATGGCTGCATTTCTCCTGGCTCTCTTCTGCTGTCTTCTGGTTGATCTTTCCATCGCCAGAATACAAACCCCGTCCCTACACAGCTGTCGCCAAGTGGTACGGTCAGCAGCATCCTCCTCCAGGTCCTTGGGTCTGATCCTGCACTTCTTTAAACATTCTTCATCTGATCCTTATAGCGCTTCTTCGGCCTTCCAGCTGAGTGTCGACCATGATGTAGCTGGCCGTATAACACTCTGCGGGGTAGCCGACATGGGGGCATCCTTATCACGTGCCCCAGCCACTGTAGCTGATGCTGGGTGATCATGGCCTCAATACTTCTGCAGTTGGTCTTAACAAGTATTTCAGTGTGAGGCACCTGCTCACGCCAGGCAATTCCCAGGATGCGCTGGAGGCAGCTTATGTGGAAACGCTCCAAGGACTTGATGTGATGGCTGTAGGTTACCCAAGCTTCACAGCTATAAAGGAGGTGGTGACACAGACCGCTTGGCATATGGCGACTTCACAGGCACGTTGTTTGAAAAAAGCTTGTGGTACTAGTATTTTGTAGGATGCATAATTTTGACAGTACAATAAATGCAAAGGAGCTTGAACACACGTCCCTTTATCTACTGCCATGTTGTGTCTTTGGCTGACTTTTCAATTTGTTCTTTGTTGAGAAAAGGCAGTGGGACAGCTTAGTGAAATTTAGTGTATGCACTGTGACCTAGCCAAGAAATTAAGTACGCATCACCAACTTAAACTACAGTTATATTTCTTTTAATATGCAAAGACATCCTAGAGTGCTATATGGGTTAATATTGGACAGATCTTGATGAAAGGTGAATGATCTGCAATTCTCTCCACAAATGCTGCCTGACTTGCTGAATATATTATCTTCTGTTTTATTGCCAATATCATGCATTGATTTTGATTTCTGAGTCAAGAAAACCAAACTGACTTCAAGACATGAATAAAGATGTTTGTTAAAAGTTACCTGGTCCTAGTTTGACTGCAATAAAACAAAAACACCGCAAAGGGTTCTATTAAATTTGACATAATCTGCAGTGGCTTTTAAATACAAGTGTCTACATTGGAGAAAAAAAAAATTTTTAATCATGAAAATGATGATTTAGTGATATCGTCATGGCATACACACAGCATATTTTAGGACAGTGGCAATGTCCTCAGAGTCATTTAGATTTGGCAATTTCTTAACATTTAACATCAACTATTCAATTCAATATTGGCAAACAAAATCTTCTCAGGAGCAAATGTGGAGCAAACTCATCAATCTTTCAGAGGAGAGACTCATTATTGTTCTAGATCTGTAATCTTAATGAATGATTTGATAACAAAAATGTACTTGACGTCTCTTATAAATCATGACTCTATAAGCAACGTCTAGTTGGTTTCAAACCAATTACCAGCTAATTAATGGATCAGTATTATTACCAGCAGAATATGGAGGAAAATAATTCACAGCTGGTATCACATGCAACAATTCAGAAGCACCTGGTTTATAATTTACAGATTCGGGTTCCTTCCTTCATCTCTCCTCCCCAATCATTTTTCATCCCTTGTTATACAATAACAATTTGTGGTTTTGCATTGATTATATTGGTCTTCACTGTTGATCCCTCTAATTCATTAGTTTTGATTTTGCCAACCAACCAATGATTTTATCAACTGCCTTCTGGATAACATCCAGCCACTTTTCTTCACTCTTCCCAAATATTAAATTAAGAATTCAATTAGTACTTCATCCAAAAGTCATGAAGAAGGCATGCCTGGGACTATACTTTGTTATGAATTTGAGGAGAGTCAGCATGTCACCAAACACTCGTGCAAATTTCTACAAAAGTACGGAGAGCTTCCTGACTGGTTGCATCACAGTTTGGTATGCAGCTTCCAACGCACAGGACCAAAGGAGGCTGCAGAGGGTTTAGACGCAGCCGGCATGGCCGTCCCCACCATCAAGGACATTACCAAGAGCCAGTGTCACGAGGAGGCCACATCCATCGTTAAGGATCCATACCATCTGAGACTCGCTCTCTTCTCATTACTAACATCAGGGAGAAGGTACAGGAGCCTGAAGACCCACACTCGGTGATTCACAAACAGCTTATTTCCCTTCAGCATCAAATTTATGAAGTGCATGAACACCTGCTAATTTTTTCCTTTTTTTTTGGAGCTTTGTAATTTATAATAAGTTTTGTCTTTGCACTGCAATACTGCCACAAAGCAAAGAAAAAACATCACATCATCAGTGATAATAAATCTGATCAATCCAATTAAATTGTTTAAATATGATTTGCCTTCAACAAATTCATTCTGACTTTCATCACTGACTCAAAAATTTCCAAGGGTAAAGTTTAGGAGTTTGAGGAGACCAAATAACTCTTGCAAATTTCTACTGATTTACCGTGGAAAGCATTTCAGCAGATTGCCTCACCATCTGGTATGGAGGGGCCACTGCACAGGATCAAAAAAAGCTGCAGTAAGTTGCAAACTCAGCCAGCTCCATCATGGGCACTAGCCTCCAAAGCATTGAGGATATGCTCTCTACTCATTACTACCATCAGGGAAGAGATGCAGGAGCCTGAAGACACACACTCAACATCTTAGGCACAGCTTCTTCTCCTCTGCAATCAGATTTCTGAATGGACAATAAACTCATGCATACAACCTCACTACTTTTTTTTCTTTTTTGCTCTTTTTGCACTACTTATTTACTTTAATTTTACATATTTTTTCTAAATGTTATGTAAGGTTTTTATCATTATGTACCATAATGTATTGCTGCCACTAAACAAAAATTTTCACAACATATGCCAGTGATATTAACCCTGATTCTGATGGGAAAATTTTTCATCCTAGTGTACTGTTTTTAGAAGCTTCCTGAAAACTGAGGTTAAATGCACTAACTTTAAGCTGCCCGGCATGCTTTGACATTCTTATAGAATATGCACATTCATCATTTTCCAGTTCTCTGGCACCTACTCTGCATCTAGTAAAAAACATTACAGAAGGACACTCTGCAAATTCCACCCCACTTCCCTCAGAAAAATGAAAACATCTAATTTGACTGCCTTTTCCTCAAGTTTGTCACCCTTTTTTGAACATTCTCCACCCCCCCCCCCATTCAATTTTGATCCACTGCTAATCTCCGCTGCCTCTCTTCTATTGAGAAGTTTAGCTGCATTGTCTGCCTTGGCAAAGCCTGATACCAGGTACCTAGTATTCCAGCTGTGGCTTCTGCTTTTCTACACAGATCACCTTGTCTTTTTTAAATTACTAATCAGAAGTATCTCTCCTTTCAATGAATGCTTTCTATTTACTTGCCTACAGAAGTGGCTTAGATTCTCTTGGGTGCCTAAGTTGTCTGGTCAGAATTTTTTCTATTTCCTATTCCAGTTAATGCATTAACTCATGCATTCAAATATGATTATCCAACAGAACTACTTCAATTTCAGGAGTAACAAGTGAAACTGGAAAAGACATACGCAGACACACAAACACAGAGAGAGAGGCAGGCAGGTTGACAGAGACTAGCAGAGACTTGGGACAGTTAAGGGAGCTGTGCACAGATGATGACCAGTCAAGAAAGGCATGCACAGATGTAAGGACGTCCAGAAAGATGATCACAGTTTGAAAGGTTGAAAAACATTGTCTTCGGTGGAGTGACACCTCACATCTGTGCAAGTAAGCAATTGCAGTGAGTTTGACAAGAACATGCATGTATAAGAGATTAAGATGGAAACACATATGTGGGGACATACATGAACACAATTGTTAGGAGGGCAAGAGAACATAAACAGATGAGTGAATGTTAAGCTAAAATAAGCATTAGAAAATTATTGGATGGAATTAATGCAAGAACAGGTGAGGCAGAGAGTGAATCTGTGAGAAATATAAATGTGTTTCAGCCAGATAGATTAAAACCACAGGGAAGGACTGAGAAATTGAAATTAAAGAGCAAGAAGCAGAGACAATATGTATGAGGCAGCAAACTCTTGCATCAATGTGCAGCTAGAGTTAGTGAGTCACTATACTCACATCAATACAGAACACAGCATGAAGAAGAAACACAAAGCAGGACATGGGTGTGAGAGGCACTGGATGTAATGAAAAATGTAAATGACTTTCAATGTCATTGCACCACAGTTCCACTAGAATGATCACAGTGATGAGTTTCATTATCTTTCATCCTCCTATCATGGCACTTTTTAAAAAATGTTTCAGAAACTAAAGAATTATTCTGTCTGAGTGATTTAATATTCTATTCCTATAGAAGATATGAAAACTCATCAAGGATGATGGACTGAGTAAACCTTCTTCAAGGTAAGAGGTTTACCTTCCTTCACCATCAACACTGCCCTCACCTGCATCACTTCCATTTCGTGCATGTCTGCCCTCATCCCGTCCACTCACCACCCCACCAGGGATAGAGTTCCTCTTGTCCTCACCTACCACCCTATCAGCCTCCATATCCAGCACATAATGCTCCGTAACTTTGGACATCTCTAACGGGATCCCACCACCAAGTACATCCCCCCTCCCCCACTTTCTGCAGGGATCGCTCCTATGTGACTCCCTTGTCCATTCATCCCTCCTCATTGATCTCCCTCCTGGCACTTATCCTTGCAAGAAGAACAAGTGCCACACCTGCCCCTACACCTCCACCCTCACTACCATTCAGAGCCCTAAACAGTCCTTCCAGGTGAGGTGACATTTCATCTGAGGGTCTGTTGGGGTCATCTACTGTACCTGGTGTGTGCCTCCTGAATATCAGTGAGGCCCAACGTAGACTGGGAGACTGTTTCATTGAGCACCCATGTTCTGGCCACCAGAAAAAGTGGGATCTCCCAGTAGCTGCCCATTTTAATTCTACTTCCCATTCCGAAATGTCAGTCCATGGCCTCCTCTACTGCCACGATGAGGCCACACTCAGGTTGGAGGAGCAACACCTTATATTCCATCTGGGTAGCCTCCAACCTGATGACATTAATATCGATTTCTCAAATTTCTGCTAACTGCCCCCACCCCGTCCTTTACCATTCCCATTTCCCTTTCCTACTTTATCTCCTTATATGCCCATCATCTCTTTCTAGTGCTCTTCTTCCTTCCCTTTCTCCCATGGCCTTCTGTCCTCTCCAATCAGATTCCCCCTTCGCCAGTCCTTTAATCTCTTTCACCAGATCTTTACTTCACCCTCCCCCCCTCGCTCAGTTTCACCTATCACCTACTACCTAGTACCACTCCCTCCCCCCCACTTTCTTACTCTGACCTTATCTCTTTTTTCCAGTACAGTACTGATGAAGGGTCTTAACCTGAAGCGTCGACCGTTTACTCTTTTCCATAGATACTGCCTGGCCTGCTGAGTTTTTCCAGCATTTTGTGTGCATTACCTGGAGTAGACTTTGCCCTGAGTCACCTGGCTTCACTGTTCAAATATGGAGTGTCATTCTATTTATTCTGGAGTTTTGACTGTCATTTCCAAAGCAGCCTTCTCCTAAGTCACCAGAGCATTCATTGGCTTCAGGTGGTATACCTTCTGACAGCTTTCGCACCTACTTTAGTTCCTGTTATGACATGCAAGTGAGTGTGGAGCCCTACCACCAATTCACGGAGCACCTTAACATTATCTCTGGACTGAATGCCACCTTAGTATATTCAGTAACAGCAAGTGGAAAACATGCAGCTACAGACAGCACACGAGGAAGCCAAAGAAACCTTCCCTGGCATTAAAGGAAGGTGGTGGTGGAACAGAGGATAATCCAACTTGGAACGCTATCAGCAGCAGGAAGAGAAGTCCATGGTATGGGAGGTGCATAGGAGTTACCTTAGGAAAACAGGAACACAGTGCTTGCAAAGCCTCATACCATAGCCACCCTCAGTTCTTATGACAGCCTTACATGCTCCTCTTGACACTCACAGCAGAAAAACAATATTTCTATAAGCATTCTTCACAGCATTCATAGCCATCTCATTATTTTAATTGGCTCATGAATGAGCCATTTTCACACATAATTCTTAACTTGTTATCCAAGCAATAGCCTCCTACTTCTGTTTCTGCATCTCGTTCCCTTTGGAGTCAAGTTTTCACGATAGTTCCCTTGTGTTTCTTTCAAAGCTCAATTCTTCTCAGGTCTTACTTACACATCCTACTTGATCTTCATGTTCCCTTTTTCTCAATCACATGGAAGTCTTTCTTCCTCAGGAAAAAATTGCAAGATTTTTACCCCTTTTAAAAGGATAAATTTAGATCTGCTGTAATCTCTTCTGTTGCTGTTTAAGGATAAAAGAAGTATTTCCTAAGTTGCAGCACTAGGTTTGGTGGTACTGCATTTGTCCCTTGAGTGAACAGACAAACAAGGTCAGCAAGAGAAGGAAAGAAAGACAGAATGGCCAGCAAAGGGTGAAATGCTGGAAAGAAATGGATGGGGAGGGAGAGTGTCTTCCATGACATGAATCTTTGATAACAAACACCTACAGGCCCCTGGTTGAAGGACAGCAGTGATTACTGCCCAATTATCACCTTTTACTACATGATTTTAATTTTCATATCTTCATTTACAACAAGGTGTTTCAGGTTCAACCACCTTCAAGTGCATTTCACTGATTATGTGTAGGCCCATCTCTAAGGCTCAAAAGCCATCAATCGCTCGATCAGCAATGTTGTCTGACCTATGGAAGCTTAGTGAATTTAAAATTAAACTGTCTCACTGCCACAACATGTTATTGGAAACAGCATTCCAGAGGTCTTGTTTAGAAAATGCTAAACATATGTCTCTTTGCTATGACATGTGTCTCTAACTATATTCTTGTGAGGATGCTGTTCAGCAGCTTCATTTTATAACAGTCATATTTCATTCAGTTTTGTTAGATAAAAAAGCTGTCCTGGCTATCGCTTTGTTAGATAAAATAGCCATGCTGACTATCGCTACACCTGGCACAGAGAGGACTCTGGAAAGACTATAGGTAGTGAACACCCAAGGGTCTCTTTAGGTTTCCCAATGCCAGAAACCTGCTTCAAGTTCAAGTTTAATTGTCACTCAACCATACATGAATACCCATGAATACAGCCATATGAAACAGTATTTCTCTGGGTCCAAGATGCAAACTCATACACAGCACAAGGCACATATAAGTACAATAGCGCTAAACATAACATCACACACAAAAAATAACTTTGCCAACGTCCCCAAGTCAACCTTCAGTCTCAATTGTTCATTTAAGACTCTCTTAACCTTATGCAGTTGATGTCAAAGGATTTTATTTGGAATGATGGCTAATTGAAGCAATGTAGACATCTGAGAAGTGGTCTCAGTAGGATGACTAGCACAACAGCATAGGACTGATCTAATAGGTTAGAGATTATTTTGCCCTCCTCTGCAAAACCCAAAAATCACTAAACATATTCTGATCGACATACTTACAAACTCAGGCACTTAAGTGCAATCGAATACAATGTAGAGAGGAGATCACTGCAAATGCAAAGATCATATATTGTTTAGGTCAATTATTAAAGCCAATGTTGATTAATCATACCGTCAATGATCTCAAGCTTCCGGTAAGATAGTGCCATTAAGTGGCGACACTTTTGTGTGCAGCTTTGATTGAATCTTCATATATTCCCATTTAGGACTACAACAGCTGAATTCCAAAGTCATGGCCATAGTTACTTCAATAAGCAGGAACGTTTCAAAAAGTTTAAAAAATCTATCAGTATTCAAGATCGATGAACCTCGGATGGCAGATTCAGGTTGCGAGTGCAGTTGCCCTTTAAGAAAACGTAAGTGGAGACACTGCACCAGTCTACAGGTACGATTGAAACGCAGAGGCCTCAGACTTCCACTCCCGACTAATCTGCTGGAGAATGTACAGACTCTGGAAAATAAAACTGAAGACCTCAGAGCAAGATTACTGTACCAGAGGAATATCAGGGACTGTTGTGTACTCTGCTTTACAGAAACATGGCTAACCTTCACTATTTCAGATTCAATGCTGCAGCCCGACAGTTTCACCATTTTCTGCAAAGACAGGACAGCTCAGTCTTTTAAAGGCTGAAGATAAGGAGTATACTTTATGATTAACTCATCATGGTGCATAGACCTGACATTTCTGTCTCAGTCCTGCTCACTGGACCTGGAAAATACAGTGGTTAAATACCGCCCATTTTATCTGTCGAGGGAGCTTTCTACCATCATCCAAGTAGTGGTGTACATTTCCTCTCAGGCTACATCAGGCAAGTATTAGGGGAACTGAGCAACATAATCAGCAGGCACAAAAATGCTCACCCTGATACCTTCACCATCATTACAGGAGATTTGAACCAGGCCAGCTTGAATACTCTGAACTACCACCAACATATCTCCTGTGGAACCAGGAGAGCCAACACAACTGACCACAGTTATACCAACACCAAGAATGTATACCATGTAATCCCATGCCCACACTTTGCAAAGTCCAATCACCCAGATGTACTTCTACTCCTAGTGTATAGGCAAAAACTAAAGACTGCAGCCCCAGCAATGAGGACCAAGAAGATATGGTCAAGGGAGGCAAAGGAGCACTTACAGAACTGATTTGAATCAGTGGACTGGACTATATTCAGGGATTCATCCTTGGGTCTGAATGAATACACCACAGTCGTGACGACTTCATCAAGACCTGTGTGGATGAGTGTGTGCCTTCGAAAACATATCGGACAAACCAAAACTAAAAGCCACAAATGAACCAGGAGATTCATAGTCTGCTGAGGGCTAGCTCTGTGACATTCAAGATCGGTGATCCAGAAACATATCAGTCCAGGTACGACCTATGGAAGGCTACTCTAAGGGCAAGAAAACAATTCCAATAGAGGTTAGACACTGCATCGGATGCTCACCAGCTCTGGCAGAGTTTGCAGGCCATTACATCTTACAAAGTGAAACCTAATATCATGAATGGCTGGGATGCTTCACTTCGTGAGGAGCTCAACACCTTTTATACACATTTTGAAAGGGAGTATAAAATTATAGCTGTGCGAATCCCTGCACCATTCGACACCCTGCGATCTCTGTCTCAGAGGGTGAGTTCAGAACAACTTTCAAGAAGGTGAATTCTCGTAAGGCAGTCCATGACGGTGTACCTATAAGGCTCTGAAAACTTGTGCCAACCATCTGGTGGTTGTTTTCAAGGACATCTTCAATCTGTTACTGCTGCAAAGGGAAGTTCCTACCTGCTTCAAAAGGGCAATAGTCATACCAGTGCCCAAAACGAGCAGGGTGAGCTTCCTCAATGACTATCACCCAGTAGCACTCACATTACTGTAATGAAATGCTTTGAGAGATTTGTCATGGTTAGAATCGACTCCTGCCTAAGCAAGGGCCTGAACCCACTGCAATTTGCCTATCACCAGAATAGGTCCACAGCAGATGCGTTCTCACTAGCTCTCCACTCAACCTTGGTTCACCTGGACAATAATAATACCTACATCAGGCTGCTGTTTAGTGATTACAGCCGAGAGTTGAACACAATCAGATCCTCAGTTCTAATCAACAAGCTCCAAAACTTGGGCCTCTGTACCTCCCTCTGTAACTAGATCATTGACTTCCTCACCTGGAGACCACAGTCCACGTGGATCTGAAATAACATCTCCTCCTCACTGACACTGGTGCACCTCAGAGATACATGCTTAGCCCACTGCTCTACTCCCCCTGCACCCACAATTGTGTGGCTAGGCACAGATCAAACAACGTCTATATACTTACCGACAACGCAACTGTTGTTGGCAGAGGTTCAGATGGTGATGAAGAGGCGTACAGGAACAAGGTAGATCAAACGGTTGGGTGAAGTTGCAGCAACAACTTTCCACTCAATGTCAATTAGAACAAGGAATTAATTGTGAACTTCAGGAAGGGGAAGTTGAGGGAACACACACCAGTCCTCATTGAGGGATCGGGAGGAAAAGGTGATCAGTTTCAAGTTCCTGGGTGTCAATATCTCTGAGGATACATCACGGGCCCAACGTATTGATGCAATTACAAAGAAGGCACATCAGTGGCTATACATCATCAGGAACTTGAGGAGAATTGGTATATCACCAGACTCCCGCAAATTTCTGCAAATGTGCCGATAAGGCAATCTGTCACTTGGCCCCCGAGAGTGTTCCAAGAGATTATGACCAAAGCATGCGACATGGAGGCCAGGAAGCCAAGAGATGGGGCGCCAGCCCATGATTGACTTCATTTCTCACCGACCTCATTGATTAAAGTGAGGAGGAAGACTGAAATCATCGAGGTGGGTGCGGAAGGTGAGCAAGCACTCAGCGTCATTGACCAGCCTCTCACCTGCTGCTACTGGGGAAGGTGTCTGTGTATGGCAGTCTCTTGTTCTCTCGCTCGCTGCTCCCGACCGAAGGTCCTTCCATTCAAGTTATCTCTCTCTTTGGCAGACAATGTCAGAGCAAGGTTTATTTGATGCAGATTGTAGATTTGGATTCTAATTCAGGTTTATGGTGAGTTCGCGTTCTGGTCATTCATTTTTGTTCCTACTTTTCACTGATTATTGAATCGGGCAGCCTGCAGATCATGAACACAGAGCAGAACTGTACTGAAATAAGCCCTTGATTTGAGTTTTATTTTCTGTGTTTCCGCTCCTTTTTTGTTGTCACTTGTGCTTTTTTTGCATGCGGGGGGGGGGGGTTAATATTTGATGTTTTTTGAACGTGTTAGCTTCATGGCTGTTCTTTGTTTCGTGACTATCTGTGGGAAAGACAGACTTCATGGTTATATACTGTTTACATACTTTGATAATAAATGTGTTTTGAATGCACCATGGAGAACATTCTAACTGGTTCCATCCCCGTCTGGTATGGGGAGACCGCTGCACAGGACTGGAAAAAGCTTCACAAAGTTGTAAAATCAGCCAGCTCCATCATGGTCACTAGCCTCCCCAGCATCTAGGATACCTACATGAAATGCTGTCATAGGAAAGCAGCATCTAACATCAGAGATCCCTACCACCCAGGCCGTGCTCCTTTCTTGCTGTCATCAGGTAGTGGGGTGCCGTGGACCACTGGAGAAAGGATTGCCTCTATCGCATAAAGAACCCACCAGGAAGGCCAGAACATACAGGCAGGCGACATCCTTTTACCACCGATAACCCATTTTCGGCCTGACTAGATGAGACACTGATGCCTGCCCACGTTTCCCACACTTACCAACAACCCAGAAGATGAGCCCATATTTAATTTGTTAGTAGAAGGTACTAATATCCCCTTTATGGTGGATACTGGAGCAACTACTTCGACTCTTGAATCTTCATGTATTACTCAACATAGTTTTAGAATGTCAGGTGCCTTGATCACTCTGAGCAGTCTGATGGGACAACAAAGATCTTACCCATTGACAGCACCTTTACAGGTGCAATTTGGAGACCAGTGCACTGAAATTCAGTTTGCACAAACTACAAATCTTGGAGTAAATCTAGCAGGAAGAGATCTATTATGCTCTCTTGGCCTCAGTATCCAGTGCCTTGACAGTGGCATCACTGTTACCAGCCCAGCAACTGGACCCACCATCCTCCCAAATGATAGTCCATAGACCTTCAGCCCGGGGATTTTGACCCACTCCTCAAGGTGTCCGATCCACATATGACGTTGGCATATGACCCTTCAGGGGTCTCAAAGGAATTGGAAATGGGTTATGCTCCCTTTGTGGGTAGCATGGTCGGAGTCACAGTTCTGGGGGAGGTGCAGGGCAAGGAAGGGACAGCATTACTTATCCGAGTGCCTGCTGAAATTTGGAATCTGTCTGGGCTTGTATCCTCCCATGTTACCTTGTCAGTGGTGGCTGGACACAAGCCAAAGGAACTAGGCTTCCTAGCCCATTGACTGTGGCAACAGGCAAACCCGTACATTTTAGGAATACCCCAGACGCTAAAAGATGGTACCTTTACCTATTACCCTGTCCCCTTTTCAGTGCAAGGACTAATCCACCACCATCAGCCACACCGTTCGCCTTCAGATGAACCGGCCCCTGACTTATGGGCTGCATCAAAGGACGAGGTGGGATTGACTTCAGTGGCCCCAGTGTATATTATGGTAAAACAAGGTGCACAATTACCTTCCATTCCGCAATATCCCTTTTGGAAAGAAGCCATTGCTAGTATTACTTCCCCAATAGACGGCTTTTGTAAACAGGGTATTTTAGTCCCCTGCCAGTCACCTTGTAATACTCCCATTTTGCCTGTCCCTAAGCCTGGAAGAACAGACAGGTGCCTGGTACAAGACTTGTGTAAAATTAATGAAATAGTTGAACCCCTGCATCTTATTGTTTCTAACCCTGCCACCATTCTTAGTAATATCCCAGCAGGTGTCTGTGTATTCACTATTATTGATCTGCAACACACATTCTTTGCCATTCCACTGTCCCCCGACTCGCAGTATCTATTTGCATTCACTTTCCAAGGTCAACAGCATACCTGGATGCGTCTCCCCCAGGGATCTGTCCATTCACCAACAATTTTCTCCCAGATACTACATAACCGGCTAAAAGACTTGCAGTTCCCTGGCGGCTCGATGGTAATACAATATGTGGACGACCTTTTGCTGGCCAGCACCTCTGAGTCTGCCAATTAACACGATACCAATAGGCTCCTTAATGCCCTCCATTCCTGGGGATATTTAGTTCCTTGCCACAAGGTGAAATGTAGCCAATGCCAAGTAAAATTCCTGGGCACCCTACTTAGTGCATATGAGAGAGAGCTTACCCCTGAATGAATAGCGCCCATTCTGGTGACCCCACCACCAACCACACCCGAGAGTATTAGAGCTTTCCTGGAATTGGTGAACTTCTACAGACAATGGCTGCCCAATGTTGCCCTCTTAACCAAACACCTCTCGCCCTTGGCATTGAGCCAGACGGCAGGACCCTCCGAGCTCACTCAGGAACAAAGAGATTCCTTTGATAAGCTTAAACAGGCGCTGGCTCGTGCCCCCGCCCTAGGGCGCCCCCTCTATGATCGTCCTTTCCAGTTATTCGTCAATGTCTTGGAAGACTGTGCTACAGCAGTCCTCACTCAAATTCACGGGGATAGGAAACAGCCAGTAGCGTACTTCTCCACGCGTCTAGATCCCGTAGCAAGGGGCCTGCCACCATGTTCACAAATACTCCCAGCCATTTATTCCCTGGTAACGGCCACCTCGAATATCACTCTGCAGCAGCCGGTGGTCATATATTCCTCGTATACTATTACTGCACTTTTGACTTCCATCAGACCCAACACCTCACCTCAGCTAGGTTGAATAGATATGAGATAGCACTCCTTAATAACCCACTTCTCACCTTTGCCTACTGTACCACCATCAATCCTGCCACCTTTCTAGAAAGCCCACCTGAAGACCTCATGGACCCACCCCATGACTGTTTAACAAGAAACCATTTTTTAACCACACCTCGCCTGGACCTCTCCGACAAGGCTTTTCCATCTGCGGATTTAATTCTCTACGTTGATGGTACCTCCTCTATCTCTGAACAGGGAATCCACCTTAACAGCTATGCCAGTGTGAATGACTCGGCTGTGGTCGAGTCAGCATCCTTACAACCTCCTGTCTCAGCACAAAAGGCGGAAAAATTTGCCTTGATGAGAGCCTGTATATTGGCCAAGGATAAAGTGGCCAATATTTTTACAGACTCCCGTTACGCTTTTGGGGTGGCTCATGACTTTGGGCAACTGTGGGCCCACCGGGGATTCCTCACTTCCGCAGGGATCCCTATCCAGAATGCTTCATATGTAAAGAACCTCCTCAGTGCCATCCTCCTCCCAAAACAATTGGCTATCAGTAAGTGCTCAGCGCATCTCTCCGACTCCTCTACAGTCACCCAAGGTAATAATCGGACGGAGAGGGAAGCCAAATTAGCAGAGCAGACTGCCATTTATATTGTCTCCACGGCGGAAAAATTGGCTTTGGTCTGCAGACCGAACACCACAACAAAAGGCATTCCAGACATGGACACTGTTCGATCTCCACAGGGGGACACCCCTGATTCAGAAAAACTAATCTGGAAGACGCATGGGTGTTCGCGCTCTGCGTTCGAGAGCCTCTGGCTCACTCCAGTTGGCCAAGTATGCATACCTGATGCTTTGTTACCAATGCTTATTGATTGCCTGCATACTGATACGCATCTTGGCAAGGAGGGAATGAGTAACATTTTATTACGCACCAGGTGGCACCCTAGATTGGAAGAGGCAGCACAAGAGAAAATACGATCATATCTGATATGCCAACAAACAAATGCGGGAAAAAGAGTAAAATGTGCCCCAGGCAAAACTCCCTTGCCAAGTGGTCCTTTTGAATGCATTCAGCTTGATTTTATCGAACTACCACGTGTACACTGTTATAAGTATTGTTTAGTGATTGTAGATGTGTTCAGTAGATGGATTGAAGCCTTTCCAACCACCAATAATAAAGCTTGCATGGTGGTAAGGTTGTTACTTACAGAGATTATACCAAGATTCAGGGTACAGGTATCCCCCCGCTTTTCGAACTTTCGCTTTACGAAACCTCACTGTTACGAAAGACCTACATTAGTACCCTGTTTTCCCTAACAGAAGGCGTTTTCACTGTTACGTAAAAAGCAGCGCGCGAAAAATGGCGGCCTGTGAAAAAAAAGCAGCGCGTGCCCCGAGCAGCCAAGCTCCTCCCCCAGAACTGCATTCTAGCCACCACTGCTTAAACACGTGCTTTATCTCGATTTATTTTGTGCATCCGTTAGCAAGATGAGTTCAAAGGTCGATCGTGGTGAACAAAGTAAAGACATTGTCCACGCATTCAACTTGCCTGCATCCACCATTCGCACTATTTATACGCAGAGAGAAAAAATCTTGAAAGCTGCCGATGTTACTGTTGGTTCTGCTCGTAGCGAAGTGGTCTCTCTTAGTCGGCATCCAGTAATAGATAAATTTGAAAGTCTATTGCTTGAGTGGATTGATGGGTGTACAAAACGTGGTGTTCCTTTAAGTTATCTTATACTTAAGGAGAAATCGGTCAGTCTTTTTAATAAGCTGAAACGGAAAGCACTGGCCGATGGTGATGAAAGTATTGCGAAAGTGGAATTTAAAGGTAGTCACAGGTGGTTTGATCGGTTTCTGAGGCGAGGGCAGCTTCATAGTTTAACGTTTACTGGAGAGAGTGCTTCAGCTGATACTGAAGCTGCCGAAAAGTTCCCAGCAGAACTGAAGAAAATAATTACAGAAGGTGGTTATTCGTATAAGCAAGTGTTTAACTGTGACGAAACTGCAATTTATTGGAAAAAAATTGCCGAGTAAGACACTTATTTCAAAAGAAGAAAAGCAGGGTAAGGGACACAAAGCATCGAAGGACAGGTTTACCCTAACGCCTATTATTAACGCCACTGGTGATGCTGTCCTTAAGCCTCTACTAGTGTACCATTCAGAAAATCCGAGGGCACTTAAAGGCATTGATAAGAAAACAATTCCCGCCACCCCAGCTTCTGACAACTCAGCCTAACACACCATCCTGATTCCCATAAGTGAAACTACACTGTACGTACATTATTTCTACTTTATATAGGTTGTGTATTTTTGTGTTATTTAGTATGATTTGTTATTTGGTATGATTTGGCAGCATCATAGCTTAAGGGTTACTGGAGAGAGTGCTTCCGCCGACAGTGCTTCCACCAAGTGCTTCTGCCAAGAGCGCATGCGTGAGATTTTCGCTGCACTAGAGAGTGCTTCAGTGATTGCAAAAAGTATTTCTACTTTATATGGGCTGTGTATTTTTGTGTTATTTAGTATGATTTGTTATTTGGTATGATTTGGCAGCCTCATAGCTTAAAGGTTACTGGAGAGAGTGCTTCCGCCGACAGCGCCTGCGTGAGATTTTCACTGCGCTAGACAATGCTTCAATGATTGCAAAAAAGTATTTCTACTTTAGGCTGTGTATTTATCATATCATTCCTGCTTTTACTATATGTTACTGTTATTTTAGGTTTTACGTGTTATTTGGCATGATTTAGTAGGTTATTTTTTGGTCTGGAAACACTCAAAAAATTTTCCCATATTAATAAACGGTAATTGCTTCTTCACTTTACGACATTTCAGCTTACGAACTGTTTCATTGTAACGCTCTACCTTTGGATGGCAGGGGAAACCTGCACCCAGACAGATAAGTTCGGACAATGGTCCTCATTTTGTGGAAAAAATAAATAAAGAGCTATGCGAGGTGCTGCACATTGCCCACAGCAGTTTCATTGTGCCTACCACCCGAAGGCTACAGGAGTAGTGGAACGGGCTAAAGGCACCCTGAAAAATAAGCTGGCTAAGTTAATGTCCAAAACCGGACTGAACCGGCTAAAAGTCCTTCCGTTAGCTTTGTATCATATGAGGATTACTCCCCATTCCACTACTGGAGTATCAGCAGCTGAAATTGTTTATGGACTTCCTGGAAGGACCCCATGGGATGCTAACAAGCAGCCTCCCACCCAAGTTGACCTTAATGTCATGGAGGATGAATTGCAAAGGTATTTCAAGCAATTAACATCCTCTCTAAAGTTTCTTCATTCTCAGGTGCAGGACGTGTTTAAGCCACAGGAAAAACCAGAGGCGGAGTGGCCGGATTTGAAAATTGGAGATTCGGTACTGATAAGGGATTGGAAGCGCCCCAAGCTTGGACCCCGGTGGAAAGGACCTTTTCAGATCCTTCTCCAAATACCCACAGCAGTAAAAGTACAAGGTCACAACCGGTGGATTCACCTGAGCGATTGTAAGCGATGGTCACCGGACGAAAAGTAATTGTTGTTGGACTTGGACTCTTTATGTTTGTACTAACGGATACTTTGGAAAGTAATCTCTTTTATGAAACACATATGCGATTACATGGTAATAGAACTGTATATTACTCCTTAGCTCAATCTGTGGAAGCACTATTCTTGGCAAACCCATCAGAAAGGAGGTGGGAGGATTTAGTGGAAGAGGATAGGTCAGGTAGAGAGTGTAAAGGTGATAAGGGAAGGTTTACAAGAGTGAATAGGGGATGGTGTGTGGAAAGTCTGAACGGTACCTCTGGGTGGACCTCTGAGAATTGGCAATCCAAGTGCTGGGGAACTCGGTCCTGGCTAAAGGCACGAATGCAACGAAATGACGATCAGGAAGTGGGGCGTTGGGTCACTAACTCTAGCTGTAGGGGCACCCAAAGCTACCCTTTCTGTTTCCAGGGGTTAGGATGGGGGTGTGCAATTGTCAAAGTCCCTGAGAACATCCCCTGCATTGAAAAGCAGTGCCTGAATCATGATTGCAGAATAAAACGAGGGAAGTTTTCATGCACCTGTACTCGAGAAAGGTGTGTTTCTCTACCCAAAGGGAGTCAGTATATATGTGGCCATTGTAATGGGATCCATGTTTCTAGAGGGACAATGTCACTGGCTTTCACCTCAATATACCGCTCTAAACATTCCTGGTATCAGAAAATATTTTCTTCTGGTAGTTCCACATCCTACCAGGCAAAGAGCAGAAATATGTTCCTCTTTAACAGAACCGATACTACGGCTACCAATGTTCTGCCTCCACTATTCGCAGCAGGAACGATAAGCCCTCTCACTGTTCCTTGCCTGCAGGAAGCTCACTTTTGACTGGTGGCTCGATCCATCAGTAAAGAATTTTGTGCGGATTATAAGAACCCAGTAACTCTGGGATCATCTTTGGGCTATGGGTTCCTGAGTACTCTCTCTCTGGGGAGTTCGGCAGGGACCACAGCTGCAAAAAATCGCAACTACCTCATCTGTGGGCTGATGGCATTAGGGAACAGCACAATGGAGGGCCTGGAGGCAATCAACCAAGAAATGGCAGAACTTCGACTTTACGCTCTGCAGACCCGGTATGCCGTGGACTACCAGTTAGCTCAGCAAGGAGGTGTGTGCCATAGTTGAGGATAAGTGCATCACTCATGTCAGGGATGAATCCTATAACGTCTCATGCAATTCTAGAGATTCAGGAGCAGTTAGATAGTGTTAGGCAAGGGTCCGCCGGAGGAGAAGGGTGGCTCAGCTGGTTGCTAGGGGGATCGTGGGGCTCTTATCTCCTGCATGGGCTAATCATTTTTGTCGTGATTATCACTGTGTGTTGTGTACTGATGACCTGTCTGAACACTTGCTGCAAGGCTTTCGCTACCAAATTAGCGGCATTGTTTTCAGCCCCAATTTAATTGTGTTATCATAGAATGATAAAAGGAGAGAATGACATGTGGAAGGGTTGAAGGGGTTGGGGTGGTTTTCAGACCCTCGTGAGGAGGGGTTGCTCAGAATTCTGTCTGGGTGCTCTGCCTGTGTTGCTTTCAGACTGGCAATTTTGCAGAAGTTATGTTTTGTGAATTGGGTTCCGCTTTTCTGTCTTTGGCTGTAAGCTAGCCTTATAAATACTCTTAAGTTAGACAAAGGTTCAATATGACCTTGCAATTCTTGTTTCACCTTGCACGATGCGGTAAAACTGTCTAAAAAAAAATGAGGAACTACTTCATTGTGCACAATCTCAGTTTGATGGCTTTTGCCTTTTAAGGTAACCAAAGGGTCTTTGTCTTAAAATACCACTGTTGCTGGGCCTGTGACTATGGGGGTAGCTAAAACTTGTTTCCTGTTACACGGCATAAATTATATAAAAACTCTGTGTCTCTGTACTTTGAGGGAGAGAGACCACTGGTATGGATCCCGTGTGTGTCCGAGAAGTGCGCTCTCTTTCCAGTAGTGAGCTACTAATAAAGAAGAAGTTGCTTTATCTCCCGTAGTACTGTGTGTTCTTGCATCGGGTATCAGGTGATAATTAGAAGTAAGGTTTTAACAGTAGAAGGTACAAGAGCCTCAGGACTCGCACCACCAAGATGAAGAACAGTTACTACCCCACAACCATCAGGCTTTTGAACAAAGGGGATAACTACACTCACTTGCCCATCCATTGAGATGTTCCCACAACCTAAGATCTCACTATAAGGACTCTTCATCTTATTACCTCATGTTCTCGTTACTTATTGCTATTTATTTATATTTGCATTTGCAGTTTGTTGTCTTCTGCTTTCTAGTTGATGTTTCACTGATCCTGTTATAGTTACTATTCTATAGATTTGCTGAGTATGCCCACATGAAATTGAAACTCAGGTTGCATATAGTGACATATACAGTATGCACTTTGATAATAAAATCTACTTTGTACTTTATTGTTGCCAAACAATTGATACTAGAACGTACAATCATCACAGCAATATTTGATTCTGCGCTTCACACTCCCTGGATTGCAAATATTAAATATTAAAAATATTTAAAGTAGTTAAAAATAGTAAATATTAAAATTTTAAATTATAAATCATCAATAGAAAATAGAAAAATGGGAAGTAAGGTAGTGCAAGAAAACTGAGAGGCAGGTCCGAATATTTGGAGGCTACGGCCCAGGTCTGGGTCAGGATCCGTTCAGCAGTCTTATCACAGTTGGAAAGAAGCTGTGCCCAAATCTGGCTGTACGAGTCTTCAAGCTCCTGAGCCTTCTCCCAGAGGGAAGAGGGATGAAAGGTGTGTTGGCTGGGTGTGTCGTGTCCTTGATTATCCTGGCAGCACTGCTCCGACATCATGCGGTGTAAAGTGAGTCCACGGACGGAAGATTGGTTTGTGTGATGTGCTACGCCGTGTTCACGATCTTCTGCAACTTCTTTCAGTCTTGGACAGGACAACTTCAATACCAGGTTGTTATGCACCCTAGAAGAATGCTTTCTACGGTGCATCTATAAAAATTAGTGAGGGTTTAGGGGACAGGCCAAATTTCTTTAGTTTTCTCAGGAAGTAAAGGCACTGGTGGGCATTCTTGGCAGTGAACTCTGCTTGGTTGGATCAAGTCAGGTCATTTGTGATTTTGACTCCAAGGAACTTAAAGCTTTTGACCTGTTCCACTTGCGCACCACCAATGTAATTTGGGTCGTGTGGTCCGCTACTCCTTCTGAAGTCAACAATCAATTCCTTCGTCTTGCTGATATTGAGGGATAGGTTATTGTCTTCGCACCATGCCACCAGGTTCTTAATTTCCTCTCTGTACTCAAACTCATCATTACTTGAGATACGGCCTACAATTGTTGTGTCATCAGCAAACTCATATATTGAGTTTGATGGAAACTTAGCTACACAATCATGGGTGTACAGCGAAAAAAGGTGTAAAGGCATGTTGTGATAAGGACGATTTGGCAGTTGCAGTCTAGTTGCAAATCTACTTTGACTTTGAAATTTCAAAAGGCAATGCCTCAAAAAGGTGGCAACCATTATTCAGGGCAGCCATCACCCAAGCCCTTGCTACTCTTCAGCTACAAGAGGCTGAAGACATACACTCAACGATTCAGGAATAGCTTCATTCGCTCTGCAATCAGATTTTTGAATGGTCAATGAAGCCATGAACATTACTTCAATTTTCTTTTCCTCTCTTTTTGCATACACATACACACACGTATACATACAGTATATGTGAACATATACACACACACTCACACAGTAATTTATAGTATGTATTATTATGCATTGCAATGCGCTGCTGCAGTAAAACAGATTTCCCACCATAAGCCAACAATATTAAACCTGATTCTCATCTCAAGGTAACAGTCTCATTAATCTTAAGGAATCAGTGTTTTGCCAACTCAGATGTTTACCTTGCTTTCTACTACACATGATAAAGCATCATTCTCTTTGCCAAATTCTAAAGACGAGATGGACGGGTAACACCATAAGTCATAGGAGAAGATTTAGGCCATTGGGTCCGTTAAGTTTGCTTCCATCATTAACTATTGAGTATTCTTCTCAACCTCATTCTCCGGCCTTCTCCCCATAACCTTTGAGACCCTTACTAGTCAAGAATCTATCAACCCCTGCTTTAAATATACCCAATGACTTAGCCTCCACAGTCATCTGTAACAATGAATTCCGCAGATTCACCACCTTCTGGCTAAAGAAGTTCCTCCTCATCTTTGTTCTTATGGAATGTCCTTCCAGTCCAAGGCTGTGCCCTCTGATCCTAGACCCTCCCACTATTGTAAACATCCTCTGAATCCAGGCCTTTCGATATTTGCAGAGTTTCAGTGAGAATCCCCCTCTCTTACCCCATAGGCTAACATGGGAAGCTCACCATCTTTTACCTTCCCTCTAACGTGCTTCCTTCTTTATCACTTTGCAACTAGACTGCAACTGCCAAATCGTCCTTATCACAACATGCCCTTACACCTACTTTCATATCTTTGGCAAACTCGGCAAGCTGACATTTGGTTCCCTTCAAGGTACTGATATAAATAGCAAATAATTAGGACAGAAATCAAACCCATAAGAAACATTCAAGAAGGCAATGGGATCTTTGAAATTCTTCCATTACGTACACACAACAATCAAAAACAGTTAACAAAATATACCACTTCCATCCTTTCAATCACACTTAACCCCACCTCCGTGAGGTACAGGTGGCACCACTGCAGCCTCTGCAACGTGTGAGACCCAACTGGAAGGGGAAGCAAGTAGCCCTTGATCCCAAGGCACTGTCCAAAAATACAAACTAAAGCAAACACATTCTGCTTTTTTTTTTGCAAATCCCAACTGTCCTCCAAATATAGGTTTCAGATGTCAGGAGGACACTACGAATGGATTTCATTTATCATGTACACTCTAATGGCATCATTGCATCCTGAGAAATATTTCCATTTCCAAACACTTAAATCCACAATCTTATTAAATCCAATACTCAGCAGTAATCACTGTTGAAAAGACGTCCAAGAAGCTGTACACATTGAAGAATAACTGATGGCTGCGCATCAATAAATTTGACAGAAAGAAGAAAAGTGCTTTTGATTTCCTGAGGTTATGCTATTCCAGAAGTATTTTCTAGCTAGCAATTGTGGATCTCAAATGCAACCTTAATGGCATCAATGTATTAATGTCTATAGCCCTTAAGTCAGGCAGCTGCACAAAAAAATTGGCCACTTCGACAAAACACTTGAGCCTCATTAAGATCAACTAAATGAGGCTCAGTTGCAACCTACAAGGACTGACAGCAGAAAGCAACAATTCGGAGCCTACTCTTAAGTTTCATAGAAAAGGAAATGGCTAGAGATGGATCGTCAAGCAAATCAAGCCTGTTTTATTCTTTGTGCCACAGCTAAGGTGGGTGAATATGAAAAGGAGACAGGCTATAAAAAGTAACATTGGATATAGAGTTCTCAGGAGACAGTGCTGTGAATGTTAGCAGAAAATAGGGTCTCATTCAAAGGCTCTTCTGTGAAGCCCCAGTTCATTTGACATCTCAAGCACTGATTGAAATTAAATGCCTAACTATCTGCTCCTGCAAGGTGGGGACTGTTCGATCCACTGAAGCTGACCCTGCTCTCTGATTACTGACTATTTTTTTTTGTTAACAAACTCAGGCACCTACTAACAAACTCAGGGCTCAGCAAGTGAATGGAACACAGCTATTGGCATGAATGTAACCATTGACTTGTGCTGCCCAGTAATTTTGTTGTTCATGACAATGAAGAGAGAGCAGTGTTGTTATTAGAGAACCTTATGGCTCACTTACCGTTTCCAATATGCAGATTCACACACACCTCAATAGAAACATTGGGAAGTTAGTGAGAACAAAACAAAACGCTGGAAAACAAATGGTTGCCCAACAAGCATGGGAAAAAGTCACACCTGCAGAGAAAACAGGAAGACTTGGAAGTGTCTATGGAACCATCATGAGATACATACCTACTTTTGCATAACATCAAAAGCAAAGTCTGATAAACTGTAATCAGTCTGTGACAGTGGCTGAGCCATAAATATTAACCCTCACTCTGGCCGAGCGCTAAAAGCCTAAATTCTATTCCCCTTCCTGCTTGCCACACTGCATATTTGACTTCATTCTGTTGTATGAGGACATCGAGATCCCTCTATACATCAATATTTTCTAATCTATCACTATTTAAAGAACACATTGCAGCAACGCACACAAAATGCTGGAGGAACTCAGCAGGCCAGACAGCACTTATGGAGGGGAGTAAACAGTTCATGTTTCCAGCCGAGATGTTTCATCAGGACATGAAAGGAAGGGTGTAGAAGCTAGAATAAGAAGTTAGAGGGAGAGGAATGAGTACAGACTGAAGGCGTTTTGGTGAAATTAGGTGAGTGAGAAAGGGGCAATGAAGTAAGAAGCTGGGAAAGGACAGTGAAGAGGTTAAGGGCTAAATAAGGAATCTGATAGGAGAGGACATTGGACCATGGAAAAAGGGAAGGAGGAGGGGAACCAGATGGAGGTGATGGACAGGTGAGACAGTAACCAGAATGGATAATGGAAAAAGTTAGAAAGGGGTGGGGAAGAAATTACCATAAGTTGGAGAAATTGATACTAATGCCATCGGGTTGGAGGCTACCCCGATGGAATATGAGGTGTTGCTCCGCCAACTTGAGTTTGGTCTCATCATGGCAATAGAGGAGGCCATGGAGGGGCATATGTCATATTGGGAATGGGAAGTTGAATTGAAATGGTTTCCAGCAGGAGATCCTGCCTTTTGAAGCAGACAGAGCAAAGGTGCTCTACAAAGCAGTATCACAATCTATGTTGGGTCTCTTCGATGTAGAGGAGGCCACACCAGGAGCACCAGATACGGTAGGTGCTGCCCAAGTGAAGCATCACCTCAGCTGGAAGGATTGTTTGGTACCCTGAATAGTGGTGAGAGAGGAGATGTAGGGGCAGGTATAGCACTTGCCCACTTGCAGGGATAAGTGTTAGGGGGGAAATCTGTGGGGAGGATCGAGTAGAAAAGGGAGTTAAGTAAAGAATAATCCTAATCAAAGGTGGAGAGAATGGTGGAGCAGAAGATGTGTTGATTGCTATGATTCCATTGGAGATGCAGACATTATTGAGAATGTGTTGTATACAGAGAGTCATGAAGTGGTAGGTAAGGATACGGATGAGGTAAGGGCAGATGTGTAGGAAATGGTGAGGGCAGTATTGGGGTTAGTGGAAGCAAACCCCCATTCTTTCAAAAAAGAGATTATCTCATACATTCTAGAATGGAAAACTGCATCATGAGTTGGAGGAACTGACAGATAGGAATAGCATTTTTACAAGTGACAGAATGGTAAGAGGTATCATCAAGGTAATTGTAACTCACTAGGTTTGTAAAATATGTCTGCGGGTAGTCTGCCTCCACAGATGGGGACAAGGAGATTGAGAATCAGGAGAGAGGTTTCAAATTCAAAGTAAATTTATTTTCAAACTACCCTGAGATGCATTTCTCGTGGGTGTTCACAATAAATACAAAGAAACACAACACAATCAATGAAAAACATACTAGATAAATAACCATAGTGCAAAAGACAATGAAATGTGCAAAAAGAAAAAAAAAGAATAATAATAAAAATAAATAAACATTAAATATCAAGAACACGAGTTGTAGAGTCCTTAAAAGTGAGTCTAAAGGTTGTGAAATCAGCTCAGTGTTGGGAGAAGTGAAGTTATTCCCTCTGGTCAAGAACCTGAAGACTGAGGGGTTTAACTGTTCTGAACCTGGTAGTGTGGGACTTAAGGCTCATGTACATCCTTTTCCTGAAGGCAGCAGCGAGAAGGGAGCTTCTTCTGGGTGTTGTCCTTAATGATGGATGCTGCTTTACTAAGACAGTGCTCTTTGTAAATATGTTCAATGGTGGGGAGGGCTTTACATGTGAGGGACTGGACTGCACCCAGTACTTTTTGTTGGCTTTTCCATTCAGGAGCATTGGTGTTTCCATACCAGGCCGTAATAAAACCAGTCAGTAAACACTCCACTGCATATCTAAAGAAGTTTTTCAAAGTTTTAGATGACATGACAAACCTGCTCAAACTTCTAAGGAAGTAGAGCTACTGCTGTGCCTTCTTTGTACTGACACTCATGTGCTGAACAGAGGACAGATCCCCCAAAATGATAACACTGAGGAATTTACGGTTGCTAACCCCTCTACACCTCTGATTCCTGATGAGAACTGGCTCATGGAACCTCAGTTTCCTCCTCCTGAAGTCAATAATCAGCTCCTTGGTTTTGCTGACATTGTGTAAGAGGTTGTTGTTGTGGTACCACTCAGCCAGGTTTTCAAGCACCTTCCTATATGCTGATTTGTCACCACCTTTGAATCAGCCAATGACAGTGGTGTCATCAGCAAATTTAAATATGGCATTGGAGCTATACTTAGCCTCACAGTCATAAGTATAAAGTGAATGGAGCAAGGGGCTAAGCACACAGCTTATGATGCACCTGTGCTGATGGTGAGTGTGGAGGAGATATTATTGCCAATCTGAACTGACTGGGGTCTGCAAGTGAGGAAATTGGAGATCCAGTTGCACATGGAGGTATTGAGGCCTAGATCTTAGGGCTTATTGGTTAGTTTTGATGGGATGATAGTATTAAATGCAGAGCTGTAGACAATGAAGAGTATCCTGATGCATGCATCTTCACTGTCCAGATGTTCCAGGGTTGAGAGAAAAACCAATGAAATGGGATCTGCTGTTGACCTGTACAATGGTAGGCAAATTGGAGCAGAGGTTGACCAAGTAAATGTGAGGGAGGGGTGAAAGTTTGAGCCGAAGTTGATTAAATTAATGAGCTCAGGATGGTTGCAGGAAGCAGCATCAATGTAGTCGTCAATGTCGCGTTGGAAAAGTAGGGGAATGTTACCAGTGTAGGCTTGGAAAATGGACTGTTTCACGTAGTTTATGAAAAGAGAAAAGACAGGCCTAGCTAGGACTCATGTAAGTAGGGTTGCCAACTGTCCCGTATTAGCCAGGACATCCCGTTTATTGGGCTAAATTGGTTTGTCCCATACGGGGCCGCCCTTGTCCCATGTTTCCCCTGCTAAGGTAGAACGTTCCGATGAAACCGTTCGTAAGCCGAAATGGCATAAAGCGAAGAAGCAATTACCATTAATTTATATGGGAAAAATATTTGAGTGTTCCCAGACCCAAAAATAACCTACCAAATCATACCAAATAACACATAAAACCTAAAATAACACTAACATATAGTAAAAGCAGAAATGATATGATATATACACAGCCTATATAAAGTAGAAATAATGTATGTACAGTATAGTCAGGAAGATTAAGCCAAAACCAAGTTGTGTGGAAAAAAAAAATCAGCACGTACATGCATGTGCACGTCACGCATGCGCACACAGGTGCCTGTGCAAGGCTTCATGGTCATGGTAGTCTTTCTCGGGGTAAACACAAATGTCCTGTATTTGACTACTACTTTTGTCCCTTATATGGGAGTGAGAAAGTTGGCAACCCTACATGTAAGTGCTCATGGCTACACATTTAGTTTGGAGAAAGTGGGAGGAGCCAAAAGAGAAATTGTTTTGAAATAATACTCCCCTTATGTTTTCTTAACAAGGACAATAACATCACACTTATCCATATTAAACTGTATCTGCCACACATTTGCTGCATGTTTGAAACAGCCACATCAATCTTGAAGCCCATTTTCACTTCACAACCAGCTCAACTTAATAAACTTTGATACAGTATATCACACAATTCCTACAACACAGAACAGTACTGCACAGAAACAGGCCCTTCAGCACACAACGCTCTGCTGAATTACATTATCAAATGTCCAACTAACATAAATCCTTCCATTTCCTGCACATTTATGTACCAAGGAACCTCTCATATGCCCCTATTACATTTGCCTCCACCACCACCCAAGCAGTGTATTCCAGGCACCAGCCACACTGTGGTAAAAACAACTTGCTCCACACATCTCTTTTGAACTTGCCCTCCTCTCACCTAAAACAGGTGCCCTCTGGTGTTAGTCATTTTAACCGCAGGAAAAAGATACTGGCTGTTTATCTATGCTTCTCAATCTTATAAACCTCTATCAGGTATCCTCCCAGTTTCTGACAGTCTTGAGAGAACAATCCATGTTTGTCCCATCTCTCCTCATGACACATGCAACATCTTCCCAAGCCTCTTCTGTATCCACTTCAAGGCCTCGACATCCTTCCTATAATGATGCAACCAGAGCTGAATGCGATATTCCATAATGCAGCCCAACTAGATTTTTAAAAAGCTAAAACTTTCCAACTCTTAAACTCAATTCCTCAATGAACAAAGGCAAGCAAGCCATTGCCTTCTTAACCAGTTTCTCAACTTGTTTAGATTTGGACCCCATGTCATCACTGTTAAGTGTCTTGCTCTTAATAATGTACTGTCTCCTTACATTTGGCTTCCCAAAGTACAACAGTTCACATTGGCTGTGTTAAACTCCCTATTCACTCTTGATACAGCTATTCATATATAGAGTGAATAATTAGAACCCAAGCACAGATTTCCACAACAATCCAATCACTGCCTGCTAACACAAGGAAATCGCATTGATTTTGACTGTTTAATTTCATGGAAGTAAATTATCCTCAATCCCATTTGCTTTCATTTAGCATACTAACCTCTAATGTGGGACTTTATCATGTAATCTGTTCATCTTGTGATCTTTACTTTTATAATTTGTTCCAAATCACTGTGTTATAATAATCGCCATAACTTCAGGGCAGACAGGAGGAAATTAATAGACTGATTGTGTGCACTTCAGTGATTGAGAACAGATGAACTCAAATAAACTTATTTTGTAATAAAGGGTTAGTTTATTGACATTAACCAAGGTGATCTGAAGCATATGCAATTAAACGCTCCCCAATATCCAGCAGAGTCAAAGTTGCAGATGGTTATAATTCATTGATACTTGCTGAGCAAGTGAAAACTACTTAAGATAAGGTTTGAGTTCAGCTATGAGGGCACTCGCACACTAACCAGCACATAGCTAAACGTCTATAAAGTCTTTATTCATTTATTGAGATACAGCACACAACGGGCCCTTCCAGCCCTTTGAGCCGCACCGCCCAGCAACCCTCGATCTAAAAATAGCCTAAACACGGGACAATTTACATTGACCAATTAACCTTCCAACAGGTAGGTCTTTGGATGGTGGGAGGAAATGCAAGCACCTGGACCAGACCCATACAGTCACTGGGAAGACTGTCCAAACTCCTTATAGACAATGGTGGCAATTGAACCCGGGTCAGTGGTACTGCAAAGCGTTGTGCTAACCACTACAGTACACTACTGTGCCGCCCTACCATGCCTAGAATAACAGAAGCAGAAAAAGCTGGAAATACTCAGCAAGTCAGGCCACGTCTGAGGGTAGAGAAGCAGAGTGAATGGTTTAGATCAAAAAAAGCCCCTTCTTCAGAGCGCAAACACGAGGAAATCTGCAGATGCTAGAGTTTCAAGTGACACACATAAAAATTGCTGGTGAAAGCAGCAGGCCAGGCAGCATCTATAGGAAGAGGTACAGTCGACGTTTCAGGCCGAGACCCTTCGTCAGGACTAACTGAAAGAAGAGATAGTAAGAGATTTGAATCAACCTCCCAGCTCTTAGCTTCATCCCTCTCCCTCCTGTCTTCCCCTATCATTTCGGGTCCCCCTCCCCCTCCCATTTTCAAATCTCATACTACCTCTTCTTTCAGTTAGTCCTGACAAAGGGTCTCGGCCCGAAACGTCGACTGTACCTCTTCCTAGAGATGCTGCCTGGCCTGCTGCATTCACCAGCAATTTTTATGTGTGTCCCTTCTTCAGAGTTCCTCTTTGACCTGAAGCATTTGCTCCACTTCCCCATAGATGTGGCTTGATTTGCTGAGTATTTCCAGCATTGTGCTTTTATTTCAGATTTCCACCATCTGCAGTTATTTTTTGAAATTCACTTCATACCTCTGTGACCTAGATTTAAAAGGCAATGTGATGAGACAGCAATGTGCTCTGCTCTTTGAGTTCAGCATACCCTACATTGTATTGACAAATGGGATATACAATCATTTTGGCCACAAGTTTAAGGGAAACAAAACAAGTAACACATGCATCTGGTACACATTTTCAAGATGTCATTTGGAAACACATTATCAGCTTAAAGCACAGGGAGTCGATCAACATTCAAGTTATGTTGAAACAGAGCCACAAGCTTGAAACAACTGTCTGCAAAGCAAATGCTCACATACTTCACTTTACAGAAGAAAATAGTTTAATGATGGTAGAATAAATTTTTGTGAAACGGTTCCTGTAGCAAACTTGTTGCTCCCCTGTCATAACCCCTAGCTGGACTCCTACTAGTTCTTTCAGATTTAACAATGAACAGAAAGAAGGCCTTAATGAACTGACACAAGAGACAAAAAACAAAAAATTTGTCTGTGAAATTTTCAGTCTCCTTGCCAAATGAATCACAAATAACAGAAAGCAAAAGGGAAAAATCTGGTTAAACATTAATACAAATGTAATTAATTTCCCAAACACATTTCAAAATCGGCCAAGGAAAAGAACCACATTGTTATGTCTAGCTTCTTGTATCAATAGTAAAGATGACATGCAAACTGAAAATACTGTGACAAATCAAAATCCCATCAGGGTTTTAAATAAACAGATGCTTTTGAAAGAAATTATGCCATTCAGATCCATTAAATTCTGAGAACTACAGGATCCTCACCTGTAACACAACAGCTGAAATTAAAACAATGGATTTCCCCAACAGCTCTCTACAGAACTATCACAGTCTACACAACATCCAAAGATGTGTACCTACTGTACATGCTACAGAAGCTAAGAAATGATATTAGAGCTATTTCATGCTTGACTATTGTGTCTAAGAATTTACAGCTGCAGGGAACTTTACAGAGAAAAATGCTGATATCTCCAGTCAGTTTGTAAAATATTAACATTTTAATGCATTCCAATCACTTGGAAAGCAGAACAACACAATTGCCACTTTGTCCTTGTGTGGTAATGAGCACAGATGCTAAACTGTTCTTCCCAGTTTTTATCGTAACACAAGCATAAAAATAATCACTGTCATTATATCGTACATAGTTCCCAGAAGTGGTTTAAGAAAGATAGGCTCCTCTGACATCTGTCACCGTCCAACAACACGGACCTTTAATGATTTTTTTTAGCCATAAATTCACAAAACATACAAATTATGTATAGGTGGAGATTCAAAGTTTCTATTTGTAAAAATGTTTAGTGGCCAAAAGGTCAATTTAAAAGATCCATTTACAGCATTTCAATGAAAATGGACAGAAATGTTATGCTGCATTAGTTTAACAGTCCATTTCTCAGCCAATCATTTCCATTAGCTCTGTTAGCACCTCCTGTTACAATTACTTCACATCTTTATTGTAACAGCTAAGTGTACAGTGCAGCAGGACAAAGGAGATAAGAAAAAAGTGAACATCATCCCATTCTAAAACCACTTCTGACATTGGACACTGTTTACAAATGAAATTGCCATTATTTCCTGACCATAATTATTTACAGGAATAAAAGGAGTTTGGACTTTTTGTGATTTTTGCACTCACATTGTCCCTTTTCATCCTTCTAGTTACATCATTCCATGCTGTGTGCACTTCCCAATGTGCTATTCCATTTGTCAAGTTCTAGTTTAAGTTTAATTGTTATTCAACTGTACATACTGTATGTATACAACCAAATGAAACGGCATTCCTGTGAGGCCAAGGTGCACAGCACAGTACATATAGTCACACACAGCACATATAATTACACCAATGAACTGGACTTGCAGTACTTTATATTACCAATGTACAAAAGGCTCTTGTGGTCACAAGAAAAACATTTACGACAAAAAGGATCTGGTACTTTCCCGGTGTACGTGATGATTAAACTCTTTTCGGGCTTCCAGCCAGTACGGGTATCGATTATATGCCAAGTCTCAACAGCAAACTCTGCCATCTTCACAAGAAAAACATTTACGACAAAAAGGATCTGGTACTTTCCTGGTGTACGTGATGATTAAACTCTTTTCGGGCTTCCAGCCAGTACGGGTATCGATTATATGCCAAGTCTCAACAGCAAACTCTGCCATCTTCAGAGATGATGCCAGCATACGTGGTATTTATATGCCCGAAGTCCATCCCTCTTGATTGGGTGAGGACTAATCAATCAGGTTTCCACTCTCCCACCTTGTTTACAATTGAATTCCAGTTCTTACTTAGAATGAGACCTTTGTCTTTGTTAAAATTCTTTTCCTCTAGTTTTATTTCAATGGCTTCATTTACCAGGTGGTCCCAAAAGCCACTAACATGGCACAGTAGTTTTGTGCCATCGATATCAATCCTACGGCTATTGCGAATGCAGTGTTCTGTTACCACCAATTTCTTTGGGTAACCCAAACGGATACCCCTCATGTGCTCCTTGCTAGGGGTTTCCACCGTGCATTCCGTCTGGCTGCTATACACTGCTCTATATTCACAGGGAATCCAGCCAACCTGAGTCCCAGGTCGTCTTTGACCCACATAAGCTGTGATTTGAGCTTCCTTATGGGTTTGTGGATGGTATTAATCTGGTATTTCTTCAGGATCCCAGCGATCCTTCCAGAAACCGTGGAAATAACGGGAAGGCAGGCGGTAGCAACATGTTCCTTCTCATTGTTTGGTTTCACAATTTTTCTGGATTGATTTCCTTCACCTTATAGCCATTCTGTAGGAACGCCATGCATAATCGTCTTATTTCGTCAAGGTGTTTCTCTGGGTCCGAAATAGTTTTTGCACGGTTAATCAAAGTAGAAAGAACTGCTCTACATTGGGAGGCGTGATGCTGGCTGTTATTGTTGAAGTATAAGTCTGTGTGAGTAGGTTTCCAATAGACACTATGTCAGAGGTTACCATTAGAATGTCCAGGTTGGGGGGAGGGGGAGTGGAAACCATTCTTCTTCATGTCCATTATAAATTGAATGATTGGATGTACACTGTTCAGATGGTTGTGGAGTCCAAGAGGCCACAATAAGAAGATATTATCGATGTATCTGAAGCAGCATTTGGGGCTTAACGGCAATGAACTCAGAGCCCTGCTGGAGATGGAGAAGAATGATTGCCCCCCGTTCCTGGACATTCTAACAGGACACAAACCGTTTGGTAGCCTCAGACATGGCTTCCAACGAAACCCACTCACAGGGACATATGCTTCAACAATAACAGCCACCATCATGCCGCCCAATGTACAGTAATTCCTTCTACTTTGATTAACCATGCAAAAACTATTTTGGACCCAGAGAGACTCCTTGAGGAAATAAGATGATTAGGCTCGTTGTTCCTACAGAATAGCTACAAGGTGAAGGAAATCAAAAGGGTCGACAGAAAAACCAGTAAATCTAACAACAAGAGGATCCGTCGCACTGCTTATCTTCCTTATATTTCCATGGTTTCTGGAAGGATCACCAGGATCCTGAAGAAATACTAAATTAAATTGTTACTTCAATGTACTCATGCTATTTCTTTTGTATACTATAACAATAAAAAGATTTGAAATGAAAGAAAGAAATACTAAATTAATATCATTCACAAACCTGTAAGGAAGCTAAAATCACAGTTTATATGGTGGAAGATGACCTGGGGCTCAGTTTAGCTGGCATTTACAGGGTTCCCGGTGAATGCAGAGCAGTGTATAATGGCCAGACAGAACGCACGGTGGAAGCTCACATCAAGGAGCACAGGATTACCCGGAGGAATCACCGGTAGCAGAACACTACATTTGCAATGGCCACAGAATTGACATCAATGGCACAAAATTACTGTTGCACCAATGGCTTTTGGGACTGCCCAGTAAAAGAAGCAATTGAAATAAAACTAGAGGAAAAGAATTTTAACAAAGACAAAGGTTTCACTCTAAGGAAAAACTGGAATTTAATTGTAAACAAGGTGGGAGAGCAGAGAGCTGATTGGATTAGGACTAACCAATCAGGTGGGACGAGCTACGGGTATATAAATATCACCAAACTTGACATGCCCAGGCATCTTCCCTGATGAAGATGGCAGAGTTTGTCATTGCAACATTTTTTAAACTCCATACCTCTACTCGGCTGGAAGCCCGAGTGGAGTCCATTCGTCATTTAAGACAAACATTTACACCATTTGTTGTGACTAACCAAGCTGCCATCTTACCAGGAATCCAGGTCAAAGCAACATATCCATATTTTATCAAGTTACTAATTTGCCTGACCAAAAATCATCAGATTTGAATACAAATTCAGGAACCACAATATAGGACTTTTCAAGATCAGACAGGATCATAGTTCTTCTTCCTTGCCTGAAGAGGCAAAGGGCCGCTCAGGCAACTTTTAGTACATCTACCATTACCCACTGTGAGATCAATAGACAGTTTATTAACTTTATTTTATTTGTAAATACAACATGGAAAAGGCCTTTCAAGCCACACCACCTTGCAACCCTGACTTAACCCTAACCTAATCAAAGGGCAATTTACAAATGACCGATTAACCTACCCTGTAGACCATTGGATTGTGGTAGACAGCTGGAGCAACCAAGGAAAACCAACATTTTCCACTCCTTGAAGATGACACTGGAATTGAAATCCAAACTCCGACACCCCGAGCTGTAACAGCGTCAATGAAAACCACTACGCTATTGAATGAGGGGTGATGTTGCAAAAGTATATAAAGTTATGAAGGACATTCATAATTACTTTCATTTTCGATGAATTCAGCATCATAAAGTTAACTTCTAAGAAACATTAAGCCACTATAAACTACTCAATGGTCAAAATGAGATCTAAAAAAACATTCTAATTTATTCAGACTTGGAAATGTGTTTGCAGACACTGCTGACCCGTTCAGCAATTCTAACATCTTATGTGCTATATCATAACAATTTTGAAAGCTTGAGACAAACTTCAATCAGAGAAAGCATGGTAGAAATACCTTGCGCAATTCCACTACAATTGTCATTCCTGGAGGTCAGTAGTTGTGAACAAGTATGGTATATTTTCTACAGAACGTTGGAGAGAATTCTGATTGGTTGCATTAGTGGCAGATATGAAGGCTCCAAAATACAGCAACGAAAGAGGCTGTAGAGCAGGGGTTTCCAACCTAGGGTCCACAGACCCCCTAGTTAATGGTAGGGGTCCAAGGCATAAAAAAGGTTGGGGACCCCTGTCAAGGGTTGCACATTTAGCCGGCTGCATCATGGGCACAAACCTTCCACACCATTGAGGACATCACCAAGTTACTGTATCTCAAGTAGGCGGCATCCATTATTGAGCAGCCTCACCATCCTCTTCACATTAGTACCATCAGGGAAGAGGTACAGAAGCCTGAAGACTCACACTCAAAATTGTAAGAACAGCTTCCTAACCTCCACTATCTGATTTCTGTATGGTCCATGAACAGTGCTTCAAGATTCCTCATTTGCACTATTTCTTATTGAAAGTTATTGTATTTTTTATGTCTTGTATGGAACCTCTGCCATAAAGCAACAAATTTCACAACAACACACACAAAATGCTGGAGGAACTCAGCAAGTCAGGCAGCATCTATGGAAATGAATAACCAGTCAACATATAACCAGTCAACATTTCAAGTTTAGACACCTCTTCAGTACTGGAAAGGAAGGGGGAAGATGCTAGAATGAAAAGATGGGGAAGGGGAAGGAGGGCTAGCTAGAAGGTGTTAGGTGAAACCAGGAGAATGGGAAAAGCAAAAGGCTGGAGAAAGAGGAATCTGATAGGAGAGGAGAGTGGACAATGGGAGAAGGGGAAGAAGGAGGGGCACCAGGGGAAGGTGATAGGCAAGTGAGGAGAACAGGTTAGAGGCCAGAGTGGGGAATAGAAGAAAAGGGAAGGGGGAGGAAACAAAGCAATTACTGGAAGGAGAAACTGATATTCATGCCATCAGGTTAGAGGCTACCTAAACAGAATATAAGATGTTGCTCCTCCCCCCTGAAAGTGGGCTCAACGTAGCAAACGAGGCGGCCATGGACCAACATGTCAGAATGGGAATGGCATAGGAATTAAAATGGTTGGCCACTGGGAAATTCCGCTTTTAGTGGGTGGATGGAGCAGAGGTGCTCACCAGTGCAGTCCCCCAATTTACGTCAGATCTCATCTCCTTCTACCTTAGGCCACGAACCTATCCATCACCCCTGCTGTCGACCACCTAGAGATCCAAGGCGCTCTTGTTACATGCACATGCAGTTCAAATCTTTGAGTGATAATGCAGAAAGCTTGAAGTTAATAACTCATCTCCTTCCACCTTAGGCCACGAACTTATCAATCACCCCTGCTGTGGACCACTTCTACAAAGAAGGGATCTGTATGCTCCACAACCACTGGGCGAAGTGTGTACATGTAAGAGGGGACTATGTTGAAAAATAAATGTGCTAGGTTTTCTAAAATTGACTCCTTCTACCTTAGGCCACGAACTTATCAATCACCCCTTGTAAAATGTTGTGCTAATTTATTATTTATATTAATTAATTTTTAAAAATGGTGGCAAAGTCCTGAAGTAGTTCATCAATTGGCCAATGAAAAATAAAAATTATGGATCTGAAGTTAATCTGTTACTGCTGCATTTTAGAGATACTAGTTTGCCAGCTCAGACAAAATCAGCAGCTTAATGCTTATGGAAAAGGCTCACACCTGAAACCAAACTACCACTTACAAAACTTACAACTTTTAAACACTGCGGAATGGCTTTGAAAACATTACATTTTCATGATAGCTAATGACAAATGCATGCTTATTTCCAAAATGCCTATTGCACTGATTGTTTAAAAAAAAATCATCGACCACACTGATCTGCTTTTTCCATTAGAGGAAGAATCTGTCAAGAGGAAGTTAATGTTGGACTACTTTTAGATTCCATTAAAGTGTCTGCACTCTTGGGGGCCTTTGTTTCCTCATTTGCCCCCAGGCTGATTGGAAGTCAATGGATAGATAGCGAACCCATTTTAAAAAGGTCTTAAAAATTCTTCATGAATTCTTCCCTAGATATGTTTTACCCTTCGAGAATTCAAATTTCTATTTGAATTGGGTTGTAAGTTGAATCACTTCAGCTTCATCAATGCCAAACAGAATGAGTGGAAAATTTTTGCAGGAAAGTGGAAGTACACAAGTTGAATGTGTTGTTTCTGCCATCAGAAAGTATCGCAGACTCCCAAGGGATTCAACAGAATTTGTCAAATAGCAGTGAGGCCCTCAATATATTGGCTGAGTTGACAATGTTGAGGGACAAATGCATCGGAGTTAACTCAGTCATATTAATGCTGATGAAGGTGCATCACATGCAAGTCTAATGGCCAGCAGTAATGAAGCCTCAACTTTCCACTCATTGAAAATGAAAACAACTGCAGATAACAGAAATCCAAAAGTGCTGGAAGCAGTCAATGTCTGGCTGAGGGAACTGACAAAGCATTGTCAGAAAGATGACAATTTTACACCACAACCAAGTCATTTTGTATTTTTTAGCATTTTACGGCAAATTGCATCTTTCAAGTTTTCCCACAAATGTAATTGAAATGAAACTGTGATTTTACGTATTCATCTTACTTAAAAAAAACAAAATTATTTCTTATTGGAGACTTTTAACCGTGCCAGTGGCACTGTCCCTGGACAGGAATTAATTGGTTCAAAACTGCTGACAGATTCAGAAAGTTCAAATGTTAGGAATACAAAAAGTCTGCCTCGGCATAGAAATTGGTAGCTTTTCCTATTAAGCATATGAAACTTGCATTTAAAAACACTGAGTCTGAAGTTAAAGTAAAAACAAACTTTTTTTTTGCATCAATTCAGTAACTCTCCAATGACATTGCTGAAATGGAGTATAAGAAAAAACAGGAAGATTAAGTGTTACATTGCTAACGCGAGTTCAACATGTGGTGGGTGGGAGTAATATAACGGACAAAGCAATCTGGAGAACATCTGAAAGGTATTGAATCTGGGGAAGGGCCACTGTGCAGAAGCTGGGCTTGGCTATGCAGATAAGTTTAACATCGTATATTGATCATTCTGAAATACTACAAGACTTGCTTTTTAACTTGAATATGTAGTTATCTGAACTAAAGGAATGCTGCCAATACTCATACAGTTCTGCCAATTTTCAAGGCTGCTGCTCTAATGCTGACCTTCTTCATTTGACCATTTTTCATTGTTACACAAATATGTCTGTGTCAGGCCATAACCTCCCAAATTTCCTCTACCTCTCTACTCAATGCTCCATATTTAAGATGCTACTTAAAACTTTTCTCCTCAAAAGTGATGTCGAACAGGTATCAAACATTGTTTGATAATATTGCTGTGAAACCTTAGGCAATTCACAATGTCAAAGTGCCCTTTGTATATCAAAAGTTGCTGCTAAGGGCACAGTGGCACAGCTGGTAGATCCCACAACTCCATCCATCTGGTTTAATCCTGATCCTTTGTGCTGAGTGTGTGTAACTTGCATATTCAACCTGCGACTGCGCTGGTTTCCTACAAGTCCTCTAGTTTCCTTCCATATCCCAATGACGTATGGCTTGGTAGTTTAACTGGCCACCCTAAACTAGATTTAGTGCACAGGTGAGTAGTAGATAATGAATAAGAATCCATGGGAAAGTGGAGAGAACCTAATATTGAGGGTAGGATTGCTGTCAAACTGTGAATTCCCGACCCAATTGGTGGGCCACAGACTATGTTTCCAAGCTGCATCTCTCAATGACAATGAGGAGGAAGGACAAACTCAACTGCCTTGTGTGGGCAGTTATTAAAGGAAATAGAGGAACTGCATCATTACAGCAAGTAATTGAAGAGCATCCTTCTAGTGAGGTTGATATATCACTATTGCCAAATATTAGATTCAGCTTGTATTAAATTCAGTTTGTATTCGTGACTACTGAGACTGCTTTATAAAATCATAACCAGCTGCTCAGAAGGTTAAATGGTTGCAATTCCTTTCACTGATCTGCATATGGAAGTGGGTTAAAAAGAAATTTGTTTTGGTTTAATGGGAAGCTTTCATCCATACTTTATCACCACAAATGATTTGAGCACCCCTTAGTCAAATTACAACCAATATGCCATTTAATTTCCTTGGTAGACCAAATCAGAATGGCTTGATTGTCTCTGTAAGTGCAATGTCAAACATGCCACACAGTGCAACACAAACATTGCAATTCTCAAAGTCAGGTTAATTTAATGTCTAGTTCCTGGGTTGTTCACAGCAATTTGATTTTTTTTCTTATAACTCCAACAGTTTTTTTCCAAAGAAATAAATTCCTTGAGTTAACATTATTATTTTTACTGAAAGCAAAGACCAGTGAACTGACACACCAGCATTTCTTTTTGCACTGGAAAGTGTTGTTCTGTATTCTAAATACCAACATTTTAGGGGTCATGGTTGGACTAGTCATATCAATAAGAGATGGGCATTCTGTTGCAAGTGCCTCATCTCTAAGCATTCTCCATTTACATGAAATTTTTCATTGGATCCATCAACAACAAAACGTGGCTTCAGAGTATACCATCTGTAAGATGCACAGCAGCAACTTAGCACAGTTTCCTTCATATCTCCCAAAGCCAGAATCACAACCATCCAGAAGGGCGAGGGCAGAGGACTAAAGAAAACAACAACTGAAAGTTTCTGTACCAAATTGGAGATGTATCATCATTCCTTTGTTCAAACTGGCTCAAATTTTCAAAGCTTCATGTATCTCCATCATCTTCATGACAGGGTTTGGAGCTGTTTGCCACCATCTTCTGGTCAGCAATTTAAAAATAAAGAGGCAATAAATGCCGACCTTGGCAGCAGCTCCTTAATCTAAAAATTTATTAATTTAGAGAAGTCACTATCCAGTCTCACAAATAAAAATGTACACATCAAATTGTGACCTTCCAACCGAAAACTTTACATCTGTAGATCTTTGCACTTGGCATACCTTCTGCATTTGTCCTTTAGAATAGCTGCAGTTTAATCAATCACAACTTTATATCAACAGCACCGTTGTCCAATCACACCTTGAAATTTGGCAAAAATGCATGCTCACTGCAGCATCGGTGAATAAATCATCACTCTCATTGATGTAGAAGTAAGCTATGAGGCAGTGATTTATAAGCTAGATTCGGCAGAGCTTAATTCCTTGGTAACTCCTTGGTTACCAAGACACAAACTGCTGCCTGCATCTCTCAACTGCTTCAGAGGTCAAAGATTATTGCTCTCATCTCCTCGCTCTTCAGAACATTGCTCATGCTAATTTGGATTTTTTTTTTAAAATCTGGCTCGAAATTGCCATTATATTCAGATGCAAGGCCATACTTGACACAGTTTTGCAACTTTGTAGTACTAACTAGTTCCCTGTATGAACATCAAATATTGCTCTTAAAAACAGATTCAGTATTTTCAAAAGCCATAAAACTAGCCATTCTACACTTTGAAATTATCTGCTTCAGTACACTGAATTCTTTCAAATGGAATGAAATATTGCAGCACTATCTCTTTGAACATTTATACAAAAGCAAAATACCAGAGATGTTGAAAACAGTTATTAATGAGAAAATCTGGCAATTCTCAAAAGTTCAGGTAACAAGTGGAAGGACAAACAGAATTAACGTTCCTAATGACCTTTTACCAGAGCCTTCCATTTATTTCAGACTTCCAGTAGCCATAGTATTTTGTAGTATTTTTGAGCTGCATTGAGTGAAGTTGCATTTTAGCTTCTTGGACATTTTATTCTGAACCTCTTTGATCTAGTTTTTTGGCATCTAATCTTGGAAGTCATGGTGCCAAATCTATTTTGATAATGCTCAGGCAAAGCACTTTAGGAAGGTGCACTCTGATCATTTTGCTGCCTACATGACTGTCACAGCCATCTTCCTTGTACACATCAATACTAATCCCATTAGGTTGCATATCACTGGCAAAATGCACGATATCAATACATCAAAATGAAAAATAAATGGGGTCAGAAGTAGGCCCACGACACAATATGGTACCACATATCTACACATTTCATGACATATGTCAGCGGTAATTATCTGACTTCTCTGCCATTCATCACAGATTACAGGTGAGCCTTTGCCTCAGCAGTATTTCATATCCCTTGACTCTCTTGACACCCGTAAGATTTGGGCATACCCTGGGCATTGTCTGGAGGCTTGAGGTCAAGCAGCATTGTTCAGAAACTCAAGCTGAAATCTCAAATATCCTTGTACCTCTACAGATCACTTAAGCCTGCTGGAGTCCCTCCTGAGCTGCTTTTGATCCAGATTACACCATCTGCTGCCTCTTGTTCCCAATATGGATTGGTTTAGTGGAACAGTCCATTTCTGGGTTACAAATATTATTTAATGCTTGGCTTTGAAATTCAAGGTAACCTATATTGCCATATCTTGATAATACAGAGTCTGAGCAGACACTAAGTGGTGCCTGAATTCTGGACCCTTTTTGTAAACAAAAACTTAAAAGTTAATTTTCAAAGATATAGCATGCATCTTTCATTCAAACGAATCCCTCACTGTGTAGAATTTCACTGCTCAAAGCATCAAAACCCGCATCCCAGTATGCAAAAAAAAACAAGCTGCACAAATGGCAAAAAAACAAGTGAAAACACAGAATATAAAAAACAAAATCAAAAGCGTCTAGGCATATCCAGTTCACTTCAATATAGTGCTGCATTGTTCATTAACTGTAGGCCATCTGATCAAAATTGCCCAAAATAGCAACAAATAAGTTAGCAACCAGAAACCAGAAACATGTCACATAAAGAGAACAACAGGGTCCAACCCACAAACCTAGTCGATTAAACTTTGCGTGAGGGGATGGGAGAGAGACCATCACACACAGACAGCTTACTCCAGTAGCATCAAGCAAGAGGCTGGCGGACAGCGCTAAACACCCACTCGGCTCAATGATTTCAATCTTCCTCAATGCTTCAACAGGCAAGATTTGTACTTGATCATGGCCTCCAGGTTTCTTGGACTCGAGTTTGCACACTTCACTTCAAACCTCACCAATCATCCTTGGAGACTGCAAAGCGCCAGAGCGCTCAATCGACTCAAAAACACACCACCAAAATGTAGTTCACAGGCTCACAGGCTCCAACCATAGCAGAACCACATTTGAAAAATGATGTAAAAGTAGCTGTTTTGTGAACCATCTGAAGGAAGCCGCACTTGATCACAATAGTCGATGGTGCCATCTTCTTTTTAGAAAACTGCAAGAGTTAGTGGTGCTGAAAATCAATCTATCATAGTCCAGGTTTAGGAATTTTTGTTTTTTTTTCCAACTAAAAGATAGAGTAACATGGCACCGCATGGGTCCTTAACCCACGATATTGTACTACCACAATAAAAGTACTCCACAATCAATCTGACCCTTCCTTCCGACACAACTCATAAACTTTCATATGCCTATCTAACAGTCTTTACAATCTTTCTATTGCATTGTCCTCTACCTCCATTCCTAGCAGGAGAACCATCACTCTGCAAAAAAAAACCTACCCTACATACCCACTAAATTTTCCTAAACTCACCTTAAGTACACCTCCTCTGGTATTGTGCATTGCCACTCTGGGGGAATGATGCTGGCTGTGCGCTCTGTCTATTCCTCTCATAATCTTATACACCTCTATCAAGCCGTCTCTCATCGTCTATCTCTCCAGAGAGAAAAGGCTGTGCAAGCTCAATCTTTCTTTATTGGACAATCAATCATTCACCACTTTCTAAAGAATTTGTTGCAACTGCTCAAAACTGTGCCCAAGTTCATTTCCAAGTTACTTAACCTCAAGCTGCACTATCAGTTAACAAACAATGCCACAGAAATTCATTATTAGCAGGAAGATGATGCACTTCTTCTACTTCCTGAGGAGCCCGCAAAGATTCTGCATGACATCTAAACTTTGATAAACGTCTATAGGTGCGTGGTGGAGAGTACATTGACTGGTCGCACAACAGCATGGTATGGAAACACCAATGCCCTTGAATGGAAAATCCTAAAAACTAGTGGATCCAGCCCAGTCCATCACAGGTAAAGCCCTCCCCACCAATCTGCACATCTAAACAAAGCATTGTCACAGGAAAGCGGTATCCATCATAAGGGATCCCACCACCCAGGTCATGCTCTCTTCTCACCGATGCAACAGGAAGATGGTACAGAAGCCTCAGGACTCACACCACTAGGTTCAGCAACAGTTATTACCCCTCAACAGGCTCCTGAACCAACGGGAATAACTTCACTTACCCCAACACTGAAATGTTCTCACAACCTATGGGCTCACTTTCCAACACTCATCATCTTATGTTCCCAATATTTATTAGCAATTTATTTATTGTTTTATTTCTTTCCTTTTGTATTTGCACAGTTTGTGTCTTTTGCACACTGGTGAACACCCAAATTGGTGCGCTCTTTCATTGATTCTATTATGGTTATTATTCTATTAAGGATTTATTGAGATGCCTGCAAGAAAATGATCTCAGGGTTGTATATGGTGACACACATGTACTTTGATAAAAACTTTACTTTGAACATGCTCCAAAGCAAACTCTAATCACGCCCAACTTGGTTTGATGTCTTCCTTCACTAGAAACTGGATTCCTAAGTAATCATTTATTTGGTATAATTAAAAATATTTAAGATGTTTTCCAAAAAATTCAGCCAGAATTGATTATCTGATGGAGATCCTTTTGTTCTCCTAAAGCCAGTTACTTTAAGTTGTTGCATTAACTTTTGGGATGTTGCAGGAGGTCCTTCACCCCTTTGTCTCCACTAATATTCCACAGCAATAAACCAACATTCACAAGAAAACACTATTCATCGCACTGAGTCACTGCACATCTTTCTTTGAGAATGCAAGGAAAGTATACCCTTGCTTCTCTTTGCAGTCTCACTAAGCCAAAATTTTACGAACATTCAGCAGTTCAGTGCCAAAAATGTTATCCAAAACACACTTGACAATTAGCTGCTTTATTAATGAAAAGACCTTGAACTTGCTTATTAATTCCTGTACAAAATCAAAATCATAATAGACCTATCAATTCACAAAGCTTAGTCTCATTCTCTTTGCATACCTCCTTTTAAAGTGAAACATCAATAAGAAGTGGGGTTTCTTCTTCCATGACACATGAACAGCGAAGCATCTTTATTTTCAACATGGAGAATGATGCTTTCGGCACAGGCACCTTAAATAATTGAACGATTGCAACAAGGCAATCTACTGATCGACAACAGTCAGGAACATCATCTTGAGGCAATGATCAGCATATAACCCTTGCATCATCTCACAAAATCTGTGCATTTTGGGCAACTGTATCTGATGGATGTAGGTCCAAACTGGATGATGAAGTCCTATCCCCACTTACTGTGGATAACAAAGAAATCAGATCTCACTGTCAGACAGTTGTGCATCATCATCCGTTCACCACAAATAAAGCAGAACTGCTTGCGCAGGTCTCATATATTGCAACAGCATTTCCTTCCCCACTTTCCTTACAAATAATGAGTTCAAATGGAGATAAAATAGAAAACTTTACTTAGGATTCAATTATATCCTGAACTCAGTGCCAGGTATGTTCATGATGAATGTTAAATTATCATTCTTTGTTACTCAAGACAAACAGGTCACAACTCCTGCCTTTGTAATACAGAGGATTCCATTTAATTGTGACACATCGGGACCAGTCAGTTTTGGCCATTTAAGTAGCTGCACTAATCATCTGAAGTTTCATGTGAATAGTTAAAAACATTAAAAAAAAGATAAACTACCACTTGATGGACATTGGTACCAATGACATAGGTAGAAAAAGGGAGGAGGTCCTGGACAGAATTCAGGAAGTTAGGTAGGAAGCTGAAAAGCAGGACCTCTAGGGTAGCAATCGTGGGATTGCTGCCTGTGCCACATGCTAGCGAATGCAAGAATAGCATGATCAGGCATACTAATGAGTGGTTGAGAGACTGGTGTAGGGGGCAGGGCTTCAGATGCCTGGATCATCAGGGCCTCTTCCGGGAGGGGTATGACCTATACAAAAAGGATGGGTTACTCCTGAACCCAAAGGGGTCCAATATCCTAGCGGGCACATTTGATAGAGCTGTTAGCGAGGATTTAAACGAATTTGCCAGGGGAATGGGAACCGAGGATTTAAACTAATTTGGCAAGGGAATGGGACCGCAGTGATAGGGTTGAGGAAGGGAAAAACAGAAGTAAATCAAAGATAGCATACAACAGAGATTATAGAAAGAACAGGCAGGAGATGAGGCTTATTCACAGCCAGTAGCATGAATTACAGGGCAATAGAGCCATGGTGCAGTTAAAACAAAAAGCAACAAATACTGGACTGAAGGTGTTATATTTGAATGCACGCAGCATAAGGAATTAAATGGACGTTCTTGAAAATCAGCCACAGATTGGCGTTGTGGCCATCTCTGAAACTTGGCTAAAGGATGGCTGCCATTGAGAGTTGAATGTCCAAGGATATACAGTGTATCGGAAAGATAAGTTAGTAGGCAGAGGGGGTGGTGTGGCTCTGTGTATAAGAAATAATATTAAATCATTAGAAAGAGATGACAGAGACTCTACACCTTCCAATCCTATGGGTTGAGTTAAGAAATGGCAAGGGTAAAAGGACCCTAATGGCAGCTGTATACGGGCCTCCAAACAACAGCTGGGATGTGGATTACAAATTACAACAGGAGATAGAAAGGACGTGTCAGAAAGGCAATGTCATGATAATCGTTGAGGATTTTAACGTGAAAGTCGATTGGGAAAACTAGGTCAGTACTGGACCTCAAGAGAGAGAATTTGTTGAATGTCTAAGGGATGGCTTTATAGAACAGCTTGTTGTTGAGCCCACTAGGAGATTGGTTGTGCTGGGTTTGCTGTTGTGCAATGATCCGGAGGTGATAAGAGAGCTTAACATTAAGGAACCCTTGGGGAACAGTGATCACAATATGATCGAGTTCACATTGAAATTTGAGAGGGAAAAAATAAAATCCAATGTGCCGGTATTTCAGTGGAATAAATGAAATTACCATAGCACAAGAGGGGAACTGGCCAAAGTTGACTGGAAAGGGACAATTGCAGGAAAGGCAGTAGAGCAGCAATGGCTGGAGTTTCTGCGAAAAATGAGGGAAGTGCAAGACAGATACAGTATATTCCAAATAAGAAGAAATTTTCAAAGGGAAGAAGGACACTACTGTGGCTGATAAGTAAAGTCAGAGCCAAAGTAAAAGCAAACAGAGGGCATACAAGGAAGCTAGAGCTAGTGGGAAGATAGAGGATTGGGGAGCTTTTAAAAACTTGCAGAAGGAAACTAAGAAGGTCATTAGGAAGGAAAAGATGAATTATGAAAGGAAGCTGGCAACTAGTATCAAAGAAGATACTAGAAGTTTTTTTTAAAAGTATATAAAGAGAATTGAGGGTAGATATAGGACCAATTCAAAATGACGCTAGAGATATTGTAATGAGAGATGCAGAGATGGCAGAGGAACTGAATGTGTATTTTGCATTAGTCTTCACAGTGGAAGACGTCTGCAGTTTACCGGACATTCGGGTTCTAAAGCAAGTAGCTAGAGAGATTGCAGAGGCATTAACAATGACCTTTCAAGAATCGATAGATCCTGGCATTGTACCAGATGCTTGGAAAATTGCAAATGTTACTGTGCTATTTAAGAAGGGTGGAAGGCAGCAGAAAGGAAACTATGGACCTGTTAGCCTGACATCAGTGATTGGGAAGTTGTTGGAATCGACTGTTAGGGATGAGATTATGGAGTACCTGGAGGCACATGACAAGATACGCCAAAGCCAGCATGGTTTCCTGAAAGGGAAATCCTGCCTAACAAACCTACTGCAATTCTTTGAGGAAATTACAAGCAGGGTAGACAAAGGAGATGCAGTAGACGTGGTGTTCTCGGATTTTCAGAAGGCCATTGACAAGGTGCCGCATACGAGGCTGCTTAGCAAGATAAGAGTCTATGGAATTACAGGGAAGTTACAAGCGTGGGTGCAGCATTGGCCGGTTGGCAGAAAACAGAGAGTGGAAATAAAGGGACCCTATTCTGGCTGGCTGCCAATTACCAGTGGAGATCCACAGAGGTCGTTGCTGGGACTGCCGCTTTTTATAAAGTATATCAATGATTTGGACTACTGTATTAATGGATTTGTGGCTAAATTTGCCAATGATACAAAGATAGGTAGAGGAATGGGTAGTGTTGAGGGAACAGAGAGCCTGCAGGGAGACTTAGATAGTTTAGGGGAATGGGCAAAGAAGTGGCAAATGAAATATAATGTTGGAAAGTGTATGGTCATGCACTTTGGTGGAAGAAATAAACGGGCAGACTATTATTTAGATGGGGAAAGAATTCAAAATGCAGAGATGCAAAGGGACTTGGGAGTCCTTGCGCAAGATACCCTAAAGGTTAACCTCCAGGTTGAGTTGGTTGTGAAGAAGGTGAATGCAATGTTGGCATTCATTTCTAGAGGTATAGAATAAAGAGCAGGGATGTGATGTTGAGGTTCTATAAGGCACTCGTGAGACCACACTTGGAGTATTGTGTGCAGTTACGGGCTCCTTATTTTTGAAAGGATATACTGACATTGGAGAAGGTTCAGAGAAGATTCACAAGCATGATTCCAGGAATGAAAGAGTTACCGTATGAGGAACATCTGGCAGCTCTTGGGCTGTATTCCCTGGAGTTCAGGAGAATGAGGGGGGAATCTCATAGAAACATTCCGAATGTTAAAAGGCCTGAACAGATTAGATATGGCAAAGTTATTTCCTATGGTCAGGGATTCTAGGACAAGGGGGCACAACTTCACGATTGAAGGACGTCCATTTAGAACTGAGATGCGGAGAGATTACTTTAGTCAGAGGGTGGTAAAGCTGTGGAATTTGTTGTCACGAGTGGCTGTGGAGGCCAAGTTATTGGCTGTATTTAAGGCAGTGATAGATAGGTTCTTGATTAGCCAGGGCATCAAAGGGTATGGGGTAAAGGCAAGGGAGTGGGGATGACTTGAAGAATTGGATCAGCTCATGATTGAATGGTGGAGCAGATCCAATGGGCCGAATGGCCGACAACTGTTTCTATATCTTATGGTCTTATGGACTGAATAACAAGCTATGTACTTAAATGAAAAACAGAACAAATCAGAACTTCAGTTATACTACCGCAGTACTACAAAACTGTAGTTCCTACTAGCTATCAATGGAGGAATTCATCCAGTATACACTGCTGTCCTTTTGATTGACTGTAAATAAACAAAATCAGCACAGACACCTAGTGCAGATAATAGACTGTTTTCATACAATGCTTTTGACAATTACATCCTCCAAATCTTCATTTTCATTGTAACATTCAATATAATTGTCAATACCTTTAAATTCTTTGTAGCTCCTAACTTGAAGTGAAATTGTTTCATTTTTATTTCTGGTCACTCTTGTCGTCTCCAAGTCTGAATGCTTGAAACCAGAGTGAGCCAAACAAATCCGAATTGTCTTACTGCTTATTTCTCACCAGCTATCAATGACAAAAATCACTGCTTTTTGCACACACACACACAACTGAGGCTATTTGAAATGGTTTGCTCTAAGCACAGTATTAGTGTCTAATAGCCACACGTGCACACATCAGACGCTTGTTAGAAACTGCTCAACAAGAGTCTTCTGCCCCAGTTAAGCAGCATTATGTCCCAAATAAACAAAGGGAATTTCAGCCATTTTCTTGATTCATTTTGGTACTTTATAAATTGTCCCAAATAAGAAAATTGCCCTGATTAACCAGAATCCACTGTAGAAATAATCCTGGCTGTTCACTTCTGGGAGTTGCATATTGTATTTGCATTTTATTATTCAGTTACTTCGGGCATACAGCGATTCAGGTTGCAAACTTGAAACGTAAATGAATTTAATGGGCAGAATCAGAAAAAATGTTTTGATATTGATAGGTTAATGAGTACAATTAAATTAAATGCTGAGAACAGTGTACATAAAGAATAATTCACCTCTTTACTTAAATGAAGGGAGGTTATGCATGCCCAGAGGGTTCTGCTGTGCCTCTGTGCAAAGAGCTGGAATTGGCAAGGTAATTTGACCAGAACACATTAGGGCCTGTTAGCAGGGAAAAAAAAGAGAAAATGCTGGAGGAGCTCAGTGTATCAAGCAATATATGTAGAGGTAAACAAATGGTCAATATTTTGGTTATAACCCTGCATCAAGACTGACCATCTTTTTGCTTCCACAGGTGTTGCTTGTCACGCTAAGTTCCCCTTGGCATCTGTGCCTTCTTGCAACAAAGATATAATTTATGATGCTGTAGTCAGGTTTCCAGTTTGGTCGTCGGCCGCTCAACCATGGTTTTCGGTCTGGCGCCAGACGCTCGGAGAGATTCTGCGGGAGGCAGGTGTCCAGCGCTCGGCCGGGGGCCGTGGTCGGGTGGTCGGCGACTTGGCTGGCTGCCCCACCGGACTTAGTCTGGTGAGGAGGGTGTGAGGACACCCAGTAGGACTAAAAAAAAACAAGACCTGACAAAGGGCGGATGAGCTCCTTGTGAGCCAACGGCCACCTTCCGTGGAAGAGATTAAAACCTCACCATGTATCTCCGAATCGTATGCTATCCACCTAATTAGAAGAGACATGATGAACTTGGGCGCTGCACCGTGTGCCTGGACCTGCCCAAGGCCTCTGCCTAAGGAAGGGCCGAGCTCGAAGAAGCAGCCGCGGCTGGAGACCAAAACGGCCTCGGGCTTGAGTTTGGCGGGGGCAGCGGCAGGTGGTGCCAAGGCAGCCAGCAAGAACAAGCTGGAGGAGAGGCTGTACTCGGTGCTGTCGCAAGATCGAAGAAGATGGAGGTGCATAGCCGCCAACCCCGGATTCGGGACGGCACCCACTGACTGACTGAGTCAGGAGAGAGCTGACTGAAGTTCCCCTGTTTTCTACTTTCTCGTCCCCATTCAGAGTAAGACTTATGGACAGCAATCAGCAATTCCAATGCATGGAAAAAGTAATTTGGATTGTTTTAACTGCACTCATCATTCAATATCACTTTAGAGTGCCTTGAAAAAGTGTTCAACCCCAAAACGATTCTCACATTTTACTGTGTCATTTTCAAAATTTAATATATTGAAGTAAGATTTTTTAGCTAATCTAGAAAACGTGCGTCATGTCGAATCAAAAGAAAAATTCCAAAACATGTCAATGATTAACTAAAAAATTAAAAACCAAAATGATGAGGCTGGAAAAGTATTCAGCCCCATTATAATTACAATGGTAACTTTCCTCAAGTACAATATACAGTATTACCTTAGCAACTCACTCGATTCATTGATGTAGAAACCTGTAGAATCACCTGTTTCCAATCAATCCATAAGAATAAATACCCCTCTCTCTGTAAGGCCCAATAGTATGGTAAATTTTCAACAGACCAAGCCAAAATAAAGACAAAATAGAATTCAAGGCAAGTCAGGTAAGTAGCAACAGAGAAGCACAAATCCAGGGAAGTATACAAGACCATCTCAAAGGCACTGAACATACCTCAGAGATCAGTGCAGTCCATCGTGAAAAAAATGGAAAAAATATGAAACCGCAACCACACTGCTTGGATCAGGTTGCCTCTCTAAACTTAGTTGCTGGTGAAAAAATGGCACTTATAAGAGATGCCACAATGACGCCAGCAGTCCCTGAATGCAACTAGAGATGAAGTTTATCGTTCCTGAATCTCCAAGGCCTTGCACAATAAAGTACTTATGGAAGAGTGACAAGGAAGAAGCCTTGGCAAAAACTAAACATATCGTTGCCCATACAGACTTTGCAAAGTGTCACATAGAAGATACTGCAAAGGTATGGAAGGTAGTCTTGTGGTTGGATGGGACTAAAGTGTGATCTTTTGGCCTCAACACTGAGCAGTACGTGTGGCATAAATCTAATACAGTGCATCAAACGTCCTGACTGTGAAATACAGTGGAGGTCGCATCATGCTATGGGGATGCTTTTCAGCAGCAGGGACTGGAAATCTGGTCAGGACTGATGGGAAGATGAATGCTGCTGAATACAGAGAAATCCTGGATAAAAAAACTGCTAGCCTCTGCCAGAAAGCTTAAAATGGGGAGAAAGTTTGTCTTTCAGCAGGACACTATCACAGCAACCATGGAGTGGCTTCAAATGAAGAAAATTGATGTCCTTGAGTGGCCCAGTCAGACTCTTGACCTTAACATGATAGAACATCTCTGGCAAAACCTCAGGTTTGCTGTCCACTGCTGCTCTGCAACTAACCTGGCACAGCTTGAGCAATGTTGCAAGGAGGGATAGGCAAATCTTGCTCAAATCACATTGTGCAAAGCTAATAGAGACTTATCTAGAAAGACTACTGGCTGTAATAGCTGTGACAGGTTCAACTAAGTACTAAGCAAAGGGAGGTGAATACTTTTGGACTGCTGACATTTCAGTTCTTTTAATTTTTAGATTTTCATGCTTTAAAATTTTCCACATTTTTTGAGCTCTACCATGAAAAAAGGAGCAGTTAAATTGATCAAAATCCCTGGTTATAATACTCATTTATGTGAATATAGGCTGGTGGGCTGAACACTTTTTCAAGGCACTGTATTTTATTCCTGTTTGCCTAAATAGCTGTACCATATATCTATACAATAATAGCTTAATTATCCATGAAATAAGACAACCCACGGCTGGTTCCATTTCTGCTCTGATATTGCTATCAGAATAGTCACATACTGTCAGTAAACGGGAATAACGTTGGGCCAGCTGAAATGATGAAACTTGCTGAAAAAAAAATAACATTAAACAAACAGATTCTCTCACAGAAGGCTCAAACTTACCCAACTGAAAGTGGAACTTTCCTGTAAAAGCAACACACATCAAAGTTGCTGGTGAACGCAGCAGGCCAGGCAGCATCTCTAGGACTGTACCTCTTCCTAGAGATGCTGCCTGGCCTGCTGCGTTCACCAGCAACTTCGATGTGTGTTGTTTGAATTTCCAGCATCTGTAGAATTCCTCGTGTTTACTTTCCTGTAAAAGTTTATTTCTCCCAAGTATGTCCATTTTATAGTTGAAACAACTCAAAACTCTATCATCAGACTTCTCTGATTTGATGATTATCAATATCTTCTGTTGCACAGAAATGGGATTAAACATTTTACTACCAAACTTTAATTAAAAGTACAACATATTCGAGTTTACATTGAAATAAACCTGAAAAAAAAGGTCAATCAAGGTCAAGAAAAAAAATACAAAGCAACATACACAAAATGCTTGAAGAACTCAGCAAGTCAGGGACCATCTTTACAAAGGATCAAACAGTTATGTTTTGGGCCGAAACCCTTCTTTCAAGACTGGAAAGGAAGGGAGAGGACGCCAGAATAAAACGCGAGGGGGCAGGGAAGCAGGGTAAGCTAGAAGGTTAAAGGTGAAGCCAGGTGGGTCGGAAAGCCATAGGGCCGGAGGTGAAGGAACTTTATTGGAGAGGAGAGTGAACCATAGGAGAAAGGGAAGGAGGAAGGGCACTAGGGGGAGGTGATAAGCAGGTGAGAAGAGGTAAGAGACCAGATTGGGGAGAAGAAGAAAAGGTATGGAAAAAGGATTATTTTTTGCAGAACGATAAATTGATATTCATGCCATCAGGTTGGAGGTTACCCAGATGGAATATAAGGTGTTGCTCCTCCACCCAACGAGGGTGGCACAAGACAGACCATGGACCAACATATCGGAACAGAAATGGGAAATTGAATTAAAATGTTGGGCCATCGGTGAGTTTTGCTTTTGGTGGATGGAGCAGAAGTACTCAATGAAGCTGTCCCCCATTTACGACTAGTCTCACCAATGTAAAGGAGGCCGCATCGGGAGCATCAGACACAGTACACAACCCAGCAAATTTGCAGGTGAAGTGTTGCTTCACCTGGAAGGACTGTTTGGGGCCCTGAATGCAGGTGAAGGAGGAGGTGAATGGACTGATATAGCATTTTGACTGTTTGCAGGGACAAGTTACGGGAGGAAGATTAGAAGGGAGGGATAAATGGACGAGAGAATCATGGAGGGAGCTTTATCTGCAGAAAGCAGAGAGTGATGGGTGGTTGGTAAAGATTTGTTTGGTGTTAGGGTCTCTTTGGAGATGGTGGATGTTGCGGCGATTGATACATTGGATGCAGAGGCTCATGGGGTGGTAAGCAAGGACAAGAGGAACTCTATCTCTGTTAAAGGGGGTGAGAAAATGGGTTGAATGCAGATGTCCAGGAAATGGAGAAGATGCAGGTGAAGGCAGCATCAATGGTGAAGGAAGGGAAACCCCATTCTTTAAAGGAAGAAGACACCTCTGATGTCCTGGAAAAGAAAGCCTCATCCTGGGAACAAAAGTGGCCAAGATGAAGGAAGTGAGAAAAAGGAATAGTATTTTTGTAGGAGATGGGATGAGAGGAAGTATCATCAAGATAGCAGTGGGAATTGGTAGGTTTATAAAAGATGTCGGTCGAGAGTTTGTCTTCAGAGATGGAGACACAAGGATCTAGAAAGGAGGCGGAGGCTTCAGAAATTGACCAAGTGAACTTAAGGACAGGGTGGAAATTAGAGGCAAAGTTGATGAAATGGATGAACTCAGCATGGGTGCAATGCAATTGTCAATGTCGCAGGGGAAGAGTTGGAGAGCATAACCAGCGAAGGCTTGAACACGAACTGCTTCACATAGCCAGCAAAAAGGCAAGCACAGCTGGGGTCCACGCAGCTGCCAATGGCTACCTCTGGAGTCCAGAGAACGGGTGGAGAAGCCAAAGGACAAATCGTTGAGGGTGAGGACCAGTTTTGCTGGACAAAGCAAGGTAGTGGTAGAGGGGAACTGGCTGGTTCTTTTATTGAGAAAGAAGCTGAGAGCTTTAAGGCTTTCTTGATGAGGGAACAGAAGTGTAAAGGGACAGGACTTCCATGTTGAAAATGAGGCAGTCAGGGCGAGGGAATTGAAAGTTGATGAGGAGATTGAGAGCATGAGAAGTGTCGCGGATGTAGGTAGGAAGGGTCTGAACCAAGGGGGATAGAATGAAGCCAAGATATGAGGGTTCGAGTTGTTGAGGCAGGATCAGGCAGATACAACGAGCCTACAAGGACAGTCAGGTTTTTGGAACTTGGGTAGGTGGTAGACTTTCCGACCCACCTAGCCTTGGCAAGGTAAAGGTTAGTAAACCATGCTACAACAACACGCTCTTTGTTGAGCACCAATGCTCCATCCGCCAAAAGCGGAACTTCTCCGGTGGCCCAATATGTTAATTCCCATTCCCATTCTGACATGTCGGTCCATAGCCTCTCTTGTGCCATGATGAGACCATCCTCAGGATTGAGGAGCAACACCTTATACTCCATCTGAGTAGCTATTAATCTGATGACATGAATATTGATTTCTCCTTCCAGTAAAATAAATCCTTCCCCCTCCTCTCTCTTATTCCCCACTCTGGCATCTTGCTTCTTTTCACCTGCCTATCACCTCCCCCTGGTGCACCTCCTCCTTCCTTTTTTCCCTTGGTTCAATCTCCTTTCCTATCAAATTCCTTCATCTCCAGCCCTTTATCTTTCCCACCCACCTAGCTTCACCTATCACCTTCCAGCTCTCCTCCCTCCTCTCCCCCCACCTCTTTATTCTGGTACCTTCCCTTTCCTTTCCAGTTGTGACAAAGGATCTTGGCCCAAAACATTGACTGTCTGTTCACTTGCATTAATACTGCCCGACCTGCTGAGTTCTTCCAGCATTTTGTGTATGTTGCTCTGGATTTTTCCAGCACCTACAGAATTTCTTGCGTTTATATTTTAAAAAAATACTTTCCAGTAGTTCTACTATCTGTAAAAGTATTTGTAAATGAATTTAGAATGCTAATCTACACTCAGTGGCCATTTTATTAGGGTCACCTGTACACCTGCTCATCAATGCAACTAACTCGTCAAAAAGGTTGGATCCATCCTTGGCTACAATCCAGATTTTGAGTTAGTGGTGGAGAGGAGGTCACTAAACAAACTGTTATCCATTATGGACAATCAGGCACATGCTCCCCATGACTTACTGAATAAACAGCAGAGCACCCTTTCGAACGGACTCTTTCAGCTCCACTGTAATAAGGACTGCTACATAAAACCTTTCCTCCCAAATGCAATAAGCCTATATAGAGCAGTTCATCTCTGTGAGACAGGAGAATAAGTCTCTGTTTTATTATTTTGTACATTATTGCACATTGGTACATTATTGAGGTGTATTATTATTCTGTACATTATTATTAGTTAAGTCTGTACACTGCTAAATATGTTTTTAATTGTTGCTGCTCTAACGAAAGAATTTCCCACTCGGGATCAATAAAATATTTATTACTATCTACCCTGTTTGTAATTAACCAATCACGTGACAGCAACTCAATGCATAAAAACATGCAGACATGGTCAAGAGGTTCAGTTGTTTAGACCAATCTTCAGAAATATGATCTAAATGACTGACTATGGAATGATTGTGGTGCCAGACAAGGTGGTTTGAGTATCTCAGAAACTGCTGATCTCCTGGGATTTTCATGCATAACAGTCTCTACAGTTACAGAGAATGGTGTGGAAAAGCAAACCAAATACAACCAGTGAGCTGCAGTTCTGTGGGTAAAAATGAGAGAGGACAGAGGAGAATGGCCAGGCAGGTTCAAGCTGACAGGAAGGTGACAATAACTCATATAACCACTCGTTACAACAATGCTGTGCAGAAGAGCATTTCTGAATGCACAACACTTCAAACCTTGTGCTACAACAGCGGCAGATCAGAAATATACACTCTGGCCACACCGAAGAAAGTGGCCACTGAATGTACGTCCTCTAGTATTCTATTACTATTCTCCTCACCACTTACCACATCTGAAGGATGTATTCCCTACAAATTACATAAATTCTGCCCTGCACACCAGGCCTTGCCAGTAACACATGCTAACACGAAAGATCCCCCAATGTTCGGTCATTTTATCACATCCTTCCTAAAAATCTTACCACTTTTTTCAAATTATTTTTTCTGTTCCAAGTTGATACAGGTAGCCTTTAGTTTTAAACTTTGCCCTCTCACTGTGGAGACATCCAAGATTCATTTCACAGTGTTTCAAGTTCACTTTCCTTGTAAGTTTGCTGACAGAAACCTTGAGTTTGTCATCATTTTAAAATCTTCACACCTTCCCTAGTCCAATTGTCATTTCTCACGATGGTGCAACAAACCTCTGGCTTGAAACTACATCATATGTTTGAAGTAGAAGAACCTGGCTGTTTTCATTGGTAACTGAGGAGGAACACACCCAACTGTGCACTTAGCAAGGGAAAATAGAGAAGATGTTACCATTCCTTTCTGTAAGGTTCAAGACAAATTTCTAATTTTCACACCTGGATAGGGTGACCGAGTATATAACTCTGAAAATGTTACATAATTATATTAAACAATTTGTGACATTAGCACTCCCAACTTCCTTGTCTCTTCAAGCCAGACAGACACAGCAACTCTCGGGTACAGCCGACATTCCAACCTGAATAATGATGTCATGTCACTAAAAATAAAAGGACTAAATTTGAGGAAGAAGATATGAAAACCATGACTAGAATTATAAAAGATCAGTCGCAAGTAGTTCAAACTTCTAGTGTTTATAAAGACAATTTACACTATAGCTCAGAGCTATAGTGTAAATATGTGCAAACATATTCATGTTGAACAGCTGCATTACAGGGTTACTGCAGTAGTCCCTCAAAATTACATATAGTTTTCTTATCAGTTTTGTTTCAACAAAATAGTCCACAAGACATAACAGCAGAATTAGGCTATTTGGCATATTCAGTATAGCTCAACCATTGCTCATTTATTTTCCCTCACAACTCTATCCTTGTGCCTTATCTCCGTAACCATACTTACCAAAAAACCCATCAACCTTCACTTTAAACATATCAAATGACCTGGCCTCTACACCTCTCTGTGGCAATGAATTCCACACCCTCTGGTTGAAGGAATTCCTCATATCCGTCCCTCTTGTCCTAAACTCTCCCACTATTGGAAACATCCCCTCAACATCCACTCTATCTTGCTTTCCCAAAATTCATTAGGTTTCAATGAGAAAACACCACCCCCACTGCATTCTTCTAAACTTCAGTGAGTGCAAGCCCATAGTCATCAAACATTCCACATATATTAACCTTCCATTCCTGGATCATTCTTGTGAACCTCCACTAGACCCTCTCCAATGCCAGCAAGCCTTTCTTAGATAAGGGGCCCAAACCTTCTCACAGTACTCCAAATGCAATCTGACCAATGCAATTCAAAACCTGAGCATTATATCCTTGCTTTTGCATTCTAGTCCTCTCGAAATGAATGCTAACATTGCATTTGCCTTCATTACTACCGACTCAACCTGCAAGTTAACCTTTAGGGAATCCTGCATGAGGACCTCCCCCACCCCCCGCCAAGTCCCTTTGCACCTTCAATTTCAGAACTTGCTTCCCATTTAGAAAATAATCTGTACTTTTATTCCTTCTACCAAATTGGGTAACCACACACTTCTCATACAATTCACTTGCTGTATTCCATCTACCTCTTCTTTAGCCATTCTCCTCACCTACCCAAATCCTTCTGCCATCCACCTGCTTCCTCAACACTGCCTCCCCCTCCACCTATCTTTGTATCATCAACAAACTGGGCCACAAAGACATCAATTCCATCATCCAGATCATTAACATATAACGTTAAAAGTAGCTGACCCTACCTTAGCCCCTCTGCAACACCACTAGTTGCCAGGAGCCAACCAGAAAAGACTTTACTCCCATTCTTTCTTTCCAGCCAGTCAGCCAAACTTCTGTCCATGCTAGTACCTTTCATGTCCTACCATGGGCTCTTATTTTGTGCTGTTGTCAAAGTCCATCTGAAAATTCAAGTAAAGAACATCCACTTACTCTCCTTTGTCTATCCTGCCTATTATTTCCTCAAAGAATTCCAAAAGATTTGTCAGGCAAGATCTCCCCTTAAGGAAACCATGCTGATGGCAGCCTATTTTATTGTGTACCTCCAAGTACCCCAAAACCTCATTCTTAATAATAACTCCCATACCTTGCCAATCACTGAAGTCAGATTATCTGGCCTATAATTTCCTGAGTTTTGCCTCCCTCCTTCTTAAAGAGTGGGGTGACTCTTGTGATTTTCCTGTCCCCTGGAACCATTCCAGAACCTAATGATTTTTGAAAGATTATTACTAATGTGTCCCCGATATCTTTAGCTACCTCTTTCAGAACTCTGGGCTGTTGTCCTTCAGGTCTGGGTGATTTATCCAACTTCCAACCTTTCAGCTTCCCAGGCTCCTTGAATAATAGTAAGCACGCTCACTTCTGCTTCCTGACACTCCTAAATTTCTAAAAAGCTACTGATGTGTTCCACAATGAAGCCTGATGCAACATCTTCAGTTCATCTGCCATTTCCTTGTTCCCTAATTCTACCTCTCCAGCATCATTTTCCGGCAGTCACTGTCCCTGTTGTCTCTCATTTACTCTGAACAGTACTTAAAATTGCACCACTACAAAATATCATGCAAAAGTCTGCTTCCATTAATCAAGCTAAATGTTCAGCCTACAGCGTATAATGACGAGCACAGCAGGAAAAAGTACTGGTCTGGTAAATCATGCAATTGCAGTGCAATCATAAAATACTCTTCTCTCGATTAAAAATGGCAATCTTATTTTTTATGATAAATATTAATATGCAGTAGGATCTGCCCGTGCTTCCTATGATTTTGTCATCCAGTTGAAATAATACATTAATTTATAATACATTAATTATAAAATAAATTAATAAAGTTACCTGTTATCAGTAAGATGGAATGATTGATATAGGAATCTTCATTGAAAATTAATAACCCTGCAAAAGAAATAAAGAACCATATTAATAAATCCACCTTATGCAGTTCTTAGATCTATAGTTACCACAGTTTTATATTGACTCAGTACTGTGTGAACAAATAACTTGATAAAGAACACGTTCCCGAAAACTCCCACAGGAAACCAGGATGATTTATTTCTTATCCTGCAGTGACTGGTTTTAATAATTGATGTATATAATTCTCTGCAATTCACAAAACCCTCACTTCTGTTCTCCTTTCCAAATGCGACATGGTTTCACTATCGAGTGCAAAAACTGAAGGGTAAATCAAGAGGTACCCAATAAAAAAAGAGGGTCACTCTTCATAAAGAGCAGGCATGTTAGTGAAAAACAAAATTTTATTTTTATGTCAATGGAATATAAAAGGTAAATTCCATAAAATGCTTGTTTACTTTTATCCAGCACTGAGCTTGGCCTTGAAAGTGTTGTTTTGGAAAATTTCGAATTAAATATAATAATTGATCCAAAAATAGTTACAAAAGTGGCAATTCACAGCATCGTTTGTGCTAAACTTCCACGTGTAACATTCATAATCCAGAATGGAAAACTGAACTCCACCTCGTTTTATTAAGGAAATCTGCTGCGATTTGTAAAATGAAAGATATTTACCAGCAACACTCAGTTCCATTCTATGCCTGTGCTTTATCCTTTAAAATTGCTGCAGGAGAAGCAAAGGAGCAGTCATTTTGTATGGGACTTGTGCTGTGACATCAATAAGTTCTACACCAGCGACCTCACAAACAGGGAGACCAAGACACAGTCAAACAACCATCCTGATACTAAAACAGCAGGAAGCATCACCATACAAGCCATCTGTCCCAAGCTACTTCTAAATACCAACTTTGACAAAAAGAGCACCCCAGCCGACAAGTGTATCAGTAATTTTTGTTCTGAACATATGATTTGCATTGCAATTCAGCAGAATATAATTACCTGTGAAAACAAAAGTTTGCAGTAGTTTTGAATTCTTTAGTTTCACTCATTTCATTTCCATGCAGCTGGAAAGCAGACCATACCCAACAACTGTGAAAGTACAACACTAGTCTATCTCTAGGCAACCCAAAAAGACACTGGGAGAAGATCCTTGGAAACCAATAATTTAAGTTCCAACATGTTCCAAATGACTTTTTTTTATATAAGCTTTTAAAAACCAACAGACGGCAACTAAAAAAGTTATTAAGAAGGTAAAGATGGAATAAGAAAATAAGCTAGCCAATAACATTAAAACGTATACCAAAAGTTTCTTCAGTTACATAAATTGTGAAAGAGCGGCAACAGTGAATATCAGACTGCTGGAAAATGATGCTAGAGAGGTAGCAATGGGGCATAATGAAATGGTAGACGAACTGAATAAGTATCTTGCATCAGTCTTCACTGTGCAAGACACTAGTAGTATGGTGGAAGTTCCAGGTGTCAGGAGGCATGAAGCCTGCGAAGTTACCATGACCGGAGAGATGGTCCTTAAGAAACTAAAAGGTCTGAAGGTAGATAAGTTACCGGAACCAGATGTTTACACCCCAGAGTTCAGAAAGTGCTGACTGAAGAGATCATGGAGACATTAGTAATTCAAGAATCACTTAATTCTGGAATGGTTCTGGAAGATTGGAAAATTGCAAATGTCACTCCACTCTTCTTACATTACATGTCAATGATTTGGATGATGGAATCGATGGCTTTGTTGCAAAGTTTGCAGACAATATGAAGATAGGTGGAGGGGCAGGTAGTTTTGAGGAAGTAGAGAGGCTACAAAAGGACTTAGGCAGATTAGGAGAATGGGCAAAGAAATGGCAGATGGAATACAATGCTGGGAAGTGTATGGTCGTGCACTTTGGCAGAAGAAATGAAAGGGTTGACTAATTTCTAAATGGAGAGAAAATACAAAAAACTGAGGCACAAAGGGACTTGGGAGTCCTTGTGCAGGATTCCCTCAAGGGTAATTTGCAGGTTGAGTCCGTGATGAGGAAGGCAAATGCAATGTTAGCATTAATTTAAGACAACTAGAATATAAAAGTAAGGATGTAATATTCAGGTTTGTTAAAGCACTGGTGAGGCCTCACTTGGAGTATTGTGAGCAGTTTTCACTGGCTTGTATTCACTGGAATTCAGAAGAATAAGGGGGGGACCTCATTGAAACCTATCTAATGGTGAAAGGTCTTGGATGTGGACGGTATGTTTCCTATGGTGGGACAGCCTAAGACCCAAAGACACAGCCTCAGAATAGAGGGGTGCTCTTTGAGAACAGAAATGAGGAGTAATTTCTTTAACCAGAGAGTGGTGAATCTGTGGAGGCCAAGTCTTTATGTATATTTAAGGCAGAGATGACAGTTTCTTGATTGGTCAGGGCATGAAGAGATACTGGGAAAAGGCAGAATACTGGAGCCGAGAGGAAATTGGATCAGCCATAATGAAATGGCGGAGCAGACTCGATGGGCCAAATGGCCTAAATCTGCTCATATATCTTATGGTCTCATGTGGTTCACGTACCACCCTCGATAATAGGTCAATATTGACAACAGATTATTTTGCAGGGTTTTCAAGGAATGCTCTCAGATTAATCTCACTTGGCCAACATTTACTTCTGATCTACTGAGACACATCTACATGCATGATCCACATGCAAAACTCCAGAGTTGCCTAAGAAAGTCCTCTACATAGAATTTTAAACATGGAATTATGTAGAGCAATATCATGAGATTAGACATGAACAATAATGTTGAAATGTCTTAAGCACCCTAGATTTTTTTAAATATGGTTTCATATAGTATGGCCTCCATAGACCCCTGATCCCAAAAGCATCAATGCTGTCTGGGATTTTCTAGAGAGACAGAAGTCTGCAGAAGAATTGTGGTAAGTTCTCCAAGATGCCTGGAACAACCTACTAGCTAATTTTCACTGCATGACAGTGTCCTAAGAGAATTAATGCAGTTTTAAAGGCAATGGATGGCCACCAAATATTGATTTGATTTCATTTTTTTTTAACTGTTTACTGCTCTTTATAGTAATTTTTTGATATTTAGAAACTTTCCAATTCATTATTTTTGAAAGCATATTTGCTTTAGCATTCTTTTTTAGCATGTGCCTAAGACTTTTGCACAGTATTGTAGTTAAATTTCAAATCCCATTTAAATTCAGCTAGACATCTTGAAAATACTTGAGCAACACACACATAATGCTGGAGGAGCTCAACAGGTAGCATCAATGGAAACGAATAAATAGTCAATATTTCTGACTGAACTCCATCTTCAAGACTGGAAGGAAGGGGGAAGCTACCAGAATAAAATGGTAGGGGAGGAGAAGGAGGCTAGCTGGAAAGTGACTGGTGGGGGGGGGGGTGCGGGGGGAGCCAGGTGGATGGAAAAGCTAAAGGGCTGGAGATGAACAAATCGGATAGGAGATGAGAGTGAACCGTGGGAGAAAGGGAAGGAAGGGCACCAGAAGGAGGTGACAGGCAGGTGAAAAGAGGTAAGAGGCCAAAGTGGGAAACAGAAGAGGGAAGGACAGAATTATTTATTTTACTACAGGAAGGAGAAATCCATGTTTATGCCATCAGCTTAAAGGCTACCTAATGGAATATGATGTTGCTCCTCTACCCTGAGAGTGGCCTCATCATGGAAACGGAGGTGGTCATGGACCAACAAATGGGAATGGGAATAGGAGTTAAAATGGTTAGCCACGAGGAAATTTCAATCTAAGTGGATGGAGTGGCAGTGTTTGCAAGCACGGTTCCCCAATTTACATTGGATTTCACCAATGCAGAGGAGGCCGCATCAGGTAAAATACAGGCAAAACACTTGTTTGCCTGTAGCATCCAGTACAGGTTGCTGCCCAAATAGCAGAATTTCACACGACATTTTCCAAAAGACATCAATAAGCCGATGCCATTACAAATCGTTTAGTGCATGAGGGAATAAACTGAGGTGCCACATTGCTCATTGCTGGCTTGTGTGTTCTAATCTGTATTTTCAACTAATGTACTAATCAGTCCAATTATTTCTCCTGTATTTGTAATTATTACCAGCAGAGCCACCATCGTGCTAATGCTTCACCATTCCTCCCCTCCAGAAGAAATCGGAGAAAGCAACAGGAAAAAATATGAGCTGCAGGCCCCTCAAGCCAGCCCAATCTTTCAATGTGATCATGGCCGATTTCTGCTGGTCTTGGCTCCTTTCCTATTCTCATTTTGTACAATGCTCAATTCTTCGATCTTTCAAACATTTATCCATCTCCATCTTCAATTTATCTAATGGCTTGACCTCAACCACCTTTGGGGGCAGAGAATTCCAGAGATCCACTATCCTCAAAGATTCACTTCAGTTGACTTAAAAAAGAAAACATTATTTTATTCAAATTACCATTGCAATCAGGATGTTTCCACAATAATTCCAACAACATGGTAAACCTTCCTTGCTAGCAACCATCCCCACATCATATTCTTGATTTGCAACTTAAGAAATATGTGCAAAAACAAGAGTATTCAATCTCTCATGCATCATGCATCATTTAGTATGACATAATTTATCATTCATCTCAACACTATTTTCCTGACTTACCCCAGGATATTCCTTTAATATCCTGAAAGCTTTTGATATCTACCTCCACAGCTCTCTGGGAGTGTGCACTGCAAAACTTCACCACCTTGTGTGAAAAAAAATCTAAACAACAGGAATTCTGCAGATGCTGGAAATTCAAGCAGCACACATCAAAGTTGCTGGTGAACGCAGCAGGCCGGGCAGCATCTGTAGGAAGAGGTGCAGTCGACGTTTCAGGCCGAGACCCTTCGTCAAGACTCCTGACGAAGGGTCTCGGCCTGAAACGTCGACTGCACCTCTTCCTACAGATGCTGCCTGGCCTGCTGCGTTCACCAGCAACTTTGATGTGAAAAAAAATCTCTTCACTTCAGTTCTTTATGGCCTGTGCTTGTGTTCATAAATCTTTGCACGTGGCAGTGCAGAGTCACAAAACATGTGCTGAGACATCAGATCATGCAATGTCACCTCAACTTCAATGACAAATGAAACACATTTGAAAACCAGAGACCTGCTGCATGTTGCATAATCTAACATTTCCCCTTCTAGGTCCTCCAAGCATCTAACTTGCTAAATTGTGAAGTTAAGCATATTGTCCAAGCACGCGCCATGGAATCTGATGGCATACAAATGCAAGACTGGATACCTTTTATAGGTTTATAATCAGAAACGAAGCCAATGCAGTTTGGGGATCCCCTCATGAACCTCAGATACTTCACAATACTAGAGGTCGGCTTCAGTGAAACTTCATTGAGATGTGGACAAATTATTTTTCTTGCCCAAGTTGACATTACAGAGCATAGGACTTCTGGCTGCTTGCCCTCCTGCTCAAGAATGTTCTGCAACCACTCAAAGATATACTGGACACACTAGGATGTCCCACCAACAACACAGGTTTGAAATGTGAAGAACACATATAAAATGCTGGAGGAAACCAGCAGTTTAGGCAGCATTTATGGAGGGAAATAGACAGTTGACATTTTGGGCTGAGAACTTTCATCTGGATATCCAACTGCAAAATTGGCTACGTTCCCTCATCTCCTGTCTCAGGCAAAGAAAGGGCACAAGGAATAAAAGCCATTGATAATGCAAGGCATTTTCATTTGAGGTATTACAAGTATCCCAGAATCACGATCTCAAACTGAACATTCAATGATCCACCTCAAACAATAGGCTCATCTTAGTTTCTCAGCGATAAGATCTGAGCATTACACATTTGAGCCACAGAATATAGTTCCTGTATTAAGCAGTGGTTAGGCCACAACTGATTATTGCATTAAATTCTGGTCACCACACATTAGGAAACATTCAAGTGTGAGAAGGTGTGCAGGAAAGATCAACTGCCACAAACCTGCCTGTCCAGATAAACCTATTGTCTCAGCTTGCTCCTGCCCCACCGAACTCATTTCCACATACCTCAACACTGTTTTATCCCCCCTTGTTCAATCCCTTCCTATGTTCGTGACACTTCTCACGCTCTGAATTTTTTTTTGATGATTTTAAATTCCCTGGCCCCCACCACTTTACTTTCACCATGGATGTCCAGTCCTTATATACTTCCATCCCCCAGCAGGAAGGTCACAAAGCTCTTCGCTTCTTTTTGGATTCCAGACTTAACCAGTTCCCCTCTACCACCACTGTGCTCCGTCTAGCGGAATTAGTCCTTACTCTTAATAATTTCTCCTTTGGCTCCTCCCACTTCCTCCAAACTAAGGTGTAGCCATGGGCACCCGTATCGGTCCCAGCTATGCTGGCCTTTTTGTTGGCTTTGTGGAACAATCCATGTTCCAAGCCTATACTGGTATCTGTCCCCCACTTTTACTTCGCTACATCAAGGGCTGCATTGGTGCTGCTTCCTGCACGCATGCTGAGCTCATTGACTTCATTAACTTTGCCTCCAACTTTCACCCTGTCCTCAAGTTTACCTGGTCCATTTCCCACACCTCCCTCCCCTTTCTTCATCTTTCTGTCTCTATCTCTGGAGACAGCTTATCTACTCATGTCTACAATAAGCCTACGGACCCTCACAGCTACCTGGACTACTCCTTTTCCCACCCTGTCTCTTGCAAAAATGCCATCCCCTTCTCGCAATTCCTCCGTCTCCGCCGCATCTGCTCTCAGGATGAGACTTTTCATTCCAGGACGAAGGAGACGTCCTCCGTTTTTAAAGTAAGGGGCTTCCCTTCCCAACTCTGCTCTCAAACGCATCTCTCCCATTTCACGCACATCTGCTCTCACCCCATCCTCCCGCCACCCTACTAGGAATAGGGTTCCCCTTGTCCTCACCTACCACCCCACCAGCCTCCGGATCCAACATATAATTCTCCATGACTTCTGCCACCTCCAACGGGATCCCACCACTAAGCACATCTTTCCCTCCCCCTCTCTCTGCTTTCCACAGGGATCGCTCCCTACGCGACTCCCTTGTCCATTCGTTCCCCCCCTCCCTTCCCACCGATCCCCCTCTCGCACTTATCCTCGTAAGCGGAACAAGTGCTACACATGCCCTTACACTTCCTGCCTTACCACCATTCAGGGCCCCAGACAGTCCTTCCAGGTGAGGCGACACTTCACCTGTGAATCGGCTGGGGTGATATACTACGTCCGGTGCTCCCAATGCGGCCTTCTATATATTGGCGAGAACCGACACAGGCTGGGAGACCGTTTCGCTGAACACTTACGCTCTTGTCCACCGGAGAAAGCAGGATCTCCCAGTGGCCACACATTTTAATTCCACGTCCCATTCCCATTCTGGTATGTCTATCCACGGCCTCCTCTACTGTCAAGATGAGGCCACACTCAGGTTGGAGGAAGAACACCTTATATTCCAGCTGGGTAACCTCCAACCTGATGGCATGAACATTGACTTCTCTAACTTCTGTTAATGCCCCACCTCCCCTTTGTACCCCATCTGTTATTTATTTATTATTATTAATTTTTTTCCTCTCTCTCTCTCCTTTTTCTCCCTCTGTCCCTCTCACTATACTCCTTGCCCATCTCCCCTCCCCCTTTCTTTCTCCCTAGGCCTCCTGTCCCATAGATAGATAGATAGATAGACATACTTTATTGATCCCGAGGGAAATTGGGTTTCATTACAGTTACACCAACCAAGAATAGAGTATAAATATAGCAATATAAAACCATAAATAATTAAATAATAATATGTAAATTATGCCAGATGGAAATAAGTCCAGGATCAGCCCATTGGCTCAGGGTATCTGACCCTCCAAGGGAGGAGTTGTAAAGTTCGATAGCCACAGGCAGGAATGACTTCCTATGATGCTCAGTGTTGCATCTCGGTGGAATGAGTCTCTGGCTGAATGTACTCCTGTGCCCAACCAGTACATTATGTAGTAATCCTCTCATGATCCTCTCATATCCCTTTTGCCAATCAACTTTCCAGCTCTTAGATCCATCCTCTCCCTCCTGTCTTCTCCTATCATTTCAGATCTCCCCCGCCCCCTCACTTTCAAATCTCTTACTATCTCTTCTTTCAGTTAGTCCTGACGAAGGGTCTCGGCCCAAAATGTTGTCTGTACCTCTTCCTATAGATGCTGCCTGGCCTGCTGCATTCACCAGCAATTTTTGTGTGCGTAACATGGGGTTAATTATTGGAGATCGCCTTTTAAATGTACATATTCATTAAAGTGGTTTGCATAAAGAGAAGCTGTTCCTGTTTACATACAGTTGAAGGAACAGAATTTGAAAAGAAAAAAATGCAGCTGTGCATCAGTTGAGGACTGGAAGAGGAGAATGAAATTTGAAGGCGGAATTAAAAGGACCATCTTATTTTCAAAAGGGAGTGGATATACACTGGAACCCACTGCCAGAAGGGTACACTCACATTATGGAAAGGTTGCCTTCTTCAAGAAATGTCCATATTACTATTTTCCATAATATGAACCCTGGAAAAAAATTGACAAAATTTCTTGTTTCTTTCACACTGTGTTTATTTAATTTTCTTTATTCTAGCATAAATTCACTAATTGTGACTGTGTACTGGTTTCAATTTTTTTCCAAGTGATTTGTGAGATGCACTGTATGATGCATAGGACTGTCTCCAAAGAGCAGAGAATGAAACCAAGTGGAGGGTTTTACCAACTGTTGGCAGAGACCTGATGGGCTGAATGGCCTCTGTTTGTGTTTTAAGATTTCCATTTTGCCAGGCCACCCATTGCTATAAATAGCATTCTGAAGAAAACAAAAGCAGCAGAAACCAGTATGAGCAGTCACATTTTCAGACTTATTTTATGCAATGCCAAAGAGCAATATAATATTAAAAACTGATAACACAGCTATAGAACTGTAGCACTAATCCCCTCACAAAAGAGTACTTTTTCATTGATCAAAACCTTGACCTGGAAAAACCATTCATTACTGTCATTCAGAGCCAGGAATAATTGGTGACAGCAGAAACAGAAATATTGGATGTGCCAAGAGGCAATTTGAGAAATCTTTTGGTAACAGTGCTTTCACTATAAATATGTGGTCAAAAAGAAGGAGCAATTCCATCACACTCTTTTCAAAACATTAACCACGAGCAATTTTAGGATGTAATGGAGTGGAAACGAACAGGTTTGAACAGTTAGTGAAACCTATAAGAATCAAGCCATTCAGATCCACACAACTCCCAGGGAAGCAATTCCAATAGTCCACTGGCCTGATCCTTCACCCAGTCCTTGACCCTCTGCAACTTATTCTGCATCCTTAAATTGCCCTTTTGATTCTTTTCACCATTAGTGTGCATAAATGGTAAATATACCTTCACCAATTAACTGACCAGCATGTCTTTAAGATGTGGTAGGAAAAAAAAAGGGCATCATAAAGAAACACACACTGTCACAGAAAGAATGTGCAAACTTTGTACAGAGAGCACCCAAGGTCAGGCAGGGCCAAACCCGGGAACTCACTTTCTCAGTTTCTATCAGAACTAGCCGGTTTACATGTGATATTGGCTCAGTACAAGCATGCCCTACAGCTCAGCATTTTGCAATTTTAACAGTCATTTATATTCTCACGCTCAACAACCCTAACTTGATAACTCCCACATCACTTTTACATTTACATTTCCAATAATTCCATCATTTTCATCCGAGAGACAGGTCCGAATGCCAACCCTGACCCCATCAGAGGTACAAAGATATTCCCTTTTGCTTATCCATCCTCTTCCAACACACATCTCCTCTATAAACTGAAAACCAGCTTGTTTTCTCTCCCAGTTTGAATGAAGGATCTTCAAACTAATTTGTCAATTCTCTTTCTTTTCACATACACTGCCCAACCTGCTGGGCATTTCTGGCACTTTTTACTTTTATTTTAGATTTCAAGCATTTGGAATATTTTGAATTTCATCCAGGTCTTGTTATAGGCAGGCAAGGACTGTTTCATTTTCTGATGAATTGCAAACTGAATTGAACCATCTGTTATCAAGCCATCACCTTGGTGATTACTCATGTAAATAAGTTATGAATAAAGAAATAAAATATTTTTACAGGAAGAAAACCCTACCATGTGCATGCATGTTGTGACGAGAATACACATAAAATTAAGATGTTTGCTGGCCTGGGTTAGCATCAGTGGCATCAGCAGTTGGTCTGCCACCTGTCCTCAGGGGAAGGAGAGATAAGGAACAATGAAGCAGCATCTGGAGATGTGTAATGAAGGGACGGGAGAGAGAGCTGTCTGGAACGGCTCCCCTTTGAACCCTGAACTGTTTGAAGTGATGAACAGGCAATACCCCAGCAGGGGGATAAAAAGGGACAGGTTTGCTAAGGCAGGACACACACACGACACCCGAGGTAACGAGACCCTGGGAGCGGTGCACCTCTCACGAGTCGGTGGGAAGTACCAGGCCACAAACGCACAGGGTGGAAAGGTACGATCAGCGGGAACCCGGTGTGTGTCCACCCTTGCTTGGGTGCCGGGTTCACTGCAGAGGATCGACCGCATCTGGAGGAGGGGTCACAGTCGGTGACCTCAGGTGACATCACAAAGGACCCGCCCGGAAGCTGCTTGTGAGCAATATCGCCGGTCTGTGAGTGGAAGCCGTTCTGAATGATCATTCGTTCTTGTACTCTCTCTCCTTCCCCCCACATTGTCCATCGCCATGGCAACGATTACTGCAAACTGAACTAAATTGGACTGAACTTTGTGTCACTTTGAAATTGGTCATTTACCCCTAGACAACGATAGAGCTTGATTGATGCTGTTATCTTAATTCTGTGCACATGTGTGTTTATCATTGCTGAACTGTTGCATTTATTATCCTTTCGATTACTGTGTTGCTTGTTTCTTTAATAAAACTTTCTTAGTTCTAGTAATCCAGACTCCAACTGAGTGATCCATTTCTGCTGGTTTGGCAACCCAGTTACGGGGTACGTAACAATATGTATACCAATACACATAGACATAAGCACACAAATACATGGAAATAGAAAATGAGTTATTCTGTTAACAATCTTAACAAAGCTGAAATATGTATTTAAGTGCTATTTATATAAAATAATAATTACAAAATGAAACATGATCAGTACTATCAAATTCAAATTTGTTAACTTTTCAATTAAGGCCATTTTCCATGCTTATATTATCATGTACAAGTTATGAATTCCCCCTCCTTTTTATGGTTGCACTAATTTAAAAATTGCTGTTAACCTACAAGAGCTTTGAAATTCTCATCACATTATTTGTGAAGATGTGGCAAAAGCTTCTTGAAATGTACCTTATTTTCATCATTAAGGCTTGGTTCTGCAGAGACTAGAATCTGAGGACTGCAAGCTGTTTGATAACAATTTCCTGTCCCAATTAAGCAGCGTAGTGTCCCAAAAGAAATGGGTATTTTTTCAATTTGTTTTTGTTCTTTATGAGTTGTCCCAAATAAACAGCTGCCTGACTCACCAAAAACCAAATTAACTGGAATCCACTATATTTGCCAAAGGTAGGAATTGCAAGGGAAAGAAGCGCTGGAGATAAGTGAAAGTGGTACACACAAGTTGTTCAAATTTTATAACCTTCACTTAACACTTTTACTTTTAAAGAGTACCATCAGCCAGTACAAATAGACAATAAAATATCCTTCAACAATCCAATTCAACAACCCAAACTTTGTTCAACCTTACATGTTGCTGGCTCATTATATTAAAGAAACACTCTGGTGCAATTTGTTCAACAATCATTCTGATATTTCTAGCCATATTACAAAAGGAGATCAAGTGCATTTTCCTTTGGTATGTCCAGACATGCACCAAGGAAACAGATAAAACACTTATAGAGGTGCAGTGACCCAAATAATTGACTTCTCTTGAAATAGTTACAGAGATCTGATCTTTAATTCTCAAATGCACCATTAATTTAAGCTAAGTCCTGCACCAAGGAATTATGGTTTTCATCTTTCACACTCCCTGCCTGCTCAGAGCTCAGATAAGTGCACAAGTGATTTCACTAAGAAGCTCAAACTGAATTTCTACTCTTTGACCTCTAGGCTACTAGAATTAAATCAGAGCCTATTTGTTATTCATTCTCATGAAAATTCTGTATCATCTTTCCACTGTCCTGTAACTTGTACAATAAGCCAATGAGGAGCATTCTCCGCATCCCTACATGTATATTAATTCAGTGGAACATGTAACTGTTTTGATGTTTTAATGGGCTTGAGCTACCATACTGATTTAAAAGCTCCAGGTAAAAAATGAGTACTGAAAAGGGAAGCTGTCGAGAAACAAAATCTGCCAGCAGGTAAAATATAATCTACGTATTCAGCTGCCAAAGACCCAAAATGATGTGTTTTGCAAGAATTGTGAAATAGATTAGGTAAAAACTGAATGCATATGGAGTGTCAATCATAGAAAAATTCATCATGAGTTACCAGATGTTGAAAAGTAAGGTCAACAAAGCAATCACTAATGCTTGGCATATGGAATTGAATACGGGATCTTCAGGGTGAATGACTTGAGGACAAAAATGGGTTCTCTTGAGGTGCAGTAACACATTAAAACCTCTATCAGAAGGCAAAAGATCATCAGGCAGTTTATGGTGGCCAGCTGGAGAAATATTTATAAAACTTTGCTTTAATATTGCATCTGAGTAGAACTCCTCTCAATGCAACTACAGCTTAAAACACTGAAAGTTTTGAGTAAGACCAATATAAAAACAAAGAAAACATAGAAAAGCAAAAAAAAGGACACTACGATTTATAAACTACCAGCTGCCTACCCACCCAAGTCCAGCAAATAATTTCAGCTACAGTGCACCTTTGCTAACTAGTGTTTTGATTGTTGGGTTGCTTAAATAAACTTGCAGTTATTTTACCAGTAAGCTTTGCAATGCAATTCATTGACTGGCAATATGCCAATACTTAACAAATGTTGGAAGGTTTAATAGCCAAGGTTAGCCCAACTGAAATAAAACAGCTGGACAGTTTACAAAAGCAACTTCACCAACACTAGGATTATGCATAATTTAACAGTGATTTCTTTCAAATGCAAACCTTTCATTGAAAAATTCGGGCTTCTCTCAGAGAAAGCCCTCTGGCTTCATTGTTTCGGAACAGTACTGCAACCAGTTGTGAAACCACAATAGTACAGGAGTAAGGCAAGAAACAATTGATGAGAAATCATCAATTGGAATGTTGCATACATTAAGCCCTACAATTAAAGTCAATGTTGTTATCGTCAACCAATTAAAACTTGCACCACTGGTTCAAGTGCGAGTAAAAACAATTTACTTCCGTTTAGACTTAGCACACACTTAGTATTGTCTGGAACTGGTCAGGAGATGTTGAACTAAATTCCCTTATATTTTAAACTTAAACATAGATGCAATCTTCACACTGCAGTAGTCATGCACTCTTCTCAGCCAATTCAACTCTAAGTTATTTATTACCACACTGCAAGATACTTCAGGAACCACAGAACAGAATATAAAAGCTCCATTAATGATGAAAACCAGTCAATTCTCAGTTTTATTTGGAGACACAAATTGATTGATAGATTGATTAATTGAGATGTGACAAGAAGCCAGAGCAGTTCCTGACAGCTTCGTCACTGCCCCTGAACAGAGTGGCTTGCTCGGTTACGTCAGAGTTACTATTGCAGTTAGTCTTAAATCTGAAGTAGGTTAGCCTGGGTAAGGCTGAGAGGCTTCTTCCCCTCAAGGACATTCTGGAATCAAGTTGATAATGGATTTGGATTTAGAGGAAACAGTGCTTTCATCGAGTCATGAATGATACTACAGGAAAGAAGAATAAGATAGGTAGGGGCTCTGAAGCATTATCACCATAGCTTTTGGTGAAGCCTATTTTTAATTAGTGTGCTATAATTAACAATTTTGAAAATGCAGGGGTTCATGCATGTAGAATTTAATTTAAACACCCTAATAAGACTGATTTATTTAGACTAAACCATATTATTTTAATATATTTGCAAAACCCTTATCACTATTATCAATGTTCTTCCTTAGTGTATAATTATATTCATTCTTCAGACTGGGGTTGTGTCTCTCAACTCTTTTTATAGGGTTTGCAAATGTGATATGTTTTCTCATCAGCACTCTCACCTGCCTACAAGTTTCCTAAAACCCTGCAACTAGTTAGGCTTGTCAATGGGAGTCGGAAGCCACAATGCAGACCCTGGGCTGTCACTTTGCAGGTGAACAGCACCACTGCCTGACAGTGTTTAAATCATTACAGCAAGCAAGCCTCACCTCAGCGAAAGAAAGAGCTGGAGGCAGGAGCTTACAACATTGATAACTACCCGGACAAGACCACAGCGCCAATGCTAGTAAATGAGATAAGCATAAACGGGTACTCGATTGTCAGTATGGACAAAGTAAGCAGAAGGAGTCATTTGTGTGCACTAAGACTCCATAAAAAAAAATAAAGGGATGAAAAGAAAATCAAAAGAAAGGGAAGGGAAGATGACAACAGAGACTCACTGACAAAGCATTATACTTAATGCCATATTTGTATCAGTCATCCATTTAATAGTCAGCATTCAAAGTTGTTTTTGCTGGTTGCATTTTTTTTATCCTATCCTTAATAGCAAGGGCATAGCCCCATCTGACCAAGAGTATAGTCCCATCTGACCAAGGAGGTCACATTAAGCAAACATAAAAACAGAGAAACTCAGCCATGAACAAGCTAACCCAACATCCTCCAGTCACCAAAATAAGAACACAAGACACAATCAAATTATTTTAATTTTCATACACTCCATTTATCGTGATAACAAACTGCAAATCGTCATATACTGTAGCAAAGTTGGCAGTGGGTGCTGGCAATAGACAAACCCAGAGCAGGGTATACCCAAGGTCAGACACTTTGACAGTTAAACACAACTGCACCTACCAATGTGCTGCTGCCTTCCTGCAGTGGATTGCCTTCCTTCCAGACACAAACTATTATTTCTCTCTTACCCCTTTATAATTAGCAATTCTCCCCTCTCCCAAATTCAGTGATTACATTATTGATTTTAGAAACATAGAAGTATAGAAAACCTACAGCACAATACACTCCCTCCAGCCCACAAAGTTGTGCCAAACATGTCCCTACCTTAGAAATTACGAGGCTTACCTATAGCCCTCTATTTTTCTAAGCTCCATGTACCAATCCAAAAGTCTCTTAAAAGACCCTATCGTATCCGCTTCCTCCACCGTTGCTGGCAGCCCATTCCACGCACTTACCACCCTCAGAGTAAAAAACTTACCACTGACGTCTCCTCTGTATCTACTCCCTAGTACCTTAAACCTGTGTTCTCTTGTGGCAACTATTTCAGCCCTGAGAAAAAGCCTCTGACTATTCACATGATCAATGCCTCTCATCATCTTATACACCTCTGTCAGGTCACCTCTCATCCTCCGTTGCTCCAAGGAGAAAAGGCCGAGTTCACTCAACCTATTCTCATAAAGGCATGCTCCCCAATCCAGGCAACATCCTTGTAAATCTCCTCTGCACCCTTTCTATGGCTTCCACATCCTTCCTGTAGTGAGGCGACCAGAACTGAGCACAGTACTCCAAGTGGGGTCTGACCAGGGTCCTATATAGCTGCAACATTACCTTTTGGATCCTAAATTCAATTCCACGATTGATGAAGCCCAATACACCGTATGCCCTCTTAACCGCAGAGTCAACCTGCGCAGCTGCTTTCGCGTCCTATGGATTCGGACCCCAAGATCCCTCTGATCCTCCACACTGCCATTAATACTTACCATTAAGTCTTACCATTAACGCTATATTCCATCATCATATTTGACCTACCAAAATGAACCACTTCACACTTAACAACGTCAGAGTTGCTGGTGAATGCAGCAGGCCAGGCAGCATCTCTAGGAAGAGGTACAGTCGACGTTTCCGGCCCAGACCCTTTGTCAGGACTAACTGAAAGAAGAGATAGTAAGAGATTTGAAAGTGGTAGGGGGAGGGGGAGATCCAAAATGATAGGAGAAGACAGGAGGGGGAGGGATGGAGCCAAGAGCTGGACAGGTGATTGGCAAAAGGGATATGAGAGGATCATGGGACAGGAGGCCTAGGGAGAAAGAAAAAGGGGGGAGGTAAAACCCAGAGGATGGGCAAGGGGTATAGTCGGAGGGACAGAGAGAGAAAAAGGAGAGAGAGAAAAAGAATGTGTGTATATAAATAAATAATGGATGGGGTATGAGAGGGAGGTGGGGCATTAGCGGAAGTTTGAGAAGTCAATGTTCATGCCATCAGGTTGGAGGCTACCCAGACGGAATATAAGGTGTTGTTCCTCCAACCTGAGTGTGGCTTCATCTTTACAGTAGAGGAGGTCGTGGATAGACATATCAGAATGGGAATGGGACGTGGAATTAAAATGTGTGGCCACTGGGAGATCCTGCTTTCTCTGGCAGACAGAGCGTAGGTGTTCAGCGAAATGATCTCCCAGTCTGCGTTGGGTCTCGCCAATATATAGGAGGACACATCGGGAGCACCGGACGCAGTATATCACCCCAGCTGACTCACAGGTGAAGTGTCGCCTCACCTGGAAGGACTGTCTGGGGCCCTGAATGGTGGTAAGGGAGGAAGTGTAAGGGCATGTGTAGCACTTGTTCCGCTTACAAGGATAAGTGCCAGGAGGGAGATCGGTGGGGAGGGATGGGGGGGACGAATGGACAAGAGAGTCACATAGGGACTGATCCCTGTGGAAAGGGGGGGGGAGGGAAAGATGTGCTTAGTGGTGGAATCCCATTGGAGGTGGCAGAAGTTACGGAGAATAATATGTTGGACCTGGAGGCTGGTGGGGTGGGTAGGTGAGGACAAGGGGAACCCTATTTCTAGTGGGGTGGCGGGAAGATGGAGTGAGAGCAGATGTACATGAAATGGGGGAGATGCGTTTAAGAGCAGAGTTGATAGTGGAGGAAGGGAAGCCCCTTTCTTTAAAAAAGGAGGACATCTCCCTCGTCCTGGAATGAAAAGCCTCATCCTGAGAGCAGATGCGGCAGAGACGGAGGAATTGCGAGAAGGGGATGGCATTTTTGCAAGGGACAGGGTGAGAAGAGGAATAGTCCAGATAGCTAGCTCTTCTTTCAGTTAGTCCTGACGAAGAGTCTCGGCCCGAAACATCAACTGTACCTCTTCCTAGAGATGCTGCCTGGCCTGCTGCGTTCACCAGCAACTTTGATGTGTGTTGCTTGAATTTCCAGCATCTGCAGATTTCCTCGTGTTTGCACTTCACACTTATCTGGGTTGAACTCCATCTGCCACTTCTCAGCCCAGTTTTGCATCCTATCAACGTCCCGCTGTAACCTCTGATAGCCCTCCACACTATCCATAACACCTCCGACCTTTGTGTCATCAACAAACTGACTAACCCATCCCTCCACTTCCTCATCCAGGTCATTTATAAAAATTACGAAGAGTAAGGGTCCCAGAGGCACTCCACTGGTGACCAACATCCATGCAGAATATGGCCCATCTACAACCACTCTTTGTCTTCTGTGGGCAAGCCAGTTCTGGATCCACAAAGCAATGTCCCCTTGGATCCCATGCCTCCTTACTTTCTCAATAAGCCTTGCATGGGGTACCTTATCAAATGCCTTGCTGAAATCCATATACACTACATCTACTGCTCTTCCTTCATCAATGTGTTTAGTCACATCCTCAAAAAATTCAAAGAGGCTCATAAGGCACGACCTGCCCTTGACAAAGCCATTCTGACTATTCCTAATCTTATTATGCCTCTCCAAATGTTCATAAATCCTGCCTCTCAGGATATTTTCCATTAACTTGCCAACCACTGAGGTAAGACTCAATGGTCTATAATTTTCTGGGCTATCTCTATTCCCCTTCTTGAATAAAGGAACAACTTCCGCAACCCTCCAATCCTCCGGTGTATTTCCGCTACTTGTCTTTAATTAATCACTACCATAATTATGTTTAAAGTTCTTTGCCTTCACATGTACCAATTGACCTTCTCCAGCTAAAAATATCATAGGCAGGGATCTCCAATACCTCATTAAATCCAAATGTTCATTCTTTGGTCTTTTTCCAAGGAAGTCTCCAGCGTTGAGGATGATTTACTTCCACTCTAACTTCATGGGTCCCCAAGTAGTTGATGAGCTTAGTAGAGGACTAGTTAGTGCAGTTGGATCACATAATGCTTGAGGATCTGTATGGGCCCATTGCATTATCATCTACTCTTTACATTATTTGCACTTGGCCACCACGTATTCTCAAGTTTGCCCAAAGTTTTTCCAGATGCTCTTCCTCTAATTTGAATAATGAAGACAAGATATTCCCCAGAGGAGATTTGGAAACATAATGTATGCAAATGCAGACAGGATGCATCAGTGCGCTCCATTGACTGAGCAGTTCACAGAAAAGTTCTTTGTTATTCTTACCAAAGTTTCAAAGGCTCACCTTTTTTAATCAAAGTATGTACGCAGAATACAACTCTAAGATTCGTCTTCTCCAGGTAGCCATAAAATACAGAAAAACGATGGGAGTCATTTAGGGTACCCACCCGCACAAGAAAGATAAGAAACAAAACTTGAAAACTCCAAACTCCCTCAACTTCTCCCTCACACAAAAACTAACAGATCACCCACCGTGATATGGCAAACAATGCCTGTTCATACAGATAAGATGCACTGCGGGTTATTCATGAAGACTCTTGAACAGCATCTCCTGATCTGTGACATTTCCCATGAAAGGGACAAAAGCAAGGATGTTGAAAAGCATCTCCAAGTCACTCACCACTGTGAAACTATATTCCATTCCTTCAAGCTCCTTCATTCTCATTGCATCGAAACTTGAGAATTGTCAACTCAGCAGCAATGTGCAAACTACTGCACCAGGAGAACTGTAAAAGTTCAGCACCATTTTTCCAAGGACAAGGAAGGATGGGCAGTAAAATCTGGTGGCCTTGACAAATCCATATACATCCCATTAATGTTAATAAAAAGATATGCCCTTCAAAAAGGATTTTTTGTAGAGTTACTAGGAGTAGGAATATTTGCTATTATTTTTGAGTCTTCTGAAACAAGAAAGCCAACTCTAATCTGCCTGATGACTACACCAGGCTCAACTAATTCAGACCAAGTCACAGACCAATTCTGTACAGAATATTTACCTTGTATTATGAAGTTGCATCCAGTGAGATCAGAAAACCCCAAAGCAACAAGAGATGTGCAACAAAGTTCCTCTAACTTTGTTTTTCAGTGATTATATCACAGAAATATGCAGTATAGCTTGTCAGTACAATTACTACTTAATTGACCCTACAGTCATTCCCTGGTCTACTTCTTCCAAGAAACAAGCACCTCTTTTCTGTCCCAGCCATGAAAAGCTAAGGAGTTAATTTATATCTCAAGTCTTCTGCTCATTAATAAATGTATTATATCCCAAATAATAAAAAGCAGTACAATTTGCTGGAATCAATTAGATTCCCACTGACTAGGTTATTGTTTGAACGTAGACATTCACTATATTTTTCCAGCTGGGATGGTAATTTATCCCGTGAAATACCTAATTGGAGAGTAATCTGCTGACAAGAGATGGATCTAATTTCACTGTTCTTGCTGCAAAGAATCAACAAATCCACCTTTCAATCTCCTTTCCACAATGCCTGTTATTTATAACTTCAATGATATCAAACAGTGAATAAACACATATAAGACAAGTCACTTCAATAACTTCTGTCTTCATTATTGTAAGATTGGCTACAGTATGTTTTCAGTACTTTGGCTTTAGAGAGAAATATGTTCCACTTGCATGGAAGTTCATCAGTAGAGGGAAAATGTTTAGTTATCTGTTGGAATTCTGAGTTTAAGATGCATTCATATGGGGATAATAAATGTTGGTGCTATTTGTCCTTTGGACTGGATTTTATTCAGCCTTAAATTGAGACAGGAAAGGTGACAGAGTCATTAAGATTGACAAAGAATTTGTGTCAGAGTTTTAATTCAAAAGGTCTAATCTTTCCAATGTCGAAATCACAAAGATCTCAATTATCTTCCCCAGGACTGGATTTTGGATGAGATTCAAGATTCAAAAAACTTTATTGTCATTCTAAACGTACATCAGCTCTGCAGGGCAGAATGAGACAGCGTTTCTCAGGAGCAGTGCAATCATAACATAACAAACGCAACCACTGAATAATAAACATACAATAACTAGTAAAACACAACAACCACGTCAGTTAAAATCAAATTATAAGTGTCCAGTGCAAGTTAAAAGTGTCCAAAGCAGAGTCAGGTAGAGTAGCTATTTCTATTTAGTAGTCTGACCGCCTGTGGGAGGAAGCTGTTTAGTAGCCTCGTGGTTTTAGTTTTGATGCTCCTGTAACACTTGCCTGATGGCAGAAGAACAAACAGTTCATGGAGAGGGTGTGAGGGGTCTTTAATGATGTACCGTGTCTTCTGGAAGCATCGAATGAGCATTCTGTCAGCAGAGAAATCAAAGTCAAGAGGGGTGGTGGATATTTCGGGTAGGCATCAGCAGCTCCTAAATAGTCACTGAGATGAGAGACAAAACCTGGGACACATTCAAAATTTATATGCAGGTTCAGTACAAGGACAAAATGCTGTAATTACTTCTACCTAGCCAGATAGTTCAGAGTGCAAACAAGGAAATGCATTTACAGTCTGTTGAACAATGGAGGATAGATGCCAGAGGATGATGGAACATACCACCCTGAAGGAAGTTTTGGTCCACATTGAAAGGATTCAAAGATGGATCTGAGGTAGAGATGGGCATAAATTCAGCAAGTTACACCATGACCATGTGGAAAGGAGTTTGGAGCAGGATGGTAACATAGAATGACAGAATGGTCAATAGTGATATTTTTAAGCCATTTCTGAGGATAGGGGAATCAAGTGAACACGAAGGACGTTAAGCAATCTAGGCTGTACTCAAGATCAAAGATGAGAGGCCACATGAGTTGCAGCCAGTGAGGAAGTGGAGTTAATACAGGGCAACAGTTCTTGTATAAAAATTCACAGGTCAAATTTATTATTGAAGTACATACATGTCGCCATCTTCCCTGCGAGGCATTTTCTTGTGAGCATTCACAGTAGATTCAAAGAAATACAATATCAATCAAAAACAATATTCAAAGATGGAAAAACAACTAATGTGCAAAAGACAAACTGCAAATAATAAAAAATAAATAAATAACATTGAGAACGTAAGTTGTAGAGAGCTTGAAAGTGAGTCCATAGGCTATGGAACCAATTCAGTGTCGAGCTAAGTGACGTTATCCATACTCGTCCAAGAGCCTGATGGTTGGAGGGTACTAACTGTTCCTGAATCTGGTGCTGTGGGACCCAAGGGTCCTGTAACTCCTTCCTGACAGCAACAGTGAGAAGAGTGCATGATTTAGATAGCGGAGGTCCTTGATGGATTTATATGAAGGAAAATAATGAGAAAGAAATGGAAGAGTAAAATCAGTGGAGAAAAGGTGTGATTAAAATCGGTTAACCCTACCCTCTCTCCAAACACTTCCTGGCCTGAAAATTGCAGCATTTGCTGTTTTTATAACAGTTGTAACCCTCTATTCCAAAACAAAAATCACAAAATTATAATTAATCAATTCTGAAACTCAGCACCGTGTAGCTCTGTTATTATCACTGTTAATCTTTCTCAATATTTTCTTTGTACACTTATATGGATGAAAGGTGATGGAGTTCCTTAATAAAGTGTAACAAATCCATCTTTATGCCCATCTATCCAATGCTGTTAGCATCCACTAACTTGGCTAGGAAGCTCAAAGGCAAGAAATATGGAGTGAAAAAGAAATTTTAAAAGACCAAATTCAAACATATACCAGTAATGGTCTTCCTGAAAGCAATAATGTTTAAGCCAAAAGAATCATAATTGAGCTGAAAAATTAATGATAGAACTAATCTGTGGCAGGTTGGTATTCAGCTGGGAGTTCCACACAGATAACTTCTGTAAGCACTTCTTCTCAAAAGGATTTATCTATTGTTTCATGTGTGGTATGGGTAAGAGATTGGCAGAATAGAACCAGAAATTGTGTCAAAAGAAGCACAATAGTTTTCAAACAAGCCTCTGAACTTGATCCAGCAAAAAAAAACAGGAGGAGATGTGCTTAACAACACAGTACATTTTTCTCCAGTGAAACAAAGGATATATTTCATCCTTTGCAGACTTGTCACCTCCTCTGGAAATTCATACACTACCTGCTATCGAAATACTCTTCGATAACCAGCAGTAATCTGCTCAATATTCAGCAGGAAAGATAATGCAAGTACTTCAGATGGAAGCCAATGTTATCCACAGCCAAATGCAACTTCATCCGATTACAGCAGGTACCAGATAAAAGCTTTTTGAATTGCTACTTTCTCACATTTACTCTGTGTAATATTTAAATTGTACAACCTCCAACCAAATAAATGCAATTAAAAATAAAATCCAAATTAATATTCCTCTTGTTCTGTAACAATTTACTTTAGCAAGTAGTCTCCAAACCCTATCTCACTGGAGCAGTACTTCCTCTAAAACACAAGTGCAATGGTAAACCAAGTTAAAATTTCTTCCAATTGAACAAATTCAAGAGCCTGGCTCTCAAAGAGAGTAATTTCAAACAAGAGCTGTGCTCTCAGGCCTATTTTAATTGGAACAACAGGAGTTTTATGAGTTGTCTGTGCAATGTGACAAGAGTCATAGCACCAATAGTCCCTTTAAGGGCAACACAAATGAAAAGAGATAGATGGCGCAATCAATCTTAAAGATATTTAATATAAAGCATATAAGCTCATGGACCAAGAGAATTCTTAACAACTAAAGTGCATTGATATTGTTCAATTTGTCACAAAGACCACTGGTCAAAGGTGGCATGTAGTATATACCATGAATGGTCACTCACCACACAATGGACCATGAGGCACAGGCAAGATCATAAAGAGAGGTAGGCAGAGAGAGCTGTGACTAGCTCAATGTGTTCATGAAACCCTAAAATAAAAACCTCCTCTTTTGCTATTCTAACTTGCTTTTAAGTGCTTCAAATGCTTCTGAAATCTGAAGTTTTTGATGATCAAATTGTCAGGCAATAGATCACAGCAATCTAAATTATGCAATTCTCTTTCAAGGAAATCCTGCAAACTGTCAGTAAAAGGGTAAATTACTGGGACCTTGACATACTAAATTTCTTTCACAGCACACAAAAGGCAGATTTTTATCTTGTAGGAACTTTTGGAAGCTGCATTTTGCAACAATCGCAAGTCAAATAATGCTGTGGTCCAATGGATTGGGCTATCCAGTGCTCAAAGGAGAAAGTTATTTCAACTAAAGCCAAAATCAGCCTCTGCACTTGTGCAGTTAAACTTGAAAATCAGTAAGTTTCTCTGCTTTACACAAACTTCCTTAAGGGATTCAGTATTAAAATCACAAGATTGGTGTGGAGAAACAAGGGACAACAAATGGAGGAATCTTTTGCAAAAAAACAAACTGTTGTAGCAACTTAGTGGGTTAGATGGTATGCGTCGAGTGAAATGAATAGCCAATGTTTCAGGTTCAACTCCTTCATCTGCTCCTCCAGCAGTCTATTTTTTGCACAGGATTACAGTACTTATCCTCTGAAAACACTGGCAATGGGTGAAAGAGAAAAAAAGTGGTCTCAATTGGGACCAGTTGAGTTTTATTGGAAATAATGTTCTGTTCAACCCATCTCACCAGTCAGCAATTTCCAAAAGACCATGACAGATTATTTCCATCAGTCAGAGGCAAATGCCTGGCTAGTGATAATTCTGTACTTTGATTATTTAGCAACAAATAAATAATCAGCTTTCATATATTGTGGTTCTCCTTCCTAAATGGCACACAGGACAAAATGGAGATGTGCAAACTCTCACCAAGCTTGGGTGTATTCAATAAATAATGAATCCAAATACAATGTTATACCAAGACTACCTATTCTCAACCATGCATAACAATTCTATAAACTCTTCAAAAGAGAAAGGCTTGATAACAATCACCTTGCCCATCAAAACAAAGCACATTATCTGATGTGATTTAGGAAATATATTTAAGGCACAATTAGGTCACATAGACAGCAATTTGATAAGGACCATGTCACTTGCTATTCATTCATTTTGACCAAGGAATATATATTGCCTAAGGATTGGGGGTAATGACCCAGAAAAAGAGATGCCTTCCATCTACCTGGGACAGGAGAAAGGACCTTAATTTATTTTAAAGGTGACAACGCTGAAGGAGGAAGGAATCCTTCTAATGTCCTGGTGTGCATTTTTGCCTCAGCCAAACAAATAAACATATGATCAAGTCTCTTTTTTTGTCTCTTGAAGCTTACTGTGCACTAATTGCTCAAGGTTTTGCCAATGTAACTGAAGTTACATCTCAAAAGTGTATCATTGGCTGTGAAACACTTTGGAAGATCTCAAAACAATGATACATACACTCAACAAAGTATCATTCCTGACTTGCAACCGTTCCAAATACCTTGTAATATTTCTGAACTGCACCATTATGTGGGTGAACAATGATACCTCTGTCCACCCCAAGGTCAACAAATAACAGGATTTGCGCATGCAACTATCTGCTCCAGTGCATCACCACACCAGCTGTATAGCTTTGTTTGGTTCAGCCAATAAATATAGTTTAATATAATTACAGTATACATTTGCTACTTAATTAGATTCAATTATTCTTCCAGTAGTTTAAGAGCAAGGCAAACCCGATACAAGCAATGAGAGAAGAAAGGAGGTCAAATCAATCTTCCATTCATTCCTATTGTACTCGCCTCGCCTCAGTTAGGAATATTTCTCAACCCATACACCAAGAAATTTGAAGATGCCTTTGCTATATCATAGGACTTCTTAAGCAGTCTACTAGTGCAGTACATGTACCTCAAAGCCAGCCACTTTGAAGCAGATTGCTCTTTAGGGCCCTAAATAGTCCTTGCAAGTGAGGCAAGACAGTCTGACAGGGTCATTTGTTACAACCAGTGCAACCTCCTCTACATTAGTGAGACCCAAAACAGATTGAGGGACTACCTTGTTGAGTGTTTTTGCTCTGTCTGCTGCAACAGATATGATCTCCAGTTGGTCACCTACTTCGATTTGATTTCCCATTCCCACACCGACATGTCTGTCCATGGTCTTCTCTAAAGCCATGATGAGAAGGAGCAACACCTCATACTTCATCTCAGTAATTGCAGCTTGATGGCATGATCACCGATTTCTAAAACTTCCAGTAACCATTCCCCTCTGTGTTCTTCTCCCCACCACCTTTTCTTCATTGATTGCTCTCTCACCCCTTCTCTACCCCTCCCCCATGACCTGCCTATCACCTCTCTCTGATCCCCACTTCCTTCCTTTTATTCCCTGATCTGCTGTCCTCTCCGATCAGATTCCTTCTTTTTCAGCCCTTTTCCTCTTCCTCTTCCACTTATCACCTCCTAGTTTTTCAATCCTGCCCTTCATCCCTCCTTCCTCTCCCAACTACTTTCACCCTCACCTGGGCTATTTCCTGCCAGCTTGTGCTCCTTCCCTGTCCCCTTTTTATTCCGACTTCTTCCCCCACCCGCCCCCCCCCCCCACCGTCCTTTCTAGTCCTGATGAAGAGTCTTGGCCCGAAATATTGTCTGTTTATTTCCATTCATAGGTGCTGCCTGACCTGCTGAATTTCTCCAGCATTTTGTTTGGGTGTCGCTCAAGATTTTCAGCATCTGAAGAATCTGTTGTCTCTGTTCTTCAGTCTCACTGCCTGGCGGCCCAAGTTTCCACACAATCAAGTTAATTAAAGCTGTCGTTTCTCTCTGCCCCAAAGATTTATCACAATTATTTATTTATTTGTTGAGCTACAATGCAGAATAGCCCTTCTGGTCCTACGAACCAGGCCGCCCATCAATCCCTCAATTTAATCCTAGCCAAATCATGGAATAATTTACATGACCAATTAACCTAGCAACTGGTACATCTTTGGACTGTGGGAGCACCCAAGGGAAACACACACAGTCAGGGGGAGAACGTACAAATTCCTTACATAAATACTGCGGGAACTGAAGTGTTGAGCTAACCACTACGCTACCGTGTATTTAAATTGGTCAAGCACTTTTCATAGACTGATAGCTGTATCAGTTGTTAATTGACTGGGTGGCTTGTATTCAAGCTGCTCTATAACAGGCACCAAAGCTATTTACATGCTCATCTTGCTGAATTATTAGACAGAATGATAGGAGTTAACCATCTTGCCCTTTTGCCTCACCTTTGCCAAGAATAGCCTGGGTCAAAAGTTAGGCTCCAACCCCATTCTATACTACTACATAAATTAAATTCTAAATAAAACTGATTTCAAAACAGCAGTGAATATCTAAAGATTCATTCAGCAGTACACCTTTAAAGTACATATCTTCTTACAGGCATTAAAACAACAAAATGAGTTATGATCTTTATTGTTCAGGGTCAAATTACAATTTATGAATTGTCTTCTAAGAGTTTTCTGAAATTAGTCAATTCTTCCACACAATATGCACATAAAAGCAAAGTTGCGGATTAGTTTCCATTCCTATCCCCTAGTCTGCTGCGCAGCAATGTCAAATTCTCTTTATGCTTTATCTCCTGATCAAATAATGCCATCTACTTAAGAAACAAATTTGTACCACCTAATTACACTAAAATTACAGACATTTCCAGTTCTCTATTGTGAATTAACTGAAACACTATAAATCAGGGAACTACATATTTGAATTCCAATATTTATCAAGCACTTTGGATTAGCAATAATTACAACTGTACAGGAAATGAAGTTTAAACAAAAGGCACCAGCCCACTGCTAGAACTGAGACAGAAGCAAACTAACCGCCTTCAGCAGAACAAGTCTCTTCAATCAGTAAGGCAACCAAAATTATTCCAAGCGGATAAAACTAAGAGTTCTTTGCCTCAAGCTTGAGGGGAGAGTGCGGATGCATCGAGAAGATGTACTGTTTTGATAGTCCTGTCGGCTTGAAGATCAAATCTTAAAGGAGCTTTCACGAAGTAGAAGGGCAAATGGCGAACTAAACAGATGTACAAAGGTAAATGGCAACAAAGATATTTACCAAGAAATACTTCAGCGTCCTTTTTTGATATTTAATAGCATTACGTTTCACCTGTATTTTGTTCATGTAGTTCCAGAATAATTGCAATATCCACTGCATAGTTTTAAAAGAAGCTCCTGCAGATAACACATCGTTTCAGGTTCTGCAAGTATTACTGAAAAGCTCTCAGAGCTGCTGCCACTTGACCTCACAGTGAGCCCTCAACAGAAACCCTTTAAATAAAAGAGGTTTGAGAACAACACACTTGGAAGTCTTCCAGGACCTGAGCGCTGATTACCCAAAGATACTCACTTCAGGTTTTGTCACAGGGTCCTGGGGAGGTACCCACAGGAGGTCTTTCAGCGCAACCAACAAGTGATCGCTGCAAACATCCTGGGATGTTTCTGATACAAGTAATTTAACTCTTCCTCATTAATTTTTCACACACACACACCACTGCTTCTAGCAAAAGAGACACAGACACTGATGAAAGGGCATGTGATGAAGTTGTGTGGGGAGAAGTGAATCACAGGAAGGGGAAAAGAGCGCTAGATTGTCAGAGACATGGAAACACGGAGAGGCACATGGACAGCAGCAGAGAACAGCAAGTGGCAGAAAGACATTAATTCTGCAGCCATAGGCTATGTTGTGCTCCTTCCCCACCCTGACCCCACACCGCTGACACCTCACTTGCCCATCCTTTCCCATTCCAGTGCTACGTGAAGTTGATTAAGGTTCATTGAGTCTCTCCCGTCTCCTTCCATGTCTATTCATGCCCATTGTCTTTCCCTCTCCCTCACACACAGAGAGCTCCTACACCTCCCAGGCTTACAGTCCCCTGCCCCAATTGCACTCTCTCCATTACTTCATGACTTCATTAGTGATCCCGTTCAGTCACTTGTACACTGATACAGACGTACATTTTGTCCTACATCACAACCTCCTCCACATCTACACTTTGCGCTCATTCCCTGGAACAAAGTGAACATGCCTATCCAATTTTTAAAGGATTCCTAGGACATTGCTGGAACAACCATTTTCACATCCACTACCCTGCTCTCTTCCCATTCTACTGCATGGTTTCAGAATGCACAATAGCCCTTTCTCTGAAAGATCAAACACGGATTTAATTCCCAATCAAGGATAAAAGCTGAAAACACTTTACTTTAAGCTGCAACTTGAAAATTTCACCCTGTACCACATAACCTGTTTTCTGAAAGTGCAGATACTGGCAATCTAAAATAAAATGAAATATTGCTAATTAGCAGGTCAGGCAGCATCTGTGGAGAGAGAAAAATAGAGCTCACATTTTGATTTCTCCACAAGTATGACTTAGCTGTTGTGTTTCAATTTTTGGTTTTATTTCAATATATTCATCTACTTGGATCTTTTCCACTACAAAGGCAAAGGCCATTTGAGTTCAAATATCCACCTGTTTTGTGTCCTGTGTTAACTAAGGCCAGGATAGTGAATAAACTAAAACTGGACAGTAAAGGAATGCACTTTAATCCTCAAAGCCAAAGTAACTGAAAATTAAATTACTTCATTTCTTCCAATTTGCTTGCTTGATCCATTTACAGTAAATGCCATTTGGATTTCCAATACTTATTGGCAGACAATAAAGAAAGCATACAACTTTTCAGAAGTTGGCAGTCTTACATATCAAAACGTCATCTAAATATAGCTTTTAAGGCCTTGTTGCTACTGCCAAGGTATACATAAGAGAGGTCAAATATTAAGCCAATGTGCAAGCATCCTATTACACATTTGAACAAAATCCTCAATATCTATTGCAGGATGGTCCACATTTGTTGGAAAATATTAACATTTATCCACATGATCATTGATGTTTCATTGTGTGACCATGAAGATCTTTGTAATCTACAGTCCATCTCCATTTAGTTTCCTTCAAAAATATTCCTTGGCTGGTCATGGAGAAAAGTTTTCATAGTGATCAAACAGACAGCAATTTAATTTGCAGTGGCAAGTTCCTTCCTACACTCTTACTTATATTTTCGTTCACTCATTGCATATGGGTATCACAGGAAAGACCCTGAGATTTGCCCCATGAACTGATCTACCTTTATGAACCACTCAGACCAGTTTGCTTCCAATACTTCAGCCATTTTAGAGAGCAATTAAGAGCAACATTTATGAGTTGCAGTCACACCTGGAATTCATAATAACAACTGGCATGAAGTTTACTCGGAATTATTTGATTCATAAAACAAATTCCCTCGATATTGCACTGGCATCCAAATGTGTGCATTTGGATTGTCATTCAGGACCTCAGGATTACTTATTCAGTAATTTAATCCTGCTCCTGGTTGGTGTAGGGAACCGATCCATTTGATTAAATTTGAGATAAAAATTTAGAAGGAATCTATCTTTATCTCATTATGCTTGAACTCCTCAGCTTACAGCAGTTGTGCTTTCAGGAAGACCCATATCTAGCCAACTGCATTGTCCACCAAAACAGCAGATCCATGAAAGTCAGTTGTATCAGGCATCAAAGCAAATATTTGAACAGATCTGATAAAAATATAACGGACAGCCACAGATCATGCAAAGGCTTTTGAAAAAAAAGCTGCGCTATTCTATGAAATGAGCAAATAGATTAAACACAATGAAAATACACCATTTAGCTTCCAAAAAAGCTAAAAACTCAACAGGTCAGGCAGCATCAGTGGAGGGAAATGGAAGGTCAACATTTCAGTCAAAACAAGCTTATGATATCCCTCAGCTTGATGAGTTATTCTTGCAAATTAGATTTGAATCCAACTTTCAATTAAAGGATTAATCAGATATTGCTCATCCATCTAAGGCTAAAGAATACCTTAAGAATACAAGTTAGATCAAGAATGATGTCCACGCGTCCCTCCCCACGGATCTCCCACCTGGCACTTATCCCTGTAAGCGTAAGTGCTACACCTGTCCCTACACCTCCTCTCTTGTCACCATTCAGGGCCCCAAACAGTCCTTCCAGGTGAGGAAACACTTCACTTGTGAGTCTGTTGGGGTCATCGATTGCATCCATTGCTCCCAGTGTGGTCTCCTATACATCGGTGAAACCTGGCGCAGATTGGAAGACCGCTTCATCGAGCACCTCCGCTTCGTCCGCCACAACAGACAGGAACTCCCGGTAGCCACCCACTTCAACTCCGCTTCCCATTCCCATCCGGATATGTCCATACATGGCATCCTCTACTGCCATGATGAGGCTAAACTCAGGTTGGAGGAGCAACACCTCATATACCATCTAGGTAGTCTCCAGCCCCTTGGTATGAACATAGAATTCTCCAACTTCCGGTAATTCCCTCCCCCTCCCTTCTCCTATCCCTATTTCACTCTGCCCCCTGCCCCAGCTGCCTATCACCTCCCACTTGGTTCTGCCTCCTTCTACTACCCATTGTGTTTTCCCCTATTCCTTCTTCACCTTTCCTGCCTATCACCTCCCTGCTTCCCCTCCCCCACCCCTTTATCTTTCCCCTTACTGGTTTTTCACCTGGAACCTACCAGCCTTCTCCTTCCCACCCTCCCCCCACCTTCTTTATAGGGCCTCTGCCCCTTCCCTCTTCAGTCCTGACGAAGGGTTCCGGCCTGAAACGTTGACTGATCGTTTCCACTGATGCTGCCCAACCTGCTGAGTCCCTCCAGCGTTTTGTAAGTGTTGCTTTGACCCCAGCATCTGCAGAGTATTTTGTGTTTAAGATCAAGGATGATAAAGCCAACAACAAGGTATATTTCCAAAGGAACACATATTAAAGATGGAGTAAATCGTTCTGAAATAGAATGAAATCAAGAAGATCTAAAAGGACCATTTTCCTAATGCATCCTTTGATAAAACCAGTACTGTGGAGAAGAATGTTTCTGAAGTGTCCTGAGACAAGCATGCACCAGAAATATCAACAGGATGAATTTCTTCTGACATTGAGCATCCTCCTCACTCTCAAGGAAAGCAGGGCTGAAGAGAACAGAAATCATTGTTCATTCATTCTCCTGTAATAAAATATTGTTAAGCCTTTGTCTGCTTGGTAAAGATTGCTACCCTGCCTTGCCACCTGAAATGGCAATCAATGATTAACGCTGAGCAATTACAGACCAACTAAAGGCTCTATTATCTTCTACAACTGATGCTGAAATTCATAACTGCCAAATAAGTCCGAAACAATTTGGGAACAGAATTGGGAATACACAAAAAGAGGGTATGTTCTTTCTGAACATAACTTGTCGCCATGGCTCTTTTTACTAAAATCCTGATTGAACCAGAACGTATTTCTCTGAAACACAGTTTAGTGATTTTAAGGAAAATACAAAGCCAAATGCACAACATCTAAACATAATTGACTATAGTTTTAAGTGGTTATCAGCATCATCCTTCTCCTGCTGGCTTACACAGTCAGACTCTCCAACATTTCCGATTGCGTTTACTGAATATTGTCAGCATGCTTCATTTTGCCTTTTGACATCCAGCAAAGTAGTAATGAGAGAATTTTATTAACATTTCAACATAAATTTCCTTTAGACTCTCAAATCCTTTATTTTGAAAGTTATGTCTTACAAACAGTTCAAAAACTCCACTGTTGCAACCACTCGTTTTGTTTGACTCATTCACAGCAGGTGAACATCACTGACTCAGCACTCATTTACTGTCCATTCTAATTGTTTTCCAGACCAAGTTAGACAATTTATGCAAGAACATTAAGAAAACAGCAGGAGCTGGCCGCTCGACCCCTCGAGCCTGCCTCACCATTTAATATGATCATGGCTAATCAACCTCAGGTCTCAACTCCTCTGTGTTGGTCCCCCATTTCCCTTAATTACCTTATTTTCAAAACAAGAACATCTACTTTCTCTTTAAATAGTCTAAAGATCCAGTCTCAACTATCTAGTATCATGGATTCCAGAAATGTACCACCCTCTGCAAGAAGAAATTTTAAATTACTTTCTTTAATCTCATCACTTTGTTGCCCTTGTTTAAGGTTCTCCCTCTAACAGGCATTTTCCAATATCTATCCCATCATATTCCCTTCAAAATCTTGCATGATTCAACAAGATTACTGCTCATTCTTCCAAACTCAAGAATATAAATCTAACTTCGTTAGGGGCCATGATAGAGCAACCATCACATGTTCGGAATTAGTTAACTGAATCTCTTTTGGTCTACCTCCAAAATGCTTAAATGAAGGGACCAGAACCATGAAAAACACTCCAGATGTGATCTCACCAATACCATCCATAAGTGGAAGAATACTTCACTTTTTTTTTAAAAACTCCAACCCTCTTTCAATGAAGGCCACTGTGCCAGTTGCCTTACTAACTACATCTGCTGCACCAACATGTGCACTCCTCAACATCCACATTTGTACTACATTAATAGTCTGTGTTTAAATTCCTCTTACTGAAGTGCATGAACTCACATTTTCCCAGGTGACTCTCTATTTGCCAAATTGTCAACCAGGCACTCAATCTATTTATATCCTAATACAGAGCCCAAACATCCGTATTGCAACATGACCTCTAACCAATATCTGCTTTATCAGCAGACTAGGATATCTTACACTCTACCCCATTTCCAGGTTGTTAATATCAGTTATTTACTATTTAAAACCAGGAACTGATCTTTGGGGGCACTCTACCTGTTACATTCTTCAAGCCCGAAAGGAATGATTTATTCCAGCTCTCTTCTTTATGACTATGAATCCTCAACAAACTTCCCTGATACCTTTGCACTTGGCAACTTGTCAAGTTCCTTCTGAAAATTTAAATGCATGATAATAACTACATGATAATAGAGGTTCCCCTCTATTGACCCAACTTGTTGCATCCTCAAAGAACCCCAGAAAATTTGTCATAAAACACGGCTGAATTGGTTTGGTTACATTTAGCTTTTTTAAATTACACACAATTTTTTTCTTGATTATAGAAAACAGCATCTTGCGAATAGCAGATGTTAATCTCTTTAGCCCATAGTTATCCATTGTCTGTCTTCCTTTCTTGGCCAAGGAAATTATTTCTGTGGTTTTCTAATCTGCTGATATCCTCCCGGAACCTAGTCAATGTTTGAAAAACTTCAGTCATATCTCTATAACCACATCTTTTAATATGGTAGAGTGCAGGTCATTGGGTCCCACAGGTTTTCCTGCCTTTAAAACCATTAAAGGCATAGCATTAAATATGATTTTAAAACCATATCTTGGCCTAGTGAAAGAGATTACTACATGCTATTTGCAACAAGTCCATCAGATATATTTGGGACACTTAGCATGCCCTCCACTATGAGGATTAATGCAGCATATTGATGGAGTTGACCTATGGTTTTTAAGTGAATGTTTTGCTCTTTGGATAAGGAGTGTTATTTTACCCCCATCCAGTACAATGGTATAATGGCATACTTAAGGATCTATATCCTTTGATGCATCTGAAGTCACCCACCCAAAAGACTCTTTTGACACTGAGGTTATGGAAGGGTCCAACCAGTTGAAACAGCACTATATTGAAATTGATTTTTTTAGGTTAGTGTTATATTTCTAACGCTTTTTCATATTTTCTTAAAATATAGGAAGCCATAAGGGCCATTCAAGTCTATGCTTTGTCTTGGAGCAGTCCTATCAATTATATTCCCTTTCATCTGTTCTCTGTCACAGCCCATCTGCTTCACCCAAGAACATTAAGCTATATAGCACAGGTACAGGCCCTTTGACTCAATATGTGCTGACCATGATTCAAAGTTAATTCTATCTGCCTGCACATGATCTATTCTTTTATTCTCATTTGTAGGGTTGTTCACTGAGCCTGGAGGTGAGGTCTCAAAAGCTTCATCATAGGCGACAAAACATTTGCGACCTAACCTCCAGGCTCAGTTAACAACCCTACAAATAAGCAGCCAACCCAAGCTACCAGTCTTCTCCTTCATTTCATTCTTTTATTCTCGTACAACCCACCTACTACAGGGAATTTATAACAACCAGTTACAATTCTATTATTCAGCATGTCTTTGGCAACTGGGAGGAAATAGGAGCACCAAGAGAAAACCATGCAGTCACAAGGAGATCTTGCAAACGTCACATGGACATCAGCAGAGGTCAGGATGAAACTCATGTCACCGGAGCTGTAATCCAGCAGCAATGCATGCAGCCTGCAGTACCGCCTACTTTTTAAAAAATACATATTGCCAGACTTGGACCATTTCCAGCATTTTCAATTATTTTATAAGTTTGTTTTGAACTGTCAGAGGTTCTTCCACACAATTGTGCAGTTTTGATATTGTATACAGCTCATTTACAAAACAGGCTGTGAGGGGTACACAGCACAGGTGTTAATGAATATTGAATGTATGGACACATAGCAAAAAGGAACAGAAATACCAATGTTAAGCAGGTGAGCCAAAAACTACTAAGAACATCTAGACCTTTTAACCACAGAGGTCCAATCAGCTGTTTTATGTTTTAATATTTTCAACCTGTCTTATATTTACCTCCACATATGTTCCCTTTCAAGAAAGACATGTTTTTCTTTATAAGAATCCATATTTTCATAGTCACCTCTGAGTTTACCTTCTTGTTCCAGATTTCAATGAAAAATTAGTTGGGTTCAAATGCCTCTTCTGCTATGGTCAGATGACCCCAGATCAACACCACACTCCCTTGGACTATAGTCCAGCATCATAATGGCATACCCGCATTTCATGCCACTTATTCGAATTGGCTATGATTGTTTGATACAGAATTTCAAACTTGACTTCAATCATGATAAAAGTAGATCAGATGCCACTGCAGAGAAGTAGCTAGGGTTTTTCTCACCTCTAGCAAGATGGCAATCCTGCATTTCAATAGGCTTCAACAGGTACATTTAATGTCAGAGAAATGTATACAATATACATCCTGAAATTCTTTCTCCTTGCAAACATCCACGAAAACAGAGGAGTGCCCCAACGAATGAATGACAGTTAAACATTAGAACCCCAAAGCCCCACCAGCTCCCCCTCCCACACACAAGCAGCAGCAAGGCAACAAACGCCCACCAAAAATAAAGCATCATCGCCCCCCACTGAGCACTCAAGCATGCAGCAAAGCATCAATAAAGACACAGACAACAGGAATTCTGCAGATGCTGGAAATTCAAGCAACACACATCAAAGTTGCTGGTGAATGCAGCAGGCCAGGCAGCATCTCTAGGAAGAGGTACAGTCGACGTTTCAGGCCGAGAAGGGTCTCAGCCTGAAACGTCGACTGTACCTCTAATAAAGACACAGACTTGCAGTACCCCAAAGACTACTCGTTCACCCGGTAATTCAACATACCACAGGCCCTCTCTCTCTCTCCCTAATAAGGGAAAAAGAGGTGTCAATGGTGAGCCAGACAGCCAAGCAGAAAGGGCTGGTAGACTGAAAAGTCAATGGGAAAGCTCTGCATGAAACATTAAGCACTTCAACAGTATCTAGGAGAATTAGAAGATCAGAAGCAAGGCAAAGTTCAGAATCAGAATCGGGTTTAATATCACTGACATATGTCATGAAATATGTTGTTTTGCAGCACAGGACATTGCAATACATAATGTTTAAAAATATATATATAAATTACTATATACGTATAATTAAATTAATAGTGCAAAAGGAGAGCAAAATGAAATAAAAATAGTGCAGTAGTGTACAGTACATGGGTTCAATCCGATGGAGGTGGGGAAGAAGCTATTCCTGAAACATTGGGTTACCTTAGTACCACTGCATTGCCCCCCCACCCAGGACATGCCCTTTTCTCATTGTTACTGTAAGGAAGGAGGTACAGAAGCCTGAAGGCACACACTCAACGATTCAGGGACAGCTTCTTTCCCTCTGCCATCCAATCTTTAAAAGGACACTGAACCCATGAACACTACCTCACTACTTTTTACTTCTTTTTGCACCTTATTTAATACATATATATACACATACACACACACACATACTGTAATTCTGGTTTTTTTAATATTTATCATGTATATCATTGTATTGCTGCCACAAAGTTAACAAATTTCATATCATATGGCGGTGATAATAAACCTGATTCTGATTCCGCATTCCACATCTCTGGACTGGTGTCACATCTTGTGTCTCAGTTGTTTGTGCTCCAAATAACTTAAAACTACAATTTACCACAAAATTCAAAGTAAATTTATTATCAAAGTACATAAACCTCGAGATTCATTTTCTGGCAGCACCTCAAGAAAACAATCTGGATGGAGTACAAGGCAATATCATGAGAATGATACCTTTATTAATGGTGGAGATTCCAGGATCAAAGAATGCTGTCAATGAAGGTTTGACAAGTTACATACGACAGTATTCTGTATTGCAAAACATAAATATCACAGATATGCAAAACCACGGGCAAAGAAGAGTGCAGACAAGTCAAGTACAAGGAAGTTGTACAGTTGGATGAATAACCTGTACAGCCACAATAGGTGGATTGATGCTGCAAGGCTAAATTCGCCCCTTGATCTGGAATCAGCAGACATTAATTTGTCAGATAACAGAAATGCAAACATGCAGTTTAGATCAGTTTACAAGTGATGTAAGAGGTAAATTTGCATGTGAAAACATGCAGTTCTAAGCATCAGGATGACACAGCTGGAAGTCTCATTCACTGCTGTGCATTGAATGGAACTGGCACGGGGTGTGAACTTTAACACTATCAGCAGGATTATTTGTCCAGTGTATTTGCTTTTCCACTGGGGAAAACTAGTTCTATTTTTTTTGTTGTTGCTGGAATTTCCAGCATCTGCAGATTTCCTCGTGTTGCTATTTTTTGTTGTAGAGGTTAAACAACACATTGAAAATTCTTTAGCACTATAAATAGCAGCTTAATAAATACTTTTAGAACATTGGTCATCATGTGATTTGACTCCAAGATTCCAAATTTAAACCTCACCACAAAAAAAACTGAAATCAAATTGGATAAATCTGTTACCGGAGTACAATTAACTTCTGTAATGCCCGCTTCGCTGGGGCTGCTACTGTGTGGTAACCGGAATCTCCGGAGCAGAAGGCCCCAAAATCCTCAGCTTTGGGTGTTTCAGCAGCCGGGGCGAGGTCAAAGGCGCTCGGCAGAGGATGGCGCTCGGGAGGCTAGTCGGAAGCTCGAAGCTTTCGGATGGATGGACTCAGTGTCGGCTGCTTCTAAGGCATTGGCAAGTTGACAGTGCCTGGAGGTTAATGGCAGGGAGTTTCCCCCTTTTGCCACCTGCTATCGGGGACCCAGGAGTCGATCGACTCGGGGACTTTTGAGACTTTATTTACCGTGCCCATGGTTTGTTCTTCATCAAATTATGGTATTGCTTTGCACTGCTGTAACTATATGTTATAATTATGTGATTCTGTCAGTGTTAGTCTTTGATTTGTCCTGCTTTCTGTGATATCACTCCGGAGAAAGGTTGTATCATTTCATAATGCATATATGCATTTCTAAGTGACAATAAAAGAGGACTGAGTGTTCTCATAATCTAAAAAAAATGACGCTGAACTCACACATTTTCACAGTTACCAGCCAATCAGCCCAACAAACAGATTGACAAACTGACCAGTCCAATGTTATGATCTTCCAGGATAATCTCTCATGCCTTTGCAACAACTTCCAAGAGTGAGCAGTTACAAATGATAAATGCAATAATATCAACTTCTCAGGGCCGGATTAACCTAGTAGCAGAAGTAGCACATGCTGCAGACCCCGCATTTTCAAGGGCCCAGCCCGCACTAAATGCTTGCAAGCTGCAGTCTGGTGAAATCAGCATCCGATCTCACCATATTCTCACGACTGTTAGAGTGAGTTTTGGGTAGACGATTAATTTACACTTAAATAAATGACTTTGGCCATCAGTCTTCTGTTCTTTGACAAAGTACTGTGGATTGAGTTCATAACAGTGCACTTCCTAAAAGCTGTGAACCCAGTTTCATTTGTAACAATTTGTAACATGTGTAACAATCTCTGGCGCGGCACCTCTGAGACACGAATGCTAAGTTTACAGGTAGTTGCAAAGACACCATTTCTATGCTTTTTGAAAATGAATTGTCCTCAATGTTAGCACGTAACATACCAAATAATGTATTATGGATCTTAACTTGTATTCTTAAAGGCCATGAATGCCAGTTTAGGCATACTGGCGCCGGTAGAATGAATTTAATCAAAAGATGTGAAAGTTTCAAAGAATTGTCTATATTTGTAACTATGAACTGTCCTTTGTGTCTAGCAAATAAATATCGAGCCTCAATCACAAGGTGGTTAGACCTGCTCTGCAAGAGGTCTCTGCCTGCTGTAACCTTGTTTTGTCGAATAAAGAAACTACCTTGTATCGACCGGTAACGCAACGCTCTATGACTTCATCCACGCCACAACAACGACGATCTGGCAATACTGTTGTTTTCATGTCGGCGAGCTGCATGCTGCATGGTACAGTATGTGTGTGCAGGCGTGTGTTGGCTCCTTGCTGTGTCGTGGTAGAAATGCTCATGCAAACCAAGGGACATAAATCATACCTATCTAAAACAACATGTGAAGAATTCATCAATCTGATTGGATCCAGCAAATTGGATCACATTATCAGTCAGGTGAAGAAATACAAGTATTATTCTGTTTCATTGGATTCTACTCCAGATATATCTAATGTGGACCAGCTGACTGCGTGCTATGTTTTGCCATCTGGACCAGTTGAAAGATTTGTGAAGTTTATGGATATGGAAGGTCAGAGTGCTGAACAGCTCGCTCAAAGTTTACTTGACTTTTTAAAGGAAAATGACATTGATATAAAAGACTGCTTTGGTCAAAGTTATGACAATGCCAGCAACATGAGTGGCAAGTATAGTGGCTTACAAGCTCGAATTAAAGGGCTGAATGAGTTTGCAGATTACATTCCATGTTTTGCACATTCACTAAATTTGGTTGGAAAATGAGCTGCTGAATGTTGTCAAGAAACATTAGTTTGCTTTCAATTTGTAGAAAGCCTGTACACATCTTTTTCTGCTTCTACTTATATCCATTCTGCTGCATTATCTGATAGTGGTCAGCTCATGCAGATGTAACAAAAGCACCTTTACACAGCTTTTCTGTAATAAAACAAGTCTTGGATGACATTTCAAATAACAATGGTCAGAAGGCAGATTGTCGACAACAGGCTCATGGACTACTTTCAACCACGATGAAGTTGGAAACAGAAATAATGGTCATATTGTGGGATCAAGTATTACGGCGTTTTCAAATGACCAGTGCTACTTTGCAATCTTCTGGCCAAGACTTGAACACAGCTTGTGCACTCTATGAATCCTTGCATGGATATATTCAAGCTATGCAGTCTACTTTTTCACACATTGAGCAAAAAGCCAAGGATCTGACCAACTGTGAAGATTATCAACAGCAAACTCGAAGAAAACACAAGCAAAATCGCACGAATGATGATTTCAGTGGTTCCAGCACTCTTGATCTCCTTGTTGAATCTCAAGCACCTTCTCAGAAGTTTAAAAGCCGAATATTTCTTGCCATTATTGCCAGCTGGCTTTCTGCCCTGTCAAGAAGGCAGAAAGTTTATCTAAGGTGAATGGTGTTTTTGGATTCCTTCATCAGTTACAGTCATTTACACCTGAAGAGATCGTAAAGAGGTCATCAAATCTTATTAAATCATATCCGGAAGATCTGGAAGAAAGTCTTAACGAAGAATTTGTGCAGTTTACTGAACTGTTGAAAACTGATCTTGCTTCTCATATTGGTGTCAAACAAGACCTTGTAGAGTTACAGTTGTACCGTTTGATAACTGACAATTCTTTGGAGTCATATTTTCCAAATGTAGAAAATGCCTTGGCGCGTCTGTTTATCACTCACGGTTACCAAATGTTCATTTTTAAAACTGAAAAGGATTAAAAATGAACTAAGGAGCACCATGGGTCAAAACAGATTGAACAATCTCACTCTAATGAGCATTGAACATGAACTTCTGTGTGAAATAGACATTTCCAGTATCATCAACAAATTTGCTCATGCTAAATCTAGAAAATCTAAGTTTTAAATTGTAGTTTTGTTACTTTTGACATTTGAAATTGATACCTACACGTAAGTAATACTATTACTGAAGTGTCAGACATTTGTCATATTATCTGGCTGTACAGCAAATGAAAAAATTGAATTACTTTACTATGCAAGTAAATAATTTATGTTTTAATACTTAGGTGCATTTTTGAAATTTAGGGCCCCTTTTTAACATATGCTACAGGCCCCGCACTAGCTTAATCTGGCCCTGCAAATTCTAATCGTATTATTCTGAGAGAGGAAAAAATCTGACCAGAGACTCATAAGGAGATTACAAGTAAATGACTAAATGTTTTGTTAAAAAATGGCTTTAAGGATAACCTTGAAAGGAAGAGGTTGATCTAAAAAGGTGAAAAGATTTAGGGAGGCATTTCCATAGGTTAGAGACGATTCAAAGTATAAACTCCAGTTGAGTAGAAATTACTATTGGAGATGCCCAGGAAGTAGGAACTGGGGGAACAGTGGATTCTCAAAGAATTTTAAGATTGAAAGTGAATACAGATAGAAATGAGGCTACAAAAAGATTAGAAAAGAGTTTTAAAATCTAAGCTTTGTTCAACTTGAATCCAATGACCGTCTGTCAGCATAGTAGCAAAAGGGAAACACGGATGGTATTTTGCCTCCCAGGTGCCAGGGACCAAGATGTTTTTGGAGGCATCCACAATATCCTGAAAAGGGAAGGTGAGCAGCCAGAAGTTGTGGTAAATATTGGAACCAATGACATAGGTAGAACAAGGGAGGAGGATCTGAAAAAAAAATACAGGAAGTTAGGAAGCAAGCTGAGAATTACTGGCTGTGCCACACGACAGTGAAGGTAGGAGTAGAATAAGGTGGCTGATAAATGTGTGGCTGAACAATTGGAGCAGAGTGCAGGAATTCAGATTTATCGATAACTGGGACCTCTTCTGGGGCAGGTGGGACCTGTACAAAAGGGATGGAATGCACTTGAATCTGAGGGGGACCAATATTCTTGCAGGCAGATTTACTAGAACTGTTGGGAGTGGTTTAAACTGTTTGTAATATGACAGGGGGATGGGAACCAGGATGATAGAGCTGAGGATGAGCCAGCAGGTTTACAAGTAGATGATGGGTATAACATGAATGTAAGGATGGACAAGCCAATGATTGGGTGCAACTGCAGACAGAGCAAAGAGTTAAATTGTACCCCAGAGGCAAAATTCAAAAAGGTGAAGAATACAGGACTAAGGTGCTGTATTTAAATGCGCATAGCATTCAGAATAAGGTGTACAAACTCATGGCGCAATTAGAGATTGGTCGGTATGACGTTGTGGGCATCACTGAGTCATGGCTGAAAGGCGGCCACATTTGGGAACTTAACGTCAAAAGACATACTTTGTATCGAAAGGACAGGCAGGAAGGCATAGGCGGTGATGTGGCTCTGTCGGTAACAGATGGAATTACATCTCAAAGAGGTGACATAGGGTCAGAGAATGTTGAATTTTTGTGGGTGGAGTTAAGAAATTGCAAGGGTAAAAAAAACATTATGGGAATCACATACAGGCCCCCAAAAGGTAGCCAAGATGTGGGGTTAAGATTGCAAAGGGAGCTGAAAAGGCATGTAATGACACAATTGTAATGGAGGTCTTTTATATGCAAGGAGATTGGGAAAATCAGGTTGGTGTCGGATCGCAAGAGAGGGAATTTATTGAACGCCTACGAGATGGGTTTTTAGAGCAGCTAATGCTTGAGCCTACTCGGGGAAAGGCTATCTTAGATTGGGTGTTCTGTAATAACCCAAATCTTATTAGGGAGCTAACATAAAGGAACCCTTAGGAGGCAATGATCATAATATGATTGAATTCATACTACAATTTGAGAGAGAAAAAGATAACTCACATGTATTAGTATTACAATGGAATAAAGGGAATTACAGAGGAATGAGTGAGGAGCTTGCCCAGGTGGACTGAAGGAGGATACTGGCAGGGATGACAGCAGAGAAAAGATGGATGAAGTTTCTGGGAATCGTTCACAAGCCACGGGATAGATATGTCCCACAGAGGAAGAAGTTCTCAAATGACAGGAGTAGGCAAACATGGCTGACAAAGGAAGTTAGGGACTGCATAAAAGCCAAAGAAAGAGCATACAAGGTAGCAAAAGAGAATGGGAAGTTGGATAATTGGGAAGCTTTTGAAATCCAACAAAAGGCAAATAAAAAAGCTATAAGAAGGGAAAAGGTGAAATGTGAGGGCAGACTAGACAATAATATAAAGCAGAATACCAAAAGTTTTTTCAATTATATAAAGAGTAAAAAGGAGGACAGAGGTGATATTGGACCACTGGAAAATTATACTGGTGAGGTTGTAATGGGGGATAAAGAAATGGCAGATGAATTTAAAGGGTACTTTGCACCTGTCTTCACTGTGGAAGATACTAGCAGTGTGCCAGAAGTCCATGAGTGTCAGGGAGTAGCAGTGCCATTGCTATTATAAAGGAAAAGTGCAAGGTAAACTCAAAGGTCTTAAGTTGGTTAAGTCACCTGTCCAGATGGACTACATCCCAGAGTCCTGAGGGAGGTTGCTGAAGAGATAACAGATGCATTGATCATGATCTTTCAAGAATCACTTGATTCTGGTATGGTCCCAGAGGACTGGAAGATTGCAAGTGTCACTCCACTCTAAGAATGGAGGAAGATAAAAGAAAGGAAATTATTGGTCAGTTAGCCTAACCTCAGTGGTTGGGAAAGTGTTGGAGTCTATTATCATGGACGAAGTTTCAAGGTAATTGGAGACTAATGATAAAATAAGTCAAAGTCAGCATGGTTTCTGTCAAGGGAAATCTTGCCTGACAAAATTTGGTAGAGCTCTTCAAGGAAGTAACAAGCAGGGTGCACAAACGAGAGGCAGTGGATGTCATTTACTTGATTTTCAGAAGGCATTTGATAAGGTGCCACACATGAGGCTGCTTAACAAGATAAAATCCTATAGCATTACAGGAAAGATACTGATATTAATAGCGGAATGGCTGACAGGCAAGAGGTAGCGAGTGGAAATAAAAGGGGCCTTTTCTGGTTGGCTGCTGGTGACTAGTGATGCTCCTCAGGGGTCAATATTGTTTGTCAATGATTTAGATAATGGAATTGATGGCTTTGTGGCCAATTTTATGGATGATATGAAGATAGGTGGAGGGGTAGGTAGTGCAGAGGTAGCAATGCAATTGCTGCAGGACTTAAACAAACTGGAAGAGTGACAGATGGAATACAGTGTTGGGAAATGTATGATAATGCATTTTCATAAAGGGAACAATAGTGCAGACTATTATCTACATGGGGAGGAGATTCAAACATCAGAGGTGCAGAGGGACTTAGGAGTCCTCCTGCAAGACTCCCAGAAGGTTACTTTACAGGTTTAGTCTGTGGTAAAGAAGGAAAATGTAATGTTGGCATTTATTTCAATGGGAATAGAATATAAAAGCTAGGAAATAATGCTGAGCCTTTATAAGAGACTAGTCAGGCCGCACTTGGAGTATTGTCAATAGTCTCAGGCCCCACATCTCAGAAAGGATGAGTTGTCACTGGAGAGAGTCCAGAGAAGGTTAAACAAGATGGTTCTAGGAATGAAGGGGTTAACATATGAGGCTTGTTTGGCAGCTTTGGGCCTATACTCACTGGAATTTAGATGAATGCAGGGGGATATCATTGAGGCCAACCAACTGTTGAAAGGATTAGATAAGGTGAATGTGGAGAGGATGTTTCCTCTGGTGAGGGTGTCCAGCACAAGAGGGCACAGCCTCAAAATTGAGGGGCAGCCCGTTAGAACAGAGGTAAGGAGGAATTATTTTAGCCAGAGAGTGGTAAATCTGTGGATGGTCTGTCACAGACTGCAATGGAGACCAAGCCCGTTTGTATATTTAAGGTGGAAGTTGATCATTTTCTAATTGGTCAGGGCACCAAAGGATATGGTAAGAAGGCAGGTGTATGGGGTTGAGTGGGATCCGGGAGCAGCCATGATGGAATGGCAGAGACGACTCGGTGGCCTGAATGGCCTAATTCTGCTCCTATGCCTTATGGTCTAATGATTATGGTCTTAGTTAAGTGCCACTAGGCAAGTCATTGAGGCAGGTTACCATGCTCTTCTTGGGCACTGATATGATCGAAGTCTGCTTGCAGCAGGTGGGTACCACACACTACCAGAGCGAGTGGTTGAAAATATCCTTGAACACACCAGCCAGCTGGCCAGCACAAGTATTCATTCTCGGCCAGGTACTCGGTCCGGACCAGGTGCTTACTTTGGACCCGATGCTGCCTTCACTCTCTTGAAGGCAGCCCGTATGTTATCTTCAGATACTGAGACCAAAAGATCGTTGGGAGACATAGGGGTGCACGATGGTTCCTCCCTGTTCTGGTGGGCAAAGCGAGCGTAGTCAGCAATGAACTCATCTGGAAGCTAAGCTCTGCTGTCCCCTCTGTCACTAGATTTAAACTTTGTAGAAGGTTATGGATTCCAACCCTGCCACAGCTGTCGAGCATCCTTTGTTGATTCCAGTCTAGTCTGGAATCTCCACTTCACCCATGAGATGGCATCCCGAAGATCATACCTGAAGCTCATATAGCTTTCTTGATCTCCATACTTGCATGCCTCTGATTCATCCAGGACTTCTGATTGGGGTAAACCCTGAACGATCTGCTGCTGTTTTAATAAAGTCTGTTACAACCCTAGTGTATTCTTTCAGAGGCGGAGTACAGGAAAAAGAATCAAAATTGTGATTAAATAAAGAAAATGCAACATCACTACTGAAAACTAACACCTACAGCCTATGGCTGTTCAAAGTGCTAAGGATTTTTTTGGAACAGCATTGATAATTCTTGAGTTCACATATCAGCACACAGCAACCCTGTGTAAAAGGGAAGAATGCACTACATCAGCCTGCACACCCAGCCAGACATCATCTGCTATCTGTGGAAGAATCTACAACGTCCCCATCAATTACTGCTGAAGGGCCATCAACTCAGTGAAAGGCACCCTTTGGTCTGCCTAGAAGTTGCTGACCTTCCAGCAAAATGAGATGGGAAATGCTACGAACTGCCACAGTCCAGGCTGCTGGGGTGCGTCCTGAGGGATTTACTGAAGCTTGGTACAGTCAATGCTGAAGATTCATGGGGAATGGCCACAACCTCAGGTCCTTCTGTGACTGCACATGGAGGGGTAGAGCTGGGTGAGCAAGCACCAGGATAGAAGAAAGTCATCCTAAATCCTAAGAGACTGCCTAAAAAGATGAGTGATAGCTATTACTGTGACAAGGCACGGTATATTTGTCAATCTCACCCATTTTCAGAAAAACATAATTTTAAGGAAGGAAGTAAGTCATTAAATTTCAACATAGATGTTAGTTCACCATCATTGTGAGGCAAGCATATTTTAGTTTTAGTAAGGCTTTGTAGATTCTTTAAGTGTTGACCCAAGAGGGAATCATCAATAATTTAATTTCATTAAAAGGATGGAGGCTAGGAAAAAATATATTGTAAAGCAACTGTCACCACCAGCAACTTGAAATATTGCACAATTGCTTCAGATCAATGGAGAACAAGCTAGTGGAGGAATACCAGTCATTCCAGATTAACTGCTTCTGCTTCATATAGTTATGTATCACTATAAGATGGCAACGCATTTCCAGAGTGACACTCAAGGACAGAATGGCTGTGAAATACTTTAGATGGTATATTATGATCAATCTAGGTTTGCTTCTATAAAAACTCAAGAAACAGGAACTCAGATTTATCAGAGAGTTCCACCTCTCTGCCTATTCTCCACAACCCCGAATTGATGAAGTTCTAAAATTGCTCCTTTTGGCTTTAAGTGTACATTCAGTTATTCAGCTTCAGCGGTTTCCTGGGGTAGACAATTGTAAAGCTTTGCAACAGAGGGAATTCCTCTACATCTTCTCCTGAAATGTGCAGTCCTTTATTTTTCAGATCAGATTAATGTGCATACTTCTAAGCCAAACCTGCTGCAAATCATTTCAGCTATCTGCCTAAGAAACTTAATCTCAACAGCCTCCAATGAACATGAATTCTTCTTTCAATAAGAATGAAACTCTGTACAAAGGATGGTGAAACTTTCTGAATGTCCAAAGTAGTGTTAATCTTCAGAAAAAAAAACACTCTCGCATTCCACTGTAATTTATTATGGACTTTTTTTTTAAAAAAGGGAACATGATAAGCTCAGTTTCTTATCTGCATATACATAGATTTTAGTATTATTAAAAGTAGGGCAGAGACAGATTGAAAGAAATGAAGCAGTTTAGAAAACCTGCTCAAAAATGAATATTAATCTTTTACAAAGACAATTGAAAAATAACATCAATTCTAATCAGTATTGTAACTATTCAAATACTGGTGTGCATAACCGGTCTACAAGGATTTCAAAATGTATCATCCAATGTCACGCGTTCTCGCAATCATCAAGCTGATGTGAGGTATTTCCTGTGAAAATTTCACACTGCTCATGGGTTACATATAAAAGAAACATTCACTCCTTCATTTGGTAGTAAAGATAATTATGATGTATTTTTTTTATTATCACTGGCAAATTTTTGCGTGTGCCATTACAAGATTGAAATCTGTTCAATAAATAATTATTTGAATAATTTTAAAAGTTAAAATAGTTTATTTACTATGACTATAATTTCATATTGAGGAAAAAAGGGATATTGCTTTAGAAACATGTAAATGTACTTAGTTGAAAATCCGTGTGCAAGGTATTCTTTTATAGCATTGAGCAGTGAATCTGCCATTGACTTGTGAAGGCTTGCATTCAATCTTCAGCATGCAATTGATTGGTCATGCCTGACAGAATGCCTGGGGGTAGGGGAGGGGGAAATTATACACTGTATCCCTCATTCCCCATAAAATTACCGAGGAGTAAAGAGTACAGAGTGTATGTTTCATTCATAATCTCATTTTTTTTCAGGCGTACTACAAAATTTTGGATGGGTGTGCAGGTGGACCACCTCTTTGCCTGATTGATTTTATCGGCTGCACCCAGCCTTTTCTTAATTGCCGAGAGCAGCAGCAGAGTGAGCCAGTTGATTGAGGTGAAGGTGAGGCTGAGAGCCGATGGAGCAGTGTATGCACTTGAAACACAGTGAATGCTAGAATCCAGTCAGCAACAGGTAATCTTACAGCCACCACAATAACTCACACCACTGCCAAGGGGAAGAAGAAAATGAATTTGTTTAGCAATTTCCACGACGAAATTCGTGAGAAAGTGTGTGAATTACCTAAAAACAATCTGGTAGAACTTAGTAGCTACCTTCAGCTCCCAGGGGAGGACATAGCTAAGAAAACATGTTTGTCTGTCGCATCCCTAATAAGCCAGCATCTGGAAAGGGAGGAGCTGGGAAATCTGGAGGAAGGTAGCATGTCTGAACTTCTGCAGGTTAGAGCCAAGCTAAATGAGTTTGTGGTTGCTGCAACTGCTGTGGCTGATGAATTGAAGGAACAAGACAGGGAGATTACAGTAACCCGCAGTTCAGCTCCTAACAGGATGAACTCCAGCGATCCACAGTCATTGGCTCAGAGGGAAATTCTCCCACCAGCACGGTGCAAAGACTTTAAAATATCTGGTCAGGTTCGTGAGCTTGGTCAGAAAGTCAAGTTGTTGTTTTCTAGCCTTGTTTGCCTGACGGAAAGCGCCTTAAATAAAGGCTATCCAGAGGAGGAGATGATCGATCGATGCAGTGATCAGAGCGATTATGCCTGGACTCCAGTTGCTCAGTTATCTTGATAAATCAGCTTGAACTTACCTACCCTTAGACAGATCCTTTGCTCACATAAAGGGGTACTGAGCTGTATAAGCAGTTGACAGCAGAAGTTCAACGCTGTACAGAGACACCACAAAGTTTCTTAATTTGTGTTCTTGATCTGAAGCGGAAAATACTGTTTGCTTCATAGGAGATGGAGCCTGGGCTGAAATATTTTCCAGCTTTAATGCAGAATATGTTTTTACATACTTTACTCACCAGCTTACAAAATGATTTTATTCAAAAGGACCTCCAGCCATACTTCTCACATCCTGAAATCTCTCATGAGGTACTACAGTATTAGAGAATTGAAACATTGCATATGCAAATGAGGCAGAGAAAAACAATAAACAGAAGCCAGCTGGGTCAGCCCACACTGCCACTATTAACTCTGCACAGTTCAAGGAACATCCTGATGAGTATAAATGTCAGATGGAAAGGACTTATATAGTAGACTGAGTGTCACAGATGACAACACTTAGTGCAGACATTGCACAGGTCAAGGAGCAACTTTAGCATCTTATACCTGCGTCAACAATGCTTTTCAGTTTAAAAAAAAACCATGAGGTGATAGCAAATCCTTCTCAGCCGTAGGACCTAGCACACAGTTACTAATAACTGCCAGAGTGGGTTACAAAGAGGCCCGAGCAGGCATCAGGTCTGAACTCCAGACAGGGCCAAGCATTGAACAAAAGCAGCAGTGGAAAAAGCAAAACCAGTTAATCGAATCAGCTCAATCATACCCAGCCCCACAACGACAACATTATCCCCCATTTCAGCAGCACACAACAGTATCATCGGCATTGCTGTGTCTGAAGCTCAGCAGTCATGTCAAGTAGCACCACAGAATTCTTCATTTTTACCACAGCAGTGTGAATTTTACAACAGTATCCAGTCCCAATATGGCTGTATTCTGGCCTGCCTCAGTGGCTTCGTTCACCACAAACATGAAAGTGTTTCCACTGTCAGCAGAGAGGGTGTGAGGAACTTTGCACTTACTGTTACAACTGTGGTAGCAGCGAGCACTACTTAGCAGGATATAAAGCACGAGGAATAAGACTACCCAAAGAAGATCCTTTAAACTAAGATGGGTTGCTTCCGCGGGACAGGAAGAAACCAGTAATGTGCCAGCTGTGGTAGAGGGTGTAAATACAAGGTGCCCCAGATGAAAAGTCTCATATTACTGCTCAAAAAAATGTCAGACAGGCCAGTGGAATCAGTGTAGGATCAAGACAAATAAGGAGGGTCAGCCGTCCACGAGTATTTTAGTTGCATAGTGCCAAGTCAATCAACATTCATCCGTAACTTCACTGGTGGGCAGACAGTGCCTCGTAGAATGCCACTTACAGGGACGTCGAAGTGAAGTGATATGGGACACAGGTTCACAGGTGTGCATCACAGATGAGCAGTAGAGAACGTGGCACTTACCTGGAGTTAAGCTGAGAGATATTTCGGAGACAGTAGAGACACCCGAGGCATTAGAGCTGGTGGCAGCCAGTGGTGCAAGCATGCCATATGTAGGATGGGTTGTGATCACTTTCAAATTAGCTTCACCTGGTGCAAAATAATTGATCATACTGATTCTGGTTTCAAAAGGCAGACCTCTCCCCATTCCATCATTGGATTCAATGTGATTTAACAGATTATAAAGGACAGTAACAAAAGAGGACTTAAAGAATTAAAATAATTTATTTAATGTTAATATCATTTCATGTTGGGGAAAAAAGGGATATTACTTTAAAAACAAGCAAATATATTCCGTTGAAAATTCTGAGAATCTGTGTGCAAGGTATTCTTTTATAGTATTGAGCACTGAATCTGTCATTGACTTGTTAAGTCTTGCATTCAATCTTCAGCATGTGATTTATTGCTCATGCCTGTCAGAATGTCTGGGGTGGGGGTGGGGGTGGGGGTGGGGGTGGGGGTGGGGGTGAGGGGGAGGGGGAGAGAGGAATACACGCTGTATTGCTCATTCACCATAAAGTTATGAGGAGTAAACAGTGCCGCATGCATGTTTCATTCTTCCACTTTTTTTTCCCCGGGGTACTGCACCATGTCATGCATTCGTTACCCATGCTTACATAATGCTCCAGGTGTAGTCTCACCAATGCTGTCTGCAGCTGCAGCAATATGTCGCAACTTTCAGCTGCTCAGATCACCCCCGGGAGTGTTCCAAAGAGTTGACCAACCTTCTGCAGCCGCCTTATTTAGTACGCATTCTAAAAATCAAACTTACTGTCACAGAACATCAGGCTCAATTGCTTGCAAAACAAATATTATAATGGGTTTGGGAAAAGTGCACACATGTGTAAGAAAATAAAGTTTGCTGTTATCAGCAGAACATCCCAGGGAGACTCCACCTTCATCAAAATGCAGAGAAAACACGGAAGAGAGTGCTGGCTTCAATACAGTGGTGACCGACAGAGACCGCCACTGATAGCCTGTAGAGTAGGGGTCACCAACCCGTCGATCGCAATTGAGCAGTCGATCTTTGAGACTTTCCCAGTAGATCCCAAAGAAAACTCAAAAATAAATACACAAATACTGTTGTAATGTGAGCATTATAAAAGTAAGTAATACTAATTAGGATAATGGTAATATAGCAATATTTTCACCAAAAAGCTGTTTGTAAAGGGAGATTGTTTCCTGGTTGCGGGGGTTTAGTTCCGTTCTTTCTGCACAGTGCGCATGTGTGTAGTTCCCCCGCCATGCGCTGCATTTTCAGCGTAGCCTGTGCTGCATCAAAGTGACCAATCAGATTAGATAAGAGTACAGACTGTCACAAACATCCATATACGGCAGTGGTCCCCAACCTCCGGGCCGCGAAGCATGCAGGGGTGCAGCTGTAGTCGAGATGCACACAGCACATCTTTTAGAAAAAAAGCCGAAATAAACAAGATAATTAATTAGGTGCCGCCCGGCACGTAAATATCAGCTCAGATCAGAGGTGACGCAATCAGCAATCGCTCGTGATATCCTGATAGCATAGCGGAGACTCCACGAAAGAAGGCGAAAACATATAAATTCCGTCCAGAATGGGAAGAGGAATTTCTTTTTACCTTGGTGAAAGACAAGTGTGTATTATGTTGTGCCACCAAACACAATCACTGACTAAAAGAGGGAATCTGGAGCAGCACCACAACACCAACCACCAGGAATTTAAAGACACCTACCCCCCAAAGAGCACAATTCATGCCTGGAAAGTTGAGCTGAAATCGGGGTTGAAGGCCGTTTTCCACAAAACATACTGCTCAAAATAAGGCTGCTATTGAAGCATCATTTCGTGTAAGTCACCTTTTGGCTAAACACAAGAAGCCTTTTACAGATGACGATTCATTCAAGGAAGCAATGGACATTACCGCAGAGACTGTTTTTAATGACTTTAAAAAACAAAAACAGCATCACAACTGCAATACGTAATATGCTGCCTGGCCCTGCAACAGTGACAAGGAGGGTAGAGTCACCGTTAGAGGATGTGAATATTTTTCACTACAGTTCGATGAATCCCTGGATGTAATGCAAACAGCTCAGCTTGTTGTATTTGTCAGAATGGCTTTCCAGGATTTTACAGCAGAGGAGGACTTCCTCACTCTTTTGAAATTAAAGGAAAGAACGAGAGGTGAGGATATTTACAATGAGTTTAAAAAGAAAGTCATGAAAATGACATCCCCATTCATAAACTTGTGGCAATTACTACTGATGGGGCCGAGCAATGCATGGTGTGCGCGTTGGTTTTATACTACTAAAAGTCAGTGCCTACTTCGGGTCAACTTATCTGTGAAATTGCATTTTCACAGATGAAAATTATTAAATCTAAGTACAGTAGCTGACTTACTGACAGACACCTCACTAGGGTTGCCAACTTTCTCACTCCCAAATAACGGACAAAAGTAGCTGTCAAATCCTGGGACATTTGTGTTTACCCCAAGAAAGACTACCATGACCATGAAGCCTTGCATGGGCACCTGTGTGTGCATGCGCGTACGTGCCGAATTTTTTTACCCCACCAGTCGGTTTTGGCTTAATTTTCATTATTTCTACTTTATATAGGTTGTGTATTTATCATATCATTCCTGCTTTTACTATATGTTAGTATTATTTTAGGTTTTATGTGTTATTTGGTAGGTTATTTTTTTTGGGTCTGGGAACGCTCAAAATTTTTTTCCATATAAATTGATGGTAATTGCTTCTTTGGCATAAAGCATTTCGGCACGAAAGGTTTCATAGGAACGTTCTACCTTAGCGGGGGGAATACGGGACAGTTGGCAACCCTACACCTCACAGACTGTCTCTCTGTAGTTATGAGCCAAATTTCAGGGAACTAGCAGAAAGTATTCAGCCCCAGTTATCACACTGAGTGCAACAGTCGATTTTTATTCATTTATTTTTCGTGTTGAAATAAAATTAAATAATGAAACTTAGAATTAAAGGTGTGAAGTATTGTAATACTCTTATAGAAAGACAGCTATGGCCTGTTTGATATGCTAGTTACAGTGTTTTCTTGTCTGAATTAATTTGAATGTTTGACAGAAGTATTTTGTGTAATTGAAATACAATTCGCCCAAATAAAAGGCCTCAAATTGGAAGTACAATCTGAGCTGTTTTTTCTCTAAACAATTTAGTAGGTAGATCTTACCTTTCACTGAGGTCGAAGTAGGGGATCTTGGCTTAAAAAGGTTGGTGACCACTACTGTTTCTGACACATAATTGAACCTACTTGATTTAATATCCAAGCAGCAGAACAACTTAACAGAATCAAGTGTCATTTGGCTGCAATTATCAGAGTGGAAAAAGACCATCTTTCCCAAGTAATGATCTATGATGTTAGAAGACAAGATGGATGCAAAAGAGAATGCAGAGGTGGCAAATAGTGTGAGTTAGCCTGTGACAAAATGATCTGATCACTGAGGGCATACAGATGAAATAGGAGACAAAAGAGGCTTGCACAATGTTTAACTGGCTTCCCTATTGCTAGGTAAGCTGCATGTATGACAACATGGCATACGAGAGTAGGTATGTGACTGTGTGCGAAAGAGATGGTGAGTCTGCACTTTTGTCGCACTAATGTAGGGGAGGCCGCATCAGGAGCACCAAATGTAGTAGACAACGTTGGAGGACTTCAACCCCATACTTCTCAATTCTATCTCTTACTCAAGATCCACAAGCAGGAATTTTCTGGTATGCCCATTCTTTCTTCCTGCTTTTACCCTTTTCACACTTCTATCTTGCTCTCCCCGCCCCCATGCCCAGTGCCTTCCCGCCTACGTACCGGAACCTTCCATGTCCTCCACCATATGGACGGCCACTAATTCCCTGGCCCCAATTCCCCGTTAGGAAGATTAAATACACTCTACTTCTTTCTACAACAAATATCCAACAGTTCCCTTTCACCAACACTCTCATTCACCTGGTTAAACTTGTTCTTACCTTAAACAACTTCTTTTTTACCTCTTATCAGTTTCTAGAAATCAGAGGTGTAGCCACAGGCATGGAAATAAACCCCAACTTTGTATGTCTTTTTATCAGCTCCTCAGAATAGTCCCTGTTCCAAACCTCCTTCAGTATTACTCCCAAACTCTTTCTCCATTGCATTGATGTTGTTTCAATGCAGAATTCAATATTATCATTTTCACCTCAAAATTCTCAAATTCATATAAGCCATTTCTGACACTTCTCTCCCTTTTCTAGGTTTGTCTCTATTGCATGAGACAAATTACTCACTGATATGCACTATAAAGACAATGACTTCTACAGCTACTTAGACCACACCTCTTCCCACTCTGTGTCTTATAAGGATCCTTTGTCCTAGTGTCTCCATTGCTGCTGAATCTGCTCTCAAGACGAGACTTTCTGTTGCAGGACATCTGAAATGTCCTGCTTTTTCAGGAAGTGTGGTTTCCTTTCTGCTGTGGTTGGCAGGAGTTTGATCTTGCATCTTTGTTTCTCATACTTCTGCTGTCACCCTACCTCCTACCAGACAGGACAGAGTTCCTGTGGTCCTTACCTTCATCCATGACCTACTGCATCCAGTATATCATCCTCTGTCATTTTTTTCAGCCAGCTGCAAGAGATCACTTCTTGACTCACTGGTCCACTCATTCCTACACACCCGTCCTCCCTTACCCAGCGCCTTCCCCGCCATCTCAGTAGATGTGACACTTACTCTTACACTTCGTAACCTATCACCATCCACGGACATAAACAGACATTCGAGGTGAAGCAAAGTTTCACACACACATCTCCTCCAACTTTGTCTACCGCATTCAGTGCTCCGAATGTGGCCTTATCTACATCAGTGAGACCAAAGCCAGACTTGGCGACCAATTCTCAGAACACCTACACACAATCCACTGATCCAGAGCTCCCTGTTGTACTGTTGTAGACTACTTCAACTGCGCTTCTCATTTCCACACTGGCCTCTCCATCCTTGGCCTATGCCCTGCTTAAAAACTGGAGGAGCAGCACCTCATATTCCACCTAGGTAGTCTACAACCCAAAGGCATGAGTATTCAGTTTTTCAATTTTAGGAAACACCCACCTTTTTTTATTTACTGCATTTTCTTTCCCTCGTCCCCAACCCACTCTGCCTACCCAGTTCACACACTGGTTTCTACCATCATCCCTTGTTTGGTTCCAACTCGTACTCTTCTCTCCCCTAATGGTTCCCATTCTCACATCCTTTACTTATCCAAATCCAGCTCTGGCAACACTTCGTGTTCTGCTTACCCCACCCCCAGCAGCTCTCCCATCTTCACATTCCACTCCCTCCTCCTTACCCAATATTGCTTTTCTTTCTTTTCCTCTCGCTCTTTGTCTGCTTCTGCCCTTCATTCACTTGCCAGAGTCTTATATTTTCATCCCTCCTCAGGTCCCCTAACTGGTACTACCTGCCTGTCACTTACAGCCCTGCTCAGAATTCTTCCTTGCCATTCCCCTTCCGCTCTCCATGCTGGCCACTCTTAGTCCTGAGGAGGACTTCAACCCAAAACATCGACACTTTGTTTCCTCCCACCGATATTGCATCACCTACTGAGACCCACCACTGCATTGTTAGCTCCCCGGGATAATTGCGTTGATATTTCAGTCAAAGGCTACAGAATGTGAGCGTGGGCAACAAAAAGTGTAATGAAGCAAGATCACAGTATCAGTAAACATCTTTTTTTTAGGGCCACGTGATCAGACAGAAACATGATGGAAGACATCCAGACAGAAAACTGCAGAGAACAGTGCTGAAAACCACAGATTTGCAAAGGGAGAGTTAGCACTGGAGCTGTTTGTGAAGAATGAGGGCAGAATCAGAAGCATGTTTAATTTCACTGGCATGGACGACCCGGTCCCTCGTGGATGTCACCGACTTTGGCGTCGTGGGAGATTGAAATATCCAGACACCAAGTGGTGTCTGCTGCTTTTGGAAGGCCCCTGCACTCAAGCAAAATATCCCTCTCCCTCTCTCTCGTCTGTCAGTCCTCGAGTCAGACAAGTGAAGCGGCAGTTTGTAACATCAAAACAGTGAGCTACTGGTCTGCTCTCGTTTGTTGCAGGAGCCATGTCTCTTTCTACCCCCACCCCACCTTGCCAGTGACAGTCTGTCTGAGATGTCGAAGTGTTGGGATGGAAAATAGTTTTCTGATGGACTGTAAATCATGGTCTTGGAAGCTTTGCTATTGCTTGTATGGTATGGTGGTGGGTTGGTATTTTAGCTGGGGCAGGTGGGGGAGGGTTGATGCTTTTGCTGCTACTTGTGTGTGGGAGGGATGGGGCCTCTTTGGGGTTCTAACTTTTCTGTGATTCACTCTTTGGGAATTTTTCCTGTTTCATAGATGTCTGCCGAAGAGTGAAAATTTCAGGTGCATCGTGTATACACTTTCAGATATTAAACTGCACCGTTTGAAACATTTGGTTTTGAATTGTACCAAATCAAACTATAGTGAAGCTAGCTTAGGAACTGGTTTACACCTGTAGAAGTTTTTTTGAATTGAATTGCATTGAATTTATTTCTTACATCCTTCACATGCATGAGTAAAAATCTTTACATTACGTCTCCGTCTAAATGTGCAATCATAGTAGTTTATAATAATTTATAATAAATAGAACAGAATGTAATATAGAGTATACTCAAATCAGCATGAGTTAATCAGTCTGATGGCCTGGTGGAAGAAGGTGTCCACCAGGAGCCTGTTGGTCCTGGCTTTTATGCTGCAGTACCGCTTCCCGGATGGGAGCAGCTGGAATAGACTGTGGTTGGGATGGCTTGGGTCCCCAGTGATCCTACGGGCCCCTTTTACACACCGTCTTTGTAAACGTCCTGAATCATGGCAAGTTCACAACTACAGATGCGCTGGGCTGTCTGCACCACTCTGCAGAATCCTGCGATTAAGGGAGGTACGGTTCCCATACCAGGCAGTGATGCAGCCAGTCAGGATACTCTCAATTGTGCCCCTGTAGAAAGTTCTTAGGATTTGAGGGCCCATACCAAACTTCCTCAAATGTCTGTGGTGACAGAAGTGTTGTTGTGCCTTTTTCACCACATAGCTTGTGTGTACAGACCACGAGGTCCTCGGTGATGTGGATGCCAAGGAACTTAAAGCTGTTTACCTTCTCAACCCCAGATCCATTGATATCAATAGGGGTTAGCCCGTCTCCATTCCTCCTGTAGTCCAAAACCAACTCCTTTGCTTTTGTGACACTGAGGGAGATGTTGTTTTCTTGACACCACTGTGTCACAGAGTTGACTTCTTCCTCGTTATTGTTTGAGATAAGGTCAATCAATGTAGTGTCATCGGCAAACTTAATTAGCAGATTAGAGCTGTGGGTGGCGATATAGTCATGGGTATACAGGGAGTAAAGGAGGGGACTCAGTACACAGCCCTGAGGGGCTCCTGTATTGAGAGTCAGAGGGGTGGAGGTGAGGGAGCCCACTCTTACGACCTGCTAGCGATCTGACAAGAAGTCCTTTTGGGGGAAGGGAAAAGATACAAATTTAAATATTTCAAGTATAATGGTTTTTACAGGTATCTCTAAGGCTAACAGCCACACACTAATGTTGAAGATAGAGTGAATGGAATTTCCTCTCATATTGCTTTGAAAAGGAAACTCGCAAGATCCTTAAGTCAAGCCATGTGGTACCTTGGTTCACTAATCTTCAGCATTCAAAGTTCAAAGTAAAATTGTTATCAGAGTACATATATGTCACCATGTACAACCCTGAGATTCATTTTCTTGCAGGCATACTCAATAAAACTAAGAAACACAGTATCGATGAAAGACCACACCCAACAGGACAGACAAACAACCAACGTGCAAAGGACAGCAAAATGTGCAAGTACAAAAGAAAATAATTAAGCAATAAATATTGAAAACATGAGATGAAGAGACCTTGAACGTGAGTCCATAGTTTGAGGGAACAGTTCAGTGATGGGGCAAGTGGAGATGAGTGAAGTTATCCCCACTGTTTCAAGAACCTGATGGTCGAGGGGTATAACTGTTCCTGAACCTGCTGGTGTGAGGCATGAGCCTTCTGCACCTTCATGCTAATGGTAGCAGTGATAAGAGAGCATGATCTGGGTGGTGGGGGTCCTTGATGGTGGATGCTGCTTTCCTGCAACAACACTCCGTGTACAAACAAGAGAAAATCTGTAGATGCTGGAAATCCAAGCAATACACACAAAATGCTGGAGGAACTCAGCAGGCCAGGCAGCATCTATAGAAAAGAATACAGTTGGCATTTCGGGCTGAGACCCTTTAGCAAGACCAGAGAAAAAAAGATGAGGGACAGAGTTACAAGGTGGGGGAGGGGAGGGAGGATCACAAGGTGATAGGTGAAACTGGAAGGAGGTGGGATGAAGTAAAGAGCTGGGAAGTTGTTTGGTGGAAAAGATACAGGGCTGGAGAAGGGGGAACGAAATAGAAGAGGACAGAAAGTCAGGGAAGAAAGAAAAGAGGGAGGAGCACCAGAAGGAGGCGATGGGCAGACAAAAAGTCAGGTGAGTGGGGGAAAAGGGGATGGGGAATGGTGAAGGGAGGGACTGTTCTATGTAGATGTGCCCAAAGGTGGGGAGAGCTTTACCTGTGATAGACTGGGCCATATTCACTACTTTATGTAGGATTTTCTGTTCAAGGGCATTGATTTTCCCTACCAAGCTGTAATGCAACCAGTCAATATACTCTCCACCACACAACTATAGAAGTTTGTCAACGTTTTAGACGTCACACCACACCACAGCCACATCACACCATGTTGCATCACAGCCAGAAAATGCAGGAGAAAAACTCTTCCTACTGTCTCAACTACAACTGCAGGGCACCATGCTTTGCTTCTAAAGACTGAAAGAATTACATGGTTTTGAGTTGATTCATCTCAAATTACAGCCCTTCTAGAGGATTAGCAGGCAAATTAAACAAGCAGTTGAATTGACTGAGTTCAAATCAAGAGTAACATTTTATACTGTGCTTACATAATTTTATTGTGATACAGCAGAACTAATGTAAGTATGAATGAGGCAACATTAAAGCTTCCAATAACATGAGGGTGATCTGAACAAATGTCTTCCCCTTGTAACAGGCAATGTGTTCTCAAAGAGAGATGCTGGTTTCTCTGCAAGCTATTAATTCGGATAAAAAGCAAAATGAGTATTGAACCAACAAACAGGGTTTAAGCATCGAGAGACAGAAAAGACTTTTCCCCTTTCTGGCACTAAAAAACAAATCATCTGAATAAAATGATATTTTCTCACCTAACAGTAACTCTTCCCCAGGTTTATACTCCTGCCAATAGAGTACAGGAAATTTGTGATAATCAATTAGCCTACAGACTTGCATGTCTTTAGGAAGGGGGAGGAAACACATGCAGTGGCAAAAAGAACATGCAAACTCCACACAGTTAGCTCTCAAAGTTAGGAGTGAATCCAGGTCACTAATCTGGCTCTAGTAACTGTGTCATGTGCTGCCCTTCATGTATTGGCAATTCTGCAAATGCCCATAAGTTAGACAGCCTCTGCAAAGAGAAATTTTGTAAATATTTCTGATCAGTAATCTTTCATTAGAACTGACAACCTGTTAACAGTTTCCCTCATGCTGTAGGCACTCCCTGTACTGCTGATTATTTCCAAAAATTCTTCTTTTAAAACACAGAGTTATGGTACTTGCAATTTGTAAGCTTTTTGACAAATGTACTGCTGTGGTGGTCTGTAGCTGCACTAGAGATGGTTTCAGTCCTATCTTCTCTTTAAACATGATAATGCCACATACGACTAAATTGCACTCCATTTTTAGCCCCACCTCCAAAGGAGATGATGGCTGAAGAATTTGGGAGCTATGTGCCCTATCTCCACAGCCTAGCTTAGCCATCCAATGCAAAATTTACTTCACACCGCCTGATCCTTAACCTAAAGGAAGGAGCACCACGGTCTGCTGGACGAACTCCCACCAGATTGTATGTTGCTCCAGATTCCAGCATCCGCAGTCTCATGGCTCCAACCTGATTGCACTGCACAAAAACTAATAAATATGCTGGATTATTAAATCAAAAGATGATTTACAATCCTGAAGTGTACACTGGAAGGCAGCCAATGGAAATCGGCAGTGCAGCAAATCACAAATCCCGCCAACAGTCCAATACCTTCCACAGCCATCAAACACACCACCAGCATAAAAAGTAAATCCTAACCTGGGTTTGCTGCAGCATCACACACAGCTGCTGTACTCAAGTGGCTGCATAGGACAGAAGGCTTTAAGTCACCAGCCTGTAGGCTGAGAAATATACTTATCATGTATTTCCCTGAAGACAGTGGCATCGAACATGTTTGTTGTTTCATGCCCATTCGCGCCATTAATGAACCAGTAACATTATAGCTCCCACCTTGACTAGTTAATGTAAACATAGCTTTCATAGGATTTCTAAGAAATTAATTTAATTCTCAGTTTCCTGGCTCCGTCAACTGGCTTATGTTGGAAGACAGAAGAATCTTTCTAACCTTAACAAGAACATTTACTTACATAATTATTATTAAAAAGGCTTTCAGAGTGCCAATAGATAATTATTACTGCTCCTTTTTGGCTTTCATGGTTTATTACTATGTTATTCATTAATCTCAAGCCAGTTTACAGATGTCTAAGATGTGTTCCTAGGGAATGACCCACTCATTAAATCCAGATCTCAAATCAAGGAGAAATGCTTGGCATGATTAAACCAGAATGCAATGGATGAGTTAGGTGGTCTGCAGCAGTCTGGAAAGATGCCAGCTAATTCCTTGTGTGTGCAAGGCCTCAGGTGATGCTGAAGTGGAAGTAGTACAAAAGTTCAACATTCATCAGCTGGGGCCAGTACTTTGCAGGAAATACTGGCAATTCCACATGTCATTGGCAGCATTTCTACAAATAATGTGCTGCTGCAAAAATAGCTTCTTTGCATGGCATTTATAGCCAGCCCATGACAATAAATTTAAACTTGGATGTAATTGGAAGACTTTCACCATGTAAAAGATTACCAACGTGTGTTCAAACAGAGTTTTCAAGCCCGCTCATATCTACCCATTGGCATTTGCCTGGCCATGTGCCGATGATCATAAAAATGCAAAGCTGTGCACAAATTTCTAATACTGATAGAATATCTGCTCAAACCATCAGGACTAGGTGGCACCTGATGCAGGAAGTTCCTCTACATCACTCGCAGTGAAGGAGGGCAGGTGGGAAAGGAGGGAGAGGAAGCCAAGCTGGTATGTAGTGATAGAGCTGGGGAAGAGAAGGAGAAAGAGAGTACCAGGTGATGAGGGAGGAGAAAAAAAGGGAGTGGGGAAGTGATGGATTTGGGGTCAGTTGGGCCAGGGAAGTAGGTGCAGACAAAACTAAATATACATGGATGTCTGCAAGCAAGTGTTTGTGTATACATGTACACATTAGGTCCACATACTACTGGATCCAGGTCTCATTCTTTCAAGTTTTCTGTTTTGTGGGCACCCCATATTAAAAGAAATTACACACAATTTTCACCCTTCAGCTGTTTTTGTGGGTGGAGCTAGTTTTGCCCCACCCACTTGATCCAATACATCTACAAACACGAGAAAATCTGCAGATGCTGGAAATCCAAAACAACACACAAAATGCTGGAGAAACTCAACAGGCCAGGCAGTATCTACGGAAAAGAGTAAACCGTCGAAATTTCAGTCCTGATGAAAGGTCTAGGCCCAAACCCTTGACTGCTTATTCTTTTCCATAGATTCTGCTTGTCCTGCTGAGTTCTTCCGGCATTTTGTGTGTGTTGCTGTGATCCAATACATGTTCAAAGATAACACACATAAAAATATTGTGGGCACATGACATACAGTGCCACCTTTCAATCCTTTAAACTCCACCCATAATAAAAAGATAATAATGATTAGCTTTACTGCCAAAAGAAGCATCAAATGATTTTCTACAACCCATGAGCACTGAGATGTTTTCACAGGAAATGTCCCACATTGGCTTGGTGCCTGCTAGAGTCGTGGAAAAACATGACATTGGATGATAGGTTTTGAAATCCTTACAGACCTGGTGCACAATGTTAGCAGTTGGATAGTAAGTGGTTGGGTCAGTTAGCATTGGCTTTGCTCTTCTTATAGTTTTTTCTTCTGCCGTTTAGGAGTGAACACTAGATATTCAGCAATAACTGAATACTGTACTTATACTTAAATACTGTACGTAGCTTAGCATCTCTTTTTTGAAACATACATACTTATTATATTACTAAAACTCTGTTTTTGTTGAAGTTTAACAGTGAGATTTTTATATTGTGTTCATATATAATATCAGATTGTCAGACACACCAGCAAAGAAACAAAAATATTCAAATGATGCCAGTCGGGGCAGAGGTTTTCAAGAGTGGTGAGGTGAAAGATTTGGCATGATTAAAAAGGATGATAAAGCGTGATGCACTTCATGCTCCAAAACAGTGGTGTGCAAGACTTCCTCCGCAAAGCAGCATTATGAAACTATTCATAAATGGCCTTGCACTAAAAGAAAGTAAGAACAAAAAAAAATTTCTCAAGAAATCAACAACAAAAAAAATCATGAAATATTTTAATGACATTTATTTTGGATAGCTCCAAAATCAGACATCCCACCTCTCCTGGAACTTCCGGGAGTCTCCCGCATATTAATAGTGGCTCCCTGATGCCCGCAAATTATATACAATATCACAGAAATCAATTTTTTTGAGAGCGGGCGAAAGAAAAGCAAGAGAGTGCAAGACTGATCACGAGAGAGAGCACACGAGAGAGAAAGCAAACAAGAGCACGCGAGCCAGAGCAAAGGCGAGAGAGAGCGAGAGCGAAACCAAGCGAGAGCGTGCGAGCGAGAGAGGGAGAGAGAGCGAGTGAGAGAGAAAGCAAGTGAGAGCGCTTGAGAGTGCGCAAGCGACCACGAGAGAGAGAAGGAGAGCGAGCGAGAGCGCGCCATGGCAGAATGTTCCAAAAAAAATTAAACTTACGTCACCCCAGACTACACTAAAGTGTACCCCTGTATAATAGGGGTCAAAATAATGACAGTGTTGCTCGCTGCACTGTTTGCAACAATGACTGTTCTATTGCCCATGGTGGGTTAAGACTGTAAAAGACGTGTTGAGGTGAGTTTAACAGGTGTCATTCGTTCATTAGCATAACTAACATTATTTAAACTAGCTGGCCAGCTGCTAAGGAGCTACTCTATTGCAGACATCTCACCTCTCCCGGAAGTCTCCCGCAAATTGATGGTGCTACCTCCCTGAAATGAGTTTTTGCAGGGTGGGATGTCTGCAAAATAGTAACTGCTAGTTTTAAAGTTTAAAAGATTATTGCAAAACATGGAAAACCATTCTGTGAAGTGGCATATGTCAAAGAATCATGGCTAAAGAATCATCCTTTCCTTTTTAATTGTTAATCCAGATATGAAAAATCAACACATTAAGGACTGGCCAGTTAGCAGAAACACAGTTATAGATAGAATATTAATGATGGGAACAAATATTTCAGAACAACCAATTCTGATTTGCTGGAGAATGGACATGAAAGCACAGAGGAACATCTGGAGAAATTTCTGAAACGCCCGTTCGCTGCTGTCGTTACTGTGTGGTCAGGAACTTTCAGAGGGTAGGCCTCATATTCCCCGGCCTTGTCTGCTTTTGGCGACCGAGAAGGAGGTCGAATTGTTTGGACAGAGATGGCGCTCAGTACTCGGTGTCGGAGAGCTGATCAGAGCTCAAAGCTTTTGGATGACTCAGAGTCGGATTGTGGTCGGCATGGCAGGGAGAGTTTTTTCTTCCTTCTCCTGTCTGCGTGAGATGTGGGGCATCTGAGAAACTTTGAACTTTACTGTGCTCACGGACCTCTTCATCAAGTTATGGTATTGTTACACTGTTTGTAACTATATGTTATGTGTTTTTGTCAGTTTTTTCAGTCTTGGTTTATCCTGTGTTTTGTGATATCACACTGGAGGAAATAATGTATCATTTCTTAATGCATGCATTACTAAATGGCAATAAAAGAGAACTATGTGTCTTCATAATCATAAAAAAAAGAAGTTACTAATTCATATAAATTTCATCCCATTTGTCTCGATGAAAGCACTGATGTTAGATCTTCAGCTGGGTCAGTCATTATTGCTTGATTTTGTAGGGGTGATGAAATATGCAAAGAATTGACTAACTTGCTAACATTACCTGAACAAACCACTGGGGTTAAAATATGTAAGTTAGTAGTAAAAGAATTGTCTGATCGACAAGTTAAGCTTTCAAGATTAGTTTGTGACAACTAATGGTGCAGCCAGCATGACTGGTAACGAGGAATCTGCAAAATATGTTGGACATACACTGATAACCTTTCATTGTCTCGTACACGACGGGCCCTTGTGTGCAAAAGCTGGCCTTAAGAAGTTTGAAAAAGTGAAGAAAGTTGTAACCAAGGTAATTAATTTTATTTCTGGGTGTGTTTAGGGGGAAAAAAAAGGACAATTTCAGAATTTACTGAGCTAAGTGGATTTAGTGTACACATGTACAATGTTCATGGACTTAGTAGAAAGCCTATGGAGTGTTTGATGAAATTTGTCTGTTTTTGACAGATGTAAAGTTTTCTTGTCAAGAATTATATATCATTGTGATGTTTTGTAGATTGATGTTCTTTTTGCAGGTTTCTCCTCACATTTAAATGACTTGAACACCAAGTTACAAGGATCTGGCAAAACCCCTGATGTTATTTTGACTTTGAAATCAAACTCTAAGCATTGCCTATGAGCTCATTTTCAAGGACTATCACTCATATTTTCAATATTTATTGCTTCTTTTTTTTCTGCATTTACAGTTTGTCGCCTTTTACACATTTTACTCATCTGTCTCTGTGCAACTATTCATTGATTCTATTGTTTCTTTGTATTAACTGTGAATGCCTGTAAGAAAATGAATCTCAGGGTAGTATATGCTGATATATATGTTCTTTGATAATAAAATTTTATTTTGAACTTTAAAGTTCAGGCCGTTTGAAGAAACTGTAAAGTTTACTAAGTATGCGGTCAGTGTAACTTAAACCGAATTTGGAAATGTTGCAGTAGATTGATTTAGGTAATTTTGAGATACAATTGATTGATTTACAAAGCAGCTCAATTTGGAGGCCAAATGTTGTCAACTTTAGAGCTGAACTAGAAAATGCTGAAGGAGATTGGTTACTGGATCAAAACATAAAAATTTAGACAATGAGTTCCTGAAACTCTGGAATTCCAATTCAGAATCTCCTAACTGGAAAAAGCTTGCAATGGTATTAGTAACAGTACTTTCATCGACGTATTCACGCAAGTCATTGCTTTCAGTGATGAACTTAGTCAAGTCTAACTATAGGAATAGACTTACAGATGAAACTAGTTTCATGTGCATGGCTCGCAAAGCAACCAAATGCAAATCAGATATTAAATATTTGTCACCTTAGCACAGTAACATATTTCACTGAAAGTTAAATGTGCTTATTTTCCTTTATCTTCTATGAATATGCATCAAAGCTTATAATCTCACATTTCTTGCGTCATAGGTGAACAACAATAACAAAATCATTGGAAATGTTAATTTTCAATTGTCCTTTTAAAATATTAATATTAGCAATTTTTGAACAGGTTTTCTAAAATGCTTCATTTATTACAATTTGTCCCTGTTATACTTTTATCACATGGATCCGTTGCTTTATTATTAAATAAGCAATAGAACTCATAATTTTTCCTTGAACCAAAAGGCCCTAATTATTGTTACTAATTCATCAATCAATGATAAGTTCTGTTCAAAATTACCATGGTATGTGAGAGAATTTTTTTTAAAGAAGATTATTACCAGATTGGGCTCACACTCTCAAAAGGATTTGGCAGCCCTGCTATAAAACCAGATTTCCTACCACTGTCTCCAAGGCATTTGTATGTTCTCTCCTTGAGCATGTGAGTTCCCCTGAGTGCTCTGGTTCCCTCACACATTCCAAGATGTATGGGTAGGTTCATTGGTCACACGGAAATAATTGGGACCGGAAAGGCAAGCTACCGTCCTGAATCTCTAAATATATTAATAAATACTTAGAGGATGTTCAGGCTGAGAAATAGACTAGTTTCTCCCAGAAAACCCGAGGAGGTCAAATTCATTCTTTTTTTCATCAATCAGCAGCAAATGTGGATGTGGTCAGTCATGATTTAAAATCTGGCCCTGAATATTTTACATGGACCAAGTAAACTTGACCAGGCCAACACCAACCTTCATAAGGACTATTGAAGTTTTATACATTGAAGCAAACAGCGATGATCTTAATGTACACCTCAATGATGTATTGTAGATGGTGGAAACGCTGAGAAGTTGGTGGTGACTAACTTATTGCAGAATGCCTGCGCTTTTGTAACAACAATGTGGAGATGAACGATGTGCTTAAGCTACTGAATGTTGACATTGGTGGCTTCAGTAATGGTAACACCATGAATGTTAAAGTCACAAAATTTTCTCTTGGTCAAGCTGTCCACTCATTGGCACTTGTGTAGTATTAACATAACATACCATTTAACACACCACTTCCTAGCATTGTCCAGATCTCAATGAACGCAGAAACGGATTACTTTGTTTCCTCACCTGTTGCAAACTGTAACCAAACACTCTGACTCCTAAACTTTTTAATGTAAAGATGTCTAGGAAGTGATTAGAAATAATTTGACCAAATACATTTTACTGAGGAACTGCTGGATGAATATCCTGAGGTTGAGATAATTGGTCTCCAACAATCACAATTCTCCTAATTTGTTCTAGGTATGAGTTCACCCTGTGGGACAATTTAAGTTCCCACTAACATAAATTTCAGATGTTACCACAAGTTCCAGCCAGCATTCAACCTTAAGCTCTTTAGAGCCAAGTGATATTTGTGCCACACTCTGCTTGTAACATTCTCCAGAGGCAAGTGCCATAGAACACATATTAATACAAATCTCTACTAAAAGCAGACATTTTTTAAAAATTGATAGGCGCAGATTGAAAAAGGTTTGATCTGTTATCTCCAAAGCAATCAACAGCCAATAGCTTCACCATTACATCAATGCAAAGTACAGGCAATTGTTTGATTTTTATGTAGTAACATCACTGGATATAATCAGGTTAAAAAAAAACAAACATTTCATTTTTTCATTTTGTATTTTCTAATCTTTTTTAAAGTTTGTAATTAATGGAATGGCTTGCAGTGAGCTCAGAAATGAAACCCACATCTACTTTAATTAGATGAATGAAATAAGCACAACTGCTATCATTTCCTGTATTACTGTCTTTTGTAAATTACAAATATTCAGCAGAGCAAACCAATGGCATTCTAATACAGCTAGGAGAATGATAAAATGTTTCCCACAGCAAGTTAGACATTGGAGTTAATTTTAAACATTTCTTGGTTTTCCTTCATAAATTGGACTATGTTCTTCAAATAAGCATAGTATGCATGTCAGAACTGGAAGTATGTACTAAGTGCCCTCATTTAAAAAGCCTTCCATCATCCTTAAAGGGCTTTGGACTGTTTTGAGGTTGTGATGGGTGCTATACAAATATAAGACTCTTTTCAGTTGAAGTGGCAATGTTAAAACTGTATCAAACAAATTTGTTCAATTTGTGGAGTGGATCACAACAACCACATACGGCCCATAACAAAGTTTAATTAGTCACAAATTAAAAAAGCTTTGAGTGTCAACTTTGAGTGAAAACCTTAACAGTCTATTTGGGAAATAGAGCATGTTTTATTTCAGACTCAACAAGGACATGGATCAGAGTAATGTGTGCTTCAAGAGACTTGCAAGTAGGTGGGCTTAATGATCCAGAACAGGTTCCCAGCTCCATAACCCAGCACAGATTGTTATTAAAAACAGCTCATGGCATAAACTCGGAACTGTTAACTTTTAATGAGTCAAATGACTATTCTAACAGGCATCCTGAAAACTAGAAGCATGAAAAGAAGTGCGAGAGGCAAACTGAACATCTGTTCATTGAATATGAGAGTGAAGTTGGTAGAATTAACAAAACTTTAGCAGTCAATGAAATCATCAAACTATTCAATGCTCCATTAAACATAAAACTAATTTTGCCCAGAAAATAACAACTAAAGGCTCAGCCCAGAAATGTATAAACTACAAACAGAAAACTGGTTTGGGCGAAGTTTTTTTTTAAAGTTTTTTTATTTTGAGATTTAGCACAGTAACTTGCCCTTTCTGGCCCATTGAGCCCCTGCCACCCAATTACACCATGTGACCAATTAACCTACTAACCCACAAGCCTTTGGAAAGTAGAAGGAAAATGGAGCAAAAGGAAGAAACCCACGCAGTCACAGGAAGAAAGTAGAAACTCCTTACAGACTGGGGTAGAGTTACAGCTGGTGTTGTAATAACATTATTACATTACACTACTATGCTGCCCGTGGGCAGGAAGAAAAGAAACTATGGAAAAGAGTATGAGATTGAGCAGGAGTAGGAAAGGTTGTTGCAAAAATCCCACTGTTACGCAAAACAAGGAGGACCTGAGCTTTTTGGGTGTTTGAATTCAGAGGAGCTGGAGAAGCAAAGGTCGACAAGTAGAACAACAAAAAGGACTGGATTCTCATAATAAGAACAGTAGTGGTAAAGGATTTAATGATGAGTGAGCAGGGTGTGATAGAGGCTGGAGCAAGCTGTGTAAGGGAGCTGGATGTCAAAGCCCTGGTGACAGATGGGATTGAAGGAGGTGTACCTACAAGGCTCAACTGACACGCTCTCTTGATGTGGAACTTTTGGCGGTTAGGAACTCAGAGAAGATTTCCAGGCAAATTAATGAAAACTGTGCACCACCCAAGCTCCAGTACTGAACACAATCTAACTTAACACCCTGAAAGAGCTCAGAATAAGCTGCAGGATAAGCTTTCAGTCGTAACACCCCTGCCAGCAGCCTATAGTTGTAATCAATGTCTTTAATGAGCCCTCAAGACAGTAGTTAAATTGGGAGCAGGGAAACTTAACAAGGTTAGACGAGGGATGCTGTCATCAGTAAAGAAAAATGCAAATGATGAATAAATGGGAGCCAAGGAGAAATCCTGAGGGGCTCCTTCAGGTGATGCATATAGAACTGCAGGAAATGCTAGCTGTTTATAGCATTGCTTATGTTAGAAGGCTCTAAAGCTAAGAGGTGATGATAGATAATTATTATTAAGCAGATCCATAAAACTTGTGCCAACCAGAAGAGTAGGATTCTTCACTTCAAAACAGACACAAATGCCTCACAACAGCAATGTGCACTAACTGGTGTCTTTCCATTGGCTGAATCACCATTACACTGTTTGGTTGGAGTGGAAGAAGAGGAGGGAAGAGAAAAGTCTGATAGTCAGAGATTCAATGGATCGACTAGGAGTGGAATGGGGAGGGGTGTGGAAATGAAGGATAGAAAGCAAGTAATGCGATTTCAAGTAAAGTCGCTTTTATTGTCATTTCAACCATAACTGCTGGTACAGTACACAGTGAAAACGAAACAGTGATCCTCCAGGACCCTGGTGCTACATGAATCAACACAAAACTACACTAGACTACGTGAAACAACACAAAACTACACTAGACTACGTGAAACAACACAAGACTACATTAGACTTCAGGCCTACACGGGACTACATAAAGTGCACAAAACAGTGCAAAACACTACAATAATTAATAAACAAGATAATAGGCACAGTAAAGGACAAATTACAATATAATAAATGATGTAAATGTAAACAATGTAAATAACATTTTAGCAATGTTTTTGGTTTAGTAGACGGTAAGACCAGCATTTCGCAAATACTGAAATATTTTTTCAGCACAACCTGATATCATTTACTCCCAGAACTACTTTATATCAACATTTCAGAACCATTATTGCATAGGCACAGAGGGGTAAGCAATTCACTGCATGAACCTAGAATACTTACAGTATGGATTGGGACCCTCTTTCTTCTGATGGATTTATTCCCACGTCTCACACTGTGCCACGTGAAGCGAGTGCACAGAAGAGCCTTTGGGCTGAGGATGCAATCATGGATGGTGTGGGCAACAGAATCAGGGACCCAAAGGCACATACAGACAGAGTACAGCTTGCAGAGGCTGCATGGGGCAGGGTGAGTGGAGGTCAACAGAACTCCAGCCCCAGCTAAGTGTGTAAAGCAAAAATGTAAGACAAGAAGTTACCTCTGGGATCTGAAACAAGAACGGAACGCTGGAGGCACTCCATGAGTCAAGCAGTGTCAGCAGAGACAAAATATATAAGCTGACTTTCCAGGTCAAGACCATGCTTCAGGATGGAAAGGAAACAGGAATGATTGCCAGTATATAGCAGAACAAGGGGAGTGGAATAGAATTATAATCCACCCTTAGATAGTAGAACAATGACACTTAAATCATTCAGGTAGAACGGTATTTGTTCATTCCAGAGGAATTCACCAATATCAATATTTGCTGGGGATTTTTTTGGTACTATTCTCTCATAAAGATTACCTTCATTAAGGAAGGTTTCCTGAATTTGTCCAACTTCCTCCAAATTAATTGGACAAGCCATCCTACGAGATCGGCTACCTCCATTTAGCTGGCAAATCAGAGCAGCTGAAGATTTGGTGAAATGACACTTGGCTGATGGTATCTGCAACCGTGATCAGCTTTCACAAGTAGTTCATTAGTTAAGTGCTTTGAGATCTTCCCAGGTCATCAGAGGCGATATACAAATGTAAATCTCTCTTCAGTTTAATTTTGCACAATTGATATTATCTAATAAACGTAATCTTTACAGCTCAAAATTCCCACATCACTATTAGTTACATGAATTAATTTGCCTTTCTGAGATATTTTGCAGCAGATGAATGAGTCAATCAGCTCTACCTTCAGGGACTGATGAAACACTATTCCATCTGAAATTGCTTTTGAAAATATCTTTTGCCAAGTTTTATCATTTAACTATGTGCAAAAGTTACAAATCAACAGCAGGCAATGACACGAAAAAACTGCATGAAAGTCACAAGGATATGTAAGTGTCCATTATAATTTGTCAAAATTTATGGATGCTGGGAGTCAGGCTTCAGTTTCTGATTTTAAACACCGTCCATTCCCTGGTGGGAAAGACGCCTGAAGGCAGGAATCAGTAATCCGATGGCAGCTTTCTGCCCACTTCCCACATTGTTGTAAATTTTACAATTAATCCTGTTCAAAATTAGAACAAACCCACAGTATGAAAAAGGATGCACATCTGGTTTTAATTAAGACCGACAACAATATCATTTTCATCAAGTATAAACAAGGAAAGAGCAGTTTAAGTGGTATATTCTGAGATCTCCGTACAATCGAGCCACAGCCTTGGCTCAGTGGGAGAAACAGAACACCTAGTTAAGGTATGGGTCAGCTAGTTCTTATCCCATTAAATTTATTGGGCGTGAGTTCAAGTGCATTGCCAGAAATCTGAGCACAAATTCTAGATCAGCACTTTGATGCATTACTAATATGTGAGTACTGCAACATCGAGGAAGCCACCCGTTAGGCAACATCTTATTCTGACGTCCCAGCCACCCTCTCAATAGACATAAAGTATTACCCAGAAAGCATCATAATCTCCTGAGACCTGGCCAAAACTTATCCCTCTGCCAATATCCAACACACAAGTATTTCCTTATTGTCACCTTACTGCTTGAAAAGGATTGCACTGTAGAGATAATGGACACACAAGGTAGGCTACAGATGCTGGAAATCCTGAGCAACACACCAAATTCTGCAGGAACTCAGCAGGTCAATCAACATCAATGGAGAGAAATGGACAGTCAACATTTCAGGCTGAGAACCTTCACAAGGACTGGAAAGAAAAATGATAGACAAAAGAATAAATGATTGGAGGAGTGGAAGGAGCTGGTAGTGATAGATGAATCCAGGTGTAAAGGGCAAGGTAGAAAGGTGGTGGTGGGGGGGGGGGGCGGGGTGAAGAGTGTGTATGATAGGAGAAGCTGGGAGGTGGAGGGCCGAAAAAAGAATTTGACCAGAGAGGCCAGTAGACTGTGAGTAAAGGGAAGGAGGTGGAGAAGATGAGTGATGGACAGGTCGTGAGAATAGAGGAAGAGAAAAAGAAGTGGAAAGAGGGCTTGAGGGATAAGGGAAAACAAGGAAGGGGGGCTACAGAGAGGACTGGTCATTACAAGTGAGAGAAATCTATGTTGATGTCACCTGGTTAGAGGCTATCATGGTTTCAAGAAGCAACTCAATAAGTGACCTGCTTTGGTAGCCATGGTATTTATGTGACTGGTCCAGGTGATTTTTGGTTCATTAGTAGTCCCCAGGATGCAACAGTAATGTTACAGAACACAAACAATGGCTGGTTTAACTCTGTCTTGTTGGACACGGCTATTGACTTACATCTTCTAGAGCATCTCTTTACAAAGAAACTCAGCGGGTCAGGCAGCATTGGTGGAGGGAAATGTACAGCCAACATTTCAGGTTGAGAGCCTTCATCTGGATCAGGATTGACCCATGAGATCCCCCAGCAGCTTGTGTTATGCCTGAAAGTTGTCAGGGTATTGCTGCATGCATTTATAGACTGCCTCATTTGCTGAGGTTTTGCTAATTACACTGAATACTTTTGACATTAAGATGATAAAGGTATACAAGACCATGAAGGATGTTCATTGTTCATTCATTGGCATCCATCTGTCTCAAAGCTCAATGGGTGATGACCATCATCATCACAAGTCTGGGTGGAAGGTATGGAGATCCTGAGATGCCCAGTTGTCAAGTTCCCCCTCTCGGCCTCACCCATGTAGTCCAAAGGAAAGCTTATGAAGCAATACTTTTGGCACCAGCTTGGCTGCAGGAACTGCTGGAAGGATGTTCAATGACGTCCAGCCGCCTTAGGGGCTCCACTCTGGATTTGCTGTCTGGGTTCACTCCCGTAGCCTTCGTCTCTCCCGAGGCTGCCCACAAGGCAGTGGGGCATGATGAAGGATGTAGACTGGGTAAAAGCACTTGTTTTTTTTTTCTAGAATAATATAGGGCAGGCAGAGGTTTAAAATGAGAGGCAAGACATTTGAAAAAGGACATCAGAGGCAGCACCTTCACTCAAAGGATAGTTCACACTTGGAATGAGTTGACTTGGGCACATTAACAACATTTCAAAGGCATCTACGTAAGCATTTGGATAGGAGAGGTTTTTGTGGGCTTTGGGCTAAACACAGGCGAATTGGGCGAGCCTGCTGGACGACACAGTTTTCCTGAGTGTGTTGGGTTGAAGGACCTATTTCCATGCTGTACCCCTCTGATGAATGAAAAGTCACTGATCAAGCATGTTGATCCCAAAACACTGCTCCAAGGTGTTCCTTCAATGATGTCCTGGGACTGGGATAACTAACCTTAAACAATCCCCATTATCTGCCTTGTCTAAGATACAACTACAACCACGGGAGTGTTTTTGCTCTTGATTTCCCTTTGCCTTCAGCTTGACGAGTTTTTCCTGATGACACACTCTGTTGAATGCTGCCATGATGTCACTTTCACCTTACTTCAAGAACTGAATTGTCCAGTCCATGTTTAAATCAGCACTGGGAGGAGGTTCAGAGCTGAGTGGTCAATAAACCAGGCATCTATGAGCAGATCATTGTAAATGCAGCCTGATGTCGCTGTCAGTAACACCTTCATTACTTTCTGATCGGAGGTAGGTAGACTGAGTAGTAATTAGTGGGACTGGATTTGATTTGTTTCTATGAATAGGATACACCTGGACTAATTTCTGCATTGTCAGATATCCGTCTGTGTTATAACTGTTAAGGAATTGTTAGTTCTAGAGAAAAGATATTCATTATTACCACAACTGGAACATTATCTCCATGTCCTCTGCCATTTGCTGTATCCAGTCTGTCAGCTTTCTTTTCCCCCCACGTCACATATGGTGAACTGAGTTGGTTGACAACTAGTGGTTGAGATGCCATGATCTCAGGAGGAAGCCAAGATGGATCATTTATTCACGCGAAAATGTATGGGAGAAAATGGTCAGTTGAGATTTTGTTTCATGACCCTTCATCTGTACTGAAAGAGCAGGAGTGAGGTAGTTAATATAGAAGAGTTGAGTGGAGGGGTGGGGAGGAACTGGCTAGTAATTGGATCCAGGTGAGGAAGGGTGATTGGCAGATTGAGAAGGAAAGGGTGGGAATAGCAACAGAAAGGTTACCAAGGACTGCAGGTGATAGAACCTGATAAGAAAGGAAGATGGAGCATGGCTCTAAGTAAGGAAGATGGTGCTGATAACGATATTAGGTTGTACTTAGTTACTATGATCTCCTCACAGATACCCAGTTCACTGACCACTCCAACGTTATGTAAGTGGTGGGAAAAATACAGATTACGGGCAGATGCAGTAGGTGGGAGGGAGAGAGGAATAGTTGTTAGTGGGCCCACCCCACCTCCCTTATTTGGTTTCCCTCCAGAGAGGCTGCCTGATCCAGAGTTCCTCCAGCAGGTTTTTTTTGCTCTAGATTCCAGCAACAGCAGTCTTTTGTTTCTCCATTTAGTCAGTTCTATCAGCTGCATTCTAACAGCAAATACAATTCAACGTACTGCACGAACTGCAAACTGTTTTGGTGTCCCCAGAGATCAACCAAAATGGAGCAAAGCAGTAGCATTCCAAATCATGAGACTGGTTTCAAGGTCTTGAGTCATAAATTTATTTTGGGGCAAAAAGTGTAATGGGGATTTGATGAAAATCATTAGCAGGAAATGATTATGAATTCCAACTTACCTATGGTAGAAACTTACAAAAGGCAGTTTAATGGACAATTGAGGAAAAGTATTTTGCAGGGCTTTGGGGAAAGAGGAGGAGAGCAGTACTGACTAATCCAAGGGAGTCAACATTGACTTGGTGAGGGGAAGCCTTCCTTGTGTCCCAATACACATCAAAGTTGCTGGTGAACGCAGCAGGCCAGGCAGCATCTATAGGAAGAGGTACAGTCCACATTTTGGGCCGAGACCCTCTTCCTATAGATGCTGACTGGCCTGCTACGTTCACCAGCAACTTTGATGTGTGTTGCTTGAATTTCCAGCATCTGCAGAATTCCTCGTGTTTGCGTCCCAATAGTTCTGCTTCCGCTCACATTACAAGAACTCAAGGATTTGCTTTGTTACAAGTTAAACAAAATGTCAGAACAAAGGTTAAGTAAGTTCTTTATTCTCCTGTGCAAGTTATTAATGTTTGTAAAGTGCTTTTATTCTTAAGCAATCTAAACAAATTGTGTCTAATTCATTCTTCCTTCCTTACAGTATAGAGCAAACAGATGTTTCCACATAAACTCAACCATGAAAATTAAGCGTGCCTCGTCAGAAAAATATGAAACTATAGCAAGCATCTGATTGAAATCTTTTTTGTCAGAAATCGTCCAATATGGTCTTCAATCCTAAAATTTAAGGCTGCTTCTTTTTCCTTGGAAGCTTTCTGACCTCCTGAATGTATGCAGCAATTTCTGTATTTAGTTAAGAGTGAGCAACACATTTTAATTCACAAGTCAGCAAAATGAAAAGATTCTCATTTCAACAATTCTGACTGAATTCAAATTCACGTTCAGTACCTAAATTTAACCAGTTGAAGAGGCAACTATGGCTCTGTTGTTAGCACAGCTGCCTCCTAATTAGGCTCATGTGATTCAATTCTATTGCATAGATCAGAGCACAAAAATCTAGGCCGACAATCTAACACTAAAGATATTATGCCCCAAATAAAACATTAAATAGACTGGCCTCTACTTCACCAGATGCAAACAAACAATCCCACGGTTCTGCTTTCAGGAGCAGGGGATCTACCATTGGTGACTTGGTTTAATTTTATCCATCAATGAGAAGTTTCTGAGTATCAGTTAAAACTTAGAGAGAAATTGCTGAATGCAGATGGCTACTCTGTTTTTTTCATTACAACACAGTCTACATTATAAAGGGAGACTGGTTTGCTGTACAGTGCTATGGCATATCCAGAGGCTGTGAAGAGGAGCTTTAAGTGTTGGCCAACCTTTCACCACAGACTTTTAATGACTCAATCAGAAGAAGAAAACCCCAACTTCTTTTGCCGTATGGGTTTGTTGCACAATTTACTCTTTACATCCACCTTCATATTATTGGAAAATGCATTGTATTTTCTATGTATTACAGTATTTACTCAAATGCACACATTGTATTTTCTATATTTACTATGTAACCACTGCTAGCTCAATAGAAGGTATTCACTATGTAGCCATGACTTTTGACCTGATCACTATTAATTCATGAACAGAACTAGAATGAAACCAAGTAGAAAGATTTAACGGTGGCAAGTAAGGTGATGAAATATATGGCAGTATGTCAACGCAAGACTAATTAAGAAATAACTGTGGTTAGGGATGAGAGGACACCTGGCCTAAAATGTAAACTAGGACATAACTAAGTTGGGGAGTGAAACAATAGTGGAAAGTCGAGAGTGGATATATTGATGATATGTAATCACAGGCCGACTGGATATGATAATGTAACTAAGATAGGAAATTGCTATTAAAAATGCTGTATACAAGCCTCAATGGGCAGTCAGCTACTAGCTTTCTGATTGTCTCAGCTTTGATTTGCAAATTAAAGCTTAAAATGTCTTGACGAGTTTTCTGCGTCTCCTTGTCGTTTGGGAGAAACGAGAAACCACGACAAAATTGGCGTCACGAACAGGATCGGATAGAGACCCACGAGGAACGGAATGGCAGATTGGGACGCTTCCCGGTCCCTCGGGGACCCTCACGGGGCTAACAGAATTAAGGGTGCACCCAAAGAAAAAAGGTGAGCGCTTTTTGCGATAATTCGGACTAAGAATTCTGTTAGTTTTGGGGGGTCTTGGGGCTTCAGAAGTGTGAAGCAACTGCTGAAGGGTCTCTCCAATCCAAAGAATCTGGCAGAATTGGGGATAAAAGGAGGCTCAGAGGATTAATCAAGAGCACGGCAGTGGGGGCAAGTACGAATAAAGTAATAATAAGTTAAGTAAGAAAATTCCACGTGGTGTTGGCAAGTCCCTGTGGATACCGGTTCGCACGAAACGAAGGTCTGAACAGACAGGGAAGGAGAATTAAAAATCCTCATGAATACCCCCTTAAGAAGTGTAAGGGTCTGCATAGGCGAGGTGTAAAAGGAAAAGGTTCTGTGGATACCGCCCTAAGTAGGGGTCTGCACGGGCAGAACGTAATAAGAGATAAAGATAGTTTAATAGATAATTCAGACACTGGTGAGATAAACCATAAGGCTAGGCATAGAAATAGAGTTAGAGAAATAGTATTATTAAATAGGCAAGTCGTGAGATTCTAAAAATACCATAATAGAAAAAGGAAAAAGAGAACAACATGACAGAGAAAGAAACAGCAGCACAGACAGGACTGGAAATCCCAAGGAGGGGGGCAGAGAAGTTATGGGCAGGAAGGGCCAGTAAGGAAACAAGGGGAAAGAGAGATACAGAGACTGTGCTGGGGATGTAATCAGCCAGGACACATGAGAAGGGACGGCCCACGTAAGCCATGGGCCGTCACGTACCAGCGGGAACCAGTGAGGTGGGAACCACAGTCTAGCCAAGGACCAGTCCCCGCAGGGCCGAGTGGACCTGTGAACCCCTATGCAAGACATTAGGGGTGCCCAGAGAACCCAGGTGGGAAGGGACACTACCCAGTGATAACAAGGGAGACAGAAGAGGAACCCATTATTCAGGTTGTGTTAGAAGGGCAGCTGACACCAATGATGATAGATACTGGAGCCACGTAAACTTGCGTACAGCCACAGTATGCCCTTCACCTTCCCATGTCAGGAAAATTTATTAAGACTGTAGGGTTCTCGGGAAAAACACAGTTGACACAATGTACAGCTCCAGTGAGATTAAGGATGGGCAGCAAAGGAATAGTTTTGCCGATATTAGTGTCCAAAGGAACTCCAATGAATTTGCTAGGCAGAGATGCCCTGTTAAAACTAGAATTAAAATTAGAATGTACCAGAAGTGGGTTGAGTGTGGAAAGAGTAAATGCTCAATTACTAGTGCGGGAAGTCAAGAAAGCTAATGTCTTTTGGATAGGAGACATAGAAGATCAGATCTGGGAAAGCTGGGAAAAGTGGAAAAAGGGCGTGCAGGCTATATTGCCCCAGGCTGTAGCGCCCAAATCCGAGTTACATTGCACAGTGATTTTTGATGAAACTCAGAACAAAGAGCTAGAGGAGAGATGGCACAAGGAGGCAGGCAACCAGCAGCACCTAAGAGGAGAAGCTATAATAATTGGGAGACAAGGGGCAGCCCTGCAAGTCAGGTGGAATACCTTTTTGGAGAAATGGTACAGGATACTGGAAGCTGAGCCCCACATAACGCTGCTGGTAAATGAGGGACATCAGTCTAAAGACCTAGGACCCTTAGTAAAGCACGCTGGAACCGTAGCGGTATGGAGGAAAATTATGCCACAGGTGTGGGTATCGGGAGACAACAACTATTTTAAAATAGAGGTAGATATAGATATAGTAGGAACAACAAAGGAGATCAAAGTAACTCCCCAACCACACCTGACGTTATTGGGAAAGGAGGAAGGCCAGCAGAGAGATAACAGGCTGGATAGGTTACCATCTATTCTGTGGTCACAACATGACACGGATGTAGGGAGAATAAGAACAGCCAGTCCGGTAGAAATAAAGCTGAAAAGGGAAGCAGTTCCACCCAGGAGACCACAATATCCCTTGAAACTAGAGGCAGAAGAGGGAATAGTGCCAACGATACAGGGGCTACTGGAGGCAGGAGTACTCAAAAGGACAGACAGCCCATGTAGTACCCCACTGTTACCTGTCCTTAAAGCGGATAAATCTAATTGGAGACCGGTGCATGACTTGCGAGCAGTGAATGAGGTAGTGGAGGACTGGCCAGCGGTAGTTCCCAACCCAGACACGCTCTTGACTAATGTTCCACCAGAGGCAGACTATTTTTCAGTGATTGATTTGTGTTCGGCTTTTTTCAGCGTTCCCCTGGCAGATCAGTGTCAGTACCTATTTTCATTTACATACAGAGACAACCAGTGTACCTACACTAGAATGCCACAAGGATTTAAACATTCACCACACGTGTTTAATCAAGTGTTAAAGGCGGACCTAGAGGGCATATCGTTGGAAAGTACATTGATACAGTATGTGGATGATTTGTTGATTTGCTCCGAAAGAGAGGAACAGTGTGAACAGGATACCATAACCCTTTTAGAGAGAATGGCGCATGGAGGGCATAAGGTATCTAGAAAGAAGCTGCAATTTTGCAAGCAACAGGTAGAATACCTAGGTAGAGTGATATCCAAGGGAGCGAGGGCGATAACGCCGGATCAAATTGAGGCTATAACTAAAGCTCCCAAGCCCCAGACAGTGAGACAGATGATGACGTTTCTGGGACTGACAGGATATAGTTCAGATTGGATTGGGGAATATGCTGAAATTGTAACGCCACTAAGGAAAATAATGAAGGAAGCAGGACATACAAGCTTGAGGAGTAGTCTACAGTGGAATAAGGAGGCAGAAGTGGCTTTCAATACTATAAAGCAGGAATTGCAGTCAGCCCCGGCATTAGCTTTGCCTGACTACGAGAAGGCCTTTCATCTGTACGTATCCAACCAACAGGAAGGCTACGCCGCTGCAGTTCTAACGCAAGAGACTGGCACAGGTAAAGCAAAGCAACCGATAGCATACTACAGTGCGAAACTGGATGAGGTGGCTCAGGGGTACCCACCTTGTTATCAGGGATTGGCGGCACTATACTATGCATATGAAAAGGCATCATCCATAACCATGGGCTATCCTGTGATTCTGTACACACACCACAAGGTAGCAGAATTACTGGAAAGAGGGAAACTCATGTTGACACCAGCCAGGATAGCCGTATGTCAGATGCTACTGACATTTCCAGACATAACTATACAGAGATGCACCACCAGTAACATAGCTGATTATGTCCCTTTAGGGTATGAAGGAGAACCCCATGATTGTGTAGGGAAAACAATGACATTCGCTAAATTGAGAGCGGATTTACGATCAGAACCATTAGAGGACGAAGATAAAAAGGTCCTGTTCGTGGATGGCTCTTGTTACAGGGATCACGATGAGAATCACACAGGGTTCTCAGTCGTGCGATAGGATCAGGCAGACTTCAAGGTCATCAGAATAGAGGCATGTCCCCAACCGTGCTCCGCCCAGCTAGCGGAAATCAGAGCTTTGACGGCAGCATGTGAAATGATGGAAGGAGAGAAAGTAGATATCTATACAGATTCAGCATATGCTCACGGAGTGTGGTCATTTGTTTGGGGCAGTGTGGAAACAGAGAGGTTTTAAAAAGAGCAATGGAGATCTCATACAGCACTGTCAGCAGATTTTAGATCTAATAAAAACACTGATGAAACCTAAAGCACTGGCTATAGTAAAATGCCAGACACATAAAAAAGGAAACGATGCAGTAACAAAGGGAAATCAAGCTGCAGATGAAGCAGCCAGGAAAGCATCTGGTGTACATCCGCTGTTATCGCACCCCAGGTAAGTCTAGAGCTGGAACCTATGTTAGAGGACCTAATTGAAATACAGGGAAAGGCAACTTTGGCAGAACAAACACTGTGGAGACGAAGGGGGGCCAAGCAGAACCCAGAAGGCCTACGGACCACGGAAGATGGCCTACTGGTAGCTCCCACCCCTTTACTGACTATCCTGATCTCAGAAGCACATGGGATGGATCATTGTGCAAGGGGGGAAGTAATAAGAAAAATAAAAAAGGATGGATTTTGGTCGCCTTATTTACAGGCTTCAGTAGACCATGTATTGTCACAGTGCGAGGTACGCGCGCAGAATAATGTTCGGAAAGGAATTACAACCCCAATAGATCATATACCCGTACCTGAAGGGCCATTTAAACACCTAGTGATTGACTATGTAGACATGATAAAAACAGTAAGAGGGAAAAGATACACATTGGTGGTAATCGACAGATTCAGCAGATGGGTAGAGGCAGTACCCTTGAAAGATCAAGGGGCAGGAACAGTGGTGAAATTCCTGACAAATGAAGTGATCCCAAGGTTTGGGATACCGACAGAAATTAGCTCAGACAATGGTTCAGCTTTCATCCAAAAAGTGGTCAAGTTAGTACTGCAAGCACTGAGAATGAAGCAGAGATTTGGATGTGTATATCACCCTCAGTCACAGGGTATGGTGGAAAGAATTAACGGGACCTTAAAAACCAAACCAAACAAAATCTGTGCAGATACTAAACTCAACTGGGTCGATGCACTACCGTTAACATTAATGAGTTACCGCATGCAGACTAATCGGATGATGTGTCTAACACCGCATGAAATGCTGACCGGAAGGCCCATGCCAGTGCCCCGGTGGAGAGGACCATATAAAGGGCCTAGTTTAGAACAACTGGAATTGGAATTAAAACAATACATGCGGCAATTAACTAAGATACATAAGTCTATTTATGTACAGGAAAAACAGAAAGAGCCAGAGATCGATCAAGGGGAAGGACCGATCAAGCCAGGCGATCAGGTCTACGTGCGAGCGTTTCAAAGAAAGTGGAACGAACCCAGAAGGGAAGAGCCCTTTACAGTAACCAAAGCATCACCCACCGCAGTTCAAGTGAAGGACGCTCCACCTGGTACCATCTCAATCACTGCACTAGAGCAATCCCGCAGGTACAGTCAGGTGGGCCACCTGAGGTAAGTGGTGAAGAGGAACAAACAGTAGGGGACAGACAAGAGCAACAAGAAGCTGACACTGAACCGCAGGAACTTGACCAAGTAATAAGGGAAATTTTTGGTCCTGAGGACAGGCCCGAAGACCCTAAGGATGGGGTTATGGACGGTAGTACTCTTTCAGATAATGGGGACAACCTGGGGGCGACCAGTCCCGCCCCCCCGGGATGATACACTCAGATACTCCTGGGCAGACTTGGAGACCATTAATTTGGCAGATGTGGCATGGGACTGTTAGGATCCCACAAAATCTGAGAGAAAGGAGTAAGAGGAGCACAACAGTTACCTCCGTACCATGGTACCAGAACATGTGGTACCAATGGGCAAATTATACAGCAGAGATGATGAAGAGACAGAATTGTTATCTATGCTCAAGGGCAAGTCCGATGCAACACCTAGCCCCCATGCCTTATAACTCCTCCACCTGCACGCAATGGCGAAAGGAGCGGAGGGGCAGTGTGCGCGGCAGTGTCCAAGTGTAGTCAAGACCTGCAGTATGGGAATTTGTAGCAGGACGGAGCCTTGTTATCAGAAATGTATCGATAACACACCAATGTGCCCTTATTGGTGTATGTTACACCAGGCTTCCTCACAGTTTGATCAAAACGAGCTTGCCTCTAACTATAATTACAGCAGACCGTGGGCTATAAATAAAAGGAGTCAGACACCCATTTTGGAAAAGCTTAAAGTGCAGGAACATTTGAGTTATGAATGTTTCACGCGGACAGGTGACCTCTCGGTTGGGCATTTCAGCAGCAACTGTGTTAAGACTTGGGATGTAACCCCAGGCCGAAGATACCAGATAGCTACCCCTCTGCTCGAGGGTGCACTGAACTCCCAGACCATCCCGTTAGCAGATACCTGGTGGCTGTGTGGACAGGAGGGGGGTCTGAGATCCACCCTTCCCCTTAATTGGGCGAGTACATGTATGCGTGTTATGCTGATTCAAGAAGTTGTAGTATCCCCTGAAATACAGTTTGACACCTCGAGGCAACAGATACTAAAATGGAGGAAGAGAAAATATGAGCCTGACCTGACGCTTTGGATCGACAGTATAGGACAGCCGAGGGGTATACCTAACGAGTTTAAGGCAAGAAATGAGATTGCTGTGGGCTGGGAAGCACGTATACCTATAATAGGGATTAGCAAAAATGTTGAATGGATAAATTATATATATTATGATCAACAGAGATTCATTAACTACACCGATGATGCACTAGAGGCTTTGGGACAGCAGCTAGATGCAACCAGTAGAGTGGCGTGGCAGAATAGACAGGTACTAGACTGGCTATTGGCAGAGAAAGGAGGGGTTTGTGTAATGTTTGGGGAACAGTGCTGTACTTCTATACCAAATAACACTAGTCCAGAAGGATCGTTTACCAGAGCAATGAATAAACCCAAAAATCTAAGAAAGGAAGTTAAACAAAATGCAGGGTTTGGACACCAGTTCTTTGACTGGTTAAATAGTAATCTAGGAGGATGGGAAGCATGGCTGACCAAGATTGCAGTAACCATTGGTATTGTATTGCTAAGCTGTGTGGTCATTCTGTGCTGTTTTCTTCCATGCCTCAAGTCGCTTGTAGTGCGTGCTGCAATGAAACGGTTTCCGATGCTGCTGGAAATTATTTGGTCGAGCCCTACGGAGAAAGAAGCACCGATGATGTATTCGTACAGTCTACGAGACACCCAAGACGAATAGGAGAGAGATGAAATATGTGGGGATTAGACTGTGAAGGCTCCTGAGTCTTTTTCCCTGTCTCAGATACGAAGGGATGGGTTTTTGGCTCAGCGGCCTAGGGAGGTAGGGAGAGAACACTTTGAGTCCTAAGCGCAGGAAACTATAGTTTAACCCAAATTTGGGAGTAAATGCAGGGCTTTATTTGAGCTTTTGTGCATAGACTCTCAGTCCTCTCTCTCTCTGTATGAGACCCTGTGGGTCTCAAAGGGAGGATTATATTGGAAAATGCATTGTATTTTCTATGTATTACAGTATTTACTCAAATGCACACATTGTATTTTCTATATTTACTATGTAACCACTGCTAGCTCAATAGAAGGTATTCACTATGTAGCCATGACTTTTGACCTGATCACTATTGATTCATGAAGAGAACTAGAATGAAACCAAGTAGAAAGTTAACGGTGGCGAGTAAGGTGATGAAATATGTGGCAGTATGTCAACGCAAGACTAATTAAGAAATAACTGTGGTTAGGGATGAGAGGACATATGGTCTAAAATGTAAACTAGGACATAATTAAGTTGGGGAGTAAAACAATAGTGGAAAGTCGAGAGCGGATATATTGATGATATGTAATCACAGGCAGACTGGATATGATAATGTAGCTAAGATAGGAAATTGCTATTAAAAATGCTGTATACAAGCCTCGATGGGCAGTCAGCTACTAGCTTTCTGATTGTCTCAGCTTTGATTTGCAAATTAAAGTTTAAAACATCTTGACGAGTTTTCTGCGTCTCCTTGTCGTTTGTGAGAAAGGAGAAACCATGACAAAATCCAGTAATCCAGGAACAAAAAAAATTCTGAAGATGTCTTCTACAACCCAACTCAAACCATAAACCTAGCTTAGCTGTTTTCAATGTCTGCATTGCCTATTGATTTCTGTCTCTTCAGATATTTTGCTCTTATTGCCTTTAGTTTAGGTCTTTTCAAGAAATTTAAAGAAGAGAGGTCAACCATACTTTACAGAATCGTGAATTATTTATGAATGTTGTCAGGAGCTGAAACCAGTACCTGAACCCTCTTAACTGGAGGAAAGGTAGCTCCGATCAAAACATTCCACTCTCTTCCGGGCTTATTGCCCAAAGATGTGCGGCACAGTCATAAATTAAATTTCACCAATACAGCCAACAACATTAAATTCATCAATAAGTTGCTTTACATTGTTAAGCAACAAGCCTTTTTTGGTCAATACTCTAAGTAGTGACAATCCACATTGAAGCAAAATAGACAAGTAAGCCAGTCATTTAGTATACCATGTGGTAATAAAACTCATCAATTCAGCATTCAGGAACAAAGCCCATTCTATCAATGCTGTAATAAACCACTGTGTCAATGCTGGATACACAGATTTTTCTTGGCAGATAGATTATCCCACAGTGAACCCTACTTAGGAGGAGTGGAAGCATTGCATTCTCTTCTCCACAGCATGAGGTTTGCTGCTAATTAAGAATGATTGGCAAAACAAAATAAAATAGCTGAATAACTGCTGAATGTTTCTGCTAGCCAATATAATGAGAAGGAACTGGGCTTGATCAAGTTGCAAATATGCCTCATTGTAAATGGTCAATTGCTAAGACACAAGTTCAAAAAACCTGGAATCACACTGAACAAAAATTGAATTTAGTGCATTGCATAACCAACAACTTGACCACAGGCAAAACAAAGAGAGAAACACCTTCTCCAGATCTCCCTCAGCTGTATGTGGTGCAAGGTTTGGGAGACGAGGAGGGAAATAGAACACCGACGTAGCATGAAGAACTATTCCAACCTGGAATCCACCCAGTCTCAACAAGGAATAAATGTTTCACATTTATCCAGATCTCTTATTACTAATACTCTTCTTGTATAACATTGTACTATGAAGAGTCACTAAGAATTCCTCTTATATCATTTTAACCTTTTCTCCAGAATAAGTGACTACATCCAACCCAAGGAATGGGTATTACTATAATAGTTTTCTCACTTGATCATATAGGAATATTCTAATCTAATCACTGATATGATAATTATTTTCTCACCATGGAGAGTCTCCAAGCCCAGCTGTGAAGTGAGGACAGTTAGCATGGGGCTAGCAACCCCATCACATAAAACACAGGGCCACAGAAATGCCAACAGAAGCTCCAAGGACCTCATTCCTGGGAGAGGAAGGAGCTTCACCTAGAAGTTATATGAAGTCATGTGGAGAAAGCGGAAGCCACAGGGCCGATCAACCTTCTAATGGCCTAGAACAGACGACTCTGGCAGCCACTGTGGCGGCCCAGGCCCCAGTAGGTGTAGTGGGCTAAAGAAAAAAAATAAGCACGCAACAAATTGCAATTGAAGGGTAAAAGGAAACACGCAGGCCAGGCAGTGGGTTAATTTGATCAGTTGTTAAGTTATTGCTCTTCATTATCCTATTAACAAACACAGGATTTAAGAAGAAATTGCTATTTAAAATTTGCATTCAATCTACCTGAACAATTACTGTTGTACAAATTATAAGCAGCACAGAGTGTGGTGAAGTGAAACAACGTTACCTCATGGCTGGTCCATACTCCAGATCAGTGGTTCCCAAAGAATCAGAATCACGTTTAATATCACGGGCATGTGTCATGAAATTTGTTGTTTTGCGGCAGCAGCACATTGCAATACATAATAATAAAAAAAACTACATTACAGTAAGTAAGAGAGGGAAAAAATAAAATACAGAGTTAGTGCTCATGGGTTCATTGCCCATTCAGAAATCTGATGTTGGAGGGAAAGAAACCGCTCCTGAAATGTTGCATGTCTATCTTCAGGCTCCTGCACCTCCTCTACAATGGTAGCAATGAGTGGGGGTATGTCCTTGGCGATGGGGGTCCTTAATGATGGATGCCACCTTTCTGAGTCATCGCCTTTTGAAGGTATCCTGGATGCAGGGGAGACTAGTGCCCATGATGGAGCTGGCTGAGTTTACAACTTTCTGCCGCTCCTTCCGATTGTGTGCAGTGGCCCTTCAGTATTAAGACAGTGATGCAACCAGTTAGATTGCTCTACACGGTGCATGTGTAAAAATTTGCAAGTGTTCTTGTTCACAAACCAATTCTCCTCAAACTCCTAATGAAATATAGCCACTGTTGTGCCTTTTGTAATTACATCGGTATGTTAGGCCCAGGATAGATCCTCAGAGATGCGTATGCCCAGAAACTTGAAACCCTTTCCACTTCTGATCCCTCGACGGGGACTGACATTGGTATCCCCGCGGCTACCCCTTCTTGGAGTCCGCAATCAATCCCTTGGTCTTACTGATGTTAAGTGCAACTGTATGCCTCCTCGTCACCATCTGAAATTCTGCCAACAATAGCTGTCTCCACAGCAAATTTATAGATGAAGCTACACAATTATGGGTGTAGAGAGAGTAGAGCCGTGGACTAAGCATGCTAGTAAGGTGTTGTCACCCCCCCCCACTGCCCCCCGAAGGTGGTGGGAGTTTCTAAGGGAAAAATAAAGATAAAGGGGGTGGTCGGGGGGGGGGGTGAAGGGGGACAGCTGAGTGATTTCAGGCTTAATTTAAGAAATAAATTACTTATTATCAGCATTTGATCCTCAGTGCCTCATAATTGATTACAATGATTAGGTGATCACCTCATCTCTTACTAACCCTCCTTTCTCTTAGACCTTGCTCGAAGTGTGTTATAGTTGTTGAAAAGCAATCTGAAATTTCTGTATTTGGTGTATCATGAGAAATCTAGACTGAAGAAATTGTGTTATTTCTGGGCCAGTCTGCACATTATTGCCATTCACTACTGTAGTACAGTATTAGCTAGTATGATTCCAAATCTCTGCACACCAGTGACTCAATTCCTGTGAATTCGGCTATTGTATTCCATGGGGTAAAGTTCATACACTGCCCTTTCAAATGTTCTTGACCATATTTCTCCGCCCACGGAACAACTGAGATATTGCTGCCCCATTTTATGTACCTTCAGGCAGCGAATCAGGATTTGCCTGAGCTATTATGACATCATAACTTCTCCCCTTTATCGACTGAAGCGCTTGAGGTTGGATTTAACCAACAGGCAACTGACCATGGTCATTAATCCATAATGAAAATAGTAGACAATGACAAAATGAAAAAGAGGTATAGACAGTCGTATAGCCTAGAGTATCTGAAGTACGGATTTATACTAGCATCAAACAACCAACAGCAGCCAATGTGATTGCTATATGAAAAAGTTTTTTTCAACTGAGACAATGAAAGCATCCAGGCTCCTTGAACATTTGAAGAGAACACATTCTGATAAAGTAAACAAGAACTTGCCTTATTTTCAGTCATTTCATGAAAACTTTGAGAAATGAAAAACATTTCAAAACATGTTTGCCAGCACTTCATAAACAGTGATGGTTTGGGGCTTCATATACTTCATTAGTTATTGCTAAATCTGGAAAGCCCCATACAATTGAAGAACTGATTTTGCCAGCAGTAAAGGAGGTTCTAACTATAGTTTTACATCAGTCAGCAGACCAAATAATTACAGCAATTCCACTTGGTAACAACTCTGTTCAAAGACAAATAGATAAAATGTCTGAGAGTATAGAAGATACGTTGTGCAACATACTTAGGATAACAGAATTTGCTCTGCGGTTGGATGAGTGAACTTAGCCAGGCGACAAACCTTTGCTTTATTGTTAATGTTTGTTTCATAAAAGATGAAAGCATGACTCAAGAGCCGTTATTTGCAAGAGGACTAGAAACAGATACTAAAGGGAGTCAATATTTCGGGTTGTTGAGCAGTTTTTCAAAGAGAAGGGCATTCCATTCACCAATATTCTTGCTTGTGCAACAGACAGAGCACCTTCAATGATAGGACTCCACTGTGGGGTAATTACTTTCTTGAACAAAAGCTATACCTAACAGACATTCACTATGTAATTCACAGACAACATTGTGTCACAAATAAACTATGTGATTGGCTACACAAATTAATAAATACTTTTATCACAGAGATAAATAAAATCAAGTCCCATGCCCTCAACTATCAACAATTTCAAGAGCACTGTATTGAGAATGATGAACAGCTTGAATGCTTTCTGTTGCACACAGAAGTCAGATGGCTCTCAAAAGAGATGCCTTTATGTGTTTTTTCAAACTGTGATAAAATTATTTGAGGACTTGAATGCTGCATTTAGTAATCAACTGAAGAATATTAAGCATGACATTGCTTATCTGTCAGAATATTAACAAAGTTTAATGAAGTCAATCTTCAATTGCAAGGAAATTATGTGAATCTTATTCAAGTCAAATCAGTTATAGCTAAGTTTCTGTCCAAGTTAACCCTATTTAAGTGCAGCATTGGCCATTGTGACCTTTTCCAATTTCCGAGGCTCTCTGAGTTGGAACAGAAAGAAAGAAAGAATACCAGATTATGATCTTCAAGTGTGCTGTGGCCACCAATGAGAGCTGCATAAAGATATGTCAGGATCTTCTCTCGATCCAAATTCCAGATTGGGTAATATGCATTCCTGAACACCTGTAAAGAAGAATTAACAGGAAGGATGGAGGAGAAACTGATCTCACTACAAGCTGACTTAGAGCTGAAGCAGAGATTCAAAAAATCATATCAAGACTTTTGACTGCAGAGGGAAATCTCTGAACACTATCCTGCACTGCGGGAAAAAGGTCAAATTGTTCTTTACTTCCTCTCCAACACTATATTTAGTGCAGCACAGTTTCAGTGCAGTTGCCCAACTTCTTTCAAAGCAACAAAATAGAATGCAAATTACTAAATGTGAGGATCTGAGACTCATTTTGATTAACATTCAGTTTGATGTTGAGAAGCTGATATCATTGCACCAAGCCTATCATTTGTATCATTTCTTAATGACAATAAAAGAGGACTGCGTGTCCTCATAATTTAATCTAATCTAATCATCTCATTGAAAGGTGAAAAAGCAATGAAGTAGTGAATAGTAGCACTACTAATGTTTGCTCCAAAATTGGTGAGTAAAATTGTTTTTACTGTAATAAGAAATAATTTTATTTGTAGCTTTAAATAGATTTGAATTTTTTTTGCGGTTATTTGTTACTGCTTTGAATTTGCAGCTCCTATTTTCTTTCACTGTGCATTGTAAATCAAAATTCTTTATAGCTTTTATGTAATGGCCAGAAAGTGACAGGGGTCACCTGGGGACGTGGTCTGGGATCCAAAGGGGTAGAACCCAAATAGGTTTGGGAACCACTGCTCTATATTCACTTTGAAAGGGATTGGGGGTTTCGTAGACAAGGGAGAGGGAAAACATGGAACAAAAGGCAAGCAATTTTTAAAGAGTAAGTGTATTCAGTGGTAAATGCAGTGTTCTAAACTCAGGTGTACATTTGCCACTGTGGAGAATACGCCAGAATAGTGAAAGGTTAAAAACTGATGAAAAGGAAGGCTGAGGAATCTTTCATGATATACATAGAAACATAGAAAATAGGTGCAGGAGTAGGCCATTCGGCCCTTCGAGCCTGCACCGCCATTCAGTATGATCATGGCTGATCATCCAACTCAGAACCCTGTACCAGCCTTCTCTCCATACCCCCTGATCCCCTTAGCCACAAAAGCCATATCTAACTCCCCCTTAAATATAGCCAATGAACTGGCCTCAACTGTTTCCTGTGGCAGAGAATTCCACAGGTTCACCACTCTCTGTGTGAAGAAGTTTTTCCTAATCTCGGTCCTAAAAGGCTTCCCCTTTATCCTCAAACCAATACCTCCTTGGACAAAACATTGCGCATTACTGTGCACATTTTTCTGCAAAGATAATGGTGATAAAGATATATACACAAAGGTGCTAAAGGAACTCAGCAGGCCTGGCAGCATCTACCGAAAAGAGTATACAGCCGGCACCTCAGACTAAGACCCTTCCCCAGGACTGGAAAGGAAGGGGAAAAGTCAGAGTAAGACGGTGGGGGGATAGGTGAAACCAGGAGTGGGGGAGAGCGTGAAGGAAAGAGCTGGGAAGTTGATTGGTGAAAGAAATATAGGGCTGGAGAAGGGGGAATCTGACAGGAGAAGAGAGAAGGCCATGGAAGAAAGAAAAGGGGAGGAGCACCAGAGGGAGATAATGGGCCGGTAAGAACAGTCTATGTTCCAAGCCTTCACTAGTATCACTCCCAACTTTTCCTATACTACATGGACGACTGCAATGGTGTGGCTTCCTGCACCCATGCAGAGCTTGTTGATATCATCAACTTTGCCTCCAACTTCTACACTGCCCTCAAATTCACCTGGTCCATTTTCAACACCTCCTTCCTCTTTCTCAATATCTCGGTCTCTAACTCTAAAAACATTTTATCTCCTGATTCCAATTATAAACCCACTGATTCTCACAGCTACTTGGACTATATCTCTTCCCACCATTTTCTGTAAAGATATTATCCCCTTCTCTCAATTCCTCTGTCTCCGCTGCATCTGCTCTCAGAATGAGGCTTTTCATTTCAGAACTGAGGTGTCCTCTTTCTTCAAAGAAAGAAGTTTCCTTTCCTCCATCATCAACACTGCCCTCAACAACATCTCTTCTATTTCATGTACGTCTGCCCTCACCCCATCTTCCTGCCACCCCACCAGAGATAGGGCTCCTCTTTCCTTACCTACCACCCCACCAGGCTCTACTTCCAGCACACAATTCTCCGAAACTTACGCCATCTCCAACGGGATCCCACCACCAAGCACATCTTTCCCTCCCCTCAACTTTCTGCTTTCCAAAGGGATCACTCCCTATGTGACTCCCTTGTCCATTCGTCCCTCCCCACTGCTCTCCCTCCTGGCACTTATCCTTGCAACCAAAACAAGTGATACACCTGCCTCTACACCTCCTCCCTCATTACCATTCAGGGCCCTAAAAAGTCCTTCCTGGTGAGGTGACACTTTACACATGAGTCTGTTGGGATCATCTACTGTATCCAGTGCTCCCAATGCAGCCTCCTGCACATCAGTGAGACCCAATGTAGATTGGGAGACCACTTCGCCAAGTACCTATGCTCCATCCACAAGGAAAAAAAGGGATCGCCCAGTGGCCACCCATTTTAATTCCACTTCCTATTCTGACATGTCAGTCCATGGCCTCCTCTACTGTCAGAATGAGGCCACATTCGGGTTGGAGGAGCAGCATCTGATATTCCATCTGGGTAGCCTCCAACCGGATGGCATGAACATCGATTTCTCGAACTGCTGGTAAAGCCCCCCGCCCACCCCTTCACCATTCTTCATTCCCATTTCCCTCTCTCACCTTATCTCCTGACCTGCCCATCACCTCCCTCAGGTGCTCCTCCCCCTTTTCTTTCTTCCATGGGCTCTTGTCCTCTCTTATCAGACTCCCCCCTTCTTCAGCCCTGTATCTCTTTCACCAATCAACTTTCCAGCTCCTTACTTCACCCTTCCCAGTTTCACCTATCACCTTGTGTTTCTTCCTCCCGCCACCCCCCCCAACCTTCTTACTCTGATTCCTCATCTTTTTTTCCCAGACCTGATGAAGGGTCTCGGCCCGAAATGTCAACTGTACTCTTTTCCATAGATGCTGCATGGCCTGCTGAGATCCTCCAGCATTTTGTGTGTGTTGCTTGGATTTCCAGCATCTGCAGATTTTCTCTTTTTGGTGATAAAGATAATTAGGTAGAGCTATAGCTGAATTTCTTGAATGCACATATTCAAATGTGTGCATGCACACCGCAATGAAGTGCTTAACACATGCCCAAAATACGTTAGCACAAATATGCCAATACCAGTAAAGTTATTCACATAGTGCTGTTCCCAGCACTGCAGTCCATACATCAAATCAATACCCAAATCCTGGGGAAATCCATCAGACTGATACCTTTTACTGGCACTGTGCCCACCAATTTGAAGGCTAGAATGAAGCTTGAATCATACCATCTTTTCCTCTCAAAAATCTCCCCACTTAGAAAGCTGAAGCTCCAAGTTAAAAGAAGAAATCTATCTCAGAGTGTAAGTGCATATCTGCGAAGAATTCTTAAATTACAGCCATTGATCTTTTGAAAACAAGAAGAAAGATTTTGAAATGAAGACTGTTGAAAATCTGGAGAGTAAAGTACGTGTGGGATTTAATAAATAATTAATTTGAAAGGTTTCAAAAAAACACTAAGCTTCTGCTTTTGCCAGTAATAATACCATTAGCAGGCATTTTGACAAAATCCTACTTCATAGTTGTTTCTGCAAGGAATAGGTTGTCAGAAATAGGCCTCTCATCAACATGCCAGTTTTGCATAAGAAATTCCAATGATCCATATGCAACACTAGATTTGAAGTCATTTTTAACTCCATGTTCTCAGCAGTAATTCAACCAATTGAGGCCAACACAATCTCTTAATCTCAATTTCACCGCGTCTGCTCAAGTAGAGATAAGCCCTATTAGTTTGCAGTTTATAGCATAAATTGAGGCTAATCACCTCATCTTGTCCTAATACAAAACTAATCACACTGGTATACGCTTTACCCACAGTCATGTTTCCTCCTTTGAAACGTCCACAAGTCCCTCTGTTAAATATTGCCTTTGGGAAAACATTCCATTGCAAAGAAATGTTTCCTCAGCAATCTACACCACCATCATGATCATTTTAATTGATGAAGTCATCAATGATTCTCCAAAGAAGAGTTACTTCCCAATTTCAAACCCTTAAAGACTTTCAAAACTCAGATAACTAATCTTTATTCAACCTGCTCAAGTGCAATTCGTTTTGAAGCCAAAGTAACACAGATGCTGGGAACCTGAAATAAAATAGAAATGCTGTACTTACCTAGGTCAGGCAACTTTTGTGAGCGAGAAATATAAACATTTTTAATGTTTCGGGTTAAAAGGCCTTCAGTCTGAAACAAGCAACAGAGCTTGCTCAATCCAATGTCTTCACTCACTTCACCATCAAACTTGCCAGCGTCATTTAAAACATGATAGCAACATTTAAGAATCATTTAGAAGACACATGAACAAAGAGAAGAATACAGACCATGTCCAAACCAGTGAGTTTATTTAGATTGGCATCCAGAGCATTTCCCTTCCTTGGAGATAAATTGTTCTATCTCCATGTCGTTATCATCAAACCAATCCTAATGTTTTCCGGACTTGTATCCAAGAATGTTTTGGCAGTATTGAGAAGGATGGATTTAAGCAGGCCCAAGTGCTCTTTGAGGTCAAAAGAGTAGCTTACTCAAGAACCAAGGGAAACATCCAGTACAGGATAAGGGAGCTAAAGAACTCTTGCTGGACTGAAAAAGTCCTAGAAATCCAGAGACTGGCACACTCAGGTGACATGAGAGGCTTCTTCAGTACCACCAAAGCAATCTATGGTCCAAGTTACTGCAGATTGAACTCTGTGCTCAAAGAGCAGGAAGGTATTGCTGAAAGGTCAGAAGTATTTTAACAATCAATGGAGGAAGCACTTTCAAAAACTTCTTAACCGCAACAGCACTGCTAATCTAGAGGTTACTAACCAAATCCACTTCAAGGATACTTATTTCTACACCTCTTTACATGTGGTTACACATGCAGAAGGAGTTATGGGGAGGAGGAAGCGCTAGCTTCAAGGCAAAAAATTCAACAAGGCAGCTTTACCTCATTATTATTTAATGCAACTCTACAAAATAAGACTATTTGTCAGCACTGAAAATTACCACAATTACAAGGAAACCTATTTGCAAGCTCACATGAGGAAACAGTGCTCAGGTCCAGGAAATACTCTTTAGTCACAGCAGTATTACAGGTGGTGGTATTGAATAACACAAAAAGCAGAATAATATCAGCCAACCTCCTACACAGCCCACAATGCTATTTTAATTTCTACCTTTTTCCCTCCTACCTTTGTAAAATTTATCACATACCAAACAGAAGCCATGCGGTCTTTGCCCACTTTTATAATAATGGTGTTGGCAACAAAATGCACCAGGGGAAGGGATATAGGTAGTAACTTATCCCAAATTATACTTATTAACCCTCTAATTGCTCAGTGGTTCAGATTTGTTAGTTGGAATTGCTGATGTTGCTTCAGGATAACTTCAAGTTGGCTTTATCTACAGAACAATTTCTTGTGTCATGTTGCATGTGCAAATAAAACAGAATACCATTAATTTATTATTCTGTTTAACAAGTGAGAGTTAGAAGAGAGGGGTTGAAGACAAACTGCTCGAGACTTGAATCAGACAGAAGACTACAGATGTCATATGACATGCAACTCTCTCCAGGGAAATATACCCAAAGATCACTGAAATGGCAAATCTTTCTTTCTGTGGACTTAAAAACATAGCCTGCACTTGCCCCATTTAATTAGTCCATTTCAAACAAGTTCAGATACTGAACTTCCCTATTCAGTAACCAGAGTTATTGTTACTGAACATTCATGAATGCTGCCAAATGCAAGTTTGCATAATTTCAGAGAGCACATTGATTTTATTAGATGGAGGGCATTCAAGCCATCAGATCCAGTCCATCTCCCAAGTACAGTAATTTAATCAGTCACATTCCTCATTTGCTTGTAACCCTGCAATGAATTTTCTCTCCTGTTGGATTTTTATCTGCTTTCTGACACCACAGAGTGATTTACAGTAGTCAACTAACGTACCAGCACATCTTAGGGACCCTTCATAAAAAAAATCAGTAAGATCTTTGAACATACTTCTGATTGTATTAGATGAGTGGAAATACTTATTCATCCAAGTACAGGATTCACTGCATTTTAGCCAGCCATTTTCGCCTGGTATAGTAGGGGTTTGCTTACTGGTCTGGCAACATGAACAGCATCATGATATCAAGAAACATTCTGTCATTAAGGAAGCCAACCTTAATGCTCCTTATATATCAGCATTCAATTAAGGTGAAACAGAAGAAACAAAATCCAAACTTTGTCATCAACTTCTCAGGTGACCTCCTCTTGCTGCTACTGAACAGAACTACCATAATCCAGGATCAAATAGCCAACAAATAAGAGGTGCCTTATAAGATAAAGGTTGATCAACAAACTTCTGTGTTAAATTGAGGAAGGTTCACAGGATGGATAAATTCCATTACGTGTTATGGATTATTATACTTTTAATAGATTTAACAGCTGAATGTATTATTAAGCTATCAACATTCATTAGACCTCATAAATATGTACCAGTGAGATACTGCATGTGATGCTACAGCAGATACAAACACAAGGATGCACCACGTGCACACATGAAAACCTTCTGACCCAAACATGTGATACAAAAGTTGACATATATTGCCTGTCAGTACATCCAACTAGCAAAAAGAAATAAGGGACAAAGGCAACTATTCTCTCACTTTCACAAAGCATTAAGCATTAATAAGTTCTGAAGCATGCACTCAAGTGGTATACTTCCAAGATGAGAGGACAGTCAAACAGCTTGCATTATTATCCCTATGGGTTCTTGTTGAGTTTCCAATGTACAATGCATTATTATGGTTTACTATCCTGTGTCAACCATCTGAGAGATTTTACCAGATGCTCAAAATTCTTTTCTTGCTACATGCAGAAGGCCATGGAGTTTAAAAACAGATCTCAGTCCCAATTACATGGTGACATTTTATACTTGGGTTTTGATCTCAACTATTCAGCAGCATCTTTCCCCATGAGTCAACATTTTGAAGTTGAAGGAAATCACATCAAATGAAGTAAAATGGAGCAGTTTCCAAGTTCTGTGCTTTAAAACCAACACCACACGGCTTCATTTTGACAAGGTACTAAGTAGCTGCACAGGTCTGAATAGTCATTTTAAACAGTTGCATTTTGTAAACAATTTCTGACATTTCGCAAACTCTGCAGCCTTGCAATGACAAAATACATTCATTAAAACATATGGGAAAGAGGAAGCTCATAGATCTACAAAGCTTCAATAAATTTTGTGGCTTTTGAGCATTCAGTTGGTTTTGGGGCTATAGGGTGTTCATTTCAAATCTTCTCTGAGCTTCTGTATCATAGAGTGTTTTGAAGAATCCTGAAAATCATTCGAGCCATGGAAATGCAAGGCACTTTTTAAACTACTTCAACAAGTTCCCACTTTATGGGTATCTGGACTGGTGAAGCACACTACTCATTTATTGCTGCTGCTAGCTTTTCTTTAAATTACCACAGCTTTTAGTCAAACAGATAAGCGTGACTTAATTTAAAAGTAATGGCTGCCAGACTTAACAATTAAAGTTGACTCTGCAGGTTTTGACATAAGGTAACGGCATGTTTTTTTTGCATTGGAGATGCACATTACCACGTCAGCACCCCAGATTTAAGAGATCGGGCAAATCATTCAGAGAAAAGGAAAACACCAGGATGAAATCATCACATATAATCATTTCAGCCACAAATTCCGGTGAACCTAGAAGATGGGGGCAACTATCTTCAGCTGTTTGTTTAACCACTTGCCATCTAGAACTACCAGTGCTTAAGAATCATTACACACTAGGGGTGCTTACGTTAGCAATATTACTGTGTTGATGAGAAGAGCAGTATAAATCATTAGGAGAGTCATCTAAAGTCTGCTCGCATTGGGGTTATATATTCAATTCATTTATTCCAGATTTGATAAAATTTTTCTTTTTGAGTTCTCAGGGAGTAAGTCAACTTTTCCATTTTAAATATATCCAAGATAATTTCGTACCAATCTTCTAATGTAGGTGGTATTGGATTTAGCCATTTTCTAGTGATTGACTTCTTACTTGCCGCTAAGAGGGCCTGCAGCAACTTTATATCTTCCTTCTGTTCAAGAAACAATACAGTAATATTGCTAACGTAAGCACCCCTAGTCTAAATGTTTGTTTTTTTTTGTTTTCTTTTGGAAAATAGAGAATTAACACAAGTAAAGGGAAAGATTTGGGAAAGGGATAAAAAAAAATGAAAAAATTAAGTAAATAAGTACATAGGGATTGGATAATTATGTCTGCAGGCAGGAGCAAGCATGAACAAATTAGGATATAAACACCCACAATGGTTGATACATAGGCTTATATACAACATTTTGGACCAGTGGAAATGGTCCAGAAGGGTTATATGGAAACTATTATTACCATTTTTCTTAACAACTAATTCCATTACTTAGCCTAATAGGTTAGATTTACCACAGTACATAATTATCTATTTAAATGTTTATTTTCCTTTTATATCATCTCAATGTGTACTTAAGAATGTATAAATAATTGTAGTTTTATACATATAAAAAAATGGAAAAGGTTATATGTGTGAAAAAAGTACATGATATTTGTGAATTCCTTATCCAAATAAAAATAAAATTAAAAAAAAAAGAATCATTACACAGCATCTACTTCCATTCACAACCCTAATATAATTTAGCACAGTAAATTTTAGGCTTTGACTGATCAGTGATAAATAACATGGCATACAAACGTTCAACAATTTCCCTCTCCTAGAAAGGAGCTTTTCAATATCCTCTTGGTGCTCAATGGAAGAATCATCACCAAGTGACCAAGCACAAAATTCCAGGAGTAACAACAGACCAGAGGTTTAACTGGGTTAATATTGTGGCTTGGATGTATGCAGCTCCAACATCATCCAGGACACAACAACTACATCACTGGTATCCACAACTTTACAATAAGCCTTTCTACAATGCACAGCATAACTGCAATGTGAGCTATCCACAAGATGCAGCAGTTTGCCAATGCTTCTTCAATAACTATGATGTCCATAATGTTGTAGGATCAAGAGAGCAGACACATAGAACTGTAACTCTCACTTCGGCTAGCGGCTTAATATATGGGGTGATAGCCCCTGGCCTGACCAAACTTAAGAAATCTTATTTGAGTGGATGCTGCGCGATGTGTCCCGTTACAAATCAGTACCCTGAAATAACAAACAGTACACAATATGCGATTAAATGATTAAGCTTTATAATTCTTACTTTGACTATATGGTTAGTAAAGAAAATGGGAAAAAAAAGAAAAAGGACCCAATCTTACGAAACAGCCTACTGTGCAATGTTGGAGCTCATTGATAAGTTGATCATCCACCATCGACCTCCTCCGATCGTCGCTGCCCTTCGGACCCTCGCTTCAAGTCCACCCCATCCGGTCGTCTACCAACTCTCCATTTGCGTCTTCTCTCCTCATCTCTCCCCGACCAAAGACCGCGAAAGCCTCTCTTCCGTACTCACAAGAAAGGACAACAACATTCCAAACCCCATTATCTCTAGTCATAACCCAAACATTGCTGCTACAGAGAAACCATTACATTATCAGTGAAACCTTATAGCATGTTACACAGCAGTGAAATCCTACAGCATGTTACACTCTCCACTCACCAAATTTAGTCACGTCCTCATGATGTTGAGATAATTTGCCAACCCTTCCTGCAAAACACAAAGCCCAATCCAGGTGTAAAAGGCAGTGACATAGCTCCTCAACACAGTAGGGGTCACACTCTGTTCCCCTGGTGCTACCTATCCGGTGTTCTCCTAGTTCTCTAAGACCTCCGCATCCCATCATCCAACTCTTCAGGTTCCGACACTACTGGGGATACTTTCAGTCTACCTGGCGAGACCTCGCCCAATCTATCACTTGTGCCCACCTACAACTTGGAGCCCTCTGTCCCGTGATCAAACCCCGCTTCCTCCCCTGCAGAGTTCTGCTGCAACTCAGGTTGCCCACATTAGAACACCCCCCCCCCCACTTTACCTGGCTCAATGGGAGAAGGGCCGGGAGTCTCTTCCTCCGTCATTGGGGAGTTAGCGTAAGGCAGCATACACCACACATCCAGGTCCTCATCCTCCGAATCAGTATCCCTCTCAGGGGTGGGGGCCAGTCTAACCACGCCTGTTGGGGGCCTAGTAGTCACCCCGCGTTTCCGTAGAGTGCTCTTACTAGATGTAGGCTCCAGGTCAAGCTCTGGATCTACCTGCACCTCTCGACCCAGGGGCCACAGGTGGTTCTGATGGAGAATCTTGACAGGCCCATTCACATCCTCTGGTTTCACCTGGAAAACTGGTAGGTTTGGTATCTGACTCTCCACTACATAGGGCATAGTCACCCAAGGGTCAGCCAGCTTATGGTTTCCAGGTAGCACCAAATTCCTTATGAGGACTCAGTCTCCTGGCAGGAATTGGGAGAACCTCCCCTTTTGATCATACCTCCTCTTATTCCCTTTATTCTGCTTGGCAGCCCAACTAATTCATAAGCCCTTTACGTCTATCTCCTCATGTCAGACACATACTTCAGATAAGTCTTTGGTGGTAAGTCACCCTCATCAATCCCAAAACAAAGGTCAATGGGCAACCTCTCCTCGTGCCCAAACATCAGATAATATGGCGAGTACCCAGTAGCTTCATTTCGTGTACAATTATAACTGTGAACCAGATGCCCAATACAGGTTTCCCCTGCTATCCGAAGGTAGAGCGTTCCTATGAAACGGTTCGTAAGCGGGAATGTCGTAAAATGGATAAGCAATTACCATTTATTAATATGGGAAAATTTTTTTGAGCGTTCCCATACCCAAAAAATAACCTACAACATCATGCCAAATAACACATAAAACCTAAAATAACAGTAACATATAGTAAAAGCAGAAATGGTATGATAAATACACAGCCTATATAAAGTAGAAATACTTTTCTGCAGCACCATCTAGCGCAGCGAAAATCTCAAGAAGCGCTCTCGGCAGAAACACTATCTCCAGTATTTAAGCTATGAAGCTGCCAATCATACCAAATAACGCATAAAAATACACAACCTATATAAAGTAGAAATAATGTATGTACAGTGTAGCTTCACTTACCGGAATCGGGAAGACTCCAATAAATTGCAGTTTCCTCACAGTTAAACACTTGCTTATACGAATAACCAACTGACACAATTGGCAATCGCCTCTGATCTGGGCCAACATTTACATGCCAGGTGGCACCTAATTAATTTGCTTGTTCATTTCGGCACTTTTCTTAAAGATGTGCTGGGTGCGTTCTAACTACTGCTGCACCACTGCATTCTTCACAGCAATGTATCGGTCCGTGGCCGGGAGGCTGGGGACCACTGCTTAAACTATGAAGCTTGCCCTCGCCTCAGAAACCTATCAAACCACCCATGACTACCTTTAAATTACACTTTCGCAACACTTTCATCACCATCATCCAGTGCTTTCTGTTTCAGCTTATTAAAAAGACTGACTGATTTCCCCTTAAGTATAAGAAAACTTAACGGAACACCATGCTTTGTACACCCATCAATCCACTCAAGCAATAGACTTTCCATTTTATCCATTATTGGATACTAACTAAGAGAGACTACCTTGCTACGAGCAGAACCAACAGTAACATCGGCAACTTTCAAAATTCTTTCTCTCTGTGTATAAATAGTGCGAATGGTGGACGCAGGTAAGTTCAACGCACGGACAATGTCCTTACTTCATTCACCACGATCGAAACGCTTAATTATGTCTAGTTTTACGCTAAGTGTAACAACCTTACGAGCTCTTTTAGGCTTTTTTGATACCTTAGAACTCATCTTGCTAACGGATGCACAAAATAAATCGAGATAAAGCACGTGTTTAAGCAATGCCGGTTAGAATGCAGTTCCGGGGGAGGAGTTTGGCTGTTCGGACGCGTGCTGCCTTTTTTCGTAACAGTGAAAACATCTTCTGTTAGTGAAAACAGGTAACTAATGTCGGTCTTTCGTAACAGCGAGGTGTCGTAAAGCGAACATTCGGAAAACGGGGGCCACCTGTATGTTGACGCCACCTGCTCTTCTTGCTGATCCCCAGGGTCCCAAGCATGTCTAGCAGGGTCTGAGAAACCTCTCTGGCCGGGGTTCACCCTGTGGGTGATAGGACATGGTCCTTGACTTCTCGACTCCAAGCAAGCCTAGTAACTCACGGATGAGTCTGCTCTCAAAATCCCGTCCCTGATCACTATATATTCAACTGGGAAGGCCATAATAAATGAAATACTTCTTCCATAACACCTTTGCCTCCATAGACACCCTCTGGTCCTTGGTAGGAAAAGTCTGAGCATATCTGGTGTAGTGGTCCGTGATGACTAAGACATTAGCCGTGTTGCTGGCATCGGGTTCTATTGACAGGAAATCCATACACACCAGGTCCAGAGGCTCTGCGCTCTGCAGGTGGGACAAGGGAGCTGCCCATGTAGGCAGTGTCTTCCGCTGTATGCATCGAATGCATGACTTGCAGTATTCTTTGACCTCCGACTTCATTTGGAGCCAGTAAAACCAGTCTCTGAGCAATCCATTGGTCTTTTCCACCCCCCAAATGTCCAGAATCATCATGAAGTGATTTCAACTCCATCCTCCGATACTTCTCGGGCAGAACCAGCTGGCAACGTCGGGGTCAGTCTGGGGGTGACGTGACGTGGTATAAGATCTGGTTCTTCAATTCCAACTGAGGCCATTCTCGTAGTAATGGAGGCAACGACGCATGCTTCGTCTTCTCTGCCGGAGCCATGTCTCCCTTTTCGACCACCGCCCAAATGGTGCCAATGCCTGGATCATCTCACTCAGTAGCTGCAACTTCCCCAGAACTCAATTCCGGCAGCTGATTTGTCTTCAGAGCAGCCAGGTTACAGTAAACTTGGGGGATGGCGTCATCAGAAGCTCCCAGTTGATCCACTGCTCGATCCTGCCTCTTCTTTCCCTCTGCCTTCATGGTGATGGCAAACTGACACAGGGCCTTCACCCCTGAAGCAGGAACACTCTCCCACTCCTCGTCCATGTCCAGTCCCTCATGCGCCCATCGGGACAAAGCATCAGCATCAATGTTCCTACTTCCCAGCCGGTACTTCAGGCTAAAATCATAGGCGGACAACGCCGCCAACCACCGATGGCCTGTGGCATCCAATTTCGCCAAGGTCAAGATATAAGTTAGGGGGTTGTTGTCCATCCTCACCTCAAACTTGGCCCCGTACAGCTTCTCCACCACCGCCCATTTCAATGCCAGAAATTCCAACTTGTGCGTGGAATTGTTTTTCTCAGAGGACAACAGACTCTGGCTGACAAACGCAATGGGCCTCAACCTGGTGCCCTGATCCTGATACAGGACACCCCCTAAACCCTCTCGGCTGGCATCAGTGTGCAGTACATATGGCAATCGGGGGTCCGCAAAAGCCAGCACCAGTGCCTGGATCAGCAGCTCCTTCAGAGACTGAAAGGCCTCCTCATATTTTGCATCCCACCTTGGTCCAAAGGCCTCCGACAAGCTAAGATACACTCCACCCTCCTGTACTTTTTCTCCCCCTCCCTTTCTTCCCCAAGGGAGGGTAACCACACAGAAGCTGATTCAAAGGGTGACTCACTTTCACGTAGCCTTTCACAAACCTCCAATAGTAACTACAGAACCTGAGGAATGAGTGCAGAGTGATCATAGTCTGGGGTCTTGGCCAAGTGGTAACAGCTTCTATCTTAGCTGGATCTGTAACTACTCCATCTCATAAGACTATGTGCCCAACGTAGCTAACAGACATTTGGCAGAACTGGCACTTGTCCAGGGAAAGTTTTAACCCTTCAGCTTTCAGGCAGCCCAGCACCTTCAGCAGCCTTGCTTCATGTTCTTCCAAAGTGGATCCAAATACTATGAGGTCATCCAGATATACTAACACCTCAAGCAAATTCATATCACCCACCGTCTTCTCCATGACCCGCTGGAAGGTTGCAGGAGCTCCCAAGATGCCCTGGGACATCCTTTCGAACTGAAAAAGTCCCAGAAGACATATAAATGCCGTTTTCTCTTTGCCAGCCTCACACATGGGGATCTGGTAATATCCATTCCTCAAGTCCAGCACACTGAACCACTTCACACCACTCAGGCACCAGCGCGTCTTCAATCCTCAGGACAGTATACTGGTCAGGAACGACGCGCCTGTTCAGAGTCCTATAGTCCACACACATCCGTACCTTCACATTCTTCTTTTGCGCCACTACTATTGCGGATGCATAGGGGCTTCGGGACTCGGTGATGATCCCAGCTTCCTTCAACTTACACAAATGCTGCTGAACGTCCTCCACCTTTGCAAGGGCCAGTCACCGCGATCTTTCTCTGAACTGGATATCCTCAGTAACCCAGACAGTGTGACGCGTGCTCTTGGAACAACCCACATCAAACTGTTCGGTGGAAAAGACACCTTCCAGCTTCAACATCCTCTCTACCAACCTCCTCTTCCAACCTGTAGGAACCGGGGAGTCCCCGAAGTTGAATGACTCAACGGTCAACTCTCCCCCCTTTTCCGATAGTTTCTCCATGGCATGTTTCACAGCAGCACTAGACATTACCATCACCGGGAACAAATGCGCCGGCGGCATCCCCCGCTTGAAGGTGACCTCCCTCTTCATAATGTTCTGACAATCACTGCCATCCTGCTTGCCTGTACAACCGAGGGCTTCTGAATTCAGGCCTCACCAGTACCCCAGCAGGAAATCCTGACTTCCCCTTGTGGTCTTCCAGAGTGTCCACTAAGAGGGCTTCGCCCTCAGGCACTCCGGGAAATTTGGGGGTCTCCATCACTCTCGCTACTTCCCTGGGCCGTACTACCATTGGCTTCGACTGGGTGAACCGCACAGTCCTTCGTCTAAATTCGGTATCCGGCCCAATGCTGTCACGCGCTTCCTCAAAAGCAGCTCAAATCCCCGGGTGCACGGACAATGTTCCCAGAAAGCTCTCACCAGCCTTCTCCTTGCAAGGCCCCCATGAGCCTCCTCACGAGAGAGGTGTTGGTTCCCACCAGAATTGAAATACCGCCCTTCTCAACAGGGTCCAGACAAACCAACACCACTGTATCAAAGACCTCAGACACTCCCACATTGGTCTCCGAGAACTCCAACTTCACTGACAAATAACTGTCGTATGGATAATCACTAGCACTAAGCCCCCAGATCTCCAATGCCCCGAATGGTGTTAATGGTAAATGCTTCAAATACTGGTTGTAAAACGAACAGTATAACAACGTGACCTGCGACCCGGCGTCAAGTATGGCTTTAGTATAAATACCCTCTATTCATAGCGGCACACTGGAGCATGGCCTCACTAAGCCTTCAGAAATAGGGCCTTTTTGCTTTCGGGGGTTCCTTGGTACATTGCTGGGAACGTGTTCCCCCAGAGACACCAGGCCGTTCCCTCATTGGGTCTCCTTTAGATTTTCCCAATGACCCTCCCAGGTTAGGTACCCAGGTGCTCACTCTCCTTCTGGTGTGACACCTGCAGCCAGCAGCCCTCGGCATTGTCCGTGCCCTTGGGGAATCCGCCCCCCCCCCGCCATCAACTCCATCATATTAGGGCGGGGGGGGTCACACCCACTGATAACAGCCGACATATCTCCGTTCTCAACTCTGCCGCAATCTCCTCTACCGCTCCCCAGGGTAGGCTATCTGTGGTCACTTCACCGCAGGGGACTACTACCGAGGACTGTACCCTGCTGACAGCGTCCTACCATGCCTCCTTCGCATTCTCCTCTTCCCGTACCTCTCTGATCAGCTCAACAAAAGATGGAGGGGAGCATGTCTTATGAGACTGACGGAGACCCCAAGCAATCAGGTCATAGGTCTGGGCACCCCTGGCTATTTGGTCCATTCTTAACTGATCCACCTCAGCCACCTGAATGACCCCTCTGTGCCACAAGCAATTTAGCCGCCTCTCTAGCAGAAAAATAAAAGCAGAAAACTTCCCCTCTTCTCCTGACACATATTCTGAAACCCCACCATGAGTTCCATTGGGCTTCCATTCGGACCAAAAGCATTGTCCAGTGCTTGTATGCAATTCACAGCTGTCGCTACGGGATACTTTAACCTGACAGCTCTCACAACGTCAGCGGCCCGCCCATTCAAACTTTCAACCAATCTCTGTCACTTTTCATCATCCGAGCACTGCCACTCATCTAACAACTGACAGGTCCGCTCTGTCCAAGTCTCATACTCCTCCTCCCCTTTAGGGGTGGGCGTTATTCCAGAGAATAGGCAGAGCCTGCCATAGCTGGGACTTTGAATCTGATTTTTCTATTTATTCGCCAGAGAGGTAAGGGTGGATACTAACTCAAAATTCTCATTCTTCACCAGGGGACGTGGACTAATTAAACGTTCCAAATCAAACCACTCTTTCCCCTAACTCCTCAGAAACGATCAAACCCTGTCTTTGAAATCTCCACCCCCAGCTACTGCTACCTCAGCACCGGTCTGCATTAGAACGAGAGCTACGCGAGCCATTTTATCAAACCCCTGCCCAAAATCGCAACTTCAACAGTACTTAACAGGCGAATTAACAATTCATCTGGAGTACAAATATCTGCCCCACTGGTTCATTGCTCAGGGTAATCACACAGCATCCAATGGAATCAATCCCGAACATAGCCCCCATAATTGTACCTCTTGCTTCGGCTAGCAGCTTAACATAGGGGGTGATAGCCCCCGGCCCGGCCAAACTTAAGAAATCCCGTTTGGGTGGATGCTGCATGATGTGTCCCTGTTACAAATCAGTACCCTGAAATAACATACAGTACACAATATGCGATTAAACAATTAAGCTTTATAATTCCTACTTTGACTATATGGTTAGTAAAGAAAACGAAAAAAAAGAAAAAGGGCCCAATCTTATTAAACAGTCTATGCACAATGTTGGAGCTCACTGATAAGCCGATCGTCCACCATCGACCTCCTCCGATCGTCGCTGCCCTTCGGACCCTCACTCCAAGTCCACCCTGTCCGGTGGTCTACCGACTCTCTCCATTCGCATCCTCTCTCCTCATCTCTCCCCGGCAAAAGACCGCAAAAACCTCTCATTCAGACTCACAAGAAAGAACAACAGCATTCCAAACCCTATTATCTCTAGTCATAACCCAAACATTGCTGCTACAAAGAAACCATTACATTATCAGTGAAACCTTGCAGCATGTTACACAGCAGTGAAACCCTACAGCATGTGACAGAACATTACTTCCATGTTTGCCTGCAGCTACTACACATCTGGTGACTCATTAATTTATTGCCAATTCCTCAATGTTGCTACACCAAAATCAGAGATCTATCATCTATCAGTATCATGGGAATATTCTGATCACAGATTGCAATTGTTCAGAAATACAAGAGACCGTGCAGATGCTGGAATCCAGAACAACACGCAAAATGCTGGCAAAGCAAGCCAGTACCACCCATAATGAGATGGCAGAGCAGACTCGATGGGCCAAATGCCCTAATTCTGCTCATATACAACTTATACATGCACCATATTAGGGCATGAAATCCTGACTGCTGCCAACCCAAATCCCGTGAATGAAAACAACAGATTTAATGATTTCATTAACTCAAAGGCAAAATAACTCAACAGATAATAAACTGATATTATTGATAAAAGCAGACCTAATAGAATCTTCTTTTCCAATTACGTGCTGAGGAGAAAAACAAAACAGAAAATACCTGAAACAGTCAGGCCACACAGAAGCTATGAAAGAGAAACAGTTAATGTTGCAGCTCCAATCAGGGAACTTTGATTAGAAGCATCAACCCTTCTAATTTTCACAGATGCTGTGTGACCTGCCAAATGTTTCCAGTATTTTTCCATTTTTATTACAAAGTTCCAGCATATGCAATTTCATTTTATTCTAATTATTCTCAGAAACTGGAAGAAAGATGTTAACTGGGTAATCGGTGGATACACTAAAATTATTCATGTCTGTACAGTACTGTGCTGTTCAAAGATAAAGAAATAAAAAGAACTGAAAAAGAAACTGGATTTGTTCAGCTAGTCCAGTGTGGATATTTTGATAAAGAATAGAACCTGTAGAGGAAAGGTAACTAAGAGGATTGGGGAAGACAACTTGATCATTCTAAATACTGGCCTCAAAATTGTATTGACCACAATATTACCTCAAGCAACGTAGACAATAAATTAATAAACTCTCAATCAACTTCCTGATTTTAGATAAATAGAATAACATACTATTAGTATCAGGTTTATTATCACTGAATACATTATGTTTTGAGCAATGATCCCAGTTATGCCTGCCTCTTCTATGAACAGTCCATGTTTGAAGCCTTGCCCAGTAATACTCCCCAACTCGTCCTCTGCTACATTGTCAACTGCATTAGTGCTGCTTCATGCATCTATGCTAAGCTTGTCAATTTCATCAGCTTTGCCTCTAACTTCTACCCTGCCCTTAAATTCACTTGGTCCATCTCTGACAACTCCCTCCTCTTTCTCAATCTCTCTGTCTCCAGCTCTGGAGACAAACTTTTATAACCAACATCATTTATAAACCTATTGATTCCCATGGATATTCTGACAATAATTTTTCCCACCCTCTCTCCTGTAAAACTGCTATTCCCTTTTCTCAGTTCCTTCGCCTGGCTACATCTGTTCCTAGGATGCAGCTTTCCTTTCCAGGACATCTCCTCCATTTCCTGAATATCCACGGTCACCCCATCTTCCTGCCACCTTAACAGTGATAGAATTCATGTCCTTACCTACCACCCATCAGCCTTGCAATCAACACATCATCCTTCACAACTTTTGCCATCTCCAAAGGGATCCCACCACTAAGCACATCCTTACCTCTCTTTGTTTCCCACAGGGATCACTCCTTCCTTGTTCATTCATCCCTCCCCACTAATTGCCCACCCAGCACCTACCCTTGCTAGCAGCCTAAGTGCTACACCTCCTCCCTCATCTCCATTCAGGCCCCCAAACAGTCCTTCCAGGTGAAGCAAGACTTCACCTGCAAATCTGCTGGGGTAGTGTATTGTGTCCAGTGCTCCCGATGCAGCCACCTCTACATTTGTGAGACATGTTGTAGATTGGAGACCACTTTGTTGAGCACCTCTGCTCCATCCAGCACAAGTGGGACTACCTGGTGGCCAAACATGTTAATTCCCATTCCGACATGTCAGGCACCATCAGGCTGGAGGAGCAACACTTTATATACTCTATCTGGGTAGCCTCCAACCTGACAGCATGAATATCGATTTTTCCTTCTGGTAAAATAATTCCTCACCCCCCCCCCCATTCCCCTCTCTGAACTTTTACCTCTTCTCACCTGCCTATCACTTTCCCCCCTCCCCATACCTTCCTCCTTCTCTTTCTCCTACAGTCCACTCTCCTCTCATATCAGATTCCTTCTTTGACCTTTCCCACCATGTTCAGTGACTTCCCCCTTCCTTTCCAGTCCTGAAGAAGGATCTCAGTCTGAAATGTTGACTGTTTATTCATTTCTATAGATGCTGCCTGACACACTGAGTTCCTCCAGCATTTTGTGTGCTGCTTTGGATTTCCAGCATCTGCAGACTTTCTTGTGTTTCTGTATTTATATTATGCACAACCTAGCATCAATTTATGAACATACAATCAATGTATGTAACCTATCTCATGTGCTTATACTTATTTATTTTGTTTTATTATTATTGTGTTCCTTATCTTGAGTTTTTTGTTTGTGCCGCAGTAGATCTGGAGTAACAATTACTTCATTCTCCTTACACTTGTGCACAAGAAATGACATTAAGTAATCTTGAATCTGAGATGTTGACACCCAGAAGCTGCTCATCCTTTCCACCACTAACCCCTCAAATGAGCACTGGTGCACATTCTGTTCACTTCTCTTTCCTGAAGTCCATGATCAATTCCTTGGTCTTGCTGACGTTGAGTGCAAGGTTGTTGCTGTGACACCACTCAACCGGCTGATCCACCTCACTCCTGTACGCCTCCTCCTCACCATCAGAGATTTTGCCTACAGTGATATCCTCTGCAAATTTATAAATGGTATTGCAAAAGAGTACTTTTCTTTCAAAAAACATTATTTCCTCATATCACTGAGGTAATGGTAATTTCATAAATTAAATAGCATTGGAACAAGTAGTTGCTTTGATTCATTAAGCAGAATATAGTCCCAAACAGAGTTTGAAAAGGAAATCAAATGCTTTATTCTTCTACACCCAGGGGAATATCATCTCCTCCAACACTGTTTAACAGTAGGAAATGAGCAGCAGCAGTTATTATGAACTCAAGATATCTTAATCAGACCCCAAACAAATATGAATAAACAATTGCAAGGATAATTTTGTACTGGGATGGCGGGGTGGGATGAGAGTGATAGAAGGGAATAGGAACTATTGCTGTTCAAGCGAAGAAATGAATTTTAAGTTAATCTTTTATGATGAATGTATTGAGATAAACCACGTCGCTAAGCAAATATTTCGCAGAAAGGTACCAATGCTCAAATTTTGCAACAGCAGCACTCCCCCTTCAATTGAACTCAACAGTGCCTGTTCTATTCGCACACACACACACACACACACACAATTATGCATACAGTTGTTAAAGCAATCCGAAGGACTAGATGGAAGAGATCAAAAGACTGAAGGTCTTCACACACAGCTGAAAGTGACCAATTTGATGAGCCTTTTAAATTAGTTTAACTTGTATTCTGCAATAGTTACTTGACACTTTTGCTTCAAAAATAAGTCACAAATCATTTTAGTATGTGTTGTGGTCTTGAAAAAGTTTTAGCCACTCAAGTTCAAACTATTGCAAATAGTCTATAAAACACGTCAACAATACTTTCCCCAGATCTTTTGAAACCTCACTCCAGCTGCTGCATAATGCTAGAAAAATCAAATCCATCTTTTTCCATTTGAGCCTTTCAGTCTGTATGCGTCAACCAGTTCCATAGTGCCAGCTTCTGATATACAGTGTTGAATCACACTGTAACAATCTTGTAACTTAACCTTTATGAATCCTTCTGCCCTTCCTATAAATGGCTACCAGACTGGTATATACAACTCCAACTACAGCCTAAGTAAAGATTTTTACAACTGAAAATTAATACAACTCCAATATTTATTGCCTTGGATTATGAAGACAAGCATAATCTTTCTTCACTACCATTTTTACATGCATCTTTCAGGGAACTATGCAATTCCACCCCGAGGTCTTGTTCTTTAATACTCCCCAGGGCCCTGCCATTCACTTTGATTTTAGGGTAAGAGGGGAAAATTTAAAAAGGGTACCAAGGGACAACTTTTTCCACAGAGAGGGTGACGGATATATAGAATGAGCTGCTAGAGGATATTGTAAAGGTAGGTACAATTACAACATTTAAATAAAAAGCATTTAGATAGAAAAACAGATTTGAATCCTTGAGAGGGATATAGGCCCAACACAGAAAAAATACACCATTTCAAGCAAGCACCTTGGTCGGCGTAGATGAGATAGGTCGAATGACCTGCTTTTATGCAGTGTTACTCTGACTAACACTATCATTTTAAACACAAGCTGCTGGGAGTGATTCGAAAGAAATGAATGCTTCATTTTCCTGGCAAGACCACAGACGTGGGCTGTTTTAACTTTTTCAATGTCATAAATTTAAAAATGTCAATTTAACATGATAATGCTATTAGATTCTAAACTATTAAAAAATCTGAAGCCAAATCTCACCATGCACAAGCAGCTCTTCAATGACTTTGGCCCAAGTCCTCACCCACCAATACCAATCTGGAAACTGTTTACATCCTCCAGCCCTTCAAATTACTGATCACGTGCACAGTAACCAAGGCTGAAGTCCCCACCATCAAAAGAAACACTTCCATTTATACCACACAAACATAAACAAGAAATATCACAGGCAAGATGCATACAGTGAGGTTCCACAAACAGCAGTGTAATATAACCCAAACACGTGTTTCAATGATGTTGCTAAGGGATACCCACTGCTCAAATGGTGGGTCATCTGTCCCCCACCAAAAAAATAGATACCTCCAGCTAATGAAGTAGTTTAAACATATTTCAATTAATACAAATAGTTCTTAACTGGTTCCTGATTTTATAAACAATAAAGGATTTCCAAACACAGGTATAATGCTTAAAAACTAAAAGAATATACCAGTGAGCAGCAGACAATCTATCCATCACAGAAGCAGCTAAGTTGGGATGAAGAGCCAAATGAGTCACCACTGCACACAGTCCAAATTTCTAATTTAAGTACAACTGGCAATTTAAATTTCTGCTACCTGTAACGAGTTTGTTAGGTATCCAATATAAATATACCATCCTCTAAACTGCAGAAAGCACCTACAGTGCTGAATAGGTTTCAAACTACTGTACATATTTGCCTCTCATAAGCTAGTTTCTATTAATAGGAGGAACTTCTCTGGTACCTGAATAGACTAGCACAAGTTGAATTTGCCAGTCCTCGTTCTTGTACTGACAAGCTGAAAAATATTCAAGAGCTCAGAGAAACTTAGATAATCTTTATTGGAAAAAGGCTTACAAGATGCTGTCCAAACTTAGATTGACTTTTGGAAGCTAATAGCTGATAAATCTACTTTAGTGAGTAACTAACTGTTTAAAACAACTGCTAGAAAGTAGAAGGAAAACAAAATTGAGACATGGAAGGCCCAACCCGAAACAACTGTCAAAGCAGGGTTTATCCTGAACCAGATCCCATCATTGCAAATGAATAAAGCATCCCAGTTGAACAATATTTCTAAATTTTCCTGATTGAGCCTGATTGAATTTTTTGAGGATGTGACTAAACACATTGATGAAGGTAGAGCAGCAGATGTAGTGTATATGGATTTCAGCAAGGCATTTGATAAGGTACCCCATTGCAAGGCTTATTCAGAAAGTAAGGAGGCATGGGATCCTAGGGGACATTGCTTTGTGGATCCAGAACTGGCTTGCCCACTGAAGCCAAAGAGTGTTTGTAAACAGGTCATATTCTGCACGGAGGCGGTGACCAGTGGTGTGCCTCAGGGATCTGTTCTGGGACCCCTACTCTTTGTGATTTTTAGAAATGACCTGGATGAGGAAGTGGAGGGATGGGTTAGTAAATTTGCTGATGACACAAAGGTTGGGGGTGTTGTGGATAGTATGGAGGGCTGCCAGAAGTTACAGTGGGACATTGATAAGATGCAAAACTGAGCTGAGAAGTGGAAGATGGAGTTCAGCCCAGGTAAGTGTGAGGTGGTTCATTTTGGTAGGTCAAATATGATGACAGAATATATAGCATTAATGCTGAGACTCTTGGCAGTGTGGAGGATCAGAGGGATCCTGGGGTCTGAGTCCATAGGACACTCAAAGCTGCTACACAGGTTGACTCTGTGGTTAAGGGGGCATATGGTGCATTGCCCTTCATCAATTGTGGGATTGAGTTTAAGAGCCGAGAGGTAATGTTGCAGCTATATAGGACCTTGGTCAGACCCCACTTGGAGTACTGTGCTCAATTCTGGTTGCCTCACTACAGGAAGGATGTGGAAACCATAGAAGGGGTGCAGAGGAGTTTTACAAGGATGCTAACTGGATTGGGGAGCATGCCTTATGAGAATAGGTTGAGTGAACTCGGCCTTTTCTCCTTGGAGCAACAGAGGATGACAGGTAACCTGATAGAGGTGTACAAGATAATGGAAGGCACTGATCGCGTGGATAGTCAGAGGCATTTTCCCAGGGCTGAAATGGCTTGCATGAGAGGGCATAGTTTTAAGGTACTTGGAAGTAGGTACAGAGGAGATGTCAGGGGTAAGTTTTTTATGCAGAGAGTGGTGAGTGCGTGGAATGGGCTGCCGGCGGTGGTGGAGCCAGAAACGATAGAGTCTTTTAAGAGACTCATGGATGGATACGCTGAGCTTAGAAAAATAGAGGACTATGGGTAAGCCTAGATAGTTCTAAGGTAGGGACATGTTCCGCACAGCTTTGTGGGCCAAACAAAATCTGTGTTGCGCTGTAGGTTTTCTATGCCTCTATTTCTCATGGATATTGAGGACTTCTTTCACAGCCACTTACGTGATTTGCCTTCTGCAGCCCTGTGGGCCTCGAATGACTGGAAGGTGCAGTTGGCCATCCTGCAGGGTAGCAACCATCAAGCAACAACAGAGCCTCTAGCTGTAAATCCCAAGGCCCCACCCTGATGGCCTGTTGACGGTCTGGCATTGTTAAAGCCTTGAATTGTTTTTAAATGCCTCAGATAACAAACATTTAAAGTGTCAAATAGATCCGATGAAATAAAAATTATTCAAGCAATACGAATATACATTTACTTAAACACTCTTTAAATCCCAGGGATTATTTCCTTAATCTCAAGGTTTTTAAAGATTAGAAAAAAGCCAACCAGTTTTTAATTAAGTCTGCTCACCAGTCAGCCCATGCATTGAACTAATAGGGGCTAGGCACAAAGTAAAACAAACCTCCCAATTTGGGATGCTGAGGCTCCATCCTTGGACTAAATGTTAAACTCAGCAGAAGAGCAGGTCTGTTGTACCATCAGCAAAAGTCAATATAATTCAACCTAACAAGGTTTATATGACTGAGCACATAACTACTCAATGGAATGTTTTAAAAAATAGTTTGGGGAATTGGGGAATACAAAGTTAGTAACCACTTCAGAGACTCAGCATTGTTATAATTTGCCAAAGTGACGCCCACTACAAATTCATGCTTTGAAACAGGAGGTTTGTGGTCTCTTCAGAGTGGAAAGATTATAGGGAGAGGTATTCTTTATTTCCATCAAATCATTAAGAAATGCTTGAATGAATGCAATATTCTGCTCTACAAAAATCTTGAGTTGTCTGGCACTAATGAGCAAACAGAGGGAAGACAAGGCAAATCTTTGCTAATATTAGTCTAATTTATTGTCCATTAAAAACTATGCAAAATAAAGACCAACATTTAAAAAGGGAGGAACACTTTACTCTGCTAATTGAATGACACAATCCTCTGAAAATCAAGTAAAAAAAACTTCCTAGATAAAGTATGACTATTTGCTTTGAAGATGGAACTCTCATCAACATTTACCTTTGTAGGTATTTATGGAGATCATGACTCATGCAGCTTTAATTAAACAAATCACGTCTGCAAAACCTGCCTCATTAAAGCCTTTACAGAAATGCCCTGTCTTTGCATTCTCCAGAAAGAGTGACACCTGGTCACCCTTCTGTAAAAATAGAGTAATTATTACTGAGGCATTGTAGAAGGTGCATTATGAAAATCTAATTTCAGAGCCGAGGATAGTGAAGCATTGAAGAGGTCTAGGGAATAATTCACACTTCAGTAATGGCCAGAAGTAATATTTGTGTATAAATATACAACGTTCGGTTCTACCCCTAACATCTTGGCAGCGAGGCAGCCTGAGTCTGCATACAGCAAGTCCTGGATAAAATCTGATAGGTGACAAGTACAAGTCATGCCAGAAAAGTGATGGACAATAATCATTAGTTTGTTTGTTGACTGACTGATTGAGAACCAGCATGGAATCGGATCTTCTGCACTTCCAGCAATGCCCCAATTTAATCCTAGCCTAATCATGGGACAATTTACAATAACCAATTAACCTACCAACCGGTGCGTCTGTGGATAGTGGGAGGAAACCAGAGCAGCAGGAGGAAACGCACGCAGTCACAGGGAGAACGAACAAACTCCTTACAGACAGCAGCGGGAATTGCCTTCAACACGAGAGTCTAACCATTAGTCGTTGATATTCTATGGCATTACGTTGCCAAATTCCTCACCATCAGCACCCTGGGGATTACCATACTAGAAACTTAAGTTGACCGGTCACGTTACAAACCACAAAGACATGTCAGAAGCCAAGTAACCTGCAACAAGTCCATTCACTGTTCATAAGGCATCGATCAGGAATGTGATGGAGTACTCTTCATTTTCCTGGATTTTGAGGTAGTTCAACAACAATCAGCAAAACGTAGCTCGCTTATCTAACAACCCGCTATAAACATTTTTTAAATCTACAATGGCGCAATTGGCACCTAAAATCTAGTTAATTGGGACACATCCAGATCAGTACATTTTGGACCAATTAAGCAGCTGTCCCAATTAGCCAAAGTTTCATGGAAATAATTAAAAAGGTACCAAAAAAAGCTAAACTACCATTTAACTGAAAAATTGTTATGTATTTAAATGAAATACAGAACAATTTAGAGCACTGCCAATACTACTACAATACTATAAAACTATATTAGTTCCCAATAGTTATTGGCAAAGGAATTCACTGCAGTGTTCTTTTGGATGATTGTAAATTAACAAAGTCAGTGCAGATAATGGACTGCCTGCATTGTCTTCCTGCATGAAGTGGTGTTGTAACCCAACAATAATGCTCCTGGCATCCTGTGTAGTCACTAGACCAAGTTCAGATGCGTCACCTTCATCACCTTTCTCTTCTTTGTATTTCCTGCCTTGGTGTTTTGATACACTGTTTTTGATGATTACATCCTCCAACTCTTCATTGGTATGCGAATCAGCCTTTCTTCAGCACATGCAACTGAAGCTATTTAAAAACAGTTCGGTCAAAGCACGGTGGTGTCTAATAGCCACACAAGTGCACGCCACTGAAGCTTGTTAGAAACTGTTCAGTAAAAATTTCCATTCCCAGTTAAGCGGCATAGTGTCACAAACAAACCAGCTATTTCCTCGATTAATTTTTGTCCTTTAAGTTATCTCAAATAAGCCGCTGCCCAATTTAACCAATATTTATGTAACTTTTTTAACATAGTAAATCATTCCAACACTCTTAAGGAAATGGAGCCAATGCAGTTTTTAAGCTGTTTCTTCAAGACTGGCCTTAGGGGATCTTAATTACAGCACACAACTCTTCCAACACATTTGCTGCTCCATTTCTAATGTAAAACTTCAGCTGGATATTAAGCAAAAATGTGTGGTGAAAGGAGGAGTATTGTCAATGCTCCAGAAGCCCAAGCTTTGTCATTATTTTGCCCAAGGGTGAAATCAGAACTATTGTATGCATAGTGAGCCATAATATTACACCAATGGTTGCACTTCTACTTTTAACAATCGTGTATCTGGCAACGGGCAAGTTGTCCTCATTTTAATGACTTTGATTGACAAGTTTGGCATTGGCACGAAACCAGAAAATCTTGCCAAGAACTGTTATCTTGTCAATATGGAAAGCCTTAAAAAGTAGAACTCAGTAACATGTAAAATTTGAGATGATGGAAACTTTTAATCAAAAGGAAATTTTGGAAACAGAGTACATCAGATGAGTTATGAAACGCAAAAAGAGTTAGAGCCTTAGATCAATAACCTCTCATCAGAACGAGGAAAAGTTAGAAAAGAAACTTCAGGAAATACAGCCTATGCCTTTCACATCCTCCTCAGTAGCTGAGGGCACACACATGCCTAACAGGTGAAGCAGCGATTCACTTGGACTTCTAGTAATCCAGTGTGTGCAGTTAGCACACACAATGTGGTCTCCTCTACCTTTCAGGAACCAAGTGCAATATTGTGTGACCACTTTGCAGAAAGCTTCAGTTCAGACCAAAGACTGACAGGCTTTCAATTGCTCATTTAAGTCTCTATTCCATTCCCACTCCAAACTTTGTCACATGACTTGAACCAAATGGTTGAACTATATGACCTAATTAGTTCATCAGTCTGTATACAGACATTTATTTGAAGCAGCTTAGATTGCTACCTACTTTTTCATTTTTTTGCAACTCATCCAAGATTTGTACCTCACGCACAGAAAGCTACTGTGCTACATTATAACAACATCTCTTGCAAGGTTAAGTAACCAAATTTCATTTTTTGACTAGGTACATTAGAGCATTCATAATTTAATATTGATTTCAATAGTTTCAGATAACTAGTATTTCTATGAAACAAATATCACCAGTTCTGATGAAAGGTTATTAACTTTTTCTATTTTTCTCTCTCCACAGATACTGTGTCACTTGTTGAGTATTTATAGCAATTGTAGCATTTTGTATCTCAGTTTCAATAGTATTTCTTTAAAACTCTCCAACCTTGTCTTTAAATTTACGATTCTTCCATGCAGATCAGTTGCCATTTGCAAGTTTCACCATCTTCTCCGAACTGGCAACACGTGCATCACGCAATCTCCTCCCCATGGTAGGTGATCCATTTGTCCTCTCCACACTTCTTTCTGCTCTGTAACTTAAAGCACTCTATTTCTCAAAATGGTCCAAAGGTTCATTTATTATCAAAGTTATGTTTGCAATACACAACTCTGAGATTCTTCTTCTCCAGATAGCCACGAAACAAAACAAAATCATGGATCAATTCAGAGAGAAACAGCAAACCCATCCTCCTCCCTGCACAAAAAAAGAATGGCAACACAATCACCAACCTCCACAACCCCCTCTACTCTACAAAGTGCAACAAGAACATCGGACCCCAAATACCCCTCATCCTGCACAAAAAAAAGAGAAAGAACGGGCGAAAACATAGAATATGAAATCTATAAAACTGAAAAAGTCCATAGTCCAAATCCGTACCCATAAACACAGAAAGCCTCGGTAACATGCTGTGGGCACAGCAACAGGGCACACAGATGCCCCCCTCCAGCAGGAGGGAATCCCACCCACGATCAGAAGGCAGGCGTTAGTGCTCACCCTCCACCTTCGCCTTGATGTTTCAATCTCCTGGATCCGATGGGGCATTAGCTCTGCCTCATTCATTACAGACACACTAGTTTTGCTGAGCATTTCCAGCATTCTATGATTTATTTATATATTTCAGAACTCACTGTTATTTCTTTTATCTGACAGAGAAATGGGAGGGCAAAGCAAAGTTATATTGGCGCTAAACCATGACTCCTCTGCTTGCATCTTCACAAACAGCTCTATTTCTATCTTTGATATCTCTTTTTTTTCCCCTTTTCAAGGTTCTTTTGAAGACCCTGACCTGGAGTTACACGCTGACTTCGGTTCTTTGCGGGAATGGGACCCGCTCTCAGGGCCTCACGAGTGGCCACTTATTGATATCCCAAGGATGCAGCCTGGAAGACGAGCACACCTTCAGGGTGCAGGATTTTCATGGCTCTGGAGATGGGCTGATTCATGGCGGGTGCCCCTGACTGAGGTGTCGCAGGAGAACATGGAACATCGGGAGCAGCGGGCTAGTTGCTGGCTGTGTGTCCAGAGACCTGAGCTCTCTGGCGCAGAGCTCAGAAAAAGTGACGCAATAGACTTTTAACACCATTAATCAGCGTGGTGTTTGTTATGTCTCCCCTCTCGCTGTGAAACGGGTCACCTCTTTTTCCCTTATTAGCTAGAGAGGGACCCTGTGATATGTTGAATTACCCAGTGAACGAGTAGTCTTTGGGGTACTGCAAGTTTATTAATGTTTTGCTGCACACTTGAGTGCTTGGTGGAGGGCGCTGATGGTTTTTTTGCTGGTGGGGGGGGTCGTTGCCTTGTTGCTACTTGTGCGTGGGAGGGGAAAGTTGAGGGGAGCTTTGGGTTTCTAACGTTTAACTGTCAATCATACTTTGGGGCACTCCTCTGTTTTCGTGGTTGCATACGAAGAAAAAGAATTTCAGGATGTATATTGTATAGATTTCTATGATATTAAATGTACCTATTGAAATAAACCTAATATGCAAAGCACATGGAAGTGATGGAGCACAATTTGCATTGCAAGACTTGCAAATACACCTGATGCAATGGATTTGAAGCAACATATTTTCACACCACAGGAGTTACTTTCCCATCCATTTGCAAAGCGGGGAGGAAACTTACAGAAAAAAAGGAATGGAGCTGCAACAGGTGGCACACCTTAACAAAAATCTGTTTGGAGCTTCACACAACAGGATTGATGAAAGTAAAAAGTAACTCACATAAACTAGAAGTTTCCAGATAAAATGGGGAATGCAAAGGCAGCTAAAGGCAAGCTATCAATTATTGCCACATAGAACAGCGATCGAGTCACGAATCACAAAAATCTCTCACTCAGCATCAGAAAAACCAAAGAGTTGACTATCAGCTACATGAGGAAGAAGCCTGAGGTCCATAAGCCAGTCTTTACAAGGGGAATGGAGGTGGGGAGGGTTAGTAGCTTTCAGTTCCATGATATTAACTTATTAGAGGATCTGTCCTGGGACCAGTACAAAAGTATCATCACAAAGAAGGCATGATGGTGCCTCAACTTTCTTAGGTGTTTGTGTAGCTTCAGCACGTCACCAAAAAATTTAGATTATGAGGACACGCACTCCTCTTTTATTGTCATTTAGTAATGCGTGCATTAAGAAATGATACAATGTTCCTCCAGAATGATATCACAGAAACACAAGACAAACCAAGACTAAAAAAAACTGACAAAAGCTACATAATTATAACATATAGTTACAACAGTGCAAAGCAATACCATAATTTGATGAAGAACAGACCATGGGCACTGTAAAAAAAAAAGTCTCAAAGTCTCTCGAAAGTCCCATCATCTCACGCAGACAGTAGAAGGGAGAAACTCTCCCTGCCATGAGCTTCCAGCGCTGCAAACTTGCCGATGCAGCACCCTGGAAGCACCCGACCACAGCCGACTCTTGAGTCCGTCCGAAAACTTCGAGCCTCCGACCAGCCCTCTGACACTGAGCATCATCTCTGCCGAGCGCTTTGACCCTGGCCCCGGCAACAGGCAATAGGCAAAGCCGAGGATTTGGGGCCTTCCCCTCCCGAGATTCTCGATTGCACAGTAGCAGCGGCAGCGAAGCAGGCATTTCAGAAGTTTCTCCAGATGTTCCTCCGTGCTTCTCACGACTGTCTCCATCAAATTAGGATTGTGCACGGCCCCTATTTAACAAATATGATATCATTTTGGAGCGGCCGCGCATGCTGCGTCGCGCCGCCATCTTCTTCTCCCCTCAAATTTTAGTAAGTCTTCTATAGATGAACAGTGGGGAGCACAAGCTAACTGGTTGCATCATGGTCTGTACGGAAACACCAATGCCTAAGAATGGAAAAAGCTACAGAAAGTGGTGGATATAGCCCAATCCAACACAGGCAAATCCTGCAGTATTGTGAGCAGGTGTTGGGCCTCTTATCTAAGAAAGGATGTGCTGACATTGGAGAGGGTCGTGAAAAGGTCAGATAAGGCTCATGAAAATTATCCCTGAAATGCAAGGGTTAACACACAAGGAACATTTGATGGCTCTGGGCCTGCACTCACTGCAGTTTAAAAGAATGAGGGGGATCTCAATTAAACCTATTAAATATTAAGGCCTAGACAGAGTGGTCATAGAGAGGGTATTTCCTCCAGTAATGGAGTCTATGACCAGAGGGCACAGAGTCTTGATTAGTGAGGGTGTTGACATTCAAGGTTGCAGAAAGAAAGCAGGAGAATGGAGTTGAGAGGGACAATAAATCAGCCATGGTGTACAGGACTCGATGGGCTGAATGGCCTAATCTGCTCCTGTCTCACAATCTCCCCACTTTGTGGTAAATCCACACTTACATGGAGCAATACCACAAGAAAGCAGCATCTATCAAAGACCCCTGCCATCCAGGCCATGCTAACTTCTTGTTACTACTATTGGGAAAGAAGCACAGAATCCTTAGGTCTCACTCCACAATTATTACCCTATAAGCATCAGGCTCCAGAACCAGCGTAGGTAAATTCACTCACGACTGCTCCAAAAAGATTTGCTTTCAAAGACTCTTTACAACTCATGCTCTCATTAGTTTTATAGTACAGTTTGTCTTCTTTTGCACAGTGGTTGTTTGTCAGTGATACATTTAGGTTTTTGCTTAATTCTGTTGTATTTTTTCCTGTAACTGTCTGCAAGAAAATGAAACTCAAAAGTACAAGGTAAAATGTACATAATTCGATAATAAATTTATTTTGATCTTTGAATTGCCTTGCTCCTTTCATTGGAACCTCCTAAACTACTACTACCAAATGCCTTTCTCTGTAATATCAGTAATAACTGGATGAGACAAAAAGGGAAGAACTGAACTTGTGATCTCCTCCTTACCAAAAGGCCATGAACCTTGGCAAGAAGTATGCTTTGAATTGGCTCTCAGTGCAAAGCTTCTTCCAGGCAATAGCAGCTAGCGTTGCCTCAGCTTTCTGCGATCTCTCGACATCATATTCATTCACACCACAAAGTGGGAATTTGCTAGAAGGTGCAATCACCCTTGGAAAAAAACAGCCCTACCCAAACAGCTGTTAAGAATTATGACTGTCCGTTAATTGGAAACATTCCAAAAAAATTAAAATTATTTGAATGTTAAAAATTTTTTGTTTTACTTTTAAAAATTATAAAGTTAACTGAGCAGGGAAAAACACCTTCAATTAAAAACATCCAAAAACTCAAACATATCTTAATCCCTAGCACACTTTGTCTTCTACTGAAAGCAGAAAAGGAATTCTTGTACCAGTTGTAGTCTCGAGCAGATACCCGTGAGAGGCAGGGAACGGATGCTGATTCACCCAAAGAAATTGAGCTGCAGGAGTCCAATCTCAGCAATCGCAGCTGGAAAAATGCTGGTGAGCAGTCTTCTGCAGATTTAGCAAGTTTGTGTGCATGGTAAATGGAGTTACCAGCATATCCCTGCAAAATACAGTCCACGCATCAATCTCTGTGGACTTCAACTTGTTGAACAAGTATTAAGAGAACAAAGCACAATTCCAACGACATTCAAAAAAAAGCATTATTTATTTGGATGCAAAACAAAATGGAAATATTTTTCCAACTGGGAAAAATCTTGCATTGAGTAGATAAGACCATAAGAGATGGGAGCAGAATTGGCCATTCAGACCATCAAGTCTGCTCTGCCATTCTCTCACAGCTAATTTATTTTCCCTCTGAACCCCATCCTCCAACCTTCTCCTTGTAACCTTTGACACCCTTACTAAACAAGAATCTGTTGAAGTCCACCTTAAATGTACCCAATGACTTGGGTTAAGCAGATTCTACTTTGCGTCATAAGAAATGTAACATGCATAGACCTTGCATGCAGTTGGAACTTATACATAGTGCTGGAAGCAACATTTGATTATTAGTGAATTATTCTTACTTATATATTTATTTATTGACATACAGCTCGGAGTAGGCCCTTCCAGTCCTTCAAACCACACCATCCAGTAATCCCTCAATTTAATGCTAGCCTAATCACAGGACAATTTACAGTGACCAATTAACCAACCAATTGGTATGTATTTTGGACCGTGGGAAGAAAGCAGAGAACCTGGAGGAAATCCAGAGAAAAGTTAGTTTCTTCCTCTTTTAATTGCCACAAAATTCAGACTTTTTTAACATTATTTAGAATCTTGTAATATCTTAAGAAGAAATTCATCATTTTAGGGAATGGCGCATTCAGGAGATGCATGTCAGAGTCACGGAAGATGGCCTTAAGAAGAGTTTCATCTTTTAATCATACAACAAAGCTCATTCACAGTTGAAGCTATTAATTCAAGCAAAGGTGATCTTGGTGTCAAATCAAAAATTAACAGTATGCAAGTTTCCCTCAAACATTAAAATAAAGTTTCAAAGGAAATGACTAAAGAACTTGTTGCATTATCATAGCTCCTCTCACAGAGATACATGCAATAAATGACCGAACCCCTACATTTATTCTTGCTGAACATGGCAGAATTTCCAACACTGAAAAAAATTTGCACAAATTACAAGATGAGCAACTGGCTAATTACTGTTTGTCCTTAACAAGAGGACACCAGCTCTTCAAACAATACCATTGGATTAACCCTAGCCATCAGGGTACCTAAACAGAACATCTGCTTGAACTAATCCAAAGAACAGCCTAAGAAACCAACACTGCCTCAAGAATTGAGGATCAAGATGACACAAGCTGCTAATTCAGAATACCGTAGATGAACAGTGAACACCAGCACTATCACAAGCCATAAGGTCTTGCCATTTACAAAAGGTCTCTGCTTCAATACAATAATTTCTGCATACATACTTTGAAAATTAATGTTCTTTGAACCTTCATACTTGTACTATTGCAAGAAGGGAGTTTTTTGTTCAGTTAGTGGTGGTAGTTAGCGATGAATGCTACCCAAAGACCGAAAGTGAAAACTAATGAGTTCCATGTACTGTAGGTGACACTGAATCCAATGGACAACAAACAGGGCTGGCAAATATTCATCTTAAATTCCCTCAAGTCATAAAATCAACATTCAGTATAACACACTAAACAAAATTCAACTGAGAATACCGTTGATCAGTATTGAGAAACAGAACAGAATGCACCAACTAGGTCTCAGGGAGAAAAATAAACAATAAAAGGAGGAGCTAAAGTAGTGACTTTGGACCTGACTATGTCTGAATCGTAATTTATATAAATATGTTCAATAATTAAATTCTATAAAATCAGTTACATGCTACACTCAGGGATCAAGGCCTCCTGCACTTGAATGAAATTGCCTCACCAATAACGTCCTGGCAGAGTTCTCAGACATTAGCTTCAGTTTGCAGTAGGGCAACTACAGTCACTTCCTTAAATCAACCAAACCAATAAATATTAAAACAGAATAAGTAGATGTACCTTAAGACAAAGTAATGTTGTACTGTCACTTACTTCGACAATACGAATTCTGATTTTTGCTTTAATTCTTCAGGTCTGACTCTGCATTCATGCAGGCAAAAATATAAGCTCACAAACATGAGAAAAGCTGCAGATGCCGGAAATCCAAAGAAAGTTCGAGAAATCGATATTCCTTCCATCAAGTTGGAGGCCACCCAGATAAAATATAAGATGTTGCTCCTCCAACCTGAGTGTGGCCTCATCACGGCAGTAGAGGAGGCCATGGACTGACATGTCGGAATGGGAATGGGAAGTGGAATTGAAATGGGTGGTTACAGGGAGACTGCTTCGCAAAGCAGCTACGTTCCATCTGCCAGAAAAAGTGGCATGAACATTGATTTCTCGAACTTACAGTAATTGTTTCTCCCCATCTTCACCCATTCCCCATTCCTGTTTCCCTCTCCTTATCTGCCAATCACCTCCCTCTGGTGCTCCTCCCCCTTCTCCAGCCCCTTATCTCTTTCACCAATCAACTTCCCAGCTCTTAACTTCACCTTCTCTCCCATTCCTGGTTTCACCTATCACCTGCCACCTTGTACTTCTTTCTTCCTCCCCTCCCCCCACCTTCTTATTCTGACTTCTCCCTCCCCTTCCTTTCCAGTCCAGAAGAAGGGACTCAGTCTGAAATTCTTTTCCATAGATGCTGCCTGGCCTGCTGAGTTTCTCCAGCATTTTGTCTGTGTTGCAAATTATACGCTGTCAGGCCTTAATCAAAGCGTTCATGAACTTTTGACAAGCATGATTGGTCAGTGGATGAGCAACATTCAGTGTTGAGATCTTCAACTCCATTCAGTTGCCTTATGTAAATGGCATAAAGAATACAATAGAGCGCCCGTCCGCATTCTCCATCTGGCACCTCCAGACCCATGAGGAGAACTCTGATTGCTACATTGGCCTCATCAGTCATCAGAGAACTCACAAATCCCAAATGGAAGCAAATCATCCTTGACCCCAAGGGACTGCCCAAGGAGAAAACAATAAAATTAAATTCCTTCATCAGAGAGCTAGTTGCTTCATATGATGTATAACATTAATTTTCTCATTCAGTGGTAAAGTTATTCAAAACTTCATATTTGATAAGGAGTCTGCAAATGTAACTATGGAACAGATCTCAAGCAGCTTTATGTTTCCTTATATCTTTCATGATTAAGCACTTGATGAGAACCTTGGCCAGATTCAGAGTGTGAACACTACAAGTACTTAAATCATAAAACCACGATATTGAGAACGACAATACATTTCTCACAACTGTTGCAATCTCATATGTTACTTCTACAATATTTCAGTATTTTGAAATCAAGAGGATATTTCCAGTAACTAACCATACAATGAAACCTGTGTGTTCATCTACAATTTGAAGGCATGAAGAGGGTGGATTCCAGATGAGCTAGTACCATCACCTATAGTATCAGCAAGGGATATTTTATCTTTTCTGGAGAACATTATAAAATAGCAAGACCGAGAGAGTCAAGGTGAAAGCTGAAGCATCAATTTGTGAAAACTCTCTAATATAACCCTTCCCTTTTTCTTGCCAATTTTTCCCCCAGAAACTGATGAGAGATTGAAAATCTGGCTGAGTGGTGCCACAACAACAATCTCTTACTCAATGTCAGCGAGGCCAAACAGCTGATATTTTACTTCAAGGGGAGGAAACCAAGGGCCCTTAAGCCGGCACCTGCAGAATCTATTCTTACAGAATCTATTTTACAATTTCTTCCACGCCAACCAGTGACAATACCACTCAGTTTGAGAGTTGGCTATTCTCCTTTTTTTGCCATGAGAAACTTCCAAATCCTGAGAGAAATGTATACCCAAGGTTACTCTTGGATTCTTTGTATTTAACCTGAACACTGCTCTGCAAGTTAATGTTGATCTCTTATATTGAGGCCTGGGAGAAAAAAAAACAGAAAATAAGCCCAATAAATGACTTTGCCCACAAAGTGGCTGTGTAATAGATGAACAAGAAGCTGAGTGCAAGTTCTCTGAGTGTAGGAGTCGCCACTTTTATTTTATTTGCCTTGAAGAGTGAACTCCTCATTTTGACCAAGGAACTGCTTTACCTTAGTATTATATGGAATTAATAGATGCCAAGGGAAAGGTGGGCATTGGTTACTCAGCTTTTATCAACACTAATTTCATTTTTGTTCCGTTAAACAGAAATAAACAATTTAAAGGAAAACACAAGGCTTTAATGAGCAATCTTTTTAACTGGTTTTGCATAGCATTACCAACAAAGGAGAAATTTGAAAAGACTGGAGAAAAAAAACATGCTTGAATGTAATCACAGTTATACGTAATCGCTCAACTCTGCAAAGAATTTCAGAAAAAATTGTTCACAAGTAGCAAGCCTCCTTTTATCAACAAGGGGTCTCCTGGAAGACACCTCTCACAATGTAACCTGCTGTGCCAAATCTTACTGGCTGAGATAGTTGTGGATAACCATGCACACACCAAGTCTAAAACTCACTGCCAGATTCAGTAGTATACACATTGATCAGCTAATTCTGTATGTGAGTGTTTGAAGATTAGTAAAAAAAAATTAACTGAGAATGAGGCATATAAGAAAAATATGGCAAAATTGGAGCACCTGGGTCAGCAGTGAGACAATGAATAATCATATGGAAGGGCCACAAGGAACCATGGTCAATAACGGAATGGAAAACAAATGAATGCTGGGGAATTGAAGACCAACCTCCCGGGAATGAAGGGAGTGGGAGCAGAAATAGGTCATCAGGCCCTACAAACCTCCTCAACATTCAAATGATCATGGCTGCTTTCTGCTGGTCTCAACTTTTCTCTGTACCAGCTCCCCATAACCAATTAGAGATAAAGGTGGGAAGATGTGCCTGGAGGCTGTGGAAGTGAGCGAGGTCCTCAATGAATACTTCTCTTCGGTATTCACCAATGAGAGGGAACTTGATGATGGTGAGGACAATATGAGTGAGGCTGATATTCTGGAGCATGTTGCTATTAAGGGAGAGGAGGTGGTGGAGTTGTTAAAATACATTAGGACAGATAAGTCCCCGGGGCCTGACGGAATATTCCCCAGGCTGCTCTACGAGGTGAGAGAAGAGATTGCTGAGCCTCTGGCTAGGATCTTTATGTCCTCGTTGTCCACGGGAATGGTACCAGAGGATTGGAGGGAGGCGAATGTTGTTCCCTTGTTCAAAAAAGGTAGTAGGGATAGTCCGGGTAATTATAGACCAGTGAGCCTTACATCTGTGGTGGGAAAGCTGTTGGAAAAGATTCTTAGAGATAGGATCTATAGGCATTTAGAGAATCATGGTCTGATCAGGGACAGTCAGCATGGCTTTGTGAAGGGCAGATCGTGTCTAACAAGCCTGATAGAGTTCTTTGAGAAGGTGACCAGACATATAGATGAGGGTAGTGCAGTGGATGTGATCTATATGGATTTGAGTAAGGCGTTTGACAAGGTTTCACACGGTAGGCTTATTCAGAAAGTCAGAAGGCATGGGATCCAGGGAAGTTTGATCAGGTGGATTCAGAATTGGCTTGCCTACAGAAGGCAGGGGGTGGTGGTGGAGGGAGTACATTCAGATTGGAGGATAGTGACTAGTGGTGTCCCACAAGGATCTGTTCTGGGACCTCTACTTTTCGTGAATTTTATTAACGACCTGTATGTGGGGGTAGAAGGGTGGGTTGGCAAGTTTGCAGACGACACAAAGGTTGGTGGTGTTGTAGATAGTGTAGAGGATTGTCAAAGATTGCAGAGAGACGTTCATAGGATGCAGAAGTAGGCTGAGAAGTGGCAGATGGAGTTCAACCCGGAGAAGTGTGAGGTGGTATACTTTGGAAGGACAAACTCCAAGGCAGAGTACAAAGTAAATGACAGGATACTTGGTAGGGTGGAGGAGCAGAGGGATCTCGGGGTACATGTCCACAGATCCCTGAAAGTGGCCTCACAGGTGGATAGGGTAGTTAAGAAAGCTTATGGGGTGTTAGCTTTCATAAGTCGAGGGACAGAGTTTAAGAGTCGCAATGTAATGATGCAGCTCTATAAAACTCTGGTTAGGCCACACTTGGAGTACTGTGTCCAGTTCTGGTCACCTCACTATAGGAAGGATGTGGAAGCATTGGAAAGGGTACAGAGGAGATTCACCAGGATGCTGCCTGGTTTAGAAGGTATGCATTATGATCAGAGATTAAGAGAGCGAGGGCTTTACTCTTTGGAGAGAAGGAGGATGAGAGGAGACATTACAGAGGTGTACAAGATAATAAGAGGAATAGATAGAGTGGAGAGCCAGCGCCTCTTCCCCAGGGCACCACTGCTCAATACAAGAGGACATGGCTTTAAGGTAAGGGGTGGGAAGTTCAAGGGGGATATTAGAGGAAGGTTTTTTACTCAGAGAGTGGTTGGTGCGTGGAATGCACTGCCCGAGTCAGTGGTGGAGGCAGATACACTAGTGAAGTTTAAGAGACTACTAGACAAGTATATGGAGGAATCTAAGGTGGGGGCTTATATGGGAAGCAGGGTTTGAGGATTGGCACAACATTGTGGGCCGAAGGGCCTGCACTGTGCTGTACTATTCTGTGTTCTATGTTCTAACACTTAATTCCTCAATCTTTCTAATATTTATCTCCACATTAAAAATTTCCAGTGATCTAGCCTCCAGCACCCTCAGTGGCAAAAATTCTTCGGTTTCAGCAGAAATTATGACAAAATTCAGTTTTAAGTGGCCAGCTTCTTATTTTACAACAAGGTCCATTTGTTCATCTCTCTCTTACTGGCAGAAGCACCTCAACATTTACCCTGGCAAGCCTGCTAAGGAACTTATGTTCAATTAGGTTTACTGCTCATTTTTCGAAACTCCAAGAAATCCAACGCAATGCTGGAATATTTCAACTAATTTATTCCCAGGATTTGGATGCCATTGGCAATACTGCCAGTTCATGTCATCCTCAACTGCCCCCAGAATTAAGAAGGCAGTTCAGCATCCACTACAATGCTACCTGCAGTGCCAGGAACATGGATGAGAATTTCAGCAAAGAAGTGGGAATAAGGAGATGGTCAATGTTGTAAAAGTTACAATTTTTGTAGTGGGGATTTACAAACACAAGAGAATTTGAATACACTAATCTTTATTTTTGTTCAAGGTTAACAGATGAGACTGAAAAAGTATGTCAAAGACAAATGAAAATAATAGCAGCTGGTTATGGACCATATAGTGTCTAAACATACACTGGATATAAAAAAGCATAATTTGTAATCATTCTTGAGGTGCACTTTTAAAATATGCTGTTGTGCCAATGTGATTTTATCACTCTGAGAACTTCTAAATTACTGCAAGGTTTGTCAAACATGATTTTCAGAGCATGTATTGTCACCAGATTGGAAATATTGTATACCACAGCAAAAGTATATAACAACACATTCATAGACAAAATTGCAGCTGAATAGTTCTTGGTGGAAATTCCTTGGAATGCATTCAGATAGTTATGATCAGGCAAGTTGATTAAATATATAGCTTATACTCTCCAAATTTCATTCAATAGTACTGGTGGAAATGTGTCAGGCAAGTTTTAAAACATCTTAGAAAGCAATTATTAGCAGGCAGAAGGATTGTCGGAGGCAGGTGAGAACTTTTTTAGAACAAAATTTTATTTGTTGTCTGAATATTTTCTAATTTTGATAGCAAAGGACAAGAGAAATGAAAGTATGGTTAACCCATGAGAACTGAAACACGTCGAGTGCAGAGCTCATGATACAAGCTGAATGCATTTTTGTTGTCACCTGCTTGGCATTCACTGGCTGCTCTCGGTGAAAGCAAAATGATACCCCTAATATTTAAGAAGTGAAATCTCAAAGTATCTTGGTTAGGGAGGTCATTGCCTTTCTTTTTAATGTGACTACAACTGCTTAACACTTTTGAGAGTTCGTTGCTTTTAATGATGATATGTTAACACAAGAACATAAATTATAAAAGTAGCCCATTTAACTCCTTGGCCTGCCCAGCCATTTAATAAGATCATGGTTAATCTTTCCTACAGCAATCCCAAAAGATCTCAATTCCCTTAACACTTAACATCTATCAATCTTTACTTTGAACATAAACAAAAGTCTCCATTTGGGTAGGAAATTCCCAGCATTCAGCACCACCTGAAATGATTTCCTTTCATTTTGGCACTGGATAGCCAACCTTTCTTATTGGGGAGGGGGAGGGGGAGGGGGAGGGATGGGACCCACCTCATGGGAGAACAACAGGCAGAACAATTAGAACAATACCAGAATGAATTAGTCTGGAATCTGAGCAGACTGAGAGGAAATGGGTTAAGGCCCAGTAACAGGCAGCTCACTTGGCAGCAGTCGTGGAATAACTGTTGGGGTAAACTGGGAAGTGCTGGACCAGGGGATTGACAAATGGGAAATTGCCCACAAACAGGAGACCCGGCACTGCCTATTAAAATGGCATCCACAGAGACCAGGCAATGGCAGGCTCAAAACTCTGATAATTCCAGCCAGCCCCTCACACTCAACACCACCACCCACAGGCCTTATGCCAGGGGAAAAGCAGAGTGTCCTGTCTGAATCACCCTCACTTTAAGTTGCACATGGCAATGATGAACTTTGGCACAAATTAGAAGAAATGACTAAAGGCCTCCGGGTGCATCCCATAGACATACGTGCACTGGTTAAAGATAAATATGTAAGACAGTATGACCCCAAGGGTGCAGGATGGAACATAGGCAACTGATGGGAATGCCAATAATGTGGAAAGATATTGGAACTTTAAGGAAGTGAGGCAGAGACTGGGAGGAGAGGGTAACTGGGAAAAGATAATGTCAGTTATTCAGAGAGCCGATGAACTTGGCTTTCGCTATGCAGAGTGAAAAACGCCAGGCCTATGAGGAATATTCAGGACTGGGCAATACAGGGAAGGATGAGCCAGTCTTCCTGAAATTGCTCAAGGAAGGTCAGCCCACCAGGAGTTTTTAAACTTGGAACAACTGTGGGATACAAACACTCCACAACTTCATGGACTGGGGAAATAGACCTGAAAAGAGGGGAGAAGGGTTGTAATGGCTGAAGAGGATATAGCTGCTGTAAGGACACAGAGGATTTGCTTTGTGTGCCAGAAACAGGAGCATCTCGCATAGGACTACGAGAACAGACACGGAAGAGCAAAGGAGGTGGTTTGTTACAGCTGTGGGTTCTCAGGCCATGGTCAGGAGCAATATCACAAGGAGGAAAGGAGGTGTGATAGTTACCCACCAAGACAGGCAGAAACTGCAGCAAAATCTTCACTACCCACCTTGACTGCTGACCAGATTGTAGAACTGGTAAAGACAGCACCCAAGTCAGTCGAACAGCTATTGGTAGCCCCCATTAGTACTGGTCATCCATGAATATAAACAAGAACTTTGCTAAGAGGTCAACAATGTGATATGTTAGGAGACACAGGAACTTCAGCATCCATAATTGACCTACCCTTGCCCATGACTGGATGGGCTATTTACCTTACAGGTGTAAGAAGCAAAACAATGAGGGAAAAGAAAAGTGAGCCTCAGATATTTGAGATAGACGGAGTGCGCTTTTCAGTCGATTTCTGTGTATACCCTAACAATGAAGGTACTGTCATAGATTGAGGGATAGGTCAGATTACATGGATAAGTCAGGGCCAACAAACAAGCATGATTCTCAGAACAGACAACATGGCCACAGCAGTCCCGATCAGCGAGGACTGGAGTCAGGATGAGGATGTCGTTTCTAGATTATGTCATGTGATCCAAGGGACACAGGCTGAATACAAACCAGATTGTGAAACAATCAGAATAGACGCAATTAGAGCAGAACAACCACATAACCCCTCACACTCTCAAGTGGAAGCAAAGGTCTGGAGTAAAGGATGGTCCAAGAAGGTCAAGTTGATCTAAAATAACACACATTGCCCGAGACTATAAAACCAACAAGTCATATAATCAAAATTCTACGGATCAAATCTGAATTTGAGAAAACTCAGAAGATGTTGGATTTTTAGTTGATGTGTGGATAATTTAATGTTTGCTGGTCTATGATCAATAATTGCAGCCTTCTTTGTTTCAAAGTCTTAAGGCCTAAGATTCTGGAACATGGTTGTAGACGTGTGTTTTAAGATGTTTTGCTGAATGTTTAACCTTTGAGCAAATGTACCCAAAATATGAATGGTTTGAGCATGGAAAACATTACTTGAGATGTGCTCACATGTGAGGCGAAGGAGAGACAGAGAGAGACGGAGAGGGGGAGGGACACTTGCGCGCGTACACACACACACACACACACAGAAAATGGTTGTGTGATCAAGAGGGTGGATTACCACATAAAATACTGGGAGGAAACAGCAAGTAAATGAGATTGAATGGAAGGCAAAGCCAACAGTTTTAGTTTCGGTCTTTAACATTTATCCTTGCAAACAAACTTCACAGGCAAGACATGGGCCATCAGAACTTTAGCATAGACCAGAGACTTATCTGTCTCAGAATCTTAGCATAGAAAAGATGGAAGATGATGTCTACAGACTTGAAATACTTAGAAACAAGTGTTTTGTGGATCCACGGGGCAGGGTGAAAGTCAATTATTCAAGCAGGCGAAGCAACTTCAAGAGATAAGCTGTGCTGGCGCGCTGCAAAATCGACACAGATAGAGAGTTGGAGTGAGCAATTCATAGAGGAGAATTGTGACAGAAGTTTGATTCCATCCAACTAACCCAGGTGCGAGATCAGATTGCTCTAAATGTCGAGCTGATTTGGAGAGACCGAAAATGGCTTCTTCAGCAGCGAAATCTAGGCCTGAAGTGAATCACTGGGTGGGGTGTTCTAGGCCCGGAGCAATTCGCTGCAGTAGTGCCCGGGTCCTAATGTGAGGCATAATCTGCTGTTTGGACAATTTAAACGCTGGCCCAGATAGACTGGAAAAGCAGGGGGTCAAGAGACGGGCCGATTTCTCTCGCTCTCCCGCGACGTTTACTCCTCTCTCTATAGAATTGAGGCTGTGAGTCTGCCCCTGGCTGCTGTGCTTCGTGTCTGCAAACTTTGCGGTGATTTGCCCCGCTAATATGACGAACTAATACTAAGGTCTTGGGCCTGCTCCGAGGATTTGGATCCAAGGACTCAGTTTGGTTCTTTTGTTGTTGCTGCTCACTTCTATTGTTTGCATGGAATGTGTTTTTTCCCTCTTCCTATGCACCTTTTATTTTTGGCTTCTTTTTATGTTTTAATTGGGTTCTTTTGGGTTTCTTGCTTTGTGGCTGCTTGCAAGCAGACAAGTCTCAAGGCTGTATAATTAATACATTCTTTGATAATAAATGTACTTTGAATCAAGGCTGGCCTCACTTTACAAAGTTTTATCTTCCTTGCCTGCTCATAAGAAAAGGCCCACCGCCCATTCCTTACAGCACGCACTATGTACTTTGTGACACATTTAAAAAGCAAATGCTCAAATATGAAGAAAGTCAACAGTGGGTAGGGCAGCAGCCAGCCACAAAGCTCATAGTCCCCACTATCTTTTTCAGCTTAAATTACAATATACCAACACTGCTCTATGCAGACTGCAGCAAAAAATCAGTATAACATTTCTCCAGGTAACCACAGTACTTCCCATTATTAAGATCACAGTTCCTACAAAACAGAGCCTAACTACAAGAAACGTCACAGGAAATTTGACTACACACTATGTACTTATATCAGAACAAAGAAAAACTCTTATCATATATTTACTTTTATGACGCACTCTCTTTGATAGCCAGGTGCCAGGTATTTGCATTGACCGCTCTACTTGTTTAAAATTTGGTTAGCTTCAGGTAACATACCACAAGACTCTTACGTTTTGACATGAATTTTTGCCTCAATGTATTTCCGTGAAAGGCACAACAGTACTTCTGCAATCATCACTATGCAACATTAACAATATGCCACAGTTATGAAGGGTTAACTTGTATAGAACAAAGTAGAACATGTTATTCTTAACATATAGGGTTATCCACTTCCCGTATTATTCAGGCAAAATGGTTCTCAGTCCACATCTAGAAATGGTGCATATTGTGCCTTAAGACACCAAAGGAACTTCCAACCACCACCCCCACCCACAGGCTGGGAGTGAAAGATTAGAACTGAAAGTGACTTCTGTCACATTGCTGCATGTTTTATGGTGTTTGAACACTTGTAACAGGGCTTTTGTGCAAGATTTCATTAACTCTTCATCAGGGGAACTTATATGTAACCAATGCAATTGTATGTGTAGCCTTAAAACATTTTTAAGAATTCAGTCAAGTCACAGAGCATAGACATTCAGAAGGGTGTGTACAGAGACTTGCATAAGGAGGGACATTTTATACATAAATGGACAACTTAGACACAGCCTAAAGCACTTTGTGATGATTGCCATTGAGTTAGCACATTCCCCCAGTGGCCCTCAGTTACATAATGGCCCGGTACTGATTAGAACACCAGATTCTTCTGATATGCTGGTGTCTCTGGAGGCCTTCACATAAGGTTTGTTAAAGTATCCACCTTGCAAGATAATGCAAACTGAATGATCTTTGGCACCAACTCAATTCTGCACAGCCCAGGTTTGCTGGAGCCTATACAGGTTTGCACAAGGTGGCAGTGCATTCTGTACAACCAACCAGATGCAAAACCCCAGGTCAACCAAGATAAAACTAGATTCGCAGATGTAAAAGCTCAGCCTTATGTTCCCTTCTCATTACTTTACAGAATAAATCAGAAGTAACTGTGAAAACAAAAACAAGTGGGTGGTCAATGCCACACAGCTGAGAAACTAAATTGAATTTTCTGCAACTGAAGTAATAATGAGCCATTGTTGACAGCAATACATATAACTTTGAAGAAAAGAGAACATTTATCCAAAGTAATAATTGCAGGATACAGGAAAAGAACAAGAGATGAGACCAACTGGATGGCTCCTTAAGGATGACAATGAGTTGAATGGTCTCTTATAGTGTCATACTATACAGAGATAGTCTGTATTTGAGTTACCTGACCAATAAACTATTCATTTTAATGAAAAATTGATTGACCTACATAGATCTCCAGTATCATTTCCACATGGCAGGATAATTGTACTTTCCTCCTCTCCAAACACAGTACCATTTACTGTGATGCCTATCTTGGTGCACTTGGCTCTGGAGTCTCAAAACCCTCAAGTTGAAAACACCAATCAAAGATCCCCACCATCAGGCAGACTGTGCCCTGCACTTTGACGTACTCCCTCATGGGTCACTGTGAAAGGCTGTCCATGAGGGCTGAGGACATGGGACTGCACAGCCACTCACCACTGAGGTACTGAGTTCAGTCCGCACCCTTTCCAGCAACAAGTGTAAGCCATTGGTATGGGACTGGCACCACCCAGATCCTACAGTGCCTCCCTATCAGCTAGGCTAATTCTCTATGACAGGGAGAACTATGCAGCCAAACGGGCAGGAACCAGCAGCTCCCATTACCTCAGGGTGACTGAAAGATCTAGAAAGGCTGTCAAAACAAGAAGGAAATGCTGCCAGTCCATGACAACCTTGTGTCCCGAGCCTCAGTGCTGACCAGCCATATCATTCACACCAGCCCTTACAAGCAACCTTCTCGCACCCATCTGTGGTGCATTTCACTGCTGAGTTCATAACAGCTTCCTAACACTTCTGCACTGCACCTCTATATGTAACACCATATCAACACTAGAGTACTATAATAATACTACAATAAGACCTTTTAGTGTTGATACTATTATTCTGAGCAGCCTATCCTGAACATGAAATAAGATTCATCTCAGACTGGAGGTAGAGTAGTTTAAATCCCATGTACTATGGGAATGGACGCCTACTTACATGGACAAACTTCTGATCATTTATTTTTCTGCTCAATACCGGCATTACCATTTCAAGCAGCCAGCGTTAGGTCCATGTAGATCAGTCAGATACACTGTAAAGCTTCTGGTCTGTAGTAAAAGCACCCACATTAATAATGCAGCAACATCACGTGAATGTTACCCCTACCAATATACACTTGCCTTCGGAGCAATTGACATGCTCTTTCTTTCTGATTCACCAGCATCACTTTTGATCATTACCCACAGGATATTGAAAGTCAGCAGACTTTTTTCTGCACATCTTCAACATTTGGTGTAATATTCTCTCCAGAATATATTCATAATGTTGTAGTTCCCACTGAGTATAAAAAAGTATTACTAAAATAAAATGATTGTGTAATAGGCATTTCTCATTCCCCAGGCAACACATGTCCTAGTACTAATTCCAGCTTAATGCTAGTTAGGGAAACTGTTGATATACAAGCATTCAGCAAAGTTGAAATCCAAAAGTAAATCTTAAACTTCATCATTTCTGCATAGGCAGCTGCGCCACATTTTTGGTCACATGCTTTGGCCCTCTATGAGGCACTCTCTCAACTATTGTTTGATGAAACCTTGTGAGGTACCCTGAATCACGTCATTACATTGAAGCCTCTTAAATACATGTTGTTGTTAAATCCATGCAGATAAAAAGCAGCGAGGAGGAAACTAGAGGCCCATGAACCAGTCCTCATCAGAAGATCAGAGATGGAGATGGTCAGCAATTTTAAATTCCTTGGTGTTAGCATTCTGAGGACCTGTCCTGGGTCCAACGTGTAAGTGCAGTTACGAAGAAAGCACACAACATCTGTACTTCCTTAGAAGTTTGCAAAGATTTGGGATAACATTTAAAGCTTTGACAAACTTCTATAGATGCGTGGTGGAGAGTACATCGACTAGCTGTATCACAGCCTGCTATGGGAACACCAATGCCCTTGAGTGGAAAAGCCTACAAAAAGTAGTGGATACAGCCCAGTCCATCATGGATAAGGCCTCCCCCATCTTGAGCAGATCTACACAGAGTGTTGTTGCAGAAAAGCAGCATCCATCATCAGGGATCCTCACCACCCAGGTCATGCTCTCTTCCTGCTGCTGCATCAGGAAGGTGGTACGGGAGACTCAGGACTCACACCACCAAGTTCAGGAACAGTTGTTACCCCTCAACCATCTTGCTCTTGAACCAAAGGAGACACCTTCACTCATCTTCACTCGCCCCATCACTGAAATGTTTCCACAACCCATGGACTCACTTTCAAGGACTCGTCATCTCATGTTCTCAATATTTATTGATTATTTATTATTTTTATTATTTCTTCTGTCCTTTTGTATTTGCACTATTCATTGTGTTTTGCACACTGGTTATATGCCCAGCTGGAGCAATCTTTCATTGATCCTATTATGGTTATTGGATTTATTGAGTATGCCTGGAGAAAATGAACCTCAGGGTTGGATATGGTGACATATATGTACTTTGATAATAAACTTACTTTGAATTTTGAGCATACTTCTGGCATGGATCATCTAGTTCTATATTATACATCTTGCCAATATTAATACAAGAATTTTTTTTAAATGGCACATTTTTCCAGTAGCCCGCTTAAAATAACAATTGGACAGCGGAGAAAAATTGAGTGTCAACTTTGAAGATTTCACCATCAAAAGTCAATTCTAAAATTTCAATTCAAATAAGAATACAGGTTTCCCCCGCCATCGGAAGGTAGAGCGTTCCTATGAAACGGTTCGTAAGCCGAAATATCGTAAAGCGAAGAAGCAATTACCATTTATATATATGGGAAATTTTTGTGAGCGTTCTCAGACCCAAAAATAACCTACCAAATCATGCCAAATAACACATAAAACCTAAAATAACAGTGACAAATAGTAAAAGCAGGAATGATATGATAAATACACAGCCTATATAAAGTAGAAATACTTCTCTACAACGATTGCCTGCAGAGATCTCCGTAGCAAAAATCTCACACAAGTGCTCTCGGCAGAAAATCTCACGCAAGCGCTGTTGGCATAAACGTGCTCTCCAGTAACCTTTAAACTATGAAGCTGCCAAATCTACCAAATAACACATAAAAATACACGGCCTATATAAAGTAGAAATAATGTATGTACAGTGTAGTTTCACTTACTGGAATCCGGAAAACAGCGCTGAGCACACTGACGATGGTGTGTTAGACTGAGTCGTCGCAGGCTGGGTGGTGCAGTGGCCCCCACCCTCTGGGCTGCCGACCTGATACATTGCCGCGAAGAACGCAGCGGTAGCCGGGAGGCACACAGCACATCGTTAAGAAAAAAGATGAAATAAACATGCTAATTAATTAGGTGCTGCCCGGCACGTAAATGTCGGCGCAGATCAGAGGCGATTGCCAATTGCATCGCCTCTGATCTGGGCCGACAATTACGTGCTAGGCGGCCCCTAATTAATTAGCATGTTTATTTCGGCTTTTTTCTTAAAGATGTGCTGTGTGCCTCCTGGCTATTGCTGCGTTCTTCGCGAATCGGTACAGTACCTGTCCGAGGCCCGGGTGTTGGGGTGATGGGACACGTGGGTGTCATCTCATCGTCAATCAGGGCAGGCAGCTCATCTTCTCCTATGACTGCCCGCCTCGATGTCGAAGGTCGAGGTTCATCATCTGCTGTGGCTGTTGTGGAAGGCTTGCTTGACTGCTGAGCCTCGCGCATTTTTCTATCATACAGTTGTTTGTAAGCACTCAAACCATCCTGCAAATATCCCCTAAACCTACGTACCCTTTCAAAATTAAAGTCATACTTTATCATTGCAGCGAAAATCTCACGTAGTTGCTTCACTTTCTGCATTCGGTTGCATTCGGTTTTGATTGTTATCCTTTCCTCTTCCAATTGCATCAGCTCTTCATCTATCAGTTCTTGGTCATGGGATGCCAAAACCTCTTCAACATCATCTTCGTCAACTACCACAAGCCAAACTCACTTTGTCCTTGCTTCGTTCACCACGGTCGAAACGCTTAATTATGTCTAGTTTTACGCTAAGTGTAACACCCTTACTCTTTCAGGCTTTTCCGACACCTTAGAACTCATCTTGCTAACGGCTGCTCAATGCAACATGTTAAAGCAATGCCGTTCCGAATCTGGGGCAGAGCGGCTGCTCAGGGCACACGCTGCCTTTTATCATGCGCTGACTTTATCGCGTGCTGCCTTTCTTCGTAACAGTGAAAACACCTTCTGAAAGTGAAAACAGGGTACTATTGTCGGTCTTTCGTAACAGTGAGGTTTCGTAAAGCGAACGTTCGAAAAGCGGGTGACACCTGTATTAAAAAATGGTTAATTAATAGAAACGGAATTAAGGGAGTGCCTACAGACAGGGTCAGGGAATTGCATATTGAGCAAATTTCTTAGTCAAAGATGAAACTGCTAGCAGAGCTCAATCACACCCAGACCAGTCAAGGCACTAAACAGCTGTCAGATTTGAATCCGTACATTGCCCACTCAAATCTACTCTGTTTCAAATCAACTGTCGGGCAAATGAACTTGAATGGAATAAATGACACTTTAGAGAATTCAGAATCTATGTTGGCATGAAAAATATTCAGCATAATGAGTACAAATATGTTGATCACAACTCCACTAAAGAGGCTGCAACCGCGACAAATTAAGACCAGCAACAGAAGGCAAATAAGGAAACAGATCACACTCAGAACAGAACAATAACATGCCTCTCTCGGCAGAGGGACAGCAACACTGATTGTCACCAAGGTTCGCACGTCTCCTCTAAGAGCAAATACTTTTCCTGATTTTTAATGTAGCAGTGATTATTATGTGCTCTGCTGAATATTGCAGCAACTGGAGAAATAGTAAGAAATGAGGATGGATGTCAAGGAATAGGCAGTGATGTTAACAGGCGATGTTGGCCTCAACGTGGGTTTCTTCCAGCAGCTCTGGCTTTCTCCCACATTCCAAAGATATATGGGTGTGTAGGTTCATTGGACATATGGACGTAATTGCATGGCACAGGCTTGTTGGGCCAGAAGGCCCTATTACCTTGTTACATCTCTGTGGAAGAAAATTCAATTTTGAATTAAACTTTATTGTCAAGCTTGACTAGCTAAGTATTGCCCAAGATTTGGGTAATGAGGGTGACAGGATAAGACATAGACTCTGCCTTGTTTGTGCTAGCTAACAATAGTTCATGCCAATAATGAGGCATTGCCAACCTTTTGTCTGAGAAACAAAGTGACTTACAACCTGCTTGGCAAAAGGGGGAGCTGAATGTGGACACGTAGTTATAATTTTGCATACTACCCAGAAGCATACATAGACTGGCTGATAGCAAACAAGTGCTTCTTGAAATCGCTGATCAAATATGTTTAGCTGTTGGCCATTGCCCAAAACTTACTATATAAATTTAAGATGTAACCTGACATTTTCAGAGTCGTAAGACAATGGCTCCCCGTGATCACGATTTAAAGGGTTAACCATATACCAGGGTCTGTGTCTTTATTTCTATTTGCCAACGGGGTAAAGTCTCTCTTGGTAAATTGGCGATAAAATTCTTTTACAGTAATATACAATAAGTCAGGGTAAATTCTTTGACAACCTCCAAATAATCTAGGAAGATCCTTATTCTTAGAAGGACCAAGATATGCAAAGTGCAAATTTCTTTTGTTTGAGCTATTCCTAGAGGAACCCTCTAGGAATATGATGATGGTCCAGTTTGGAACTTGCTCAATGAAAACTCTGCAACACAGAACAGACAATGTAAATCTAACGCCACAGTGCAAGTCAATTTTACTTACCACTGGCTTGAGTGCAAGTTCCAAACATGAAGTTTTCAAACAGTTTATCTTCAATTAGAAATCAATAAGTCAGAATTCACCTGGGACTTTACCCATCAGCACAGTCTTACCCCTTTTAGAACACAGAACAGTACAACACAGGAACAGGCCTTTTTAATACAATTAAATTAGCAATCAAATGGCCAACCTAACTAATTCCCTACGTCCATATCTCTCCATCGTCCTCACATTCATGTGCCTATCTGAACATCTCTCAAAAGTCTCTACTGTAACTACCTCTACCACCACTGCAGGCACCCGCCACTGTGTAATAAACTTGCCCCTCACATCTACTGTGAAATTACTCCCTCTCACCTTCAATGCATGCCCTTTGGTATTATACATTTCAACCCTGGGAAAAAGATACTGCCTGTCTCTTCTATCTATGCCTCTCATAATCTTATAAACCTCAATCAGATCTCCCCACAGCCTCCACCGCTCCAGAGAAAACTGCTCAATTGGTCCAACCTCTCATGACAGCACATGTCCTCTAATCCAGGCAGCATCCCGGCACACCTCTTCTGCACCCTCTCCAAAGCCTCAACATCCTTCCTTTAAAAGTTGCTGGTGAACACAGCAGGCCAGGCAGCATCTCTAGGAAGAGGTGCAGTCGACGTTTCAGGCCGAGACCCTTCGTCAGGACTAACTGAAGGAAGAGTGAGTAAGGGATTTGAAAGTTGGAGGGAGAGGGGGAGATCCAAAATGATAGGAGAAGACAGGAGGGGGAGGGATGGAGCCAAGAGCTGGACAGGTGATAGGCAAAAGGGATACGAGAGGATCATGGGACAGGAGGTCCGGGAAGAAAGACAGGGGGGGGGAGGACCCAGAGGTTGGGCAAGAGGTATATTCAGAGGGACAGAGGGAGAAAAAGGAGAGTGAGAGAAAGAATGTGTGCATAAAAATAAGTAACAGATGGGGTACCAGGGGGAGGTGGGGCCTTAGCGGAAGTTAGAGAAGTCGATGTTCATGCCATCAGGTTGGAGGCTACCCAGACGGAATATAAGGTGTTGTTCCTCCAACCTGAGTGTGGCTTCATCTTTACAGTAGAGGAGGCCGTGGATAGACATGTCAGAATGGGAATGGGATGTGGAATTAAAATGTGTGGCCACTGGGAGATCCTGCTTTCTCTGGCGGACAGAGCGTATGTGTTCAGCAAAGCGGTCTCCCAGTCTGCGTCGGGTCTCGCCAATATATAAAAGGCCACATCAGGAGCACCGGACGCAGTATATCACCCCAGCCGACTCACAGGTGAAGTGTTGCCTCACCTGGAAGAACTGTTTGGGGCCCTGAATGGTGGTAAGGGAGGAAGTGTAAGGGCATGTGTAGCACTTGTTCCACTTACACGGATAAGTGCCAGGAGGGAGATCAGTGGGGAGGGATGGGGGGGACGAATGGACAAGGGAGTTGCGTAGGGAGCGATCCCTGCGGAATGCAGAGAGGGGGGGGAGGGAAAGATGTGCTTAGTGGTGGGATCCCGCTGGAGGTGGCGGAAGTTACGGAGAATAATATATTGGACCCGGAGGCTGGTGGGGTGGTAGGTGAGGACCAGGGGAACCCTATTCCTAGTGGGGTGGCGGGAGGATGGAGTGAGAGCAGATGTAACTGGCACTTATCCATGTAAGCGGAACAAGTGTTACACATACCCTTACACTTCCTCCCTTACCACCATTCAGGGTTCACCACATATTCTCCTCCAATGCCTCTCTCCTGCTGCACACTACAGCAGAACTATCCTCACTCCACCCATTCCATTTTACAGGAGTCCCCCGCTTTTCGAACATTCGCTTTACGAAACCTCACTGTTACGAAAGACCTACATTAGTAACCTGTTTTCGCTAACAGAAGGTGTTTTCACTGTTCCGAGAAAAGCAGCGCGCGATAAAAAATCAACACGCGAAAAAATCAGCGCACCCCGAGCAGCCGCTCTCCCCCGGATTCGGAACGGCATTCTCGCCAGCATTGCTTAAACATGTGCCTGTGAGCAGCTGTTTGCAAGATGAGTTCTAAGGTGTCGGAAAAGCCTGAAAGAGCTCGTAAGGGTGTTACACTTAGCGTAAAACTGGACAGAATTAAGTGTTTCAATCGTGGTGAACGAAGTAAGGACAACGTGAGTTTGGCTTTTGGAAGCTGACGAAGATTATGTTGAAGAGGTTTTGGCATCCCATGACCAAGAACTGATAGATGAAGAGCTGATGCAACTGGAAGAGGAAAGGATAACAATCGAAACCGAATGCAGTAGCAAAAGTGCAGCAAATGCATGAGATTTTCCCTGCAGTGATAAAGTACGACTTTAATTTTGAAAGGGTATGTAGGTTTACGGGATATTTGCAGGATGGTTTGAGTGTTTACAAAGAACTGTATGACAGAAAAATGCACGAGGCTCAGCGGTCAAGCAAGCCTTCCACATCAGCCACAGCAGACGACGAACCTCAACCTTCGACATCGAGGCAGGCAGACATAGAAGAAGATAACCTGCTTGCCCTGATGGAAACAGATGACACCCCAGTGTCCCACCACCCCAACCCCTGGGCCGCGGACAGATACCGATTCGCAGAGAATGCAGCGGTAGCCGGGAGGCACACAGCACATCTTTAAGAAAAAAGCCGAAATAAACATGCTAATTAATTAGGTGCAGACAATTACATGCCGGGTAGCACCTAATTAATTAGCATGTCTATTTCGGCTTTTTTCTTAAAGATGTGCTGGGTGCCTCTCAGCTACCGCTGCATTCTTCGCGGATCGGTATCGGATCACTTCCCAGAGATTGGGGGTCACTGCACCACCCAAATCTGCGATGACTCAGTCTAACACACCAACATCAGTGTGCTCGCTGTCTTCCCGATTCCCTTAAGTGATACAACACTGTACATACATTATTTCTACTTTATATAGGCTGTGTATTTTTACCTGTTATTTGGTATGATTTGGCAGCTTCATAGCTTAAAGGTTATTGGACAGAGTGCTTTAGCCAACAGCGCTTGCGTGAGATTTTCTGCCAATGGTGCTTGCGTGAGATTTTCGCGACAGAGATCTGTGCAGGCAATCATTCTAGAGAAGTATTTCTACTTTATAAAGGCTGTGTATTTATCATATCATTCCTGCTTTTACTATATGTTACTGTTATTTTAGGTTTTATGTGTTATTTGGCATGATTTGGTAGGTTATTTTTGGGTCTGCGAACGCTCACAAAATTTTCCCATATAAATAAATGGTAATTGCTTCTTCGCTTTACGACATTCCGGCTTACGAACAGTTTCATAGGAATGCTCTACCTTCGGATGGCGGGGAAAACCTGTATTTCATTTAGAGATACAACACGGTAACCAGCCCGTCAAGCCTGTCAAACCCACGCCATCCAATTACCCCCATGTGATCAATTAACCCACTAACTGTGAGTCTTTGGAGTGCGGAGGAAAATGGAACACTGACCCAATCATGAATTGGAGCCAGCTCTCATGCGACCATATCAATCACCTCTTCCTGAGCTCCCTTTTCTTCCACATCCATACAATGCCCTAAGAAAATATCATATAGAAACATATAAGCAGCTTCTACATGAGCAATGACAGTTCGTAACACTTCCATTCCCTCTCACCATCATTCCCTTTCAACCCTCTACCAGCTCAAATGAGTGGTCCAACATCCAGTATCTGCTGGGTGAACCATAATTTCAAAAATACAATATAAATAGATGTTGTCTGACCTGCCAGGGTGTTTTTTGTGTTGCTTTCGATTTCCAGGATCTGCAGACTTTCCTGTCTATATAAATAAAAGGTATTGCTGCCACATCAACCTGGGATCTCCTCTCAAACACGACTGATCAACAAAGCATCGGCAATGGCATTGTGATCCAGCAACCCCAGTTGTATTGTCTCCCTAATCACCTGTTACATAACTTTAAAAACCAACATCAGAAATAACTGGAAGGCACAAAAATCAATAACAGTTTTCACTTTATTCTACCTTCACTCAGCTGCATTTTGAACTAGATATCAAGTACACTGGGCTTTTTTGTGCTAATCTCAATGAAGTGAAATGCCAGGCAGGGTCTAGGAGAGCTTGAGTATGATATACAAACTAAGATATGTCAACAGTGAAATTGATTTGAATTTATGGGTTTGTGATCATTGCATACACCATTAAAATTTTGGAATAAAGAAGATGTTGTGCAATGAAGCAAAGCCTCAGAGGCGGGATGGATTAAGCTGGTTGGCACATCTCTGATAAACCTAGTCACTCTCAGCTCGACATAAAATGGCTCAAAAATCATTCATTTTGAAATTATTGTTCCAAGAATCCCAGCCAATGTCTGCTATATTTGAAACAGGAATCACAGATGTAAATAATTTTGAGCAATTTATTTTAAAAGCCAAGGTCTCTGATATTGCAGTAGGATAACTGCCTAATAGGAAACCAGAACGAGATGTTAGAGATATTTCACTTAACCTGCACTTCTGGCTGTTGATACCAGCAGCAAGAAATATCCAGGTTCTGCCTGACACCTAGTGCCTGCTGCTGAGTTCTAGGCTGTTACTGCTGGCAATAAATATGCTTAGACAGTAACTGCTGAATGCAAACCGATGCAAAACATATGCCCTAATTGAATATGCTTTTTCCATGGTTTAAAATCTATTAAAAATCAAAAGAATAAACAGTGGTGTGCTTCTCTGTTATACGAGCTCCCCCAGCAGACTACTCTGGATGTCCATAGCAGGCAACTCAATAAGGCTGAACCTTAAACAAATTGCCCACCATTTTCATCTGGCAGGATTATTCAATTATGCAATAGGTGATTTCTAAAATCTGTCCATTGTTGCATCGTCTTATAGTCAATCTTTCCCTCACTACCCCTCTCCCCCCCCCCCACACACACATACAACTCTGCCCTTTAATTTACTATTGGAATATAAAGAAAATAAATATCAGGGTTAGCAACTTGGCGTTTTCTTATTGCATTGAAGAAACAACCTGTTATGTCTTGTAGGTTACAACAGTCACAAACCAATCAGTATTTCTGAACCTATGTCTGATGCGCTGATTGCACATCACATCTTTGATCTGCTTAATGAATAGAATACTGAGGGCGGGGGTGTTAGAGATGGATTTGAATTTCAGCCTTTCTAATGATCAGACATTCAACATCTACAGCACTGCCATAAACATCACTTTGATCATGATGCAATTTAAAATTCTATATCAGACCCAAGTGCCATATAAGTGAAAGTGTAAAAGAACAGAACAGCATCTACAAATATATTCGCCGTGTCCTGGAAGTTCATAAGACCAACCACTCAATCCCAACAACCAAAGCACATGATCAAACCTTTCTGAGTGTCTCCAATACTTTAATTTCTACATACCTTGGACAACCCTGTAAAGCTGGTGGAAACAGTTTGGCAAGAGGCAGAAACAGTTGCAACACCATGGGAAAAGGACAGAGGGATGGAACGAACTGGAAAGCTCTTCTGACAATTCAAGTACTGTACGGTTCAACTGTTTGGGATGAACAGCCTCCCAATCTGAAGCACAAGATATAACGCTGGTTCTAATAGATTTACATCTCAACAATTTAAACCATTGTTTGGGTTTTGTCAGAAGAGACATTAAAGGCAAATTATGCACACTCATACAATTCACTTCTGAAGCTTTCTCCTCACATTTTATGGCAAGCTGTTCTAGCAATATTTTTCAATTACCTTTGTTCACACTGTCTTTCAAAGTTACCCAAAAACACACATGGCTGCAAACTGAAAGGCTCCACCAATTCAGTATCATGGATACCATCCTGATATTAGGCAAGAATTAAATCTGTGCATTAACTGTAGTTTCTCCATGTGCAATTATTATACACTGAGAAGGAGATTATACATCTCTGATTCTATTACATTACCCGCATTAAGCTACCTCTAACGAAAATTGGGCTGACGGATTGATCCCAAAAATGAACACATTTTGCATATATTGTTACCACCACCTCTGAGCAATAATCCAGTCCATCTAATCTAATCTATTGTTATTTTCTCTGCCACCAACTCCTGCATCACTCCCCCCAAAAAACCTTACCTCTCTTTGCTGCCTTTTTGACACTAAAGCAATCTCCCCCTTACTTACTCCAAACTCATCATCCAACTCCACGAAAAACTCCGAATGATCGATGGTTTTTGAAGGGTGTTCATACCAGTTTAGTTTCATCGGGGATTTTTCACTTGCTAGTTGCCATGAGCACATAAACCATTTAGTCTTGCTTTGGTCCCAATATCCTCCTGTTCAATTCCTCAAGAGGCAATTCCTAACAATCAACCTCTTCGTGCACTTAACACACATGGAAAACTCACCCAGTCCCCTGGTTCCTGACATAAATACAACTCAATATTCTCCCACAAATTAGGTCAAGGTAATCTTTCCTCTTCAAAACACTTCCTTCTATTTAATTCAAAATGCAGTCAATATACTCGTGTTCGCGTCAAAAGGCACAGTTTGCTTATTTCAACTTTGAAACTCATTCATAAACCTATTATTGTAAGTGACCATTTTGTTGTTCTTCAGTCGATCTCCAATAAGACTGTGACATCTAGTAACTGGACTTGTAACAACTGCTCGCAAGCAACTAAAAAGGGGCGAAATCGAGAGCTCGCCAACCCTTCCTTTTTCATTCATCTGTACAACCGACTGACAAAGATACAAGTCCCAGCAGAAGTCAATATCAAACGCCGAGCTAACTCGAACAACTCGCATATGTCAACCAAACGAAGTTATCCCGTGTGCGGCCACCTAAAACAACACTGTAAACTCTAAGCATTATTATTTTAAAACACTATACAGAATGCTCACTGTCAAATATATAACCCGTTCCACTTCTCAAGAAAAGGTCAGATTTTAATTAGGCTATACATAAAGGGTGGGCAGCGTTTACAGCAGCTGCCTGCAGTGTGTAGAAAGTGGAACATTACGGAATTCACTTTCTTCCAAAATAACGCCGAACGACTTTCCTTTCCAGCAAACCCCTCTCAACCCAGCGCACGGAAAGGTCCCGCGTCACATGGATCCCCCCCCCTTCCCCTCCCTTCCCTTTCCTTTCCTTTCCTTCCCTGTCGTTCATAATGAGACGCCAAGGCCCCGAGTTATAACGGTCCAACAGAGGCTGCTGTGGCTAAGGATGTGTTAAAGCCGCCCACCGCTATTTCCAGAGAGGCGGGAACAGCAGCAACAACAGGCCGCTTGCCAGGAGCTCCGGCTCGGCTGAGCGGTGCCGCTCCGCTCCGGCCCGTTCCCCCGTTTGAGAGATCGACACACAACGACGCGCACGGAGAAGGAGGGAGGGAGAGTGAGTTGGGGCTACAGACCTGCCGCTGGGAGGTTCCGGCTCCGCTGACGAGCTTCCCTCCGTCGCTTGTTTTTGAAAGATGTTTTTTTTTAAAATAAAAAGAAAAGCCTCTCAGATCGCGTCAGGGAGTAAGTTGGCGGAAGCGGCAACTCCAGCTGTGCGTATGTGGGAGAGAGAATGACCGAAGAGTTGTGAGGGGAAAACGGGCAGGCGCGGGAGAAGCAGCCGCCAGCCGGCTTCACTGACTCAGTGAGTGAGAGTCTGCTCACAGCTCAGATCAGCTCAAGCCTTCTCAGACACACACACACATACGCTATGCGCATGCCCCCACCCCCGTCCACTTGGTGCACACCAAGAGCCAGCTGAGCAATTGCACTCCAGTTTCTCCGAAATCCCCGTTCAATTCCATTATGAATGTGTGCGCGTTTGTCATTGCTACTGGTGTCCGGAAACATGCTCATCAAGATCTGTATCTTGTAAGATCTCCAGCATTTTGTGTGGTGCTCAAGATTTCCAGTATCTGCAGAATTTCTTGAGTTTATTATTAAAATCCGAACAACGAGACGCGTTTACAAGGAGTCTTAACATTTTCTTCCGCTGTACTCGCACAGATTAGGAATCGGGATGTATTTTTTTTACTACTGAAGCGCATCTCAAAGCATATTTAAGTCCTTCCAAACCTCTGATGAAAATGATGCACACTGATCGCGGTTTTTCGTAATGTTTCTTGAATATAGCATTGGAGCGCATCAAAACTTTATAAAGAATATTTCTCTGTAAATATATTTGTAGACTGAAAATATATTACAATACGTTTATATATGAAATGAACTTCCAGAAAACTGGCTATACTTAACAATATGAAAACCATTACACGATTCTAGCTTCCAATGTATCTGACACATGTATTCAATCATTTTTGTTCTTATAGGAAATGATAGTTATGTTCAAGATTATCTTTCAAGCTGATTCAGATACTCTGATTATGACGTAGTATGAACAGAATCATCATTTACACTAAATCTGCCACGAAGCAAGTTTTCATTAATTTGTTGGGATCCCTTTTCTACTAATTAATAGTAATGTATTTAAAGAGTTAAACACAACTTGTCTGATCACTGCATAACTGTAGGAATCAGAATAGTTCTATTAATTACTCATAAACACCTTTTAATTAAATAAATAATGCATTCTCTACTACATATAATTATGACTATTTAGTGGATGAAATATTCGCAATTACATTGGGACCAGAGATGTTTGCCTTCTAATTTGCTGTAATACATTCACTTTCAAGAATCATTATGGATGTTGTACACACTGAATCAATTATACAAGTTGCATTCCTTAATACAAAGTTATTAATCATTCTTAGTTATTTTTAAAAGGACCACATAAAATAATTTATTGTTGTAAAATATTTTTATTTATATATTAAGGACATAGAACCACAAAAGCAAATGCATCATAGTAGATAAGACAACAAATTCTCAATTTGGGCCCAATGGAACCCATTTACCCAACTAAAAGTACTAAGATTGTGTTTATTAGAAGGACATCCCATTAGAACAGAAATGAGGAGGAATTTCTTTAGCCAGAGGTTGATGGATCTGTGGAATTCATTGCCAAAGACAGCTATGAAGGACAAGTCATTAAAAGTAAGTTAGATAGGTTCTTGACTAGTAAGGGTGTTAAAGGTTACATGGAGAAGGCAGGAGAATGGGGTTGAGGGGGGAGAAATCAGCTGTGATCAAATGGTAGTCTCAATGGACCGCAAAGCGGAATTCTACTTATGTATCTTATAGTATCATAGCTCATTCAGGATTGCAAGGGTTGTATCCACAATCAGACAACAGCCCCCTTACAGCCATCCGCCCATGGCCCATGGCATTCCAGATGGATCCAGCGGAACTCCTCGATGAGTGATGAATCCAAATGCAACTGGGCAATCTTCTCAGTCAAGCAGGTACTGCATACCCCATCTATGATGACATCAATCAATCAGCCAGCGAACCATGTACACTGGCTCCTAGGTTCCAGAGTGGAAGCTCAAGTGGGTTGGGTGGTCCATGGACAACTGGCTTGAGGCAGAGCATGTGGAAGGTAGGTGTGATCCTGGAGATGGTGGCAGCTGGAGAAGGTAAGCAAATGGATTGATGTGATGGGTAATTTTCAAAGGACCAGTGAACCGGGGCGCGAGCTTGTGGGAGTCAGTTCGCAGGGGCAGATCTCGGTTAGGTAGTCAGACACTGTCCCCAGACCGAAATCGTCTGGCTGGTCACCAAGGGCTGTCAGTTGGCAGCAGTAGGCATGGTTGGCAGCTAGGATTGCCCTTCATGCCTTCTTCCAAGCATGCAGGCATAAGTGAACCAGGGCCCTGTTGGCTCCTCCATGGGGAACAATGGAGGTTGGTAACATGAATTTCTTCAAATGGTGAAATACCCATGACAGAGGAGGTGTGTAGACTGTGGGACAGCTCAGCCCGGAGCAGATACATCTCCCATGTGGGAAGGGTTAGAAGCAGCAAAGCAACGCAGAAACTTTTCCACTTGCTGATTGGCTCTTTAAGACGGTCCATTGGTCTGCACATGATAGCCAGAGGACAAACTCAGGGAGGTGTGGAGGAGGAAGAATACAAAATACAAACCAACAAAGTGTAGACTATCCCAAAACATAACGTGGAAATCCCTGTGATGTTTCTCATGTTGCAGGGGTAAACACAATGCTCCTTCCACCTCAAAGGAAATGGCTGAAAAATCTCACCCATTTTCTCTGCATGTAATGGACTAGATTTAATTAGGAAGCCTAAAGTAAAGACACCCTGAAGATGCAGTGATCATAATATGACAGAATTCTCCCTACAATTTGAAAGGGAGAAGACAAAGTCAGATGTATCAGTATTAGAGTGGAGAAAAGGACATTACAGAGGCATGGGAGAAGAGCAGGCCAAAGTTGATTGGAAGGAACACAGTCAGGAAGCAAGGCAGAACAGCAATGTCTATGGTTCCTGAGGGCAATCCCAAAGATGAAGAATTATTCTAAAGCAGGGCTACAAACCCCTCAGCTAATGATAAGGCTGCATGGCATAAAAAAGGTTGGGAACCTCTGTTCTAAAGGGAGTATGAGGCAACTGTGGTTGACAGGGGAAGTCAAAGACAGGGCATATAAACTCGCAAAATTTAGTAGGAAGTTAGAGAATTGGGAAGCTTTTAAAAACGAAACAGAAGGCAATGGGAAAAAAAACATAAGGAGAGAAAAGATTAAAAATGAAGATACAATAGCCAATAATATAAAAGAGGACACCAACAGTCTTTTTCAGACATATAAAGAATAAAATTGAGGCAAGAGTGGATATTGGACCACTGGAAAATGACACTGGTAGTAATGGGGGAACAAAGAAATGGTGGATGAACTTAATAAGTATTTTGTGTCATTCTTCACTGTGGAAGACACTAGTATGCCAGAAACTCGAGAATGTCAAAGAGCAGAAGTGAGTGCAGATGCTATTACAAAGTAGAATTACTAAACTGGAAGACGACAGTCTATGTGGATTGGTGATAACATGTCCTCGCTGACGATCAACACTGGCGCATCTCAGGGGTGTGTGATTAGCCCACTGCTCTATTCTCTATATACATGTGACTGTGTGGCCAGGCATAGCTTAAGTACCATCTATACATTTGCTGATGATACAACCATTTTTGGTAGACTCCCAGGTGGCGACAAGAGGGCGTACAGGAGTGAGATATGCCAAATAGTGGAGTGGTGTCGCAGCAACAACCTGGCACTCAACGTCAGTAAGACGAAAGAGCTGACTGCGGACTTCAGGAAGGGTAAGACAAAGGAACACATGGCAATCCTCTTAGAGGGATCAGAAGTGGAGAGAGTGAGCAGCTTCAAGTTCCTGGGTGTCAAGATCTCTGAGGATCTAACGTGGTCCCAACATATCGATGTAGTTATAAAGAAGGCAAGACAGCAGCTATACTTTATTAGGAGTTTGAAGAGATTTAGCTTGTCAACAAATACACTCAAAAACTTCTATAGTTGTACCATGGAGAGCATTCTGACAGGCTGCATCACTGTCTGGTATGGAGGGGCTACTGCACAGGACCAAAAGAAGCTGCAGGGGGTTGTAGATCTAGTCAGCTCTATCTTGGACACTAGCCTACAAGATATCCAGGACATCTTTAGGGAGTGGTGTCTCAGAAAGGCAGCATCCATTATTAAGGACCTCCAGCGCCCAGAGCATGCTCCTTTCTCACTGTTACCATCAGGTAGAAGGTACAGAAGCCTGAAGGCACACACTTAGCGATTCAGGAACAGCTTCTTCCCCTCTGCCATCCGATTCGTAAATGGACATTGAACCCTTGGACACTACCTCATTTTAAAAAAAATATACAGTATTTCTGTTCTTTGCACGTTTTTAATCTAAGCAATATACATATACTGTATTTGATTTACTTATTTATTCATTATTATTATTATTTTTTCCCTCTTCTATATAATGTATTGCATTGAACTGCTGCTGCTAAGTTAACAAATTTCACGTCACGTGCCAATAGTAATAAACCTGATTCTGATTCTGATTCTGAAGTAATTTGGGAAACTGAAAGGTCTAAAGGTAGATAAGTCACCTGGACCATAGAGACTATACTCCAGGATTCTGAAAGAGGTAGCTGAAGCGAATGTGGACGCCGTAGTACTGATCTTTCAAGTATCACTAGATTCTGGAATGGTTCAGGAGGACTGGAAAATGCCACACCACTCTTTAAGAAGGGAGGTAGGCAGAAGAAAGGAAATTATAAGTCAGTTAGCCTGACTTCAGTGGTCGGGAAGATGATGGGAGTCCATTATTAAGGATGAGGTTTTGGGGTACTTGGAGGCACGTGATAAAGTAGGCCAAAGTCAGCATGGGTTTCTTAAGAGGAAATATTGCCTGACAAATCTGTTGGAATTCCTCGAGGAAATAACAGGCAGTATAGACAAAGGGGAGTCAATGGATATTGTTTACTTGGATTTTCAGAAAGCCTTTGACAAGGTACCGCACATGAGGCTGCTAAGCAGGATAAGAGCCCATGGTATTACAGAAAAGGTACTAGCATGGATAGAAGATTGACTAACTGGTAGGAGGCAAAGAGTGGGAATAGAGGGGACCTGGTCTGGTTGGCTTCTGGTGCCTAGTGCTGATGTGCAGAGGTTGGTGTTGGAACTGCTCCTTTTCATGTTATATGTCAATGATTTGGATGATGGAGTTACTAGCTTTGACACCAAGTTTAAAAACAATACAAAGAGAGGTGGAGGGACAGGTAGTGCTGAAGAAGCAGGGAGTCTGCAGAAGGTCTGAGACAGATGGGAGAATGGGCAAAGAAGTGGCAGATAGAATATAATGTAGGGAAGTGTATGGTCATATGTTTTAGTAGAAGAAATTGTGGCATTGGGTATTTTCCAAACAGGTAGAAAATTCAAATATCAGAAGTGTGAAGAGGCTTGGGATTCCTTGTGCAGGATTTCCTTAAAGTTAGTTCACAGTTTGAGTTGGTGGTAAGGAAAGCAAATGCAATGTTGGCATTCTTTTCCAGAGGACTAGAATATAAAAGCAAGGACATAATATTGAGGCTTAATAATGCATTAGTCAGACTGCACTTGGAGTATTGTGAGCAGTTTTGCATCCCTTATCCAAAAAAAAAGAAGAGTCCAGAGCAGGGTTCACAAGAATGGTTCTGGGAATGAATGGGTTAACAGTTGAGGAGCACTTAATAGCTCTGGGCCTTTGCTCACTGGAGTTGAGAAGAATGGTGTGGGGATGGGGAAATCTCGTTGAAACCCATCGAATATTGAAAGGCCAAGATAGAACAGATGTGGAGAGGAAGTTTCCCATACTGAGGGAGTCTAGCACCAAAGGGTACATTTTCAGAATAGAACAATGATCCTTTAGAACCGAGATGAGGAGGAATTTCTTTAGCCAGAAGGTGGTGAATCTGTGGAATTCATTCCCACAAACGGTTGTGGAGGTCCATTGGATGTATTTAAAGTGGAGGTTGATAGGTTCTTAATTGGCCAGGTTACGAGGAGAAAGCTGGAGAATTAGGTTCAGAGAGATAACAAAGCAGCCATCCTGGAATGACAGAGCAGACTTAATGGTCCAAGTGGTTTAATTCTGCTCTTGTGTCTTATGTCTCATCTCAATTGTCTGTTAAAAACAAGAGGCATCAGCAGCATGTGCAAATGCACAGTATGTGACCTCCTATGCATGCTGATGGACACTGAGTGGAGACAATTATCCCAAGGGGTCAATCTGGAACTTAGTAGTTTTATTAGAGGGCAGGAAGAAGCATCTTTATAGTCACAGACATTTAAATAATCATAGACTGAAATTTATTCAGATGATTTAGTCTAGTGCAGCAATAGATCCCTCTAGCCCAAACTGGGGTCCACAGACCCCTCAGCTAATTTCCTTTAGCCAAACTGCTTCAACGCAGGGATCCACTATGTTTAGGACTGTACTTTCTAGATGTATATTGTACACGTAGAAAATTGGTCTGTGACTGCTGAATTTCCACAGGATTTCTAAACCTCCTCCATTATGCCAAATGCCTGACCACTTCCTCTGTGGCTCAAGTGCAGTGGTTCCCAAGTAGGCAATATCACCCACAGACAAAGATAAAGTGGGTCGTGAGGTATCAGTAGCAAGGGGGCAGCTGTGGCATTATGACTGACCTTAAGAAACGAATGACTTATTTTAAACATTTGTTCATCAGTGCATCATAATTGATTACAATGATCACATAATCACCTCATCGCTTGCTAACCCGCTATTCTCTTAGACTTTGCTCAGAGTGCATCATAGTTATTGAAAAACAATGTAACATTTCTGTGTTTGGCATATCAAGAGAAATCTAACCTGAAGAAATTATGTTATTTCCCATCAAGTGTGGTCATTAATCCATAATGAAAATGGCAGAAGTAGACCAAATGAGAAAGAAGTATAGACAGTATAGTGTGGAGTATCTGAAATGTGGATTTGTACCAACACAGAGCAACCAACAGCAGCCAATATGTCTGTTGTGTGAAAGGGTTTTTTTTTCCAAGTGAGGTAACAAAACAGTCCAAGCTCCTTCAATATTTGAAGAGAATGCACTCTGATAAAGCAAACAAGAACTTGGCTTATTTTCAGTCATGTCATGAAAACTTTCTGAGATGGAAAATACTTTAAAACATGGTTGTCAACACTTCACAACAAAACAATGGTTTGTATGCTTCATACATTTCATTGCTCATGACTAAATCTGCAAAGCCCCATACAACTGGAGAAGAACTGATTCTGCCAGCAGTAAGAGAGGTTCGGAGTTCCAGTCTTGCGTAAGTATGGTTTTCCAGACCAGATAATTAAAATGATTCCGCTCAGTAACAACTCTTTTCAAAGATGAATGAATGAAATGTCTGAGAATGAGGAAGAACTCATTTTTCAACATATTTAGGACAACAGAGTTTGCCCTGCAGTTGGATGAGTTGACTTTGCCAGGCAACGAATATTTGCTTCTTGTTTCACGAATGATGAAAGCATGTTCGAAAGCTATTGTTTGCAAGGGAACTAGAAATGGATATGAAGGTGTAGTATATTTAATTTTTGAGTAATATTGTAAATATATTGTTTGATTAAGCATTCTTTGTTTACATAATTCATTATGGGAGTTGTGTGAAAAAGTACACAAATGGCATACGTCATCAAGCCACTGCATCATATGTTAGTGCCTCACTAAAAAAAAGGAAAACTAAAACAAGTAGACAAGCATACCGATTCCTGTTTTTCTTTTGATTTATTTCTGGAGTTACAAAGCATAACAGTGGCGATAACTAAGTTTTTAAAACAAACCCCAAGATGACCAGCTACCTGTTGAAGCTCAGCTTGTTTTTCTTTGAAAGGGAGACATTTAAATTAAAAAAAGACGGCTGAAAACTGCCAAAATTAGCACACAAGTATGGTCATAGATTTATAAACAGTGAGTTTATAATAATAACAAATAATAATTCAAAATTCCAGAAATGGCTGGCTATATCATCAAGATAGATAGAGTCTGGTTTTGGGTGTAAAACGTTCCAGCCAGTACTTGTATCGGAGAGAGTTTACCCTCATTACTGATCATCAACCACTGGTGTCCATTTTCAATCCACAGAAGGGTGTTCCAGTAACAGCAGTAGCAAGAATGCAGAGATGGGCTCTGTTTCTTGGCAGACACTATTGTAAGATCAAATTCAAGAGGACAACTAATCATGGAAATGTTGATGGATTGTTCCGTTTAGCATTAGAAATGGAAATACCTGAAATATTTACATAAGAGGACACTCTTCTTCACCAATTCTCCCTAATGCAAATCAGAAGACTACCTACTGTGGCAGAGATGATCCAAAGGGAAACCAGAAAAGATCCCACACTGTCTCAGGTCTACATGGCAACCCAAAATGTGCAGCAGAAATTTTAGTTCCCCCAATTTTACCAGCACCTGAATGAACTTCCCCTTGACAGGGGTTGCCTTATGTAGGGATTGAGAGTTGTTATACCATCCAAGCTGAGGGCTGCAGTGTTGGAGGAGCTATATACTGGTCATCTGGGCTTTATCAAAATGAAAGTGTTGGCTCAAGTTGTTTGGGGGCCTTGGATACATCAGCAGATTGAGCAACTTGCGGTGCACTGTTCAGAATATCAACATGTCCAGAAGATTCTAAGGGCAGTACCTGTCCATCCCTGGGAATGGCTTGCATTTTCCTGGCAGAGGATTCATGCAGTTCTGATGGGCCATTCATGGATGCAAATTATTTGCTAGTCATGGATGTAGCTACAAATGACCAGAAGTGTTCGCAATATCCTCCACTACAGCCTTGCACACTATTGATGTGTTGAGAAGCCTCTTCAAATTGACTGGTATTCCAGAGCACTTAGACAGTGACAATGGACCACAGCTGGTGCAGAACTGTTTCAGTCATTCCTAAAAATAAACAGAATAAGACATATTACATCTGCACCATACCACCCAGCTACAAATGGCTCGGTGGAGAGATTTCTCCAGCATCTAAAGAACACACTATAAACAATTTCAGCAGAACGCACTACTCTTGTTGCAATGAGCGAATGATACAAACCCAAGTGCAGGACACTGGCACGGAGATTGAGTTAGGATGCTTATGTGGACATGAACTTTGAACAGCAAACAGGAGGGGTCTTGATACTGAGTCTTGACACAGAGAGACGGAGTTTCATAGGTAAACCTTGAAACTGGAGCAAAACTTAGAATACACAGTCCTAAGCAGCCAGGAAACATTAATTACCACAAAGGCAAAACCAACGATCTGGTGACTAGTGGTTGTAATGCCGGGGTTCTTATGCTGCAGGTCTTGATGGAAACCAGGTGTGTCGTCATCAAAGAGAATTAGAAGCAAATGGGAAATTAACGGTCGTAACCGTGGCACAATCAAAGGAAATTAGGAGAAAGATAGGGAATTAATGATCGGGACCGTGACAGAACCCCCTCCCCCCTCAACGGAAGCCTCCAGGTGAATGACCAGGCTTGTCCGGACTGTGTCGACGGAAATCACGAATGAGGGAAAGGTCCAGGATGAAGGAGTGGGGAATCTAGGTGCGTTCCTCTGGGCCATATACCTCCCAATCAAGCAGGTACAGGAGACCCTGCCTCGGCAGCGCACATCCAGTATTCGCTGGACGGTGTAAGCTGGGTAGTCGTCAATGATCTGGGCGGGTGGAAGCGGTTCAGCAGGAGGGCACAAGGGGCTGACAGATATAGGTTTTAATTGGGAGACGTGGAACGTGGGACGAATGTGCATGGATCTGGGCAGTTTGAGTCTGATCACCGAGGTGTTGATGACACTCTCAATCTCGAATGGTCCCAGGTAGTGAGGGGCGAGTTTCTTGGGTTCATTCTTGAGCGGGATGTCTTTTGATGAGAGCCAAACCTTCTGCCCAGTCTGATAATTTGGTGCAGGAATTCAATGGTGCTTGGCAATCCTCGGTTGCAGTCAGCTGAGCGGAGCAGGGCTGCGCATGCATCCTTCCAGATCTTGCGTCACTGGCGGAGATGGGCCTGAACTGAAGACACAGCAATGTCATCTTCATGTGCGGGAAACAGAGGGGCTTGGTAACCGAGGGAGCATTCGAAGGGAGACATTCCGGTGGTGGTGCTGATCAGGGAGTTGTGGGCATACTCCACCCAAACAAGATGGATGCTCCAGGATGACGGGTTGTTGGCGGTTATGCAGCACAGTGCTGCTTCCAAATCCTGGTTTGCTCATTCTGTTAGACCATTAGTCTGCGGATGGAAGCTGGAAGATAGGTTTACTGAGGCTCCAAGGATTTCCAGACTTGAGAGATGAATTGAGGGCTCCGGTCAGAAATAATGTCAGAGAGAATTCCACAAAGGCAGAAGACGTGATGAACAAGGAGCTCGGCTGTCTCACGGGCTGTGGGGAGTTTGGGAAGGGCTATGAAGTGCACAGCTTTGGAAAAGCGATCCACCATGGTGAGTACGGCCGTGTTCCCATGTGAAGGGGGTAGTCCAGTAACGAAATCCAGTGCAATGTGGAACCAAGGGCGGCTAGGGACAGGTAGGGGACAAAGCAACCCAGCAGGAGGTCGATGGGAGGCTTTTCTGTGGGCTCAAACAGAACAGGCAGAGATGAAGGAATGGGTGTCAGTGTCCATGGAAGGCCACCAGAAATGTCTCTTCAGAAGGGACAGAGTGAACCTGAGATTGAACTGAGTCAGGCACAAAGAGGCAATTGGAGGGTCCATTGCCTGGGTCAGATTGAGTCGGTTGGGCCTCTTTGACTATGAATTCGATCTCCCAGGTGAGGGCAGCCACCACACATGATGATGGAAGGATGGCCTCAGGGTTGGGAAGGCCCTCCTTGGAGATGTATTGACGGGAGAGAGCATTGGACTTCCCGTTCCTGGACCCCGGACGATAGGTGATTGTGAATCTGAAATGGCCAAAAAATAATGCCCAACGGGCTTGGTGGGAATCCAGGCATTTCGTGGTTTGGATGTATGCAAGATTCTTGTGATCTGTCCAGATGATGAATGGATGTTCCGCTCCCTCCAGCCAGTGCTTCCACTCCTCCAAAGCGAGTTTGACAGTAACTCCCGGTTCCCTACGTTGTAGTTCCGTTTGGCAGGGGATAGCCAGTGAGAAAAGGCGGCGCAGGGATGGAGTTTTTGTTTTGGGCCGGAGCGTTGGGATATGACCGCTCCCACCCCAGAGTCGGAGGCGTTGACTTCCATAATGAATTGGTGAGAGGGGTCAGGTTGGACCAGGATGGGAGCGGAGGTGAAACACCTCTTCACCTCCAAGAAGGCTGAGTCCGCTTTGGGGTCCCAGTGAAAAGGGGTTGCAGGAGAGGTGAGTCGGGCAAGGGGTGGTGCCACCCAGCTGTAATCCCTGATGAAACGACGATAAAAGTTTGTGAACCCCAGAAATCAATGGAGTTGCTTGAGTGTCGTGGGTTTTGGTCACTCTGCCACCGCCCGGATCCTAATGGGATCCGCCCTCACTTGCCCGCCCTCGATGATGTACCCTAAGAAACTGACAGAAGGGACATGAAACTCGCACTTCTCAGCCTTCACAAATAGTTTGTTCTCCCAAAGCCTCTGCAGAAGCTGATGGACATGGTGGGTGTGTTCCTGAAGACTACGGGAGAAGATTAAGATGTCGTCCAAATAAACAAAAATGAAACAGTTAATAAAGTCCCTAAGGACATCGTTTATCAGGGCTTAGCGGACAGCGGGGGCATTGGTGAGACCGAATGTCATGACCAAGTATTCGAAGTGACTAAGAGGGGTGTTAAAAGCTGTTTTCTACTCATCTCCCTCCCTTATCCTGACCAGGTGGTAGGCACTTCGTAGGTCCAACTTAGAGAAGAAGGTAGCTCCGTGAAGGGGTTCGAAAGCAGAGTTGATAAGGGGCAGTGGATACTTTTTCTTTATGGTTATGCTATTCAGGCCCCAGTAGTCAATGCAGGGGCGCAGTGAGCCATCCTTCTTGCCCACAAAAAAGAAACTTGTGCCTACAGGGGAAGGTGAGGGTCGGATAATGCCCGCCGCGACAGAGTCATTTAAGTAAACCTCCATTGTTTCCCTTTCTGGTCGGGGCAGGTTATACAGCCGACTGGTGGGTAGAGGGGCTCCCGGGAGAAGGTCAATTGTGCAATCGTAAGGGCAGATAAAGATGGGGAAAGAAGAGCAGATATCCGGTTGATTATCCCAAACAGCTGTGGCCCACGCTAAGACACTTCCCTACAACAACCCCATGATATAAGCTATCTTTGACTTATCCATGGAGTACGTGGATGACTGCTGTTGGAACACCAAGGAGCATTGAAGAAGGAAGGCCCGGCACTTCCCCAAACCCCCAGTGTAGTGTTCTGGTTCTGGTACGTGCGGCTCTCTTGGTGGGGGTGTTGCTGACATGTAGGGGGTTGCCACTACAGGCTGTCTCGGCTGGTTAGACAGAGTTCCAAGAGTGAATGGGGTAAAATGAGTGGATACATGGTCCACCTGGTTAGCGATCTTCGTTAAGTTAGCAGACAGGAAACGGAGGTTCTCCATGACATCCTGGAGAAGTTGATTGTGCAGACCCAGTAGGGAGCCCTGGCTGACGAGTGTTTGTTGCAGGGTATTCGTGTCCGCTGGGTCCATTGCTGCCAGATCGTTCTGTTGCAATGAGCGAATGATGAGAACCCAAGTGCAGGACACAGGCACTGAGATTGAGTTAGGATGCTTACGCAGATGTGAATGTTGAACAGCAAACAGGAGGGATCTTGATACGGAGCCTTGACACAGAGAGACGGAGTTTCATAGGTAAACCTTGAAACTGGAGCAAAACTTAGAACATATGGTCCTAAGCAGCCAGGAAACATTAATTACCACACAGGCAAAACCAACGATCTGGCAACTAGTGGTTGTAACGCAGGGGTTCTTATGCTGCAGGTCTTGATGGAAACCAGGTGTGCTGTCATCAAAGAGAATTAGAAGCAAATGGGAAATTAACAGTCGGAACCGTGGCACAATCAAAGAAAATTAGGAGAAAGATAGGGAATTAATGATCGGGACCGTGACAACTGAATTAGAAGCTCATCTATTTCCTCCTTGCATATTGCAATACAGCACACTCCACAATGAACAACTCACCTGGGACATCCTTTAAGCTCATGCTTGAATATCCCCAAACCCAGTCTCAGAAGGTGATTGCAGGACGAACAGCTGAGACAAACTGAGGGCTTCTCAAACAAGGAGGTTGCTAAATGGATCAAAAGTGGGTATTCGGAAAGATTAAGGACAGAACTGGATCACTCCCCTACACAGTGGAGATTGTATCTTATGTCATCTGGAGCTGACACATCAATCAGTCCAGGAGAGCAGAGTCAACTGCTAGAAAACTGTTCGAACTGTTAGAAAAGACAGGTGTGAGCTCCTCAATAAAAAAAAACGGGGAAAAAACGAAGTAGACAAACATTGGGACTCGTGTTTTCCTTTCGTTTAGTTTCTTGAGTTACAAAACATAATAGAAGGAGTCGTCAATATTTCTGGCTGTGGATCAATTTTTGAAAGAGAAGGACATTCCACTCACGAACATAACTGTGCTACAAACTGCTTGTGCAACAGATGGGGGACCATCAATGATACCGTGGGGTTATTACTTTCTTGAAAACAGCTGTAACTAACATATTTACCATGCACTGTGTAACTCACATTCAAAAAAACCTGAGCGATCGGCCGCACAAATCACTAAGTACCGTCATCACAGCAGTAAATAAAATCAAGTCCCTTGCTCTCAATTCTTGACCATTTCGCGCTATGTACTGAGAATGACGAACAGTTTGAATGCTTGCTCTGTACACAGAAGTTAGATGGTTCTCAAAGGTTGTTACGAGATGCTCCCCACCATGCCAGCTTCCGACATTTAAACACTCTAATTCTCTGGAGTGCGGATAGCTGACGCGGCCTTTTTAAGGGCTTAGGAGTTAATTGATGATCATGTTAGCATTAATTGATAATCATGTTTTGGGTGCCAAGAATTGAGTATTTAAAGAACACCTGAACATATGTTCAGTACTCATGCGTAAGCCTTAAGGCTGATTTATACTTGTGCATATGGGCTACGCTGTAGGCCTAATTTATCCTTTTACGTAGCCCTACGCCATAGTGAGCATGTATAATTGTGTCTGCGTCGCTCTGCAATTCACCACCAAAACGCTAGTTGGCAGTGGGGTTTCTATGCCACTGTGTTGAGTTTCTTCGTGACAGACATGGACGAGGAAATGCATTTCAAATATTTTCAGATGTCGGCAGGTAGATTGGACGATTTGGTTCATCGTCTCCAACCATTTATTTCGCATCAATGTACAGACATGGTGGAGAAAAGCAACCAGAAATGCGTAGGAGGAAATGCGATGCTACCAAGCGGACCACAGTTGTTGCGGTCTGCATCACCGCGACACATGAGTTACACTTTTGGGGAGGTGCACGTCACCCTACGGCGTAGGGTACGCAGTACCTACAGCGTATATTTGACACAGAAGTATAAATTGAGCTTTACTAGTGTTTTCGTTTAACGTTTATTTTGTCCTCAGTCCACGATTTGGTTTGATACTGTATTTCGATCCTTGCTTCGAATTCTCCAGTATTTGGGTCCAATCCATCTATCAAGGACTTTCGTCGCAGTACGATTGAGCCAACATGGACCCAGCGGGGTATCAGCATCTGTCTGCTGTGACCAACTACATTGAAGATATTTCCGGACAGAGCATGAAAGGTTAGCAACCTCCAGGGAGCCACTGGGCAATTTTTTCAAGGAGGAAGCTGGAGTCCCTCAGGAGAGCCAGTCGCTCCCATTCCGGAGCCAGTCCATCTTCCAACCCCGGAGAGATTCGATGATGAACCGGGCTCTTGTTGCAGATTCCTCATCCAGTGTTCGTCTGGATTTGAACTTCAGCTGTCCCAGTTTCCTCCCAAGCGCGGAAAAGTGCCTTCATTATCTCTCACCTGACTGGGAGAGTCCTGGGCTGGCCCAGCGCACTGGGAACGCAGGTTGGAGAACTGCTTGGTCTTGGGGGAATTCATGGCTGCCATGAGGTGAGTGTTTCATCACCCCGCGGGAGCCAGCCAAGCTTCAGACCACCTGATGAAGACGAGACAGAGTGGGAGGCTCGGTGCTGACTACCAGATGGAATTTTGGACCTTGGCCCAGGAGAGTGGCTGGAACGGAGAGTCCTTGACCAAGTTGTATCACTGTGGGCAGTGAGACAAACTGAAGTATGCTCTTGCCTTGGGAGAGCCAGCTGAGAGCCTTAGGGTTCTCATCGATCAGCCCAACCATCTCGATAATTGCCTGGCAGAGTGTCAGTGGGACCACTTCAGGATGTTGAAGGGAGCTGATCAGAGTCCAGCCCCTGCACGTCACAGTTCCACTCCCCAATCTCAGGCCGAGCTTGCTGGCAGCTCCTCTCCAGCAGAGAGCAACGATGACATCCGGATTCGGGAGCTTCTTGCGACTAAGTTAGTGTTGGAGGAATGTCGTCACTGGCTGGAGGGAGCCGAGAACCCTGTTTTTTTGTTTAGATTGTCTATATTCAGGAGGCCAAGAGGCTGAATTCCAGGCAGAGCAGGTGGTCTTTTTTTTTTTAAAAATCAGTTTAGTTTTATCCTATCCTATCAACCGGCTCTAAGAATCAGAAGCCTGATGCCTTGTCCTGCCAGTTTGATGAACTGGAACGAGAGGAGCAGCCTGCCACCATTTTGCCCCAGGCCAGGGTGATAGCAACAATTCGTTGGGGAATTGACTGTCTTGTTCACAAGGCCAAGCGCAAGGGGGGATTCTTGAGGATGGTCGTTTGGGTCAGCTGTTTGTCCCAAATTCCGTCTAGTCCCAGGTAATGTAATGGGGACATTTGTCAAGAATGACCACACACCCAGGGATTGCCTGACACTCACGTTTATCAAGGGGAGGTTTTAGTGGCCCGGAATGGTGAGAGAAGTTCAGCAGTATGTGCAGGCATGCAAGGTGTGCACCTGGAGCAAGGAGCCCCGTACCCAATTTCCAGGGCTCTTCAATCTCCTATCATTCCAAAGAGACCCTGGACACACATCTCCATGGACTTTGTCACAGGTCCCCAACCATCCAAGGAGAAGTTGGTCATCATGGTGATTGTCAATTGGTTTTCAAAAGCCTGCAAGTTCATTGCCTATGAGAAGCTGTGGTGGAGATGGCCAGAATCATCATGGACAAGGTCTTCAGAGTCTACGGATTTTCAGTGGACATTATCTTGGTTAGCGGTCCACAATTCTCAGCACATTTTTGGAAGGCTTTCTGTAAACTGATAGGGGCAACAGCAAGCCTTTCCACTGAGCTTCACCCATGGACCAACCAAGTTTAGAATGCACCTGAAATGCCTGGCCTCGGGAAGACGTGATGAGTGGTGTGACCATTCATCAGGTCTTTGAGGTGGGTAGAGATTGCCCACAACACCTTACAGCACTTGGCGCATGGGATGTCACCATTTGAGTGCCAGCTTGGTTATCCTCAGCTTCTCTTTCTGGAAGAAGAGGCCTGTGGCAGAAGATCTTGTCCAACACTGCAAGGAGAACTGCATGAGGGCAAGAGATTTTACTGGGCTTTACCGGGAGATTGGAGATAAAGGCAAACTGAAGAAGTCTGGGACCCATGTTACAGCGTGGGCAACAGCCTGACTCATCATTTGCCTCTCCAAGTGGAATCCAAAAAGTTCACAATCAAGTTTTATTGATCCCTTTTAAGATCTCGAGGAAAGTAAACCGGGTGTCTTACACATTCTAGCTCCCCAAGATCCTAAAGATCAACCCCACCTTCCATATCTCCAAATGAAAACCTGTCTGCACCACCATCAACCCTGCTGATGGGGAGGGTGTCCTGTTATGAGATGCTCCTAGCCATGCCAGCTTATAAGGTTTACACACTCTAATTCTCCGGAGTACGCATAGCTGGTGCATCTTCATTAAGGGTTTAGGATGTCCCTGTTAAATGACGATCATGTTTTTGGTGTCAAGAATTGAGTATTTAAGGAACACCTGAACATGGGTTCAGTGCTCAATTCTAACCCTTAGTGTTTTCATCTAGCGATTTTTTTTGTGTTCAGTTCTTGATCCAGTTTGACACCGCGTCTTAATCCTTGCTTTGGATACGCCAGCATTTGGGTCCAAGCCATCCTCATTAAGGACTCCCATCACAAAAGATATCTGCCTGAGATGCTTTTGTGCAGTTCTGAAACCAAAATTCTTTGAAAAAGCAAATGCTTCATTTGGTAATCAACTCGGAACATTAAGCATGACATTGCTTATTGTCAGAATTATTTGCAAAGTTTCATTAAATTAATCTTCAATTGCAAAGCAATTATGTGAATCTTAAATGTCAAATCAGTCATCTCCAAATTTCTGCCCAAGTTGACCCTATTTAGTTGACGTATTGGCCTCTGAGTTGGAAGAGAAAGGAAGAATATCAGATGGTGGTCTTCAGGTGTAGTGTGCCCACCTGCGTGAGCGGCATAAAGGTGTATCAGAGAGACGTCAGGATCTTCCCTCGATCCAAATTCCAGATTGGGTAAAAACTGCATTCCTGAACACTTGTAATGAGGAATTAACAGGGAGGATGGAAGAAAAACTGATCTCACTACAAGATGACTTCGAGCTGAAGCAGAGGTTCAAAATTTATCAAGAAATCTCTGAACACTATCCTGCACTGTGGAAAAAGGTCAAGGTGTTCTTTATTTCCTTTCCAATACAATATTTAGTGGAGTGGTGTTTCAGTGCAGTCACCCAACTCCTTCCAATGCAACGAAACAGACTCCAATTGACTGAACGTGGGCCTCTGAGACTCTTGAGTAGCATTCAGCCCGATGTTGGGAAGCTGATATCACTGCAGCAAGCCCATCCGTCTCATTGAAAGGTGAAAACACAATGAAGTAGTGAATAGTTAGATAGCAAAATTGTTGCTGAAAATGGTACTGTAATAAAATAATTTTGTAACTTTATGTGCAGTACTATGCAAAAGTCTTAAGCACCTATATAGCTATGGTGCTAAGAATTTTGCACTGTACTGTAGTAATTTTATGTATTGCACCGTACTGCTAATGTGAAAAAAAATCATGACTTGTGAATGATAATAAACCTGATTTTTTTTAATATGTGTCTCTATTGTAGACTGAGCATGAGAAGGGAGCAGGAAATTATGACTGGGGAGAGGGAAAGGAGCAGAAAGCAAGAGATCCATTCTGTAATGATCAATAAACTAATTGTTTGAAATCAAATTACCTTGCCTGGTGTTTTGGGGCTGGGTGTGTTGGCACCTATGCCACCCCTTGCTCCTGGAATTCCTTCTCTGCCACACCCCTCCCACAGTGCTCCACCCTTGCCATTCCCAACATCCTTTGATCTCACCAGATTGACAAACTCATTCTTCGCTCCATGTTGACACATACAGTACTGTGCAAAGGTCTTAGATAATTTCAGCACAACACTGTAGATTATAGTAATTATTTTAATTACTTGTCACTGCTTTGAATTTGCAGTTCCTATTTTCTTTCACAATGCATCATAAATAAAAATTATTTTATATTAGTTATTCTTTATAGTAATTTAATGGCTGGTAAGGGAGAGGCTGGGGATGTGGTCTAGGAGGCAAGGGGGCAGTAATCCCAAGAAGTTTAGGAGCCATGGGTCCAGAATAGCACAACCTTGTGGGCTGAAGGGCCTGTATTGCGCTGTAGATTTTCTATGTTTCTATGTAATAACCTTCTCATGGAATATATTTTTAAAAAGTCATAGAACTTTCACCTTCCTGTATGAGCTCTAGCAGCCAAATATCCTCTAATAACAACCTGAAACGCTGACTATTAAAAACCAGAAGCATTTCTTGCACTTAGTCATCCTGTTGTATTTGGACAGTCACTAGTTAACACATGTGAAGGGGTGTCAGGTGTGCTGCCTTATTATAGAAGTAGGATAATTGTCTTTAGTACATCTGTCCTTGTCGATCTTAAAACATTCATTGAAGGCAATTAATTATGTTCTAAGTAGTGCAAGAGCCTATATTAATACAGTTTACAGACCGAGACAGCTCATAAAGAGGTCAGCATTCATTAAATATTAACCCCAGGAGCAAATCTTCACCATTTTCTGTTTTTTATTAGAGTATTAAATATTTTATGAGAAAATGTATCTAAACATAGTTCACGTATTCAGACCACATTCTAACGTACACTTGTGCCATCCTGTACAGCCTCATCTTTCTTTAAAAAATGAACAAGATATGACATGAACTCTTGCACATTGAGTGAGAAGTTTGCTCACAATGGTTACTACCTGAAATCCTTTGGTTAGGTTTGAAGCACCCTGAACTCTTCCCTTGGGACTCCTGACACATTTTGGGCTAACTGTTGCCCAGAGATTTTCTGGTTAAAGGGATTCCTCTGTAGGTTATTTCCAAAATTCCACTTCCACACAGTGAGCACAACTTTACCAGCGTGAGCAGACCAGGTTCCTCCTTGAAGAGGACAAGTAAAAACTCAGAGAATTACAGACATCTGGTGTTTCTAAATTTTGGTTCCACACCTCCCGGGAAAAGCAACCACTAGATTCAGCATAGGGTTTGGAGATGCTGCTTTTTATTATGTATGGAGTCTTGTATCTAGTACACTGTAAGCACAAAGTGGAAAATAACCTCCAGTAATAGTCAGTGTTATTTCGAATGAGCTAACACAGAAGAATCAGGAGTATCTCACACCTAATCATCAAGCTCGTTATGGTTATGATAAGAGGAAGCATTCCAGTTATCTAATTACTATCTAGTTTCTGGCAACTAAAACCTTCTCCCTATTTCTATACTCCTTAACTGCAGATTTTAAAACAAGCAACAGACACAAAATGCTGGAGGAACTCAGCAGGCTAGGCAGCATCTATGGAAAAGAGTAGAAGTCAAAGTTTCGGGCCGAGACCCTTCCGCAGGACTGGAGAAAAAAATAAGAAGTCAATGCAAGAGGGTGGGGGGAGGGGAGGAAGAAGTACAAGGTGGAGGGTGACAGGTGAAACCCGGGGGGGGGGGGAGTTTCAGTAAAGAGCTAGGAAGTTGATTAGTGAAAGAGCTAAAGGGTTGGAGAAGGGGTAATCTGATAGGAGAGGGTAGAAGGCCACGAAGAAAAGGAATGGGGAAGAGCAACAAAGGGAGGTGATGGGCAGGTGAGGAGATAAGGTGTGAGAGGGAAACAGGAATAGGGAAGGAGAGGGGGGGTCAAATTACTAGAAGTTTGAGACATCGATGTTCATGCCATCAGGTTGGAGGCTACCCAGATGGAGTATAAGATGTTGCTCCTTCAACCTGAGTGGCCACTGGGAGATCCCGCTTTTCTGGCGGATGGAGCGTAGGTGCTCGGCGAAGTGGTCTCCCAATCTACATCAGGTTTCACATATATACAGGAGGCCACACCGGGAGTACCGGATACAGTAGATGACCCCAACAACTCACAGGTGAATTGTCGCCACACCTGGAAGGATTGATGGGGCCCTGATTGAAGTGTCATCTATGTTCTCCCATCAGATTCCGCCTTTCTCCAGCGCATTATCTCTTTCACCAATCAACTTCCCAGCTCTTTGCTTTACCCGTCTCCCCCTCCTGGTTTCACCTATCACCTACCAGGGATGACAGTGGCTGCCTTGAAGCGTGTGGAGACAGCAGCCTGGATAAGTGAAGTTTTGAAAATGCCGTGAAGACGTCAGTGAGCTTGTGTGTACTCGGCCTGAAAGGTTGTCTGACCCGGATGCTTTGCGGGGGTTGACCTTCTCACACTTGTCTCTGTGACAGACAGAAGGTGCTCACCTGGGTGGGGGGGTGGAGGGGTGTAGCTTTCATGGCTGGTGTTGCGTTGCATGCACAGACTTGAAGGCAGCATCCTGGGCTTTTATTAGGGTGTACACTTCTGTGTTCAGCCAGGGCTGTGAGATGACCGTACATGAAACATCAATGTCGTCTACACACGTACTGTCGTAGCTGACGCCCGATGAAGCACATTTTTCACTATCTGTGTCTACTTAATTTGTGGCGGCCTCCTTGAACATCTGCCAGTTGGTCTGTTCAAAACAGTCCTGAAGCATAGAGGTTGCCTCATTAGGCCCCACAGTGATTGTCCTCTTGACTGGGTTCTCCATTTTCATCAGCAGTCAGTATACTGGGATTAACATTATGGAGATGTGGTCAGAGAGGTCAAGATGAAGCATAGGATGGCTTTGTAAGTACTGCATCTGTTTGTATAACCATGGTTAAAAGTGGCGTTAATAAGCTACTTTCAGCATTTCCCCATTCTCTGTAGAGTTTATTCATTTAGCAATGAGAATAAATTAAACTAGCAATACAGGATGACCTTCACTAATCTGACTACCTGTAATTAGGTTCCTTCGATAATCTGGCACTGATTATGCTTAATGTGATCCTTCTGTATTTTGGCATTTTTACTAATCTGGCACTCCTCAGGTCCCAATGGTGCCAGATTAGTGAAGGTCGACCTGTACTAAATGAATTACTACTTGGTGGGCACTCATCATTCAGATATATTGAGAGAAAGGTAAGACCGTATCCCAAATTATCACTACCACAGAAATTCAAATTCACATCCAGTGGGGAATATATATGTTCAGTTATCTAAATAATTTGGGATAAAAATTATTACCATTGTTGGTGGTTATGATTAGATTGTTGTCAAAAAAGCATTTACTTGACAAATAGAATCATCAATATTGAATTTCACGAATAAGTGCTAGTTTTCTGAGAGCTCCTCCCACTCCTCATCCTGCTGTTGTTGCATTCATTACATTCATTTGTCAGAGGTATCGTCTGCCTTCAAGCTGTTTCAATGACGTCTGCAATAACAGAACTGCTGGCTATCCTAGATGAAGCTGAGTAAAGCTTCCTCCACATTTTTCCATGGAACATCCCTCTGGCAGATATTCCTCAACAGCCTATGAACATATCTCCCAAGGCCTGCAAACTAACCTATTCATGGCAAGAGGAAGCACAACTTTTTTTTTTAACATGCTGGTTTGAATGAAAATTGTACTGTGCCTTGGCCTCATTTAAGAGAGTTTGTTAATTTTAAAATACGGTTTGTACATTCATATATTTTTATGCAAAAAAAGACAAAAAATGATGCAAAAAAGTCACTCAAATACTTTTTTAAACCACCAGCATGTTTTTAATTTACTATATGTAAAGGTATCTTAAAGGTCTTCAAGTGTTTGGATGTATGTTGGCTGAATAGAATGATAAAATGATCCATCTTGCGATGCACTCAGCCACAGCATCAGTGATGTAAGCTGAGGTCATAGAGTGTTTCAGGCCTTTCAACATCAGACACCCTCGCTCGGGCGACACAGCCGGGGTGCCCAGGCCCTGACTTGTGTCTGAGTAGCATTCTGCCATGGATCACTCCTCCTGATCCACAGCCATCATCTGCTACCTCTTTGTTTCCTGATGGCTTTTCTCTTCTGGGCTCCTGAAATGCCCATCTGGCTGTAGGTTCAGTAGAGGATTGACTAGCAAACCCTCTGCAGCTCACCTCTATGTGCATAGAATGGGCCTGGCACCCCTTGCTGCAGCACTCCTTCACCAAGTCTTGGTACTTCGTCTTTTTCCTTTCATAGGCCTTCTCCATCCGGTCTTCCCAAGGAATGGTCAGCTCTAACATGACCACTATGTCTGACCTAAGCATGGTCAAGGAGATGTGCTGAGGGACTCTGAGCTGTTTCCCTTGGTCAACACTCAATTGCCAGTCCTTTGCTGTTCCAAGAAGGCCGGCATGCTCCTTGGATTGGGTTTGACCCTTCTCCCCTGCCTTGATAAAAACAATTGCTTGCTTCTCTGGGCAGTGATGTTTGGCCTGGGCGATGGCTATGCACAAGGGGTCTGCCACAGTCTTCAGCACCTGGTCGTAGTGCTAACAATGATGCTGCTCCCCCAGAACTTTTGATCAGCAGCTGAGGATGTGCTCTAGTGTCCCCTTCCCTCGGCACGGGGAGCATGCTGGTGTTTCAGCCTTGCCCAAGCAATAGAGGCACACTGGGCTTGGCAAGACGTCATAGACCAACCAGATCAAGAACTTGATGCGGTGGGGCTCAGCTCACCAAATTTCCACCCCCAAGGTGTGCCCCATTACCTGGTCCCATCTTGTCCATGCACCTTGTTGCCATTTGCCAACAATCTTGCTGGCACATAGCTCCTCCACAGCAGCTCACACCTCCTGGTGGACTAACTGGCGCCTCGCTCTTTCTTGCACCTTATCATAGCGGACTGTTGGGAAGCGAGCCAAGTGCCCCCCGTCCCCCGTCCCAATGGCACTGAGCCCACCAGCTCACCATGGCACAGCCGTGCTTCGGTTTGCTCAGCTGCATCCTGTGCCCCCCGTTAGCCCGTTCTCACTTCAATGCCAACGTGTGAGAGCTCTGGGTCGCTCGACTCTCTGTATTGCGCCACTTCTCTTGCACGGGTGACCATGAACTCCTCGCTCACACTGTTGATGGGGAGCTTCGGTCTGGTTTTCTCCTCTTAGGCTCCTAGGCAGACCCAGCCACCCACATAGGTGCTGGCTGATTTTTTTCTCAAAGGTCTCAACAGTTGACAGTGGGACATCAAAGACTAGCAGTGGCCACAGAATCCGAGGGAGAATTCCATGCTGGTAAATCCAAGCCTTGAATTTACCCAGCAGCCCTGACTAGTCCACAGCAGACGGACATTGCTGCAGTTCTTCCCCTGCTGCTTTGATGGATGCAGTGACCTTCGGTGAGCTGTTAAACGTCTTGCCAAGGCTCTTCATGGGCTTCTCAGATAGGCTTGGAAATTGGGTACCTCCCAGGTTAAAGCAGAATTTGTCAGCCACCTTTCCTCTCTTAAGTACCAAAGATCTGGATTTCTTCGTATTGAAGTTCATCCTTGCCCAAGCAATGAGCTTCTCCATACTCTGGGGGATCTATCTGCATCCTGGCACTGGCATTGTTGTTACAGTCAGGTCACCCATGAATGCTCTTATAGGTGGTTGACGGACACCAGACCTGGACAATGGGCCTCTGCACTCTACCTCTGCTGACTTGGCCAACACGTTCATCACCAAGGAGAGGATGATCATAGACACTGTACATCCTGTTATGATCCCCTTCTCAAGACAATGCCAGTCAGATGTGACTGTCCCAGAGATGACTCTTAGATTGAAATTACTGTTGTAGTCCAGAATGGGCTCCCTGTTCCTGATTGGGACATGGAGGTGCTTGAGAGTGACTTCAATCAGCTTAAGCAGTATGGAACCATATGCATTTGTAAGGTCCAGCCAGAGCAGGGAGAGATCTCCTTTGCCTTCCTGTGCTTCTCTGATCAATTGAGAGATCACTCCTGTATGCTGCAAGTACCCTGGAGCCCGTACCATCCCACCCTTCTTCAGGAGGTAATGGTTCTTCAGGAGGTACTCCACTAGGCGTCGGGCGATGACACCGAAAAATATCTTCCCCTCAACACTAAGCAGTGAGATGACTCAAAACGGCTTGATGTTCTTGGAGATCTCCTCCTAGGGAATCCAGACACCAACTGCAAATCTCCATTGGTGGGCCACTCTCCCCCTCCTCCAAAGCACCCTGAAGATCCTTATCAGTCTATAAAAAAGTTTGGGACACCACTTGTATCGCCTGTACGGTACTCCACTTGGTCCAGGTGCTGAGCTTGCCCTAGTTGTTCTTACTATTTCTTGAACCTCATTCAAGCTGGGCTCCTTGCTGTCGAACTCAGTAGTAGGTGCTGGAGGACTTATCAGGCCCCTGCATGCCCCCAAGTCTTGCTCCTTGGTTGCGTCTGCATTGGAGTCCTAGAGATGCTGATCAATCAGCTGTTCACTCCACTTTTACCCAAGAAGCTTTTAGTGAAGCTAAATAGATCAGCTATGAAGCAGCCCTCTCCCTCCTGCATCGCCTGTGCCGTTCTGCCCTGCGAAGGCTGAGGAGCTTCTTCCTCATGATGTTACGAAGCTCTTGCAGTGCTTCCTTCTCCTCCTCTGCTACCTCCATGGATTGCCATTTAAATGATCTCAGCTCCTGTCTCAACTGGCTGGCCTTGTTGGCCCTCCGATTCATCGCATAGGGTGTGCTCACCCGATGCTTCTCCTCTACGCCAAACCTCTCTGCAGCAAAACTGACAATGATCGCTGACGTGAACTTGAGCCTTCTATCTCCATCCCCTCCTGAAGCATCAAGTATCTTCTCCACATCGTCATCAAACTGATGCCACTCAACCCCCTTGTTTGCTGGAGACCACTTCACCCAGCAATGTTCTGATGCTATGGTTGATCTTGGGGTTTTAGGTACAAGGAGGTTCTGGATGCTGTGGGGCGAATCCGGGCCTAGCTCCTACTGCATCTCACCAGGGGTGATCCCTGTGCACAGTACCTGCTGTTCCTTGCTCAAATATCTGATGAATCCTCAGACCATGTGGATTCTTACAAACTTTGCCGCAGACACATTCCATTCTTGTAGTTGGTTGAACGTTAGCACGTGTCTCCATCCGTAGGTCCATCCAGTCAGTGTTCCCATTCTCCCATCGTCTTGGGCTTCCCTAGGGGTATACTTCTTTAGGACATTCTGCAGCTTTGTTTGGAAAATTGATTTTTTTTTTGGAGTTCCTTAGTTCCTTTGGATTTTTATATGTTCAATTTTATTAAAGGATTCAAGTACTTCTGAATGTTTCAGAAATCTCTATTGTCTGTTAATGCCCTGAGAGCCAACCATGGGCAGGTTTTGATTCACCATGAAGGGCTTTTCTCTATTGCTGTTCGATATTCTCATGGGAAGGATTGCTCTAGAGTAAATGCAATGGCACTCAATGCTACGACATTGCATCTGTTGGGGTTCCATGATAAATGCTGTCCGAGAGTTATTCAGCTCAGCGCTATGACTCTATCTTTGTCAATCACCTCTGCCCAACCAGTAGTGAGGATAGGAGAAAGTGCATCGGTATGGTAGAGCCAAATAACTGCTTAATTTTGACGCAAGTTGACAGCGTTATTCAGATAGGAATACCTGCTATAGGCCTGCCACCAACATTCACTGCAAGCTGACAGACTCGCAGTAACCTTGACGATACTCCTTTATGTCCTGCCTCCTGGAGGGGCCCTATTTCATTCTCTTACAGAACTTGACATGTGGAAATATCATTAATTGGTTTCCGCATCATAGATTCTCTTGCTTTCTCCATGGATACTGACTGAGTTACTGGATATCTCTCACATTTTGTTTATTATAATTTCCCTCTATCTTTTTCTGTCATTTCTTGAATAGGGGCATTAACCTTGCAGTTTTTCAATCAAGTCGAGATGTTCCAGGATATAGGGGATTTGCATGATCTCAGTTAATGCACCCACTGTTATGTTTTGTAATTTCCAAACATTAAATGAATTCAAAGAAAGATGCAGGAGTCCAAAAATATGATTGTAGTTCGAGGTTACTTTAAGCGAGGCATGCACATATCATAGAACATAGAATAGTACATCACAGTACAGGCCCTTCGGCCCACAATGTTGTGCTGACCCTCAAACCTGCCTCCCATATAAGCCCCCAACTTAGATTCCTCCATATACCTGTCTAGTAGTCTCTTAAACTTCACTAGTGTATCTGCCTCCACCACTGACTCAGGCAGTGCATTCCACGCACCAACCACTCGCTGAGTAAAGAACCTTCCTCTAATATCCCCCTTGAACTTCCCACCCCTTACCTTAAAGCCATGTCCTCTTGTATTGAGCAGTGGTGCCCTGGGGAAGAGGCGCTGGCTACCCACTCTATCTATTCCTCTTATTATCTTGTACACCTCTATCATGTCTCCTCTCATCCTCCTTCTCTCCAAAGAGTAAAGCCCTAGCTCCCTTAATCTCTGATCATAATGCATACTTTCTAAACCAGGCAGCATCCTGGTAAATCTCCTCTGTATCCTTTCCAATGCTTCTACATCCTTCCTATAGTGAGGTGACCAGAACTGGACACAGTACTCCAAGTGTAGCCTAACCAGAGTTTTATAGAGTTGCATCATTACGTCGTGACTTTTAAACTCTATCTCTCGACTTATGAAAGCTAACACCCCATAAGCTTTCTTAACTACCTTATCCACCTGTGAGGCAACTTTCAGGGATCTGTGGACATGTACCCCGAGATCCCTCTGCTCCTCCACACTACCAAGTATCCTGCCATTTACTTTGTACTCTGCCTTGGAGTTTGTCCTTCCAAAGTGTACCACCTCACACTTCTCCGGGTTGAACTCCATCTGCCACTTCTCAGCCCACATCTGCATCCTATCAATTTCTCTCTGCAATCTTTGACAATCCTCTACACTATCTACAACACCACTAACCTTTGTGTCGTCTGCAAACTTGCCAACCCACCCTTCTACCCCTACATCCAGGTCGTTAATAAAAATCACGAAAAGTAGAGGTCCCAGAACAGATCCTTGTGGGACACCACTAGTCACAATCCTCCAATCTGAATGTACTCCCTCCACCACCACCCTCTGCCTTCTGCAGGCAAGCCAATTCTGAATCCACCTAGCCAAACTTCCCTGGATCCCATGCTTTCTAACTTTCTGAATAAGCCTACCGTGTGGAACCTTGTCAAATGCCTTACTAAAATCCATATAGATCACATCCACTGTACTACCCTCATCTATATGCCTGGTCACCTCCTCAAAGAACTCTATCAGGCTTGTTAGACACAATTTGCCCTTCACAAAACCATGCTGACTGTCCCTGATCAGACGATGATTCTCTAAATGCCTATAGATCCTATCTCTAAGAATCTTTTCCAACAGCTTTCCCACCACAGACGTAAGGCTCACTGGTCTATAATTACCTGGACTATCCCTACTACCTTTTTTGAACAAGGGAACAACATTCGCCTCCCTCCAATCCTCCGGTACCATTCCCGTGGACAACGAGGACATAAAGATCCTAGCCAGAGGCTCAGCAATCTCTTCTCTCGCCTCGTGGAGCAGCCTGGGGAATATTCCGTCAGGCCCCGGGGACTTATCTGTCCTAATGTATTTTAACAACTCCAACACCTCCTCTCCCTTAATATCAGCATGCTCCAGAACATCAGCCTCACTCATATTGTCCTCACCATCATCAAGTTCCCTCTCATTGGTGAATACCGAAGAGAAGTATTCATTGAGGACCTCGCTCACTTCCACAGCCTCCAGGCACATCTTCCCACCTTTATCTCTAATCGGTCCTACCTTCACTCTTGTCATCCTTTTTTTCTTCACATAATTGAAGAATGCCTTGGGGTTTTCCTTTACCCTACTTGCCAAGGCCTTCTCATGCCCCCTTCTTGCTCTTCTCAGTCCCTTCTTAAGCTCCTTTCTTGCTTCCCTATATTCCTCAATAGACCCATCTGATCCTTGCTTCCTAAACCTCATGTATGCTGCCTTCTTCCTCCTGACTAGATTTTCACTTGTCACCCATGGTTCCTTCACCCTACCATTCTTTATCTTCCTCACCGGGACAAATTTATCGCAAGAGATCTCTAAACATCGACCACATGTCCATAGTACATTTCCCTGCAAAAACATCATCTCAATTCACACCCGCAAGTTCTAGCCTTATAGCCTCATAATTTGTCTTTCCCCAATTAAAAATTTTCCTGTCCTCTCTGATTCTATCCTTTTCCATGATAATTATAAAGGCCAGGGAGCAGTGGTCACTGTCCCCCAGATGCTCACCCATTGAGAGATCTGTGACCTGACCCGGTTCATTACCTAGTACTAGATCTAGTATGGCATTCTCCCTGGTCGGCCTGTCCACATACTGTGACAGGAATCCATCCTGGACACACTTAACAAATTCTGCCCCATCTAAACCCTTGGAACTGATCAGGTGCCAATCAATATTAGGGAAGTTAAAGTCACCCATGATAACAACCCTGTTATTTTTGCACCTTTCCAAAATCTGCCTCCCAATCTGCTCCTCTGTATCTCTGCTACTACCAGGGGGCCTATAGAATACCCCCAGTAGAGTAACTGCTCCCTTCCTGTTCCTGACTTCCACCCATATTGACTCAAAAGAGGATCCTGCTACATTACCCACCCTTTCTATAGCTGTAATAGTATCCCTGACCAGTAATGCCACCCCTCCTCCCCTTTTTCCGCCCTCTCTATCCCTTTTAAAGCACTGAAATCCAGGAATATTGAGAATCCATTCCTGCTCTGGTGCCAGCCAAGTCTCTGTAATGGCTACTACATCATAATTCCATGTATGTATCCAAGCTCTCAGTTCATCATCTTTGTTCCTGATGCTTCTTGCATTGAGGTACACACATTTCAGCCCTTCTACCTTACTGTCTTTACACCGTTTATTCTGCTTCTCTTTCCTCAAAGCCTCTCTGTATGTTAGATCTGGCTTTACTCCATGCACTTCTTTCACTGCTCTATCGCTCTGGGTCCCATCCCCCTTCCAAATTAGTTTAAACCCTCCCGAACCATGCTAGCAAACCTACCTGCAAGGATATTGCTCCCCCTCGATTTCAGGTGCAACCCATCCAAACTGACAGGTCCCACCTTCCCCAGAAGAGATCCCAATAATTTAAAAATCTAAAACCTTGCTCCCTGCACCAACTCCTCAGCCACTCATTCAACTGCCATCTCCTCCAATTCTTACCATCTCTGTCACGTAGCACTGGCAGCAATCCTGAGAAAGTCACCCTTGAGCTCCTGTTCTTCAGCCTTCTGCCTAATTCCCGAAACTCACACTTCAGGACCTCATCCCTCTTCCTGCCTATGTCGTTGGTCCCAACATGTATCACAACTTCTGGTTGCTTTCCCTCTCGTACCAGGATGTCGTGCACCCGGTCAGAGACATCCCGGACCCTGGCACCCGGGAGGCAACAAACCATGCGGGTGTCCTTCTCACGTCCACAAAATCTCCTGTCTGCTCCCCTGACTATAGAGTCTCCAATGACAACAGCTCTCCTCTTCTCCAACCCGCCCTTCTGCACCACAGGGTCAGACTCAGTGCAGGAGGCCCTGCCACCATGGCTCACTCCTGGTAGGTCGTCCCCGCCAACAGTATCCAGGATGGTAAACTTATTATTCAGGGGAATGGCTACAGGGGTGCTCTGCACTACCTGTCTGCTCCCCTTCGCTTTCCCCCCTCTGACTGTCACCCAACGACCCACTTCCCACAGCCTAGGTGTGACTACCTCCCTGTAGCTCTCATCTATGACTGCCTCATTCTCCCTTATGAGTCTAAGGTCATTCAGCTGCTGCTCCAGATTCCTTACACGGTCTTCCAGATTGCCCAGCCGTATGCACTTCTGGCAGATGTGACTCTGCGGGAGAGGGGCGTTCCCCTAAGACTGCCACATCTCACATGAGAGGCACATCACCGTCTCAGGGGACATTGCAAGAACTAACTGCGAGCTAGCTTGTCCTCCGCCTCTTCTCGTCGAAGTCTCTCGAGTCAAAGCCTCAAAGCTCCGCTCCTTTCTGCAGCTGTAATAGTATCCCTGACCAGTAATGCCACCCCTCCTCCCCTTTTTCCGCCCTCTCTATCCCTTTTAAAGCACTGAAATCCAGGAATGTTGAGAATCCATTCCTGCCCTGGTGCTAGCCAAGTTTCTGTAATGGCCACTACATCATAATTCCATGTATGTATCCAAGCTCTCAGTTCATCACCTTTGTTCCTGATGCTTCTTGCATTGAGGTACACACACTTTAGCCCTTCTACCTTACTGTCTTTACACCGTTTATTCTGCTTCTCTTTCCTCAAAGCCTCTCTGTATGTTAGATCTAGCTTTACTCCATGCACTTCTTTCACTGCTCTATCGCTCTGGGTCCCATCCCCCTCGCAAATGAGTTTAAACCCTCCCGAACCATGCTAGCAAACCTACCTGCAAGGATATTGCTCCCCCTCGATTTCAGGTGCAACCCATCCAATCTGTACAGGTCCCACCTTCCCCAGAAGAGATCCCAATGATCTAAAAATCTAAAACCCTGCTCCCTGCACCAACTCCTCAGCCACTCATTCAACTGCCATCTCCTCCAATTCTTACCATCACTATCACGTAGCACTGGCAGCAATCTTGAGAATGTCACCCTTGAGGTCCTGTTCTTCAGCCTTCTGCCTAATTCCCGAAACTCACACTTCAGGACCTCATCCCTCTTCCTGCCTATGTCGTTGGTCCCAACATGTATCACGACTTCTGGTTGCTTTCCCTCTCGTACCAGGATGTCGTGCACCCGGTCAGAGACATCCCGGACCCCGGCACCCGGGAGGCAACAAACCATGCGGGTGTCCTTCTCACGTCCACAAAATCTCCTGTCTGCTCCCCTGACTATAGAGTCCCCAATGACGACAGCTCTCCTCTTCTCCATCCCACCCTTCTGCACCACAGGGTCAGACTCAGTGCCGGAGGCCCTGTCACCGTGGCTCACACCTGGTAGGTCATCCCCGCCAACAGTATCCAGGACGGTAAACTTATTACTCAGGGCAATGGCTACAGGGGTGCTCTGCACTACCTGTCTGCTCACCTTCGCTTTCCCCCCTCTGACTGTCACCCAACGACCTGCTTCCGACAGCCTAGGTGTGACTACCTCCCTGTAGCTCTCATCCATGACTGCCTCATTCTCCCTTATGATTCGAAGGTCACCCAGCTGCTGCTCCAGATTGCTTACACGGTCTTCCAGATCGCCCAGCCATATGCACTTCTGGCAGATGTGACTCTGTGGGAGAGGGGTGTTTCCCCCAAGACTGCCACATCTCAAATGAGAGGCACATCAGCGTCTCAGGAGACTTTGTAAAAACTAACTGCGAGCTAGCTTGTCCTCCACCTCTTCTCGACGAAGCCTCTCGAGTCAAAGCCCCAAAGCTCCACTCCTTCACTGGCCCACTCACGCTCTGGCCGCTTTCCACTGGCTGCTTCGCTTGAGCTATCCCTCTATTTATCTGTTTGAGCTTTTCAAAATGTTAGCAAGAGGACACATGCAATTCATGTACTTTTACATATAACCCATAATGAATTATTTAAGCAAATGGAAAGCTTAACCAAACAATATATAATACACGATTACTCAAATATTATTGAAATATCAAATACTTAACACTCCTCCCTGCTTAGCTATAAATTCTAACTCGATAGAGAACACATCTCAACTATATACATAGTACGCTATATAATACAACCACTATATAGACATCCACAGCATAGTAAATTTTAACTTGTTCCATTCAGGCCTAAAGATTTAATTACTGTGGAAGAGTTCTTACTCTAGTGGGATATCTTCTTTCCTGACTTTGCCTGCAAGTGAGATTTGTGATTTGAAAACAATCTCACGTAATGGAGTCTCCTCCTTGGTGGTTGTAGGAGATAGATGACTCTGAGACTGCAGGAAGTGGTTCTATAGCTCTGGACACCCTTCTTCTCTTTTCCTCTCTCCGGGTCTACTTTGATCTCTTTTTTTTCTTTCTCATCTTCCTTCTCACCTTCGCACCATTCCCTTTCTCATTCTCATTCTTTCTCTCCATCTCTTCCCTCTTTTTTCTTCTTCTAGTTTGTGCATCTTGATCTTGGGAAGATCTATTTCGTTCACTAGAATATTCCCTTATTTATTGTTCTATTGCTTCTTTTACAGTCTGACCTCCCATCTTGATTTCCTCATTCACGACATCATCTGACAAATCCTCTGTTTTCATATCTGTATCGACTCCTTTCTTTTTGGCTTTCCATTCATCCAGCTGGGCTTCAGTCTTTACACCTACCTTTGCAAGCAGTGTTTTTGTCTCTTTTGTTCATGCAATAACCTTAACGCACCCAAAGTAGCTTCTGATTCTTCATACTCACAAAAGCTGGATCCTTACAACTTTCTTGGAGCTCCTTGAATTCTCTTCCAGCTTAAAACCAAGCCACATTTTACAACTAACACATCAGTAGCTTTCTCAGATACTTACCTATGAAAAGAGCTGTAGTCAGACCATAGCTTTCGTCACTTTCATGATTCCTCTGAGCAGTATAGTCCTTGCTTGGTCAAATATGTTTTCCAGCCAGACGCACATGGGTTGGTACAAACACTTGTTTGTCCTCTGATGGGTAACAACTCATGGTGTACAGCATGGAGACAATTTTGACATCATCCAATACCTTTCTTTCAGTTGGCTTCAGTGCAGGGAATGTAGCAGGGAAATGGTGGATGGATCTCCAATCATGCCCTCACAATGCTTGTCCTTCTGTTTTCACCATGTACAAGCTCAATGTGGCTTGTTGTATTTCACTGTTATGGATGTCATTCCCACAGGAGTTATCTTTTCTCCAGTATAAAGTTCTTAATGGATTTCTGCAGGCTTTAATTTAGTATCTTTGAAATGCAGTTCAAACTCATTTTATGGAATGACTGAAATAGCTGAACTAGTGTCCAATTCCATTTTAATTAATTTGCCGTTCACTTCTGGTGTAAGCCGTATTACTTGTCTCTTGTTATTTTTCACATTGTAAATCTTAAGGCTACACAGTCCTGTGTCACTCTCATCATTGTCAGATCTTTCATCAACAGCATACAAATTAGTGCTCTTTATGAAACTGCAGTTTGAACTTTTATCTTTTTGTCTTCCCTGCGCAGTCTATTTATTTTGTCTGCCTGACATACTCTTCGTTTTTGTCCTCTTTTTGCATTTTCTGCAAGCTTTGCTATTAAATCTGCCTTTGTTTGGCATATGTGAGCCTTGTCACAACAGTGCACAATTTATTTGGTCATGCTGGTTTTTGTTTAGATTTTTCAAGTTCATGCTCACTTTCATTTCTGATTGCAACTGAATTGTGTCTCTGTCTGTGGTGTCCATTGAAATAGCGATTTCCACTGCTCTTTTAAATGTAAGTTGTGCTTCAGTTAGGAGTCATTTTTGAATGCTTTCTTTTAAGATTCTACAAACTATGTGATTTCTCAGAATATCATGATGCCCATTACTGAACTGACAATGCTCAGATAATTCCTTCATTTCAGCCATGTACGCTGAAATAGACTCCCCTTCTTTTTGATTCTGCTTATGAAACCTAAAGCCTTCTGCAATCATCATTGGCTTTGGTTCTAAGTGTTCTTGCAATCACTTTGACAATAGTAGCAAAGCTCATTTCTGCAGGTATGGTTAGAGCAGTCAAACTTTGAAGCACACTGTATGCCTTTAAACCCAATGCACTCAGTAAAATTGGTACCTGCTTCTCATTAGTTATTTTATTTGCTTCAAAATAATGTCTAGTAGCTCAGTATACATGAACCAATTGCCCACTGTGTAATCAAACTTGACAATCTTTCTGATGTGGCTAGTGATTTCTGATCTTTTTTATGGTTATTATCACCCGGTACTGTTTCCCCTAATTATGAACCCTGAATTCTTCCAGTTATGTTTTTTTTTAAACGATGGAGTGTCTTCCCTTCTGAAGACTGTCTCTCACACATGCTGAGGTGCCTTTTTACTCGCAAGTGCTCCCACTGTGTTTTATTTTATTTCAAATGGCTTGCTACGTTTAACAAGTCAGTAATCACCTCAGGTTCGTTTTAAAAATATCTCCTCATCAATGCAATGTTTTGTAACTTCAAAACATTCAATTAATTCAAAGTCCAAAAATACGGGTGTAGCTCAAGTATGCTTTAAATGAGGCTCATGTATCACATGATAGCATGATGATGTATGCAATTAATGTATTTTTACATATAACCCATAATGAATTATCTATACAAACAAGAATTCTTAATCAAAAAAATATATATACAAGATTACTGAAATATTATTGAAATATCAAACATTCAACATTCACCATTTGCATGGCTGCTGTTTTATGAATTTGGGCTGCACACCAGCAAATTCAGATGACTATTTAGGCTTTAATACACGCAATTATTTTAAGTTCCTCTCTCCATTTTTCCTCTTGAATTTCCACTGTTGTAAGTGCCTTCCACCATAAAGATAGAAATAAAACTTTATTCAAATACTAGACTTTTTTTTTCCATTATTAATCCCCCAGTCTCATTCTCTAAGGAACTAACATATATTTTTTGCAGTGGCCTCTCTTTTTTATTCATGTAGAAACTTTTGCCATCTATTTTTGTATTTCTTACTGGATTACTCACAATTTTTTCCCTCTATTAATTTTTTAGTTACTCTTTGTTGCTTTCTGAAGCTTTCCAATCTACTGCTTTACCATTAAAGCTTTGTTACAATGTATTCTGCTCATTTCAATTTGATATCATCTTTAATGTTCAAAGGTTATTAACAGATAGATCATTTTCTCTTTAGGTCTAACATCTCAAAGAAATACACAGTATTTCTGTTAACAATGAGGAATATCTTGCACTGGACTGTAAATTGAAGTGGATACTTAAAGACAGAAAACCTGACAGTCATCACCAGCTAATTAATTGCCTGCTTTCCAATAATAAGACCATAAGACAAACAAGCAGAATTAGGCCTTTCAATCCACCAAGTCTGCTCTGCCATTCCACCATGGCTGATTTATTATCTCTTTCAATCCAATCTTCCAGCCTTCTCCCCATATGTTACTCATGAAGAATCTATCAAATTCCACTTTAGATGTACCTAATGACTTGTCTTCCACAGCTGTATGTGGCAATGAATTCCACAAACTCACCACCCTCTGATTAATGCAATTATTCAACTCTGTTCTCACGGAATGTCCTTCTATTCTGACACTGTGCCCTCTGGTCCTAGACTCCCTCACTATAGGAAACATTACCTCCACATTCACTCTATTTAGGCCATTCAATATTCAATAGGTTTCAATAAGATCCCTCCTCATTCATTGAAACTTCCTCACGTCTGGGCCCAGAGCAATCAAATATTCCTCATTCATTAAATTTTTCATTTCCAGGATCATTCTTGTGAACCTCCTCTGGATCCTTGCCAATGCCAGCACATTCTTTCTTATAAAAACTGGGAAGAATACTGACTGGCTGCATTATGGCCTAGTATAGGAACACCAAAACCTTTGAGTGGAAAATCCTACAAAAAATAATGGATTTGTCCCAGTACATCACAGGTAAAACCCACCCAATGATTGAGCACGTCTACATGAAATGTTGCCGTAGAAAAGCAGCATCCATCATCAAAGATCCTCACCACCCAGGCCATCCCCTTCTCTCACTCCTCTCATCAGGTAGAAGATATAAGAGCCTCAGGACTCACACCATGAGGTTCAAGAACGGTTACAACCCCTCAACCACGAGGTTCTTGAACAAAAGGGGATAGCTACATTCATTTAAGGACTCTGTTATATTGTTATTTCATGATCATTATTTGATGCTCTTTATTTATATCTGCATTTGCACAGTTTGATTACAGTTTACAGATCCTGCTTACAGTTACTGTTCTGTGAATAAATTTTACTTTAAACTTTGAACAAAACTGCTCACAAAACTCCAACTGTGGTCTGACCTTATGGTCTATTTCACTCTGAATTTAGGCTGCCCTCACTCATTAATTCCACTCAGACTTATCCTTAAAATGCAAAGCACAATTTCTTTCTCTCAATTCACTGAATTCACCCTCTCAACAGAATCCTGATTTGTGTTATTGTTGATTCAGGGCTCTGTGGATTTGGACTCTGTGCTAATTACTTCATGTATTCACAAAACCCTCATGTGTTTACACTAAAAAAAATCCAAAGAACCAGGAAAGCAATTAGCAGGTTCATCTAATAAACTATGCAACTGCCACAGAGCTACACTGAGCAACATCGTGAAAGAAATTACAACTTTGGTTAAAATTAAGGTAAATGTTGATTGTAAAGCATAAGTTGAATATTAGTGAGGTTTGATCTTACTCTCTGTATGGAGTTTGTACTTTCTGCTTGTGACCGCATGGATTTCCTCCGGGTGGTCCAGTTTACTGCCACATTCCAAAGATGCATTCTGAGGGTGAACTGGTGGCTCTAAGTTACTTCTAAAGTAGGTGGGTGTCCGGAAGAGTTGACGGACATGTGAGAGACAATAGGTCATAGGGACATAGTTGGGAAATGGATAATGGGAATTCTCCACAAATAGTTGATGGACCAAATAGCTTCCTTCTATGTTGTAAAAAATATGAGAAACTATCTAAAGCTTAAAATGTTCTCCACTTCCAGTGTTTCTTACTCAGAAGCAGGATACTCAGTGTTTCATACTCAGAATTCAATGCTGCACACGCTCAGATGTAGCAGCACTCCTTGCCTGCATTATTCATCTCAGCAGGAAAGAAAAAAAGAAAATATTTAGAGGATTATGGAGAAGAATCTGTTTCCCCAGCTACTGAAACGTCAGAACAACTGCCTGTTAGCTAAGGTAGCATCTCAAGCTGAAATAGAGCTTTTATCTACCTTCATCTTAGCTATGCCATTGAAAGTTGCACAAAGAATGGGCAACTGGTGGGACATCAGTTTAACTTGCCAGATATCAGTCATTGACAGTGCAAAGGTTAGACCTTTGCACCTCAATCACCAGCTGCTTGCAAGAAAAAAATTCTTTCTGAGATTGAACGTACATAATAGAACTGTATAGCACAGTAGAGGCTTTTCAGCTGACAATATTGTGCTGACCTTTTAACCTACTCCAAGCTTATTCTAACCCTTCCCATCCACAGAATTTTTCATTTTCCTTCATCCATGTGTCTATCTAAGAGTCTCTGAAGTGTGTCTAATGTGTCTCCTGAAACACCACCCTGGCAGTGTGTTCCACACTCTTACTACTTTCTGTGTGCGATACCTACCTCTGATATTCCACCTAATCCTCTCACATTAGCCATTGCCACCCTGGGAAAAATGACTCTGGCTATCCACTCTATCAATATCTCTTGTCATCTTACACACATCTTGCAAATTTCCTCTCATCCTCCTTCACTCCAAAAAGGAAAACCCTAGCTCACTCAACCTTTCCTCATCTAATCTAGGGAGCAACATGGTAAATCTCCTCCACACTTTCTTGAAAGCATGGGTTCCCAGTCTTTTTTTATGCCATGGACCTCTACCATTAACCAAGGGGTCCATGAACCCCAGCTTGAGATCCCCTGTTCTAAAGCTTCCACATCCTTCCTACATATAATGAGGAAGCCAGAACTGAACAGAATACCACAAGTGTGGTCTAATCAGAGTTCTTTAGAGCTGCAATGCTACCTTTTGGCTCTTGCCACTGCTACTTAAAACATCACCTTGTAATGTCCACTTGCAGTGCGGAGGTTGGAAGACTTCTGAAATACATCAGGATGCTTCTGTCAAACCTTACAAATTGGCTTTCAGTGGTAGCCTTGGAACTTCTCAAAGGAGTTTTTCTGAAAATAAGTGCAAGCTGCTACTCAATGTTCTGGATATGTCGTTGCTGCCATTACTTCATGGCAGATGAAAGATGTTCAGCTCATTGAGTTTTCCCAGCCTTCACATCTTGGATTCTGCACTGGGCTAGGTGTACTGAAAAAAACAATCGACTGCAGTGGGAATTGCAGGTAAGGGAAAAATGTGTTTTTTCTTTGTGAAAAAAAATATAGTTCTTCAATTTTTTAAAAGATTCTCTCAAAGTTTTAAGTTGATAAAGTTGCAGGCAAGGCTTTGTGGATTGTTAGGGTTGTTTGAGAACCTTGCTTCCTTTCTGCACTACTAGAGACCCTCACCCATCAGATCATGCTATGGGAGTGTAGGGTCCTTTGGGATGTCACGAGTGATCCCTGACATTTGTACAAATTAACATGGGCATAGGCTACGGCAATTGGAGATACTGGATCTGGTCTGAGATATTCAACCCAGCATATGTTAAGAGTCACTTTTTACTCATCTCTCTCTCAGACCTTCAAACCTGGGGGCCCAGAATCTGGAGGCTCTCAGCCTTGTCAGTTCCCAAAGAGCATCCTTCCATGCTATGCACAACAGCCCTTTCCTCTCTTGCATTGTCAACAAAGCATATTTGATTCTGTCATTTTTGTGCTGATTGTGCAAGATTGCTTTAAGGAGGTGGGGCAGGATTAGTACAAGGAATGTGTTAATATTAGCAGAGAATTCTCAAGTAGAAATGAGTAAACCCATTCTTCTCAGTTATGTTTGATCATGCACAGAAGTGTTTCAGGTGCAGTATGAGTAACACAAGCTAAAAGGAGCAGAGATAACATTTCAGGTCGGTGTTTCTTCATCAGAACCGTTGATGTGAAATGTTAACTATGTTTCTTGTACCATAGAAGCAATCTGACCTGCTCAGGTTTTCTGACACTCTCTGTTTTCATCCATTTCAATTGCAATTTTCTGCAGTACTTTTCAACCACACCAAGCTCCTCTTCCAGAACTTCTGGTTGTCTTCATTCCATCTGTTTAATTTGTGGTTTTGTGAAAGTACACTTCATTTAGATATTAACTAGGCAATGCGAATGTTTGCATTTTTATTGTGTACATTTTAAAATGCAGTGAAAACAGTTGTTTTCCAAAACCAGTGGTACCAAAAATGTCCTTAATGGTTAATAGAGACTCTGCAGAATCACACAGATTCCGGGTTAGTAACGTCACAATGTTAACCAAATGTATGTAATGCTGTCATGCAATATTTACCTCATTTCAGAATAAATAATTAAGAGGATTTAAGCACAATTCATAAACAAAATACAAAATGCTGAAAATACTCAGCAGCTCAGACATCTACAGAAGAAGAGATCTGACTTTCTTCTGAATGGTATAATTTTGCTGAAAACCACCAGTTTTGATCAAGGAGCTTCAAACTGAAGTGTTATCTTTGTTACTCTTTCTCAAGATGCTGCCTGGTCTGTTGGGTGTTTCCAGCATTTTCGTTGATGCTGCAATACATTGCTTTGAATTATGTGTAATTCATCTTATTGTAATGCAGAGGCTTGTCGTACTAGTTCTCTTGTATAATAAACTTTAAATTGCATAAGAACTTTAATCCCAAATGAAGTATTAGGTCTTTAAGTTAATCTTTGTTCCATCACCAAGAAATTATCTGTGTGAAAAGATTCCAGCCCAGACTCAGTGTATTTTCTTCAGAGATTTTCTGTAAGAATCAAAGACATTAGGCTGTGATCAGTGACTGTTGGGACTCCAGTAACAGGACTAGTTGTGGAATGATTCTGTGCAGTTTTGCCCTGTTTGGTCCCATGATTTCTTTAGAGTAAGCTTGTAATCCTAGACTCGCAGAACTGTCAGCAGAAGCAGTAAAGAGGGAAGCAAAGGTTGGGTAAATTGCTTAATATGCTACAGATATCATGGCAGCAAAATCCAGTTCCAGTTGCTTTGATGTGGGCAAGAAAAGCCTCTCACAAGGTGGGACTGTGTCAGTGTTGATCATTGATTTGCACTGAACCTGCTCATCCTAGCAAAGGTGGCCAGTCATGTGACCAGTTTGACTCAGCATTGCCAAACATTTAGCAAGTCCAGGAGCTTGATGTATCAAGAATGCCAATTTTTTTAAACTACTTATGTCCTGCAATGCCACACTCTAAATTGAAATGCCAGCTTCAAAACTGTCATGTCAGAATTGTTAGGAATATATCGCTTGCCTTTGGCAGGTTTAATATTGCATAAATGAGAGTGGTGAAATGGGTGTAGGGAAATGAAGGAAACTTAAAATTTTCATCACAGCTTTATCAGTGTCACACACAAAAGAATAGAAAAAGTACTGTATTGAGCATGAAATCATACATTTTAGCACAGAAGGAAAAAGAATGGAAACATCAGAACATACTTTTATTATATTATAAAATATTCACAATATAATGAAATATTGAACTTCAATTCATCCTTTGAAGCATGCAACCCATAGATCAACTTTACAATTTTATATACTTAGGAAATGATTATTGTAATGTATGGATCTACGTTTGTATTTCTTGTAGAGCAATGACTCCTGCTCCCCAGCACTATGTATTGATCATAGCAGCAAATCCTCCCATGATGCAAGTGTCTGCGCATGTGCTGTTGTCCACGCATGCACGTTGTTCCTTCTCTCTCTCTGTCTCACTGAAATGTGAGTACATCAGTTAAAGCCATCTCCCAAATGTGTGCTTTTATTTATTTGATATGTAGTTATGCACAGACACAACAAATTGGCGACAAGTATGGAGCTGAATGTCAGAAAATATCATGGACTGCACTGACAGTTACAGGACAAAACAGTGAGAGTTAAACAACATGAGAAAGCCGAAGAACCCATGAGTAATACAGAAAACCGTGCCGAATTTAAAGTGAAAATAATGTGCTGATGGCTTCAGTCAGGAAAGCTGATGAATTTGATAGTTCTAATGAAGGCTCGGAGTCATATAGCAAGAGGCTGCAACAGAGTTGTTATGCAAACAACATGGAAGAGCAAAAGAAAGCCCCTACGCTTCTTTGCTTAATGGCCCAAGGCCCTAGAGTCTCTTACCCAATTTAGTAATCCCTGAAAAGCCAGCAAGCAAGACATTCGAGAAAGTTGTTACTATTTTACAAAATCACTTGAGCCCTAAACCGTTGGTAATAGTTGAGAGGAACCAGTCAAATGATGAAAGCATTTTTAATACATTGCAGAATCGCGCCAACTTTCCCAGTACTATGACTTTAGAGATGGACTTTCTGGTGCATTAAGGGACAGGCTTGTATGTGACATGCATAGTCAAAGCATGCAAATGAGGCTACTGTCAGAAAGAGACCTAACCTTAGAACAGGCATTGACCATTACAATATTGTTAGAGACTGCAGCAAAGGATACAACAGTACTACAGAAAAGGAGGTTCGAATGTGAAATGCACAAAATGTCACTGAATGGTGCAAAAAGTGAAAAATGTTATTGAGGCAGCAAATCCTCCCATGACACAAATGACCATTGGTTCAAGAAAAAAGTCTGCAGAAAGTGTCACAGACAAGGTCACGTAGAGCAAGTGTGCAAGTCAGACAAAAAGCACAGCCAGAAGAGAAAAACCACACAGAGTGAAGAGTTTCACACACAAAAATAGGCAAATACATAAAGTGTTCGAATGTGAAACAGACAACACAGTGTCTGATGAAGTTGAGCTGTCATGACTAGAATTGCATCATATTACTGAAGCAGATCACAAACTCATATGGATCACAGTAGAGGTGTCCGGTGTAAAACTGAAAATGGAGCTGGATACAGGGTCTGCTTTGTCCATGATTCCAGGGGCTGACTACAACAGACTGTTTTCTAAGATACCATTAGAGAAGATCTCAGTGATGCTAAAGATCTACACAGGTGAAAAAGTGGCTCCCAAAGGCAAACTGAAGGTAAATGTGACTTTTGGAGGCCAATCACAGCAGTTAGAGCTTTATGTATTGAGAAGTGAAGGTTTATCACTGTTCGGTTGTGAATAGTTGAGAAGAATCTCATTAGACTGGCACACAACCAAAGCTCTCAGTGTGGCATCAACAGGAGACTACAGCCCCAATGGGACTAATAGGTGTTGTCACAGCTGTTTAATGCTAATCAGAAGATATTTGAGAAGGGAATAGATAAACAGATTGAAAATTTGGCCAAAAACTGTTCTGGATGCCAGACAGTTCAAAATGCACTTCCACAGGCTCCATTACACCTGTGAGAGTGGCTGTCATCACCATGGCAAAGAGTACTTATTGATTTTGCTAGGCCATTCATGAGCTCCATGCTTCAGATTGCTGTGGATGCTCATTCAAAGTGGCCGGATGTTATTCCAATGAAGTCAATCACCTCAGCAAAGACTATCTTCACCAGTAATGGCTTACCAGAACAAATTGTGAGCGACAACAGACCACAATACACGTCAGAAGAATTACGACTGTTCATGAAGAAAAATGGCATCAAAGATTTCAAGTCAGTTCCTCACCACCCAGCAACAAATGGGTTAGCTGAAAGGTTTATCCAAACCCTCAAGAAGTCCATTAAGGCGATGGCCAAGGAGTCATTTCTCTACAGCTCATGGAGGATGACTTTCTTTTTATGTATTGGAACTCTATTCATGTGACAACAAATCAAACACCTTCAATGCTGTTCATGAGCTGAGATCTCACATAGACCTCCTGAAACCAGATCTATGGAGGGAAGTGCAGAATGAACAGTTCAGGCAGTTGCCAAGTGAAGCAGCAAGGAGTTTCAAGATTGGACAGAAGTCCTAGCATGTGATGACCCAGAAGACAAGTAGACTCCTGGTAGGATAGGTACCAGAACTGAACCACTGATGTACACAGTGGATATTGGGTATCAGATATGGAGATGTCATGTGGACCAGATACTGGATGCTCAACTGAAGAACACACCTGAGTCAACTGCATCCAACAAGCTGGACACATTACAGTCACCGGACTTACCTCTCAGTGATGATCATGTCACTGATAGCAACGTGATACGGGTAACAGAGAACGTGGTCTTAGACAAGACACGTAGTAAACCCAGTGTCTGTGTGCCTCTCCCTCTCCCTCCCCCTCCCTCTTTCCCTCTCTCTCTCCCTCTCTCTCTCTCTCTTACATCAGTTAAAGCCATCTCCCGAGTGCATGATTTTATTGATTGATATGTAGTTGTGTATGGATGCAAAATTATAAAAACTAATACTCTCATATGCCTTGTGAATGTGATATATCAAGCAAGCAAAACAGACAGTATAAGTAAGTTTGAATGGGCTGTGAGATACGCAAATAGATTTTTGAATTTGCAATGGAATTCACTCACAACATTCATATAGAATACAGATACAGAAGAGTGCTAATTTCAATGAAGCAGGCCAACTGTAAATACAACAGTGAACCCATAAGTACTACTGTCCACTGATCACATTATTGTGAAAATACACCAGCAATCTATTTATGACAGTGGTGGCCTGTGCTCCGATACATTGACAACTACACTGAACAAGCCAGTGCTTGTACTTATATCTCTAATGATACCAAACAACACAGGAAATAAATTATCATATTTCTTGTAAAAATCAGTGAGAATATAATTACTTATTTTTCATTTTTTACCCGTCTTGTGATGAAGCAAGTAATACTTTAGCCATATAGAACCTAAACCTCAGGTCTGGGACACAGAAGGATTTAGAAGCATATTTGGTTGGAGGTGACTGTGTATTTCTTTTTTCCTGTAAATGATATCTCTATCATTCATTCTTTAGGGTTCTTGTTTCATGAATGTTTATAAAGAGTGAGGATTTCAGGTTGTGTACTGTATACATTCTCTGATATTAAAATGAACCTTTGAAGAAAATCAGTCTCAGGATAGGATATGGTCAAATGCAGATAATAAATCTACTTTGAACTTTGATGGGGAAGCCAACTCTCTACCAGGGGCTTCTTGACATTTTTGTTCTGAACAGAGGATTGCTTTAGAAGGGAAATGATACATAGCTGCTTTGAGAGACTGAATCTTCTTCAGCAAGTATCAGTTATGGCAGGGCTAGCTGGTACAGAAGACTGACCCAGAGAAACTTACAGCACATCTGGAGTCTATTCAGTCCTGCTGCCATTAAATGAGACCATGACTAATTTGTTGCCTTAATGCTACATCCCTGTACCTTCAATCAATGAAAGTTCTGTTTTTAATCCTTCCTCTTCATTTTCACTTGTCTCATTTTCCTATCCTACATCCTCTGAAACTTTTCCAAGACATTGACATCTATTATATTGCGTACACTTGCTAAGTTATTTGTAAGCATTTAAACGTGAATCCCTTGTGCTTGTATTCAATATTTCAATGACAAAGTCAGAGTTTTAAAGGATTTTAAATGAGGCATGCCCATATCCCAAAGCTGCCTCTCTCATGTAGAATTGTAAGAAACCAGCAATAAAAGCAGAAAATGCCAAAAATACTCAGCAGACGATGGGCACGTCTCCGATGAAGTGAAACCAGGGTGACCACAGGGTAAATCTCTAAACGCTTTGAATAGTATCATTTGGCTCAGTGCTTCTCCAGGTTGTTTTACTCTCAGTGAATTGTGCCATATTTACTAGCATTACGTTTGCCTGCATCCTTCTGAAATATGCATTAACCTTCTTTCGTTATTTTCAGTGTTGCACTGCACAAATTGAACTTCTACTTCATGAACCCAAGCTAAGTTCATTTCTTTATACCAAACTCAGTGAGTCTTATAGAGACCTCTAGGAAAGTCCAGCTACAATCACGTTTCTGAAAATTGTCAGCTCATCAGATATTTCTCCTTGGGGAAATTACATATCAAATTACCATCATTCTTTAATACCATGCTTTACCAGTTTACTAGTCTGTTATGCTACAATTTGTCAACTGCCTGTTACAAGTCCATGTATCTTCCACAATAATTTATTCAATTCTTCCAATTCCATCTCGTCTTAAAATTTAAATTGGGCTATTCCAGTTTCTACTTGTTACGTTCTCTTTCCTGTATCAGCTTCAAATAAATACTGAAAATACACAGCAGGACAGGAAGCAACTGTATAGAGAGAAACCTAATTATCATTTCAGAACAATGACCATTAAACAGTTACGATCAAGAGTTATTAACCTGGAATGTTGACTCTGTTCCCTTGTCCTAAAGACCATAAGACCATAAGATATGGGAGCAGAATTAGGCCATTCAGCCCATCGAGTCTGCTCCTCCATTCCATCATGGCTAGTTCCAGATCCCACTCAACCCCATACACCTGCCTTCTCACCATTTCCTTTGATGCCCTGACCGGTCTGAAGATGCTGAAAATTTCTAAGAACAAAGCAGTTAGGATAGGGGCTAACCCCTTACACCTGCTCTGAATTCAATAAACCATGGCTGATCTGCCCCAGTCTCACCGGTCCTCTCATGGTGAGCACAGGCAATGATGGAACCAAGTGCAGAGGAAAAACAGGCTCCCATGTAGAGATGGCGAGCAGAGTTTATACATAGGAACACCGACAGAACATTGGTGGCTCGACCATGAGATAAAACATTCTCAAAACCAGGACCCCATGATAAACACGGAGGAATGTCCACTTGAATAGTACAGGTGACCCAGAATCCCTGAGCCTATCAAAATAAACCTAACAAGGTTAAACAGTTAACACTAATGGTTTAACAACAATTAACCAATAAGGTGCTCTAGAAGCCTTGGAACCAAATGCTGTCTGGCTCCCCACACAGGCCCAGAGAGCTCATTACATCTCCTCCGTGCGAGTTTTGCATTGCTTTCAAATCTTTCAAAGATATCCCTAACACCTCTTTTAGTACCTCCAACCTAACTTCCATCAGAAACTATTAATATTTCCCATCAGGAATAGATGACTTGTTAACTCTGAGTGATGTCAGGGAACTTAAAATCTCCTGTCTACATTAACCCACATCTCCACTGCAAACATGATTTTCTCTACCATTGTGAAGACAGATGCACTATCTTTTCAGTATTTTAAAATTACTCACTGCTCAACCTCCACAGCAATTCTTCTTGTCTCTTATTAACGCCACCATTCCTTGTGCACCAGAGTATTTGTAAAGTTTGTAGGTTCTTTGTTTCTTTCTTACCTGTAAAGTGTTTCATACTTTGTCCTGATAACAGTTCTGCTCTGCATTTTGCCTGGTTCCTTATCATATTCTGTAACCAATAACCCTCATAAAGTTTCATTTTCTTTATTCTGGTCATTGTTTTGGTATTCATGGAGTTCTAACTTTAGGTACGCCATCTATTCTCATCAGAAAATGCCTTGTTTGTATAATTGTCTGCACCTTGTACCTTGTAGGATGTAGCTGATGTTGAGAAGACCCTGGCCAGGGAAACCAAGGTAAAGCAGTAGGGTTTGATAACATACCTGGTTAGGTGCAGAGGGACAATGGAGCCTAGTTAACAGAGGTTCTAACAGCCATCTTCAACATCTGTCCCTGCAGGCTTCGAGGCAGCCGTCATCAAACCTTACTGCCCAAGGGGGCGATAATAACCTACCTTAATGATCACTGTCCAGTGGCACAGAATGAAGTGTTTTGAGCGGCTGGTTATGGTTTGATTTAAATATCATCTTCCTGCTACATTGGACCCTTTCCAGTTCACATCGCTGAAATTGGTCCACTGATGATACCATAGCCTTTCCTTTCCATTCCACCCTGTCCCACCTGGAAAATGGTGCCCCATACAGCGGGATGCAGTTTATTGACTTCAGCTCAGCACTTAATATGATCCTCCCTTAGAAGTTGGTGCTTAAACTGTCCGCATAGGGTCTCTCTGTAACTGGATCTTTGACTTCTTGACCGAAGGGCCCCAGTCAGTTGGTGTTGATAGAAACATCTCTAGCTCCATCATGCTGAGCACTGGCGCCCCAAGGCTATGTGCTGAGTCTGCTGCTGTTCATGCTGATGATACGACTGTTTTACTGGATCCAGCTCAAACCAAATCATTATGCTCGCTGATGACACAACAGTGACTGGCCTCATCAACAACAAGACAGCGTACAAGGAGAAGATAGAGTGGCTTTTAGAAAGGTGCAAACATAACAACTCAAGTCTCAATGTGGACAAGGCTAAAGAGGTGATTATGGATTTCAGGAAGGTGCAGGCTGACCATTCCTCATTGCACATAAACAATTCCCCCATGGAAAGAGTTAGGAGCACCTAGTTTCTAGGTGTGCACGTAATGGATGATCTTACCTGGGCTCTCAATACCCCTTCTTTAGTCAAGAAAGCACAGCAGTGTCTCCACCTCCTGAAGAGACCGAGGTGACTGAGGCTGACTCCCCTCCCATTCTAACCAATTTTTACAGGAGCACCTTTGAGAGTGCCCTGACCAGCTGCATCACCGTCTAGTACAGGAATTGCAAATCATTTGACTGCAAGGCCCTACAAAGGATTGTGAGGACTGCTGAGAGAATAATTGGGTTTTTTCTTCCACCCATCAGATGTATCTCTCTGGAGCATGGTGCACACAGGGCCCTAAGCATTGTCAAGGATTCCTCCTACCTGTCCCACAATTTCATTGACCCCCCTCTCATCACCAGGAAGCACTAAGCATTAGGACACCTATTAGGACTCCTCCTCACCCTCAACAATTTCTCCTTTGGCTCCTCTCACTTTCACCAAACCCAAATGGTAGCCATGGGCACATGAATGGGCCCCAGCTATGTCTACCTTTTCATTAGCTACATAGAACAGTTCATGTTCCAAGCCCTTGCTGGTAATGCTTTCTAACCCTTCCTGTGCTACATTCGTGATTGCATTTGTGCTGCTTCATGCACCGATGCTGAGCTTGTCAATTTCATCAACTTTGCCTCCAACTTTCACCCTGCCCTTAAATTCACATGGTCCATTTCCGACACTTCTCTCCACTCTCTCAATCTCTACCTTCTGCTCCAGCAACAAACTGTCTACTGACATCTTTTATAAACCTACCGATTCCCATGGCAATCTTGACTACCACTTCGCACGATGTCTCCCGTAAAAATGCTATTCCCTTTTCTCAGTTCCTTTTTCTCTGCCACATCTGCTCCCAGGATATGGCTTTCCTTACCAGAACATCAGAGATATCCTCCTTCTTCAGAGAACAAAGGTTCCCTTCGTCCACTATTGATGCTGCCAACTCTTGTATCTCCTCCATTTCCTGAACATCCACACTCAACCCATCTTTCTGCTGCTTTAACAGTTCCTCTTGTCCTCACCTACAACCCTATCAGCTTCTGCATCCAATACATCATTCTGTACAACTCCTGTTATCTCCAAAGGGATCCTACCAATAAACATATCTTTACCTCCTCCCATCTTTCCTTGATTCCCTTGTCCATTCATCTCTTCCCACTAACCTCCTTTCAGGCATATATCCCTGCAAGTGATAGAAATAGTTCAACTGCCCAGTCACCTGCTCCCTTACCTCCATTCAGCCAGACAGCCCTTCCAGGTTAGACAGCACTTCACCTGTGACTCTCTGGGGGTGGGGTCATCTATTATACCCTGTGCTCCCATTGCATCCTTCTCTACATTGGTGTGACCCGACGTAAATCGGGGGGTCACTTTGTTGAGCACCTCCACTCCATCGAGCAAGAGCAGAATTTCCCGGTGACCAACCATTTTAATTACATTCCTCATTCCCATTCTGACATTTTGGTCTATGGCCTCTTCGTTTGCAGCAATTAGGCCATTATCAGGCTGGAGGAGCAACACGTCATATTCCACCTAGGTAGCCCCCACCTGATGGCATGAACATCAATTTTTCCTTCTGGTAGTTTTTTTCCCTTCTCTTCCCTTCCCTCATCTTTTATTCTCCACTCTGGCTTCTTCCCTCTTCCTCACACCTGCCTGTCACCTCCCCCTGGTGCCCCTCCTTCTTTTCTTTCTCCTATGGTCCACTCTCCTCTTTTATCAGATTCCTTCTTCTCCAGCCCTCTACTTTTTCACCCACTTGGCTTTATCTATCACTTTCTAGCTAGACCTCCTTCCCCTCCCCCCACCTTTTATTCTGGTGTTTTCCCCCTTCCCTGTCAGTTTCAAAGAAGGGCCTCAGCACAAAATGTTGACTGTTTATTCATTTCCGTAAGTGTTGGCTGACCCTCTAAGTCCCTTCAGCATTTTGTGTGTGTTGCATTAGAATGGCAAACGGCTTTTTCCCTCAGGCCGTGAGACTACTGAACTCCCTTACACCATCCAGGTCTCACCATGTATGAAGTATATAGCATTATATTGTTTACTTTTAACTTGTGTCGTAAATGCACCATATGCTAAACGTCAATTTTCTGGAATACATTTTATTATTTGTTAATTTATTTCTGGTAATATTACTTTATGTGATGTGTGTGAGTATATGTACAATGTTGGACACCTTGATCCGGAGGAACGTTGTTTCATTTGGCAGTATAGGTGTATATGGTTGGTTGACAATAAACTTGAAGTTGAAGTTGAAGTTGAAGTTGAACCTGAGATTGACTCTCACGTTTCATTCACCATTTAATGGGCCAATCATCGTATCCAGTCCATCTGTGCTCAGTTCTTGACAAGTTACTGAAACCGGATCTCCTTCAGTTGGGCATTTTCACTCTTCCATGAACACTTGAGAACAAATTATCTTCCCCTTCTTAGATTGCCATTTGTTATTGGGGATGATTTACTTTCATTCTGATTTTGTGAGTTTTTGTGTAGTTGTAGTAACCAAGACCTAATTATACCACAGACTCTGTGACCCAGCTGTTCACCCATTTAACCCAGTTAATTTGCACTCCAATATTCTCTGGACGAGATCAAAGCATTTTATCCCTACTCATAAGGCAGAAAGAAACTACTAAATAAAATTCTTCCATGTATATTTCAGGAACTCATCACCTTTTTTGCCAGTAACTGGGTTTCCCTCAGCCATTACCAAGGAAATTGAAATATTCTATCTTCTATTATATACAAACTTCTCTAACGTTTGCCTACAGAGTTGTTCCACTAGCTGCATCTTAACAGCTGTGAACATATATAACTATAACAAAATATACAGAATCTTCCTGTTCCTTAACTCTGAACAAATAGATTTAATCTTTAAATCTCCTACTAGTAGCTGATAAAAGAAAGGACCTCGCAGAACCTAAATATTCAAAGTTCAAAGTACATTTATTATCAAAGATGTATACGTTATACAGCCCTGAGTTTTGTCTCCTTACAGGCAGCCGGTAAACAAAGAAACCCAAAAGAACCTATTAAAAAAAAGAACATCAAGCACCCAATGTATAGAGAGAAAAAAAAACAAATCATGCAAACAATAAATGCAAGCAAATAACATTCTGAACTGAAAAAAGAGTCCAACCACAGATCCTTAGCTCACCACAGAGCCGAGTCACAGAACAGTGAGCTGAACTGGCCCAGCCCTCTCGTTGTGCCCCAACACCCGAGCAATTTCAATCTGGCCCGGTGCTTAAATTGTCATCCAAACATTGGATTCGCTCTGGGGCCAGGACCCAGTGCCTCAATTCAGTCTGTACCCAATCTTTCCAATTCAGGATGGCATTTAAATCGATTGAACCTCAGGTCTCCCTCATTCTTGGAGACGGGCCTGCTGCCTTGCCTCACCTTGGTTCAGCTGCATCGGTTTACCTCCAAGTGCAAAGGGATGCTGCATGCTGTTTGAGATGGTCGCTTACCAGAAAACCAGTGATTAACGATATACTTAGTTGTTTTCTTTGTTTCATTAGCCACCAGCCAGAAGTCACTGAGATTCACCAGCACCTTTGTAAACTGGAAACCTTAAACCGTGACATCATCGATACAACCTTGTTGATTGGATTTCTGTGTTCAGAGCAGAGAGTCTTGTTGGGTTGGATTACTGCCCATTACACCACTGGTGTTCAGGGTGCAATGAAGGCCCTTCAACTCTGGTAATGTTCAGGGCTTTTTTCATCCTGCCAGAAGCTTTCTCATGGCTTTTGCTACTGTCAGTCACGCAAGTCCCAGCTGGAGACTCAGGAATACAATTACCCTCAGATACGGTAATAATTTTGCCTTACCAGTCAGGGTTATTAGCCCTGAGCTGAAGCCCTGAACTTGGAGGACCAGAGGACCACTTTTAGTCTGGCTCTACCCTTTGACCTGTTTGGCATGGGTGAACCTACCAATAGCCAAAGCATTCAACCCTAACTCCAGCCAACAGAGCTCTCTGGGTCAGAAGCTTCTAAAGCCAAAGACAAGGTTGTGGTTCTCTTGGAGGAATGGGTTGGATTAGCGGATTGCAATATTTTCCTTTGTTTATTTATTCATGAGTTGTGGACATCACTGATATTTTATTTTTCATTACTAATTACAAAGTGAGGAACCATTTGGAATTAGACACATTGGTGTAATTGGAGTAACCTAAAGGTTGATCTGGTAAAAATGGCAGACTATTCCCCTGAAGGATGTAAGTGAATGGCATAAACTCTTACTATGTATTTTGTATTAGGGTAATACAAAATCTGCAGATGCTGGAAATCCAAGCACACACACAAAATGCTGGAGGAACTCAGCAGGCCAGGCAGCATCTATGGAAAAGAGTACAGTCGACGTTTCAGGCCGAGACCCTTCTTCAGGACTTGAAAAAAAACATGAGAAGTTACAGCAAGAAGGTGGCGGAGGGGAGGAAGAAGTACAGGGTGGTAGTTGACAGACGAAACCGGAAGAGGAAGAGGGGTGAAGTAAAGAGATGGGAAGTTGATTTGTGAAAGAGATAAAGGGGGATCTGATAGGAGTGGGTGGAAGACCATGGAAGGAAGGAAAGGGGGATGAGTACCAGAGGGAGATGATGGGCAGGTAAGGAGATAAGATGAGAGAGGGAAAAGGGAATGGGGTATGAGCAGAGGTTTGAGAGATCGATGTTATGCCATCAGGTTGGAGGTATTAGGCATTAGTTTATATACCCAGATGGAATATAAACTGTTGCTCCTCCACCCTGAGGTGGCCTCATTGCAGCAGTAGAGGAAGCCATGGACTGACATTTTGGAATGAGAGTAAAAGTAGAATTGAAGTGTGTGGCCTCTGGGAGATCCTGTTTTTTCTGGGGGTTAGAGCATAGGTCTTCGCTGAAGCGGTCTCCCAATCTATGTTGGGTCTCACCAATATACAGGAGGCAACACTGGGAGCACCGGATACAGTATCTTTTCCCTTTCTTCCATGACCTTCTGCCCTCTCCTATCTGATACCCACTTCTCCAGCCCTTCATCTCTTTCACCAATCAGCTTCCCAGCTTTTTACTTCACCCCTTCCCTTCTCCTGGTTTCACCTGTCACCTACCACCTTGTACTACTTTCTCCCTTGTCACCGCCTTCTTGATTTAACTTCTCATCTTTTCTCCAGTCCTCATGAAGGGTCTCGGCCTGAAACGTCGAATGTTTTCCCTTTTCCATAGATGCTGCCTGGCCTGCTGAGTTCCTTCAGCATTTTGGGTGTGTTGCCCAGTATGTTAATGGTCGCTATTACCGAGGCTAACATTGTTTTTAAAATGCCAAATTTATTTAACGACCCTAACATAAATTAACCAAAGATAAAAAAAAACTACTGTTCAATGATTCAGAATCTCCTCTTTTACCTGATGTACTTATGGATTTGAGAACAGTGGACGTTGAAAGACAAAATGACAGCTTGACAGTCTGTGGCAACCTAACAAAGCTAGCAGGATGTCAATTTTTTTTTGTTAATGGATCATTTGTATAATATGATGTGTAGACTTTTAGGTTTAACAAGTTGAGCAGGCATGCTGGAAAATCAAACCTCTCTCCTAGCAGATCTAAATCCCCACCAGGGAGGAAATCAGTAGATGGACGAAGATTACAATGGCAGCTGTTAGAAGACAGGATATGCAATCAGCAGATAAGTTTTCTTGCCACAGTCGAGTCCCATCTCAGGAAGGTCTGGGTCCCACATCAGGCGATAGCAGGTATTTTCTCTCTATAAGATCAGGACCCGCAGGTGTCCTTACTTCACCAACACCTGTAAAATTTACCATGACTGTCAGCTTATCTGCCATGTGATCACTAGAGGAGATCATCTGAGTTTCAAGTTGGCCATCACAAATACATAAAGGTTGTGACTGACTGCTTGTCAAAGTGCTGGCAGCTTGAATAATGAGCATTGAAGGACTTTGCACCACAGTACATATCGGAGATTATAGCTGCCCCTGGAGCAAACTGTAGTATTCATCACCCAAAGGGTTGGAGCACAATGTTCTTGCTTGAGTACAAATATAAAACCCCAACCAGTAATGACTGGGAGCAGTACAAAAAAAATAATATCCAGTGTTGAGGGGCACTGTCACAGTGAGACCCCTATACCTGAAGGACACACATTCCAGCCAAGTGTTCCTGACTTGAAACCTCGATTCTTCTTCTCTTCCTCTTAATGCTGCTTGAGCCGCTAAATGCTTCCGGCCATAATAGTTTTGGTTTTGGATTTCTAGCTTCTGTAGTTATTTTGCTCCAATTGGTGTGAGGATTGATATGTTTGAGTATTTTTTGAAAGGAAGAGTGAAGGGATAAATGTTATATACCCACTGGGGCAAATACATCGCGAGGTACACCTTCCCTGCTTTACTAATTAAACACCAGCAGTATAATCAGTGTCTCTGTGACTGTCCCCAATGGCAAACTTTAATAGTCTTCTTGGTGACAGTGGAAGCCACCTTTCCCCAACATGGCATTCAGTGAGGCAACACAGTAATGAAGCATAGCCTTTATGAGTCTAAGTTCCATCCTAACACTGCCTTTGCTTCTCTTCCTAATTCCAGTATGCACCAAATGCCATGCTTTCTATCAGCCTTTAAATGAAGGGGTTGAAAATAACTTGTGTGTGGTCATTGTGCCCACTTGATCTAATTGGTCAAGAGTCTGAGAAGTAAAATGCTGATGCAGTGACTGAAATGAAAAGTCATTGTCGAATGAGCTGCATTTAGTTTTTTGTTTGCCATAGACTCCTGCAACAGTCTCAGCCAGAAACGTCAACTGTTTATTCCCCTCCATTCATGCTGCCTGTCCTGCAGAGTTCCTCCAACACTTGTGTGGTTTGTTCTGGATTTCCAGCATCTGCAGAATCTCTTATATCTGATACTTTGTCTGTCATGTCAGGACAAAAACAAAAGTAACGTTAACCTTTGTGAGTGCATTTCAACATACCCATGACAGATTTGTAAAAATGAGGAAAAGACTTGTAATAATAGTTAGCATTAAATCGGAGAAAACCACTTTCTGTCTGAGGTACATTGACATTCTCTCCCTGCTCGGTTATATGGCACATCTGTATCTTGGCTTCTCCTATCGTTATGTGATGTGTTTTACCTGGAGAAAGAATACAATGCTAATTACTATGACCCTCGCTGTATTCTGTAGATGTAATCTGCCATAATTTAATTACTGAATGGAAGCATTATTCAGTAGAATGGAGTGAGCAACTAGGGCAGAAGTATAGTGCAGTGGTTGATGGTGCTATTTCACAGTTCCAGGCACCAATATTCAATCCTAAACTTGGGTATTGTCTACATGGAATCTGTACATTCTCCAGATAGTGGCTGGAGTTTTGTGCATGCACGGGTTTCTTCCCACAAGTTAAAGAATAATTTCATGTAATTTGGCTCTTTTAAGTTGCTTCTCATAGAAATAGGTGACAGGAGAATTAGGTGAGATGATGCAAGAGTTAAAATGGGATTATGGTGTAGTTAGGTAACTGATTGGCAATGGGCTGAAGGTCCTGTTTCTATTATGTAACAATCAAGATCTCTATTTATTCCAAATACTGAGTAAGTTGAGTTATATTACAAGTCTGAGTTATAGCAAGGGTGTACTGTTGAGGCTTTATAAGGCACTGATGAGACCTGATTGGTGTATCGTGAGCAGTTTTAGACCCCTTATCTAAGAAAGGGTGTGCTGAATTAGGTGAAAAGGTCGATGGAAATTATTATGGAATTGAAAGGCTTATCATGTGAGGAGCATTTGATAGCTCTGGATCTGTAATCACTGCAATTCAGAAGAATAACGGGGGATCTAACTGAAGCCTATCAAATGTTCAGATCATCCTCACACTTGGCCACAAAGCCATAAATTCTGTCATGCAAATCACTGACATATAACGTAAAAAGAAGTGGTCCCAAAGCAGACCCCTGTGGAACACTACCAGTCACTCCTTATTCCCATTCTTTGGCTCCTGGCATTCAGCCAGGAACAGACCTTTCGGCTCACAATGTCTGGAATAAACACAATGGCAATTAGTGTAATTTTCTTCTGGCTGTACATAATGCATATGCCCCCATTTCCTGCATATTCATCCTGTATGTCTATCTAACAACATCTCAAGTGCCACTGTTATTTTTGCCTCCATCTCTCCTTCCAGCAGCTCATTTGGACACTTCCCTTGTTCTGTGTGAAAAAATACTTGCCCTGCACAACTGGTTTAAAGTTCCCATTCTCACTTTAAGTGCGTGTCTTCTAGTACCTGACATTTTTACCCTGGGAAATCAATTCTAGCAGTCTTCTCCATCATCTTATAAACTTCCATGAGATCTCCCCTCAGCCAGAATAAGTTAGCCATATTGATTCCTTCTCACTTAACCTGCCCATTTCCCTTTGTAGATTCCTTAGTCCTCTACACGATTCAAGCTTGTGCATTAGTTAAGTTGTCCTAACAGCAATCATACAATCTCTCCAGCTTCGAAGGTGCTTGAAGCTAGGCATTCTGGATAGACAGGGGCTTATTAGGGAGAGTCAACATGGCTTTGTGCGTGGTAGGTCATGTTTAACCAATCTGTTGGAGTTTTTCGAGGAGGTTACCAGGAAAGTGGATGAAGGGAAGGCAGTGGATATTGTCTACATGGACTTCAGTAAGGCCTTTGACAAGGTCCCGCATGGGAGGTTAGTTAGGAAAATTCAGTCACTAGGTATACATGGAGAGTGGTAAATTGGATTAGACATTGGCTCGATGGAAGAAGCCAGAGAGTGGTGGTAGAGAATTGCTTCTCTGAGTGGAGACCTGTGACTAGTGGTGTGCCACAGGGATCAGTGCTGGGTCCATTGTTATTTGTCATCTATATCAATGACCTGGATGATAATGTGGTAAATTGGATCAGCAAGTTTGCTGATGATACAAAGATTGGAGGTGTAGTAGACAGTGAGGAAGGTTTTCAGAGCCTGCAGAGGGACTTGGACCAGCTGGAAAAATGGGCTGAAAAATGGCTGATGGAGTTTAATACTGACAAGTGTGAGGTATTGCACGTTGGAAGGACAAACCAACGTAGAACATACAGGGTTAATGGTAAGGCACTGAGGAGTGCAGTGGAACAGAGGGATCTGGGAATACAGATACAAAATTCCCTAAAAGTGTCATCACAGGTAGATAGGGTCGTAAAGAGAGCTTTTGGTATATTGGCCTTTATTAATCAAAGTATTGAGTATAAGAGCTGGAATGATATGATGAGGTTGTATAAGGCATTGGTGAGGCTGAATCTGGAGTATTGTGTTCAGTTTTGGTCACCAAATTACAGGAAGGATATAAATAAGGTTGAAAGAGTGCAGAGAAGGTTTACAAGGATGTTGCCGGGACTTGAGAAACTCAGTTACAGAGAAAGGTTGAATAGGTTGGGTCTTTATTCTCTGGAGCGTAGAAGAATGAGATTTGATAGAGGTATATAAAATTATGATGGGTATAGATAGAGTGAATGCAAGCAGGCTTTTTCCACTGAGGCAAGGGGAGAAGAAAACCAGAGGACATGGGTTAAGGGTGAGGGGGGAAAAGTTTAAAGGGAACATTAGGGGGGGCTTCTTCACACAGAGAGTGGTGGGAGTGTGGAATGAGCTGCCAGACGAGGTGGTAAATGTGGGTTCTTTTTTAATATTTAAGAATAAATTGGACAGATACATGGATAGGAGGTGTATGGAGGGATATGGTCCCTGTGCAGGTCAGTGGGACTAGGCAAAAAATGGTTCGGCACAGCCAAGAAGGGCCAAAGGGCCTGTTTCTGTGCTGTAGTTTCTATGGTTCTATGGTTCTATGGTGGTCTATTTTGAGGTAGCAGCTCTTCAACACTGTCTTGAGAAGTGAAAAGTTTGCCCATTTTCTTCTGTTGCAGCAGTGATTTGTGCCACTTGGAGGAGACTTATGTAACTGAATGCAGTCTCTATGATTGAGGTGCGTAACAGCCATTCCCTTTTCTGATTTCCTTCCTCCCTCTTGGAATTCTTGTTAGACTTCTATTGATGCCTAAGAGATCCAGGGATTTGGAAAAATGCTGTTTAAAATGGGCGATAGTACAAGGTCAGAGTTTCCATTGTGACTGAATCCAAGTCAAATGGATGCAAGGGATCAGGAAAAGGTCATTTTATTTTCACAAGGATAATAGAATTTGTGAATACACCCACAGTATTTCCCCCCTTTTTTTCTTACATGCAAAACATAGGTAAACCAGATGCTAATGATGTAATAGGAGAAAGAGAAATGGAAACTTCAAGCACGATATTTACATTGAAATGTACAGTGACGTCACTCTGTGTAAGTTATAATTTTCTTTGCCTGCTTTCATAGTCCAACTAGCAGAAGTAATTTTCTCTTTCCATACTATCAATGCCTTTTAAAGATTTGGTCCAATCATTCCTTTGAGCTTATAAATCCAAGGGAATGCAGTCCAATTTTCTGCATTTTTTTCTCTTGTAAGTTAACCTTTGGAGTTGAGAGATTTGGAAAACCCTATGGTCCAACATGTCTTTTGGATGATTCTGTGCTGCGTCTCAGAGCAATTCAATTGTTGGAAAAATCTGGAAACTTGATGAAACTTTCTGATTACGTGTATATGTCAGAAACATAAATGCATTACTTTAATAAAAATTCTGGCCTCAGCCAAGAAATATATATCACAAACATTTACTGACAATAACAATTTTACCACAAATTATGGGGGGGGGGGGGAGGAGTGGAGGTGAATGATAGGTTCGTGGCCTAAGGTAGAAGGAATCAATTTTAGAAAATGTAGCGCATTTATTTTTCAACATAGTCCCCTTCTACATTTACACGCTTAGTCCAGCAGTCATGGAGCATACGGATCCCTTCTTTGTAGAAGTGTTCCACAGCAGGGGTGATTGATAAGTTCGTCGCCTAAGGTAGAAGGAGATAGCTATTAACTTCAAACTTTCTGCATTATTACTCAAAGAGTTGAACTGCACGTGCATGTAACAAGAGCATCTTAGACCTGCAGTGGTCCACAGCAGGGGTGATTGATAAGATCGTGGCCTAAGGTAGAAGGAGATGAGTTATACAGCTCTCATTACATGCACGTACAGCTCAACTCTTTGAGCGAAAATGCAGAAAGTTTGAAGTTTCTCCTCATCTCCTTCTACCTCAGGCCACGAACATATCAATCACCCCTGCTGTGGACCACTTCTGGAGGTCCAAGACGCCGGCTTCTACAAAGAAGGGATCCGTATGCTCCATGACCGCTGGACTAAGTGTGTAAATGTAGGAAAAATGCTAGGTTTTCTAAAATTGACTCCTTTTACCTTAGGCCACAAACTTATCAATCACTCCTCGAATTTGGAATCTGGGATCAGGGCACAAACTTTTGAATCAATAAACCTATTTCAAAAGGATGATATATAACAGACGGGTTGTATTGTACAATAGATCACAGATATCAGAAAGCCACATCAACTACTTGGGGCTAGAAATCGTTATGGAAAGATAGCAATTTAAAAACTTCTTGATACTTAATTTTTAGTGGTTAAAATCATGATTTTTATTAACCACCTTGATGTGGGGGTAGAGGGGTGGGTTGGCAAGTTTGCAGACGACACAAAGGTTGGTGGTGTTGTAGATAGTGTAGAGGATTGTCGAAGATTGCAGAGAGACATTGATAGGATGCAGAAGTGGGCTGAGAAGTGGCAGATGGAGTTCAACCCGGAGAAGTGTGAGGTGGTACACTTTGGAAGGACAAACTCCAAGGCAGAGTACAAAGTAAATGGCAGGATACTTGGTAGTGTGGAGGAGCAGAGGGATCTGGGGGTACATGTCCACAAATCCCTGAAAATTGCCTCACAGGTGGATAGGGTAGTTAAGAAAGCTTATGGAGTGTTAACTTTCATAAGTCAAGGGATAGAGTTTAAGAGTCGCGATGTAATGACGCAGCTCTATAAAACTCTGGTTAGGCTACACTTGGAGTACTGTGTCCAGTTCTGGTCGCCTCACTATAGGAAGGATGTGGAAACATTGGAAAGGGTACAGAGGAGATTTACCAGGATGCAGCCTGGTTTAGAGAGTATGTATTATGATCAGAGATTAAGGGAGCTAGAGCTTTACTCTTTGGAGAGAAGGAGGATGAGAGGAGACGTGATAGAGGTGTATAAGTTAATAAGAGGAATAGATAGAGTGGATAGCTAGTGCCTCTTCCCCAGGGCACCACTGCTCAATACAAGAGGACATGGCTTTAAGGTAAGGGGTGGGAAGTTCAAGGGGGATATTAAAGGAAGGTTTTTTACTCAGAGAGTGGTTGGTACGTGGGATGCACTGCCTGAGTCAGTGGTGGAGGCAGATACACTAGTGAAGTTTAAGAGACTACTAGACAGGTGTATGGAGGAATTTAAGGTGGGGGCTTATATGGGAGGCAGGGTTTGAGGGTCGGCACAACATTGTGGGCCGAAGGACCTGTACTGTGCTGTAGTATTCTATGTTCTATGTTCTATGATAATGTGGAATGGGAAGGAAGCAAATAGCAGATGCTTTGGAGCGAAAGAACAGATAATGATAGCTTGAGATAAAAGAAAGATTTTGAGAAGCTTTTTAAGAAATGAAGGAGATAAGGATACATTGATTCATAAGAAAGAAATTCCAAAAAGGGTAAGAGCAGGATACAAAGCCAGAATAAGGGGACCAAAAATATTACAGGGACCATAAAGCTATATTTTACTCCAGAGGTAATCTGAGACATGCTCATGGAGGAATTTATTTTATATCAATGACCCTTTGCTAGAACTGGGAAAAGGAGAATATGAATACGCTCTAAGTTACCAGAGAGCTGGAGGGGGGTGAGATAATGTCTGGAGATCAAGAATATCCAAAGAGTGAGGAATAAAACAATATGACAGAGTCTCCATGAATCTAGATCAGATGATATCTGTGAAGACAGAGAGAAAAAAAATTGAGCTAGTTTTACCAAAAGGTGACCTCATATCAGAACAGGCCAGTGCTGATAAAAGAGGAAAATCTGTTACCTGGAACTGTTGAATACAGTATTGAGTCTTGAGGGGTGCAATATGCTCAAGTGGAAGATGGGTTGCTATTCTGGCAGTTACAGATATTTTTGGCCTCCTGTACTCTTCCAAGAAGAGTGTAGGAAGCCACAAACAGAGAAGTCATACCGGGAGTGGGACGGAGAAGTAAAACAAAAGCCTCGGCAAATTTTGCCCCATTTATCACGAGGTCAGATGTTCCAGACAAATGTTGGACACCAAGAGATGTTGAAGTGGTTTAGGTTGATGTGGAGGTTGTGAACTTCATGATTGTTGTTCTTGAAAAAGAAGTTATGGAAAAACAAAGGAATCAGATGACGAAAGTAATGGAGAAACATGGACAATAGGAGCAGTGGAGAACAAAGTCTCAAATCAGGAACACATTAGCAGTAACCATGGCAACCATAGTAACAGCTGGGTAACAGAGGAGATCTGTTATCCAGTCCCAGAGGACTGGAAGATTGCAAGTGTCACTCCACTCTTTAAGAAGAGAGGAAGGCAAAGGAAAGGAAATTATAGGCCAGTTAGCCTAACCTCAGTGGTTGGGAAAGTGTTGGAGTCTATTATTAAAGATGAGGTTTCAAAGTACTTGGACACTACTGATAAAGTAATTCAGTGTAAACATGGTTTCTGTGAAGGGAAACCTTGCCTGACAAATCTGTTAGAGTTCTTTGAGGAAGCAACAAGCAGGGTGGACAAAGGAGAGGGAGTGGATGTCATTTACTTGGGTTTTCAGATGGCATTTGATAAGGTGCCACACATGAGGCTGCTTAACAAGATAAAATCCTATGGTGTTACAGGAAAGATACTGGCATGGATAGAGGAATGGCTGACAGGCAGGAAGCAGAAGTGGGAATAAAGGGGGCCTTTTCTGGTTGACTGCCAGTAACGAGTGGTATTCCTCAGGGGTCAGTACTGGGACCACTGCTTTTCAAATTAGTTGTCAATGATTTAGATAATGGAATTGATGGCTTTGTGGCAAAGTTTGCAGATGATACAGAGATAAATGGAGGGGTAGGTAGTGCTGAGGAAGCAATGCTAATACAGCAGGACTTAGACAAATTAGAAGAATGGGCAAAAAAGTGGCCGATGGAATAGAGTGTTGGGAAATGTATGATAATGCATTTTGGTAAAAGGAGCAATAGTGTGGACTGAATGGGAAGAAGATTCAAATATCAGAGGTACAAAGTGACTTAAGAATCTTCGTGCAAGGCACCTAGAAGGTTAATTTACAGGTGGAGTCTGTGGTAAATAAGGCAAATGCAATATTGGCATTTATTTCAGGGGAAATAAATGTTAGGGGTTTCTTTTTTTATGTTATTGCGTATGTTAATCAAAATGGCTTCTTTGTGATGTTAAATGCTGAGAAGGTTCTCTCGCTGCGGTTTGTTTGGGTTATATTATTGATAAGAGAGCGATTGAACCAATGGGTGTCCATGTTATTCTTTTCTGGGGTGATATTCTGTCTCATATGGCTGGGAAACGGTGTCTTTGGCGGGCTTTTGGAGGAGAGACCGGGAAGAAGACGGACGTGCTGGGAGCGCTCTGGTGGATCACTTTGGGTAGACCCGAGCTGCGAGTCGAAGGGGTCGGAGTGGATCGCAGGGTGAAGAAAGACGGTCCCGTGTATTTGAGCTCCAACTGTGTGCACAAAGAAATTGAACTTTGATAAGTCTGGTGCCTTTTTCTTTTCTTTTTATATTGTATCTCTATTAATCTCATAGTCCTAGTAAGATTTATAAAGTGTAATCTGTAAAATGTACATTGTATGTGGTCTGATGATTGAAGTTTGAGGTCGAAGCAGGTGGCATCGCACTGCAACCGACGCAACTGGGAGACAAGCGGTGGTGGACAGGGTTTCCCCTAGATAAACACGAGCCGATATAGCTGAGTGTTACATTTGTGGGGGCCAACATCTGGGATTGAATTTTCGGTAAACTGTATAAATTGCCACGTTAAGTAGTGCGAAGGTGGATCGAGATAAGATTGTAAACTGGTGTGAATTAGAGGACGTACCGTTTAATCATGCGTGTGTGCTAAGTGGAGTGGATTTCCGCACTTCGGGAGATGTACTAGTGCGAGGGGTGAGTTTGATTAAAGGTATAGGGCAGGTAGAACTGGTAGCTAGAAGGTGCGGTAAGGAAGTGGAATCCAGCTGGGTGTTGGTTCGTACGAGTCCTGATGTCATGACGTTGGAACTGCCAGCGACGGTCAGCGTCCGGGGGAGGGGGGACCGTGGGGCTTCCACACCATCCCGGAGGAAGAAAGTAAGGAGACACCAGAGGAGGAGCTAGATGAGGCCCCAGGGGAGGTGCCAGTAGCCAGTGGTGGGGGGGGGGGGGGTCAGAGTGGGAAGGCTTGGCCAGGCCCCATCTCCCAGCTAGAGCTGAGAGCTCTGAGTTAGCAGCTGCCATTACCTCCCTGGTGAGAAGGGCTGAAGGGCCCTGCCTGAAGCTGAAAATTTTCTGAGGTGCCACACCCACCCCGGAAGGGGAGGACGACTATGAGGTATGGATTGAGAATACGTCCCAGTTGTTAGAGTCGTGGTCAGGCCCGGATGAGGAAAAGTGACAGCGATTGGTGGAAAGTTTGAGGGGAGGGGTGGCCTGTGTCATCCGGGAGCTGAAAGCTGAACAGCCCTTGGCTTCCCTGGCAGAGAATCTAGAAGCTTTGGAGGGAGCGTTTGGAATGTCGGGAGATTCCTGGGAGCTTTTAGCGGAGTTTCACCACATGGGGCAGAGTAGAGGGGAAAAGCTCTCAGAATACATTTTTCGGCTGGAGAGAATGCTTACTGGGTTGCGGCGCTGAGGGGTAGTGAAGGCAGATGAAGTGGTGAGGTTGAGGATGAGTCAGATATTTGGTGGTTCCCTAGAGGAGGACAAGGTGGCTTGGAGTCTCTGGCAGTCCTATAAAAGGAGCCCCCCCTCCATCATTCGGGCAGCTGATTGGAGAGGTGCGGGAAGCTGAGAGCGTGTTAGGCCGGAAAGGGGGCTCCAGGGACGATCCTCAGCGGTACAGGAGGTGGTGGCCGGGTTGAGAACCCAGAAATCCAAGGGGTCCCGGGGGGTAGGGACTCCTTACTTGAGGGGATGGACAGGGAGAGTACCCCCTTCGGGGGATGGCCTGTGCAGTGGGCTGGGAGTGGCGGTCTTGGGAGGAGAGGGGCGGTAGGTAGCGTGTGCTATAACTGTGGGAAAGAGGGGCATTTCTGGCGGGAATGTGAGCAACCAGGGGTGTGCTACAGCTGTGGGGAAGAGGGTCACTTTTGGAGGGATTGTCAGAGACAAGATGCTCCGTGGAGGGCAAGCCCCCGGGTGACGAAGAAGGGAGAGGCGTCAGGAAACTTAGGAGAGACTCAGTGAGGAGAAACACGTTCCCAGAAAGCAGCCATGGAACCCCCGAAAGCATAAGCCCTTATTCTGGATGGACTGGTGGGACCCCGTTCCAACGTGTCCCTACAGATAGAGGGAATCTTTGCAAGAGCCATCCTTGACACAGGATTGCAGGTTACCTTACTGTACTGGTCGTTCTACAACAAATATCTGAAGCATTTGCCAGTAACCCCGTTTAATGCACTGGAGATTTGGGGTATAAGTGACAGTGATTACCCGTACGATGGGTACTTGTCAGTGAGATTGGAATTCTCGGAGGGCGATGTGGGAGTGTCGGAAGCCCTTGAGACGTTGGTGTTGGTCTGTCCGGATCCGATGAAAACCGGTGACGCCGCCCTGCTGGTGGGGACTAACTCCCCTCTGGTGCGACGGCTCCTGGGAGTCTGTAAGGAGAAGGCGGGGGAGAACTTTCTGGAGACCCTCTCGGTACACTCAGTGTTTCAAGTGGTGTTCGAAGAAGTGGGTGACCCCCAGGGGCTGGATCCTGAGTGCAAACGAGGGACGGTGTGATGCACTCAGGCGAGGCCTAAAGTGATACAGCCAGGGGAGGTGGCACTAGTGTTGGGAACCCCCAGATTTCCCGGAGTACCGGCGGGCGAGGAACTGCTAGTAGACACCCCAGAAGACCTTGAGGGGGAGTCCAGGTTCCTGGCTGGGGCGCTGGTGAGACCTGAATTACAGAGGCCCTCAGCTGTACAGGCACGCCAGATAGGGGTGATTGTAAGGAACATAACGGAGAGGGAGATCACCTTTAAGCGTGGGATGCCCCTCGCGCACTTGTCCCAGGTTACGGTGATGTCTAGTGCCCCCGTGAGGCCCATTGGAGGAAAACTATTGGAGAAAAGGCTGACCGAGGAGGACTTTAATTTTGAGGACTCCCCCGTACCACCAGAGCATAAGAGCAGGCTGGTGGAGAAGATGCTGAAGCTAGGGGACATCTTTTCTCAGGGTGAGTTTGATGTAGGGTATTCCAAGAGCACTCGGCACACTATTCGGGTGACAAATGACACCCCATTTAGAAAGAGGTCGTGGTGGTTGGTCCCAGCAGATGTGGAAGATGTGCGGCAGTTGAAGGATGCAGGGATTATCGGGGAGTCCCGAAACCCCTATGCGTCCCCCATAGTGGTGGCTAGGAAAAAAATTGGGAAGGTACGCATGCGCGTGGACTATAGGACCCTGAACCGGTGCACTGTTCCCGACCAATATACAGTCCCAAGGGTGGAAGATGCATTGGCCTGTCTGAGTGGTGCCCAGTGGTTTAGTGTATTGGATTTGCGGAGTGGGTATTACCAGATTCCGATGAGTGAGACTGATAAAGAGAAGACGGCCATTATCTGCCCCCTGGGATTTTTCCAGTTCGAACGAATACCCCAAGGCATATTGGGAGCCCCAGCCACCTTCCAGTGGCTCATGGAGCGGACAGTGGGGGACATGAACCTGCTGGAGGTATTGGTGTACCTGGATGACCTGATAGTGTTTGGATCTATGTTGGAGGAACATGAGGAGCAGCTGCTGAAGGTGCTGTGTCGGCTGAAGGAGGAAGGGTTGAAACTTTCCCTGGATAAATGTCAGTTCTGTAAGACGTCGGTCAGCTATGTTGGGCACATAATCTCGCGAAATGGAGTGGCCACCGATCCGGGTAAGATAGCTGCAGTCACCACCTGGCCGAGACCTCAGAAGGTGAGCGCCTTACGCTCGTTTTTGGGGTTTTGCGGATATTACCGGCGATTCGTGAAAGGATATGCGAAAATGAGTCATCCATTGAACCAGCTGTTGTGTGGTTATCCACCTGTGGGGAAGAAAAGGAAGGGAGACTGAGGGCCGGAGGTAGGAGGATACTTGAACCCGGGGGAGCCTTTTGGATTGAGGTGGGATGCTCAATGTGAGGAGGTGTTCCAATCTCTGAAAAGGGCGCTGACACAGGCCCTGGTGTTGGCTTTTGCTGATCCCCGGAAGCCGTATGTTCTACACACTGATGCCAGTCATGAGGGTCTGGGGGCTGTCCTGTACCAGGAACAGGGCAACGGATTGAGGCCGGTGGCGTTTGTCAGCCAGAGCTTGTTGCCATCTGAGAGAAACTATCCCACTCACAAGCTGGAGTTCTTGGCATTGAAATGGGCGGTGGCGGACAAGTTGAGAGACGATCTATACGGGGCCAAGTTTGAGGTGAAAACTGACAACAACCCCCTCACTTATATCCTGACCTCGGCAAAACTGGACACTACTGGGCACCAGTGGTTGGTGGCCTTGTCTGTCTATGAGTTCAGCCTGAAGTACCGGCCGGGGAGTCGGAACATCGATGTAGGTGCTTTATCTCGTTGGGCGCACGACGAGTCGGGCACGACTGAGGAGTGGAAGAGTGTCCCCGCCCAGGGAGTAAAGGCCATGTGTCAAGTTGGGAGCGACGGGGAAGTAGGAGCACAGATGGGAACGGATAGGGCAGTGGATCAACTGGGGGCTGACGGTGACGCGCTGCCCACTGTTTACTGTAATGTGACTGCTCTGAGGAACAGGCAGCTGCCGGAGTTGAGCCCCCAGGAAGTGGAGGCGGCTCAGCGTGATGACCCGAGCATTGGCACTATCTGGTACGCGGTTAGCCAGGGGGATATGGGGCAGGTGGAGAAGGCGAAGCATGCCTCCGTTCCCCTACTACTGAAGGAGTGGCCTCGGTTGAAGCTGAAGAACCACGTCCTGTACCGAGTCACGTCGCCTCCGGACCACCCCTGGCGCTGGCAGCTGGTCATTCCTGAGAAGTATCGGAAGACTGTGCTCCAGGCACTACATGATGATTCCGGGCACTTGGAGGAGGAAAAGACCTATGGATTACTCAAGGACTGGTTTTACTGGCCCCGGATGAGGGGGAAGGTTGAAGAATACTGTAAGAAATGCAGTCGCTGCATCCGGAGGAAGACTCTGCTGGCGCAGGTGGCTCCTTTGTCCCACTTGCAGAGTGCAGGACCCACAGACCTGGTGTGTATGGATTTCCTGTCTATTGAGCCAGACACCAGCAACACCGCCAATGTCTTGGTCCTCACGGATCACTACACTAGATATGCGCAGGCCTTTCCCACTAAGGACCAGAAAGCAACTACAGTGGCGAAGGTGTTATGGGAGAAGTACTTTGTTCATTATGGCCTTCCCCAGCGGATCCATAGTGATCAGGGACGGGACTTTGAGAGCAGGCTTATCCATGAATTACTGGGTATGCTTGGGGTTGAGAAATCCAGGACCACCCCCTATCACCCGCAGGGTGATCCTCAGCCTGAGAGGTTTAACCGGACCCTGCTGGACATGCTCGGGACTCTGGAGATCAGTCAGAAGAGTAAGTGGAGTCAGCACATCGGCCATTTGGTTCACTGTTACAATTGTACTCGCAATGACGCTACAGAGTACTCGCCGTATTATCTGATGTTCGGGCGGGAAGCGAGGTTGCCCATTGATCTGTGTTTTGGGACTGAAGTGGGTGAAATACCTTCGAAGTCCTATCTGAAGTATGTGTCCGATATGAGGAGAGAGTTGAAAAGGGCGTACAAGTTGGCTGAGGCAGCGGCCACCAAGCAGAATCAACGGAATAAGAGGAGGTATGATCAGAAAGTGAAGTTCGCCCAACTATTACCGGGAGACTGAGTCATTATCTGGAATTTAGGACTACCTGGTAAGCACAAGTTGGCGGATCATTGGGCGGCTACCCCCTATGTGGTGGACAGTCAGATGCCGGATCTCCCTGTTTACCGGGTGAGACCAGAGGATGGGAAGGGGTCTATCAAAGTACTCCATCGGAACCACCTGTTGCCCCTGGGTCGAGAGGTGCAGGTAGACCGAGAGCCCGAATGGGAGTTTACGCCTAGTACAAGGACTCTGCCAGGGCGCGGGGCGAGGGAAGAGCCCGCTGCGAAAGAGACGGGGCCGGTCTCCACCCCGGAAAGGGATACATCATCGGAAGACGATTCAGATGTGTGGCACCTATTTCCGTTCACTAATTCCCCGGTACCGGAAGAAGAGGCTCCTGGCCCTTCCCCCACTGAGTTAGGTGAAAGGAGGGAGGGTGCTGAGGAGCAGCCTGTAATACAGCTGGCATTGGGGGAGAAAGGGTGGAACCAGAACCCGAGACAGAGGGCTCACAGGTGCCGAGGGGACCCAGTGAGGAAGAGGGTGAGGGTCCGACAAGTAGGCCTGGGGTGTCACCTGTGGTGTCTGAGCCGGAAGGGTCGGCAGAGGAGGTACCCAGGTCTCAGAGAAGTAGGCAACCCCCCCCCCCCCCCCCCGGAGAGGTTGACCTACGTAGCGCCGGGAGAACAGGGTGTGATCCCTACAGCCCTGGGAAGTTATGTCACTGCTTTATGCACCTGGGTTGGGTTTTGTGTTTTGCAAGGAGCAATGGTGAACTCTGGTAATGTCATGAGGGCATGACTTTTATTTGGTGGGGGGAGAGCGTAAGGGGTTTCTTCTTTTATGTTACTGCGTATGTTAATCAAAATGGCTTCTTTGTGATGTTAAATGCTGAGAAGGTTCTCTCGCTGCAGCTTGTTTGGGTTATATTATTGATAAGAGAGCTAACGAACCAATGGGTGTCCATGTTATTCTTTTTTGGGGTGATATTCTGTCTCATATGGCTGGGAAACGGTGTTTTTGGCGGGGAGTTGGAGGAGAGACCGGGAGGAAGACGGACGTGCTGGGAGCGCTCTGGTTGATCACTTTGGGTGGTCCTGAGCTGCGAGTCGAGGGGGTCAGAGTGGATCGCAGGGTGAAGAAAGAAGGTCCTGGATATTTGAGCTCCAACTGTGTGCACGAAGTAATTGAACTTTGATAAGTCTGGCGCCTTTTTCTTTTCACTTTATACTATATCTCTATTAATCTCACAGTCCTAGTAAGATTTATAAAGTGTAATCTGTAAAATGTACATTGTGTGCTGGCTGATGATTGATGTTTGAGGTCGAAGCAGGTGGCATCACACAGCAACCGACATAACCAGGAGACACGGTTGGGTGGCGGACGGGATTTCCCCTAGATAAATACGAGCCGATATAGCTGAGCGTTACATAAAATATAAAAGCAAGGAGATAATGCTGAGGATTTATAAGACACAAATCAGGCTGCACTTGGAGTATTGTCAACAGTTTTCAGCCCTACATCTCAGAAAGGATGTACTGTCATTGGTGAGAGGCCTGAGGAGGTTTACAAGGATATTCCAGGAATGAAAGGGTTAACATATGAGGAGCATTTGGCAGCTTTGGGCCTGTACTCTCTGGATATTTAGAAGAATGCATGGGAATCTCTTTGAAACCTACCGAAAGGACTAGATAGGCTGGATGTGGAGGGGATACTTCCTTTGGCGGAGATATCCGTAACTAGAGATCACAGCCTCAAAATTGAGGGGTGACCTTTTACAATAGAGGTAAGGAAGAATTTTTTTTAGCCAGAGCAGTGAATCTGTGGAATGTTCTGCCACAGACAGCTGTGAAGGCCAAGACCATGGGTATATTTAAAGTGGAAGTTGATAGTTCCCGGATTGGTAAGGGCATCAAAGGATATGGCGAAAAGGTAGTGTATGGAGTTGAGTGGTATCTGGGATCAGCCACGATGGAATGGTGGAGCAGATTTGATGGGCAGAATGGCCTAATTCTGCTCCTATGTCTTATGGTCTTATGATCCGGAGAGAGAAGAGACCAGGTGCATAAATCCAAGCTGACAATTGTAGAATGTTGGCACATTACCCCATACCGAGCCATAGAGATATACAGCATGGAAACACATCCTGTTTCTGTGCACAGCTTTGCAGAATGTAAGGCAGAAAATGCACCGTCACTTCTCAAGGCAACTGGAGACGGCCAATAAATGCTGCCACACTGATGATACCCATGATCAAAGAAGAAGCTTATTCTGATTGAGATTTCTGCATTGAGTTGGGTGCAGAATTACTTCAGTGGGGTAGGTTGAATCCTTTTAGAGATATGAGATGGCGTTTGAAGACAGGACCACCGTGGAAAGCTAATATTTGTTTACTTCAGATACGTAACTGCAGCTTAAGAAGATGTCATTATTTGACGACAGAACCCAATGATGCAGAATCAATCTCGGTGAGAAAACATAGTTGCAAAGAACAGATCCTAATGGAAACTCCGTCTATGAGACTGAAGGGTGCAAGAATAATTAGAAGGTCTTTTGTATGAAATCCATTACATGAGCCAATGAAGATTGAAGTTGCCAATCTCTGATTGGAACATTTAAATACCCAAAAGTTTGGGAGGTCTGAATCTAATTTCTTGTGGGCAAAGCTTAAAGTGAAAAACCATCTAAAATTGGCAGAAATTGATAGTCGGACTTTAAAGGATCGTTACAGGAATGGTGTTGAAAGTAGATAAAAAGTCATCATCAATCATTTCTGAAATCGAGGCTCGGGAAGAAAATGCATCAGATTGTTTTTAGTTGCAGCTAGAGTTGTTCCTGGAGATTACTAATGGTGCAGAGTGTAATAGTTATTCTATTTCACAAGATTGACTTTACTTTGATTAGAAAAATAGATTCCTTGGAAAATAATGATAAGAGTAATTGGTTCCAACAATCATCCTTTTACATTTTAAGGGGCCTTTTTCAGGCATTCTATACAAGGAGTTCAAGCCAAATTAAACTTGTTATGATTGCCAGTGGCTGGTGGCCAGGACGACTTGTAGTTAATGAGAATATCTGACCACTGGTCTTGGTGGATTAGGAGCTGGTTGGCCAGCTGGCTGCCAGTATTCAGAGCTGGATCCCACTTGTATGGATCTTAGGAAAGTAGTCTTTGTTACATCATTGTCTTCGCAGACTAAGGTGGGCTCTTCTGCTCAGTTTACCAACTGCAATATAGTCTCTAAGCTAACAGCTCAAAGGAGGTTTAGTTCAATAATAATAGTATAAATGAAAAATAGAAGAAGACTTCTAATGGATTTGGCTAGAGGGTAGACTATAGTGGCTGACGTGTTTTTGGAATATGTATCGCAATGATCTTATTTCTGATTTCACAGTGTATGGCTGATAAATAATTCCTAACCGAAATTTCTTATTTCTTTTACTGTATGGATTCTTGATATTAATCCAGAAGATGTGTTTTCAAAACAAAATTCAATTAAAAAAAGAAAAAATATATTTTAATTAATTTTCACTTCTGCCCTTCTAGAATATTGAAAGTAAAATGCAGACAAGATCTGCCTGAATAAGAAAAACTCAAGTCATTTGCAGCAATTAATTCATTGGCTAGTCCCATTCCTGAGCAATCTGCCAATTGCTGCAGTTGGAATAACTGGAGGAAAGAAACAGAACAGTTCAAATAATGTGGGAAGAAAAGATTTGTTAGCTAACTGGTGATAAATTATTAAAAGAAGTTCAAGTTTAACATGCACACAGTAAAAGACAATCACCATGCCAATAACCAATCTGAATTCTGAAAGAAATTGTGAAGCAGTGGGAAATACGTGAGCCACGGAGAGGTCTTCCAAGGTCAATGGCTGAGTATTGATAGTAACTCTCAGGACAGCTCTGACACAATTCCACATAAACAAATAAGCTAACAACTTTGCAGAGAGTGATGAGGTTATTTGTCAGTTGTACTGTTCTTATTGGACACTGCAGTTTAACAGCATGATGGAAACATTAATAATTCCAGTTTGATCTATCATAAATAAAACATTGTGGAGGTGTAGGAAGGAGTATTTCACTGAAATTAACAGAGAATCAAAATACCTGCAGTTAATCTGAAGAGAAAGTAACCTGGTGACAAAATATGGTATATTAGCAGAGCTTGTACTCGGTGGTTCCTTAAATTGTTATAGTCAGGCGAGGTAATGGGGACAAGCTCCCACTACATATTAAATGATCCCAATGGTGTGCACCTCAAATAACCTCTGACAACCAAATCCAGCTCCTGGTTTTCATGCAAACACGAGGAAATCTGCAGATGCTGGAATTTCAAGCAACACACCTAAAAGTTGCTGGTGAACGCAGCAGGCCAGGCAGCGTCAATAGGAAGAGGTACAGTTGACGTTTCGGGCCGAGATCCTGGTTTTCATGTGTGGCTCAGTTACTAAGCCTGGCGGAACCATTCCTACTGACAGGAGAAGGGGCAAAAGTGGGCTAATGGTGCCTTAAGACCAATTGCTTCAGGTAGGTGGGGCTTGTCAGCCGTGGTTGGCAGCTCGTCTAGGAGAAGGAAAACTCTGATCTCAAACCCCTGCTGCCTTGCGGCTATACCCACTCATGCGGAAGGCTTCGGGAGTAAACCCTGAGGGAAAAATCCAGATCTGGAGTCCTTAAGACAGTCCTACATTGAGTTCAATGTTGACTGGCAACTCCTGTGATGCTGATGGTACCAAACTGTATCGGTCTCTGCCATTCTTTAGGGTTCTCATCAGATACGTAGAGAGGAGGAGCTTGGTACATGGGCAACAGCTTGCTCTCCATATCGTACTACCCAGGCTTGCATACCCAGACAGCTAGGATGCAATATCCATGGTCGACTCTGACTGCCGGTGGCTCTCACATTATTTCAGTGATGTGATGCAAAATTAAAATGCATTTAAATATCTGGTTTCAAAAATGTTGTAAAATTGAGATAAGAAGATAATCTTCAGGGTGAAACCAAAATTCCAGCAAACCATGCCTCTGACCCCCATCCATCTAAAATAGCAGTTAGAATTAACTTGAAAAATAATCTGTATCCTTATTTTGGGGTTCTCCTTTTGCTGTGGCTGATTTTGGAGCATGTCACTTTGTCCAATACTTTCTTCTTGTCTACTGAACTACCCCGTGTATTGTGTGGCGTCTTATGAACACAACCACTGAGTTACCACTGCTTTAGAAAGGCTTCTTTAATTTTCCCTTCAAAATGTACAACACAGAAATCCCTGGGAGTAGTACAGCAACTCTCTGAGCACATAAATCTCCCAACTATTAATAGATAAGCTATTTGATGTGCTAAGTGATAGTATCAGTCTGGTCTGCAGGCTTTCATGGACTAAATAACTTAGCCAATGTTGTCTGATTCACACAGGCCAATTAACATAACCCAATTGTTTTACACTGCATCTCTCATCAGCCTTGTGCTATGGGCCAGCAGTCTGTCCTCTATAGACAGTGCTGTTTGTTTGCAAAGCAGTCATTTTAACCTCAGTCTGATTATTGCTTACAATTTACACTAAGAACTAAAGACTGTCTTGTTTATAGCAAGATGTTATATGGGGGGTGGCGTTGATGGCAGATCCAAATGCAAGACACAGACACTGACGTACTAGGAACAGGACAAGGTTTATCAAGAAAGCAAGGGGAGTCAGGAAGAAACGATGCAGGACATGGACACAGGTCCTGGACTAGGACCAAGACTAGGAAAGCGGGACCAGGATAAGGAACTTGGAACTAGGAGCCTAGGCTAGGACTCTGAGCCAGAGTCTGGACAGGGACCCGGGACCTGGGTCTTGACTTGGGCTCGGACCCCGGATCTAGGTGAGGACAAGACGTGGCTACAGGACTGGACGTGGGTATGGGACTGGATGGGGCTACGAGACTGGGCGAGGCTACTTCCAATAATTCTCAAAATTAGGCCTCATCAATGTCTTATACAACTTCAACATAACATCCGATCCCCTGTACTCAATACTTTGATTTACGGATTCCAATGTGCCAAAAGCTTTCTTAATGACCCTGTCTACCTGTGATGCCACTTTCAAAATATTATAGACCGGTATTCTCAGAATCCTTTATTCTACCACACTCCTCAGTGCCCTATCGTTCACTATGTAAGACCTACTCTGGTTGGTCCCACCAAAGTGCAACACCTCACACTTATTTGCATTAAACTCCATCTGCCATTTTTCAGCCCATTTTTCCAACTGGTCCAGATCCCGCTGCAAGCCTCACTGTCCACTACACCCCCAATCTTGGTGTCATCTGCAAATCTACAGATCCAGTTAACTACATTATCACCAAGATCGTTGATTTAGATGACAAACAACAACGGAGTCAGCACCAATCCCTGTGGCACTCCACTAGTCACAGGCTTCCAGTCAGAGAGAAAACCATCTACAATCACTCTCTGGCATTTCTCACAAAGCCAATGCCTAATCCAATTCACCCACTCATCTTGAATACCAAGCGATTGAACCATTTTGACCATGCGGGACCTTGTCAAATGCCTTACTAACGTCTGTACAGACAACATCTGCTTTATCAGCTTTCCTGGCAGCTTCCTTGAAAAACTCTATAAAACTGGCTAGACATGACCTAACATGCACAAAGCCATGCTGACTATCCTTAATCAGTCCATATCTATCCAAATTTGCATATATCCAGTCCCTCGGTATACATTCCAATAACTTTCCCACTACTGATGTCAGGCTTCCCGGCCTGTAGTTAATTTTTATTGTTACTCTTTCTAGATATTATAATATTAGTTACATCATTTGCATGCTTACAAAACTAAATGAAACTATTTTGGCTTCATCAAATATTTGCTGGAGAAAAGCATAAAAACCAAACACTGATTGCAATCATGTTTTTTGACTACCTGTACTTGTTCCCAATATGAAGCACTGACTAGTGTGTTTCTTCTGGGTGCTCCATTTTCCTCCCACATGCCAAAGGCAGCAGGTTAGAAGGTTAATTGGTCAGTGCAAATTCCCCCTGGTGCAGGTGAGTGCAGAATCTGGGGGGGCGGAGTAAAACAGCATTATTGTAGAGGGGTCTTTACTGGTTGGTTTGGACTTGTTTGGATGGCCACCCTATTCCCATACTGTATGACTCTCTGACTCTTATTTATCCAATTCTCTTCTGAGACCTATGATTGACCCAGCCTTAAGCAATACATGCCAGATTAGAATGTACGATTCTGTTTTCTTCTCCTTTTATTCCCTTTGTTTCTTCTGACAGTTACCTTCAGCTTGTTCCTCTGCTTACTATTCACTCAGGAAGTAAATCCGCTTTTCTTCCAACTTAAATTATCAATTCCCTCCATGATTTTTACTATCTCAATAAATTAACCCTTAACTTTAGTTGCCCTGAGGAAAGCAACTTCAGTTTCTCTTCAATATTCAAGAAGTAAATGTATTATTAAAGTACTTATATGTTACCATATAAAATGCTGAGATTCATTTCCTTACAGGCAACCCCAATAAATCCATAACCGAAAATAACCATATTAGAATCAATGAAAGACTGCATCAACTTGGCTGTTCAACCAGTGTGCAAAAGTAACAAACTGTGTAAATTGAAATCAGAATCAAGTTTAATATCACTGACATATGTCGTGAAATTTGTTGTTATGCAGCAGCAGTACATAATAAAAAAACTATTATTGTAAATCACGGTAAGTATATATATAATATTTTAAAAGTTAAGTTAAAGCAATTAGTGCAAAAAAGATAAAATAAAGTAATGTTCCTGGCTTCCACGTCCATTCAAAAATCTGATGGCAAAGGGGAAGAAGACAAAAGGAAAGAAATAATAATAATAAATAACTGAGGCCTCCGTTGGTCAGGGCCGACCATGGATGTTGCATCCAAGGTGCCTAGATATGTAGGCTAGGACAGTACAATATGGAAAGTAAACTGTTGCCCACTTAGCAAGCTCCCCCTCTCCATGCATCAGAGGAACCCATCAAACAGCAGGGACTGATACAGCTTGGCACCAGCAACATTGTAGGGATTGCCAGTCAGCATTGAACTCAATATAGGACTACCTAAGGGGCTCCATCTCTGGACTTTTTCCCTCAGCCTTTACTCCCGAAGCCTTCCCCATGAGTGGGTATAGCAGCAAGGCAGCGGAGGTTCAAGATCAGATTTCGATTAATATCGAAAATACACGATGAAGCATACTTGAAAGTGAGTCCGCAGGTTGAAGGAACATTTCAATGATGGGGCAAGTGAAGTTCAGTGAAATTAGCCCCTTTGGTTCAAGAGCCTGATGGTTGAGGGGTAATAGCTGTTCCTGAACATGGTGGTGAGTTCTGAGGCTCCTGTATCTTCAGCAGTGAGAAGAGATGGTGGGGGGGGGGGGGGGCACGTGGTCTCCGATGATAGAGTTCTTGCATTTCTGAAGAACTAAGATCTTGGCTCTAACACTATCCCAGTCGTCTAAGCTCTTTACTCCTTCCTAATGCCCAGTTCCCAGAACTGGATGCAGCAGTCCAGCAGTACCTTAGTCAAACTGGTATTTTAGTTTATTCCTACTGAACTCTTTACCTCCCATTCTTGTAAGAAAAGATCTGATTTGTAACAAAGTATCAATCTATTACATCTGGCGGTGATCAGTAAGTCACTCAAGTTATTTCTTTCGCCAGTATTTGTAGATTATTTTAATTGCTTTGGGATTGAAGTCATTCTCCACTCTTCCATCACCCATCATTTCATGCACCCAAACATCCCATTGGAAGTTGCTGAATTGTGATTTGAATTGGGAAGCATTAGTTAGTATTGATCTCTCTGAGTCAGGGGTATAGCTGGCTGCAAAAAGAAAGGCTTGTAGTTCAATGATATTACCTCAAGACATCTCAAGGTACCTCATGCAGAAGCAATCAACATTGGAATTTGGGGAGTACATGCCTAGTTTTACACAGTTACAATAATAATAATTTAAACTGGTAGTGTAGATGGAAGGATAAATGTTGACAGGGAAGAGAAGACAACCGCCACCCCTTCTCTTTGAACAAGAGTTAAATCCATCTGGGAGGGTAAATGGAGGCTTGTTCTCACATCCCTCCACTCTGACGTGTTTCAGCCATTGATCTCCTCTTGCTGCCCTTGGAGAAAGGAGGCAGTCACCTGACATAGGAAACTCTTAAAAAAAGTAAGATTTTCCTAAATGAAAAGAGAAAATTCTGGTAGTACACAGCAAGTCAGGTAACATCTGTACCGAAAAGAACAGAATCAACGTTTCATAACAATGAACTTTCACCAGAGTCTCACGTGAAGCTTCTGATGAAAGGGCACTGTCACAAAATGTTGACTTAATTTCTTTTTCCACAGACCTGTAAGCTCAGCAAAGTTCCAGTTGTGATGTTCCAAATATACAACTCTTATCCTTCTAAGTCTGCCTGCAGATTCTGCTGACAATTCATGGTGAAGTAAAGGCACTTTAACAGTGGGAACACACATCAAAGTTGCTGGTGAACGCAGCAGGCCAGGCAGCATCTGTAGGAAGAGGTGCAGTCGACGTTTCAGGCCGAGACCATTCGTCAGGACATCTTCGTCCTGACGAAGGGTCTCGGCCTGAAACGTCGACTGCACCTCTTCCTACAGATGCTGCCTGGCCTGCTGCATTCACCAGCAACTTTGATGTGTGTTGCTCGAATTTCCAGCATCTGCAGAATTCCTGTTGTTAACAGTGGGAAAATGTAATTCATTATATTTTGCAACCCACTTCTATGTTCTATGTGTTGTGTCATTGGAAGACATTGATCTGATCCTGTAAAAGAATGATTGGTGTAAAACTCTCTATCAGATGTCCTAGACCTAAAATGTCCTTACTTTTTTCTGAAGCTTCATGAAAAATTATTGTGTTTGTTTTAATCATCATGGCAACCATTACCAGGACATCAGTGAGCCAAATAAACTGCAAAAGATAGGAGGAATAAAAGGCTTCACCTTATCTGTAATGAATGTGTTTCATATTTTCTGAAGAAAACATAAATTAGATTAAGATAAAAATATAGGGACTAGGGAGATTTGTTTTCTTACAATAATGTTTCAGCCCAGGGAACTGAATGCCTTACTAGCTCAATGCCAAGTCTGAATTTTAGTCATAAACAGTTATCTACATACAATTTTAGCGCAGTTGGACTATGACTTGTTTACTCCAGTTTGTAGATGATAAAATTCAAGAAGATAATTCTTATTGTCAACTGGTTAACCGCATACTAGTAGCAGAGCAAATATATTAAACAGATGGTTTCTATTCATAAGTTTTTCAAAGGGAAAGAATAATTTTCTCATAAAAGAAGACTTTCTTTCCACAGAATGAATCCAAAGTTGTGTTTTTTTTTTACTGACAGGTGGTTTAATAATGAGCAAACAACACTGAAAGCTTTTACAAACCATGTGTTTCTTTAAGTGCATTGAGCTTGCTGTAATCCAGTCCTGATCTGCAGCTTTAGAAACTTGAAGAGAATCAACCTTAATTTGATGCAGATAGCATCTGATTAATTTGCCTGCATAAGATATCAATGGTAGAAGACTGTAGTGTGACTCTGAATCAGAATTCGAATCAGGCTTATTATCAAAGTCCTGTGTATACTGTGTGTTCATCTAGTCAAAAGAAATCAGAGATAGGTTCAGGAAAAATATGACTTTTCGAGGTTTATTTCCTTTGATAGGACAGAGGTAAATGCATTTTCTTAAAATTCCTTAAATGTTAACCCTTTAAAAATAAATAAAATAAGCCCCCCAGTAAACTGTACACAATTTTGCATTAATCTGTCTACATCCAGAATAAAAGCACTCCTAAATGCCACAAGTGAAGATGTCTATGATACCTCTGAATAACAAGACTATATCTTTGAGGCTGGTGTCAACTTTCAGAATATCACCCAAGTATCTGAATGAGGGATACTGTCATTAACAAACATATTACCCATTTTACACATGCTAACAACCGAAAGCAGCAATTAGTTTATTTGCCTGTTAATGTGGCTTCGAATACACTAGTGAAGAGGTAGCATTGCTGGTTAAAATCAGAAGAGACATTATCAACACAAGAGATTCTGCAAATGCTGGAAGTCCAGAGCAACAGACACAAAATGCTGGAGGAACTCAGCAGGTCTGGCAGAATCTATGGAAATGAATATAAAGTGAACACTTAAGGCTGAGACGCTTCATCGGCACTGGAAAGGAAGGGAAAAGATGCCAGAATAAGAATGTGGGGGAAGGAAGACAAATTAAAAGGTGATAGGTGAGGCCAGGTGGGTGGGGAAGGGGGAATGAAGTAAGAAGCCATGTGGCGATAGGTGGAAAAGGTAAAAGGCTGAAGGAGAAAGAATCTGTTTGGAGAGGAGAGTGGACCATGGGAGAGAGGGAAGGAGGAGGTGACAGGCAGATGAGGAAAAGAGTTAAGAGGCCAGAAGAAAAGGGAAGGGGAAGAGGGGAATTTACTGGAAGTTAGAGAAATCGATGGTCATGCCATCATGTTAGAGGCTACCTAGATGGAATATGAGGTGTTTATTTATTTATTTAGCAATTCAGTGAGGAGTAGACCCCTCCAGTCCTTCAAGTCATGCAGTCCCAGCAACCCCAACAAACACAATTAATCCTAACATAATCACAGGACACTTACCTCTTCTCTTCTCCTGCTTATCATCTTCCCCTCGTGCCACTTATCGTTCTCTTTTTCCCATAATGCATTCTCCCCTCCAATCAGATCCCTTTTTCTCCAACCCTTTATCTTTTCCACCTATCACCTCAGTGCTTCTTACTTCATTTTCCCCCTCCCCCCCCACCCACCTGGCTTCACCTATCATCTTCTAGCTTGTCTTCCTTTCCCTCCCCCCTCCCCTCACCTTCTTATTCGGACATATTACCCCTCCTTTTCTTGTCCTAATGAAGGGCCTCAGCCCAAAACTTCAACTGTTTATTCTTTTCCATAGATTCTGCCTTGCCTGATGAGTTCCTCTGGTATTTTGTGTATGATGAACTTACGAAGTATTTTAATGCAGGTAACAAACAAAAGAAAATCTGAAGATGCTTAAAATCTGAGCAACACACACAAAATGCTGGAGAAACTCAGCGGGCCAGGCAGTATCTATGGAAAAAAGTACAGTCGACGTTTCAGGTCGAAACCCTTCAGCAGGACTGGAGAGAAAAAAAGCTAAAGAGTAGATTTAAAAGGTGGGGGGGGGGGTGGTGAGAGAAAAAAAACAGCTGATAGGTGAAATTTGAAGGGGAAGGGATAAAGTAAAGAGTTGAGAAGTTGATTGGTGAAGGAGACAGAAGAGGCCTCCCTTTCACCATTTTCCATCTCCTTGTCCCTCCACACCTGATCTCCTTGCCCACCCATTGCCTCCCTCTGGTGCTTCTCCACCCTCCCCTTTTTCTTTCTTCCATGGCCTTCTGCCTCTTTCACTAATCAACTTGCTAGCTCTTTACTTCATCCCTCACCCTCCAAGTTTCATCCATCACCCTTTCCCCACCTTTTAAATCTACTCCTCAGCCTTCTTTCTCCAGTTCTGCCAAATGGTTTTGGCCCGAAATGAAAAAAGGGAAATTGAGAAATTAGATTGGACCTATTTTTAGTGCTTTTAGTGCTATAACATATCATGTTTAACAAACAGAAAAACTAAGTCAAAATGCAACTTGAAAGATGCTAGGGAGGTTTATATCCAGAAACATATGGTCACATTGGATCTGTATGTTTCCCATAGTCACATAACAGGAAGTCACTTGCTCTTTCTCGTTCTTTAGCAGGAGATTTTGTACCACACTCTCTCTAGTTGAGATCTTCATTTATTGATGAAGGAAACTTCCCTGAAATCATTTGACAAGATCTATCCTATCTGGACCTTTTACAGCATGGGAGTCCCTGCCAATATGTCAGAAATTAAATTCAGCTACCATCACAACCATATTTCTTTTGCAACTATCTGCCATCTCTCTACAAATTTGCTCCTATAAATCCCACTGATTATTGGGTAGTCTTTAATATAATCCTATTAACATGGTCATCCCTTTCTTATTCCTCAGTTCCACCATACAGCCTCAGTAAACAAGCCCTCAAGTTTGTCCCATCTGAACATGCCATGACATTTTCCCCAATTAGTAATGCCTCCCTACCACATTAATACATTTTCTCTATCACGTCTAAAACAATGGAATCCCTGAAGATTAATCTGGTGGTCCTGCTGCAGCCTCCTACAACTAAGTCTCACTAATGGCTACAATGTCATAATTCCACATGCTGATCCATGCTCTAAACTCAGCCTTTCCTACACTACCTCTTTTACATCGAAATAGATGCAATTCAGAACATTATTCCCAGCATGCTCATCTTTTTGATTCCTGTCTTTCTGTGAGAGCTAAACATCATCTTTCCCCACAACCACTCTACAACCTGCCATGGCACTTTGGTTCCCTTCACCTGCAACTTTAGTTTAACATCAACCCATCCCCCCCACCCCCGACCAACAGTAGCCAACCTACTTGCAAAGGTATTAGTTCCCCTCAGGGTAGCAATCCTGAGATCGCAACACTGGAACTCCTGTCCTTTAACTTCGTTCCTAACTCCCTGACATTAGTGTCACCCTTCCTGCCTATGTCCTTGGTACCATCACCTCCCTCTCCCCCTTAAGAATGCTGTGGGCTCTCTCTGAGATGTTCCTGACACTGGTACCCCTGGGAGGCAACTTACCATTTGAGAAGCTTGAATCGCGGAACAAATGATCCAGAGTTAACCAGCTCCAACTCCAGTTCCCTAATGCGGTCTCTAAGAGGCTGCAGCTGGGTGCCCTTCTTGCAGATGTCATCGCCAGGGACACTGGGGGCCTGCCTGCCTTCCCACATTCCTCAAGAGGAGATTCCACTATCCTGCCTGGCATTCCCACTAATCTAACTGCCCAATAAAAAAGAAAGATAGAAACTTACCAGAACCTTACTAGTCTCTGCCTCTTCTCACTGAAACCTCTTGAGCCAAAGCCTGAAGTCTTTTGCTTTAGCACTGGCCCACTGTCAAAGAAATAAAGAGACCAAGAAGTAAAAACAACATTCAGAAATGACTTTGTTTTCATAGGCTGACCTAAGTAATGAAGATAGTATTTTCATTGTCTCTCTTTCTGCACTACTTATTTAACTTATTATTTTATACATACTTTCTACCAATTGTCTAGGCACAGCATTAGCATTGACTTATGGCATGAGAAAAGCTTCTTTCAGGAAGAGAGTCTACAGTGGATGCTATCTCATTGCCTCTCCATGCGGCCTTAGATCAGCTGGGCAATACAAATACCTATGTCAGGATGCTGCTTATTGACTATAGCTCTGCATTTCACACCATCATTCCTACAGTCCTAATCAAAAGGCTACATAACCTGGGCCTCTGTACCTTCCTCTCCAACTGGATCCTCAACTTCCTAACCAGAAGATCAAAGTCTGTGTGGATTGGAAATAACATCTCCACCTCACTGACAATTAATACTGGTGCACCTCAGGGATGTGTGCTTAGCCCACTGCTCCACTCACTCTACATCCATGACTGTGTGGCTAGGCACAGCTCAAGTGCCATCTATAAATTTGCGGACAATACAACCATTGTTTGCAGAATCTCAGATGGTGATGACAATGCGCGCAGGAGGTGGTGTCACAGCAAAAAGCTTGTACTCGCCATCAGTGCAACCAAAGAGCTGATTGTGGAAATCAAAAAGGATAAGTTAAGGGAACACATACCAATCCTCACAGAGAGATCAGAAGTGGAGAGAGAGAGCAGTTTCAAGTTCCTGGGTGTCAATATCTCTGAGGATCTAACCTGGTCCCAACATATTGATGCAACTACAAAGAAGGCAAGATAGCAGCTATATTTCATTCGGAGTTTGAGGAGATTTCGCATGTCATTTAAAACACTGGAAAAATGCTACAGATGTACTGTGGAGAGCATTCTGACTGGTTGCATCACTGTTTGGTATGGGGGGAGGGGGACTACTGCACAGGATTGAAGTAAGCTGCAGAGAGTTGTTAAATTAGTCAGCTCCATCATGGCTACCAGTCTCCATAGCATCCAAGACATCTTCAAGGAGTGATGTCTCAAAAAGGCAGCGTCCATCAATAAGGAAGCCCACCGCTCAGGACATGCCTTCTTCTCATTGCTACTGTCAGAGAGGAGATACAAAAACTTGAAAACACCCACTCACTGATTCAGGGACAGCTTCTTTCCCCTCTGCAATATGATTTCCAAATGGACACTGAACCCATAAACACTACCTCACTATTTTTTATTTCTGTTTTTGCACTACTTATTTAATTTAATGATTTAATGTACGTATGCTTACTGTAGTTTATAATTTAAAAATATATATTATATTAACATGTATTGCATTGTACTGCTGCCACAAAGTCAATAAATTTCACAACCTATGCCAGCGATATTAAACCTGATTTTGATTCTGATGTTTTGGAAGCCATTGCTATCAAATGAAGATTTTACACGAATGTTCAAATGTTATTTGTCTTCCATGTTGATGAGTGAAATTTCATTTGTTTCTCTGTAGAACTGCACACTAATTTGACTTGTACTATTCAGTTCAGAAAGGCACTGAACACAGCATCAGTACAGATCAATCGACACAATCAGAATATCAAGCAATATCCAAAAGCTCCCTCTTGTTTGCCCCTCACCTTGAAGCTCTCTATGATCCTTAATGGACATTTGTAAGCCTTCTACCGCTTCATAGAATGAAACATCTGTAAACTTGCCATGTCAGAAGGTCCAGTGAAGTTGCATTAACATTCAAGCTTATTTCTACAGACAAGATTGCTTTCTTACCATCTTAAATAGCTTTCTTTACAGGCCTGCCTTTGCTCTTTTCAACAGTTTCAACAAAAATGCTTTGAAGTGAAGAGCAGCTCTATCATGCTGTTCTGAAGGACTTGCATGATTTATCAGAGATGCTAGGGCTCCTGTCTCACCAAACATGGAGGTGAAATGCGTTGCTCTTTTAACAGCACTGATGCCTATATTCAATGATCAGCATGCACTAATCTATTTCTTCTATCCTTAAGTGTGAACTGCAGACTTGAATTTCATTTCATCCTCATCACCAGTGTTCTTTAAGTATTTTCAAGTAGACAGTGGGCACAATAAAACACAGGAAATGTGCGGCTCTTGAAAAGATGTGTCTGATGTATTCAATGTTCTTTTTAAATTTTGCTCAGTTGCACATTGCAGATATGATCAAACTGATCAAGTTTGTGGTACTACACATATTTATCTATCCTAGGTAAGTGAGATCATTATTGCAATTTACCTTTCAATAAGTGATACCAACTCTATCTTCTTTCTCTCTGAAAGCACAGCACATATTCAACCAGCTTTCAGTGAACTACAAATTTTTTAAGCAAGAGTGAATGTTTTAAGAACCACAACAGTATATTTTTATATTACTGTAATGCTACTGTGATATACCACTTTTCCTGTTCTTTGTGATGAAGACTGATGGGAATGAGGTAGTTAAAGGGAGGGGAAGGACGGGGAGAATTATACTCTGTAGTTTAATTCTTCTTCTAGTGATTGACTATGTGATGGCATATGCCAAGTCTGGCGTCAATTTACTGTTTCACTGTAGGTGTATTAATATGCCGCATGGTAAGATCTGAAAAAAAATGCTAATATGAAAGATTAAGCCAAAGCTAAAAGTTCAAAGTTCAAAGTAAATTTATTATCAAAGCATGTATACGGAATGTCACCAGATTCTATCCTGAGATTTATTTTCTTGCAGGCATCACAGTTGATCAAAGAAATACAACAGAATAAATGAAAAACTACACAAACTCCAATAATAAAGTCATGAAGACATCACAGATTACATTGAAGAAGATGTTCTTGCCATTGTTGGTGCAGTAACTTGGATATCAAAAACTCTGCATGACCGAAGTAGCATCCTCATTTCCATTTTGCTCCCGATGATTTATTTTTATCAAATGTCTGCAAAGACCAGATTTGTTCTCAGCTCACTCGTGAGTGAGACTGATAAATTACTCTTGCAGTTTTCGGAAATTCCACTAACATTAAAGAGATACACAATTTCTGGAAAGGAACAACTTACAAAATGGCACATTAGAACAAGAGAAACTAAAGAATGTGAAATGAGTTTCTCCAATTATAAAAATGAAGAGTTTGAGTTGAGACATGCAAGATGTGTTCATTACAATAAGAGGTTCTGATTAAGAATATTGAACTACTCCGCTTTTGCTTATCATTCAGTAACTAGGGAGTTTGATTTAGAAATTCATCTTTGCCAGTTATGCTAAAATATGATTATACCCAACTTTGAAAATACAGCTCAATTGAAGTCAATTAAACCAAGTGGAATCAAAAAGAAGATACAACCAGTGTTATCATGCATTTTAGCATTGACTGAGGATGAATTACTAGATGCTGAGTTGTTTTGATTATGACATAAAGAACAAACTGAACAGATTTGTTTTCATCCAGACGATTCAAATATACCAGATGAAAGCAGATTCACAATGTTTCTTTTTAAATTGCAATATTAAATATTTGATGGAAAGAAAGAAAGCACAGAGCCATTTCAGAGAACTCATTCGTAAAGCACAGCAAATTATCTATGTATTTTAATGCGTAAGATTGTACATACTCTGATTTGACAAAAATACTGCACAATATGGTCGAGCACATCCCACCAAATTGTTTGAGCTTTTAAAATACACATGGCAAAGTCAAGCGTAAAAACTAGCTCTTCCTTCAGTTAGTCCTGATGAAGGGTCTCGGCCCGAAACGTCGACTGTGCTTCTTCCTAGAGATGCTGCCTGGCCTGCGGCGTTCACCAGCAACTTTGATGTGTGTTGCTTGTAAAAATAGTAATGCTTTTAATATAAGTAGTTGTATTTTCAAAATTGTATTTGCTGCTGTTACACTGTTAATGGAAAAGGGAAAAAATGAACTAGAAAATGTCATTTCTGCCCTCTTAACATTTGAGTGCTTCATGGTCAATGAATAACTTTTGAATTATTGTTAGCAATGTTAAGCCCAGAAACAAAAGCATGATAAATAAATGGGTAGCATAAATCACGGTAACCAGTGGCCTGGACAAAACTGAGCACTTACTGCTCTCCAGATAAATGCACTCAACCAAATATGTTCATTGAAACACTAGCTCCAGAAAACTATTTTAGGGTCTTGGCCATTTGACCTATTATTCTATAATGCCTCATGTATTACTTGTTAAGTTATCTTTGAAAGACCTTCACATATTTCACTGCATTGAAAGTGTGACCCTCAGGTTCGGACAGAATGCATGTGTCTAGGGGAAGACAGCCTCCGGCCCAGCCAAACTTGAGAAATCTTGTTTGTGTGGATGCTGCGCGGTGTTGCCCGGTTACAAATTAGTACCACAAATGATCAGACAGTACGCCATATGCAATTGAACAATTGAGCTTTATAATTCTTAATTTGACTATAGGGTTAGTAAAGAAAACAAAAAGAAAAAGGGCCCATTTTAATAAAACAGTCTAATATGCACGTTGGAGTTCACGGTTTTCCATCCATTCATTCCGATCGAACTCCTCCGAGCGTTGTCAACCCCTGGGCCCTCACTCCAAGTCCACTCCATCCTGCGGTCTACCAATTCTCACCACTCGTGTCCTCTCTCTTCATCTCTCACTGGCAAAAGACCGCGAAATCCCTTCTCTCGGGCACCTAAGAAACAAAAACACCTTCCATCATTGGCCAGCGCACATTCCGAAGCCCCTGTTATCTCTAATCGTAACCTAAACTCTGCAGCCACAGAAAAACCATACATTAGCAGTTAACCCTTTCCCAGGGCATTACAAATGCAAGTTGTTGTATGTCAGAAGACTAACTATACTCCTCTCCTGTCAAGATGAAAGGATAATTGTGGTTGACCGTGATACTGAATGACATATAAAGTGTGCGGGATGATGAAGTCCTTGTGCTTGCTTCTGGCTGAGGCCCAGTTCTAGGATCTTGCTCAAAGCTGTGGTGGGGTGGTACAAGCGGCTTCCAAAGTCTGGAGTCCCATTTCTGATCAGAGTCTCGTGATCACTCCTGGGAACCGAATTCTGTGAGACCAGACTCACAGAGTCTAGTTCCGCCAGATATGTGTTTCAAAATTTCTCTCACAATTTAAAAAAAAACATAGTTTCAGGTCAGGCTGTAGAGCATATAAAAAAATCACTGGAAAATTATCTTAAAATTCACTGAAAATTTAGTATGATATGAGATTATTTGGAGACATTTGAGCCTCCTATGACAGAACAAAGATTGAACACTGCCCTGTACTTATATCCAGTCACTGTAAAACAGTACGCACTCATTTATTTGGAGATCACAGCATTACAGGTTTAAATGATGTTATCTTTTCAGGAGATTGTGCTGAAGTGGAAACATTGCATTAGAAAGGCATGAAGCCTAAACACCTGATAAATGCTGGCACCCAGAACTAATCAGTGGGTAGAAGAGGATGGCTGCTGAGGGAAATCTATAAAGTGATGTAACACAAAGCTTCTCCCGATATAATGCATGTAAAATATTCCGACTTCCCTTTGATCCAGACAGCATTTTTTCATTCATGAACGCACTAGCTTTGTTGTACACTTCTTATTTCTGCGCCACATAAATCAAGTGTTGATACAGTCCTAAGTAAGTATTTCTGCTGCTGCCAGAGCATCAGACATTTAGCTCGCTCTTCGGTTCTGCAATTCTTTGTGATCGCTTGTATTGAAAGATTATCAGCTCATATGAGATTTTGTCAGAGACAATATTTCACAATGCTAAGGTAATTCTTGGCAGCACTAGCATGGGCTGAAATTGCTCCAAATGGTTTCTGTTCAATAAGCTCAGCAGTTTAAAGAGATAGCATTGTTTGTCACTGAAAATCTTTTGACCCATGCAAATAATGTTATCTACAAAAATAACATCCTAATTAGAAGAAATCAATATCCCCATTTAATATTAATGTTGTGATATTACCAGATACTCTGCCACAGTTAAGAGCGTTGTTTTTTTTGGGATCATTTTCCAACAGTGCACAACGAGAATCAACTCCACCAATGCAAAAGAGATATCCTATCCGACTGTGGTCACAGAGAGCCTGTTGGATCAGTTCTCCTGTCTGAAGTCTCTCTCCACCCAACACCTTCTATGGATGCAGAGGGCTGAACCTCTGTATCTTTCTGGACAGGACATAGAGTGAATGTAAAATTCCCACCCCGGAAAACTGAGAAAGAGCCAATAAAATGGCAACTGAATTTACCTTCGGTTGTTATGTAGCTAACATTCAGACACATCTAAACTATTAAAGGACCCTGGTTAAAAAAAATAGAAAGAGGGGCATAGCAGATAAAGGCAGGCGGGAACCAATGAGGTACTTGAGTATAAGAAATGCAAGGGAACACTTAAGAAGAAAATCAGGAGGGCTAAAAGAAGGCATGAGGTTGCTCCAGTAGACAAAGCAAAGGAGAATCCCAGGGGTTTCTACAGATACATTAGGAACAAAAGAATAGCAAGGGACAAAATGAGTCCTCTGGAGGGTCAGAGTGGTAATCTATGCATGGAACTGAAAGAGATGGGAAAGTATTAAATAGATTATCCACTTCTTTTTGGATTCCAGACCTAACCAGTTCCCCTCTACCACCACTCTGCTCCATCCAGCAGAATTTGTCCTTACTCTTCATAATTCTTCCTTTGACTCCTCCCACTTCCTCCAAACTAAAGGTGTAGCCATGGGCACCCGTATGGGTCCCAGCTATGCCTGCCTTTTTGTTGGCTTTGTGGAACAATCCATGTTCCAAGCCTTTAATGGTATCTGTCCCCCACTTTTCCGTCGCTACATCGACGACTGCATTGGCGCTGCTTCCTGCACGCATGCTGAGCTCGTTGACTTCATTAACTTTGTCTCCAACTTTCACCCTGCCCTCAAGTTTACCTGGTCCATTTCTGACACCTCCCTCCCCTTTCTTGATCTTTCTATCTCCATCTCTGGAGACAGCTTATCTACTGATGTCTACTATAAGCTTACAGGCTCTCACAGCTACCTGGACTATTCCTCTTCCCACCCTGTCTCTTGCAAAAATGCCATCCCCTTCTCGCAATTCCTCCGTCTCTGCCGCATCTGCTCTCAGGATGAGGCTTTTCGTTACAGTATGAAGGAGATATCCTCTTTTTTTTAAAGAAAGGGGTTTCCCTTCCTCCACCATCAACTCTGCTCTCAAACGCATCTCCCCCATTTCACGTACATCTGCTCTCACTCCATCCTCCTGCCACCCCACTAGGAATAGGGTTCCCCTGGTCCTCACCTACCACCCCACCAGCCTCCGGGTCCAACATATTATTCTCCATAACTTCTGCCACCTCCAACGGGATCCCACCACTAAGCACATCTTTCCCTCCCCCCTCTCTCTGCTTTCCGCAGGGATCGCTCCCTACACGACTCCCTTTTCCATTCGTCCCCCCATCCCTTCCCACCGATCTCCCTCACGGCACTCATCCTTGTAAGCGGAACAAGTGCTACACATGCCCTTACACTTCCTCCCTTTCCACCATTCAGGGCTTCTGACAGTCCTTCCAGGTGAGGCGACACTTCACCTGTGAGTCGGCTGGGGTGATATACTACGTCCGGTGCTCCCGATGTAGCCTTTTATATATTGGCGCGACCCGACGCAGGTGTTTCACTGAACACCTATGCTCTGTCCGCCAGAGAAAACAGGATCTCCCAGTGGCCACACATTTTAATTCCACATCCCATTCTCATTCTGATATGTCTATCCATGGCCTCCTCTACTGTAAAGATGAAGCCACACTCAGGTTGGAGGAACAACATCTTATCTTCCATCTGGGTAGCCTCCAACCTGATGGCATGAATATTGACTTCTCTAACTTCTGTTAATGCCCCACTTCCCCTTCGTACCCCATCTGTTATTTATTTATTATTTTTTATTATGGTATTATTAATTTTTTTCTCTCTCCTTTCTCTGCCTCTGTCCCTCTCACTATACTCCTTGCCCATCCTCTGGGTTTCTCCCCTCCCCCTTTCTTTCTCCCTGGGCCTCCTGTCCCATGATCCTCTCATATCCCTTTTGCCAATCACCTGTCCAGCTCTTGGCTCTATCCCTCCCCCTCCTGTCTTCTCCTATCATTTTGGATCTCCCCCTCCCCCTCCAACTTTCAAATCTCTTACTTTCTCTTCTTTCAGACGAAGGGTCTCGGCCCGAAACGTTGACTGTACCTCTTCTTATAGATGTTGCCTGGCCTGCTGTGTTCACCAGCAATTTTTATGTGTGTTATTTGCATCTGTATTTGTTTAGGAGATAGTCACAGATCTATACGTGTGAGGCACTGCAGCAGCAAGCTCGTGGACCCTATGTGGATTACAGAGGACGAGGTGTTTGCTCTTTCAAGTCAAATTAAAGTGAATAAATCCCCAGGGTCTAACAATGAGTTTCCTTGAATCCTGTGGGAGGCTGGTGCAGAAATTTCAGGGGCCCTAGCAGAGAAATCTAAAACATCCTTAGGCATGGGTCAGGTGCTAGAGGACTGGAGGATAGCTAACTTGCTCCATTGTTTAAGATAGGCTCTAAAAGTAAACCAGGAAATTATAGGATGGTGAACCCGACATCAGTAGTGGGAAAGTTATTGGAAAGTATTCTGAAGGACTGGTTATATAAGTATTTGGATAGACAGGGACTGATTAAGCATGGTCAACACAGCTTTGTATGTGGTAGGTTGAGCGTTTGAAAAAGTTACCAGGAAAGTTGATGAAGGCAAGGGAGTGGATGTTGTCTACGTGGGCTTCAGCAAGGCCTTTGACAAGATCGCACATGGGAGGTTGATCAAGAAGTTGAAGTTGCTTGGCATTCAAGATGAGATAGTAAATTGGATTGAATATTGGCTTCAAAGAAGAAGTCAGAAGGTAGTAGCTGGTTGCTTCTCGAACTGCAGGCTTGTGACCAGTGGCGTGCCACAAGGATTGGTACTATCTCTGTTGTTGTTTGTCGTCTATATCTATGATAATGTGGCAAAATAGATCTGCAAATTTGTGGATGACGCCAAGACTGGGGAAGCAGTGGACAGAGAGGAAGACTTGCCTTTTACTTTCCTTTTATATTATATCTCTATTAATTACATAGTTCCAGTAAGATCTATAAATTGTATTCTGTAAATCACATATGGTGTAATGTCTAAGTGGTAGGTGCAGGAGGAAGGGCATAAGATTTTTGGATCATTGGGCTCTCTTCCAGGGAAGATAGGACCTGTACAGAAGAAATGAATTGGAAGGGGACTATTATCCTAGAGGGAAGGTTTTGCAGAGCCGCATGGTGGGGTCTAAAGTAGAGTTGCAGGGAGATGGGAACCAGAGTGCCAGAACAGTCAGTGGATATTCCGATCAAAATGATGCCTGTGTACAACACTCCTTCGGTCGACATCTCCCAGATAGACCATGAAAAAAAATAGTTCACTTCTTTTATGTGGTTTACAGTTTTTTTTTGGCTTGAATGTAATTCTGGAACTGTTGGAGCCTGTGATTTGCAGTTTGGAGATCATTTGGGTGTTTCAGCACTCTGCAGCCTCTAGGAGCATTCAGAGAGACAGAAGCAGTGTGAGCAAACCTGCTGGTGAGAAGGCTGCAGGACACAAGCCGACGTTTGACTCCATTTCGCCAATCAAACCTTCCATGTTTTCGAATATTAAAGCAAAGAGGGAGATTGAAATATTGAAGTGAATGCAGAAGGTGGAACGCTGGCTGTCTGCCTTTTGATCACTGGTGGGATCACTCTGTTACAGAGAGGGGAGACTGCCTTTTGATTGCTGCGGGGGAAAGGCTTGCCGCTGTGCCTGGAAAATGTTACCTAGGTTTTCTGTGAGTTGGCTATGGACTTGGACGATTGACTTTTTTCAGTCTTTCAGTTTTTATATTCTGTGTTTTTCGCCTGATCTTTCTCATTTTTGTGTGTGATGTTGGGTGGGGGGAAGTTTGGGGTCGATGTACCTGTTCTGTTTTATTCATTTTTGTGTGGGGAGGAGAGATTTGGGGGTTGATGATCGTGCTGCTGTTCTTTTCTTTCTTGGTTTCATGACTATCTGGAGAAGAAGAATTTCAGAGTTGTTTACCTTGATAATAAATGAATCTTTGAACCTTTAAACCTTTGAGAGGTTGTGCAGATAGGTGTTGTTAAGTGTAGGGGGTTTCTTCTTTTATGTTACTGCTAAGGCTAATAAAATGGTGTCTCTGTATTGTTAACTGCTGAGACAGTGGTTCTCTATAGCAGCTTGTTCTGGGTTATAATTATTGATAACGAGAATTGTATTCATTTGCTAACCAATTGGGATAGATGTTATTCTTTCTTGTGTGTCTGTAAGCTATTATTTTCTCAGGCTTTGGGGCAGTTGGCACGATGGGGACAGAGAGAAGCGACGCGATGCTGTAAGCTGGGCGACGGAATGGCCTCCGAGCGGTAGTCTGAGGCCCAGGGTCTTCAGCAAGGAGAGGAGACGAGGATAGACTTGTGTAGAGCGTCTGGTCGACCACTGTGGTTGGTCCCAGGCGGCAGGTCAAGGAGGTCAGAGGAGATCAAATGGTGGAAAGAAGACTCCGTTAATTGAGCTCCAACGGTTGTGCATGAAATGGTTGAACTTTGATAAGTTTGGCGCCTTTTACTTTCCTTTTATATTGTATCTCTATTAATTACATAGTTCCAGTAATATCTATAAATTGTATTCTGTAAATCGCATATGGTGTATTGTCTGTTACTTGGTGGGGTGGGATACATCACACAGCATCCTCACAAACTCGATTACAGAGTTTGGCAGGGCCGAAGGCTGCTTCCCCTAGATGGAAGCAAGCTGAGCGAGCCTGAGGCTTACCAGGAGACGACATAAAATTTCAAACAAAGTTAGGAATCAAAAGGTTGAGCATGTGTAATGTTATATCAGGTTTGTGGGTCCGGCAAGTGAGACAGGAAATGCACCAACTTTGAATAGGTATATTAATCATTTATTTACGAACAGTAAAAATTCACGTTCCCCAAGTTACCGACACTACAAAGCTGAATACTTAACAAAGATAAGTACTTTTAACAAACATACTTAGTTAAAAGTGCGCGCAGAGCACACCTTCCCGATGGTCTTGCCTTAAACAAAGGAAGAAGAGAGCAAGCCCATTCCACGTGCTGCTTTATATACCCAGGATATTTGAAACTGGACACCAGGCATGTATCCAATGGGAGAACCCAGGCACCTTCTAAACTAACCAATCACTTTTGACAATCAGAATAAGGCACACCCCCACAGGGCAGCATGGTACAACTAGTGCCTAAGCTGCGTATATTTCAATGCAAGAAGTATCGTAGGAAAGGCTCAAGGCATGGATCAATACCTGGAATGATCAAGATTCAAAGGTATATTTATTATTCGAGTACATACATGTCACCCCATATAAACTTGAGATTCTTTTTCTGTGGGCATACTTAATAAATCTATAGAACAAGAATTGTAAATAGGATCTGTAAACTGTAAATATCAGGAGCTGTAAACTGTAAACAAACTGTGCAAATGCAGATATAGATAAATAGCAATAAATAATGAACATGAAATAACAATATAACAGAGTCCTTAAATGTTTGTAGCCTTTTGTTCAAGAGCCTGATGGTTGAGGGGTAGTAACTGTTCCTGAACCTGGTGGTGTGGGTCCTGAGGCTCTTGTACCTTCTACCTGATGGCAGCAGCAGGAAAAGAGCATGGTCTGGGTGGTGAGGATCTTCGATGATGGTTTTATGCGTGACATTTTGGGCTAAATCCACCACTTTTTGTAGGATTCTCCGCACAAAGGCATTGGTAATGGTGTTCTCATACCAGACCACAGTGAAGCCAGTCAGCACACTTTCCACCACACATTTATAGAAGTTGGTCAAGTCTTTCAATGACATGCCGAACCTCCACAGACCCCCGAGAAAGTAGAGGCGCTGTTGTGCTTTCTTTGCAGTAATAATTATATGATAGGTCCAGGACAGGTCATCTGAGATAGTGACACCCAGGAATTTAAAGTTACTGACCCTCTCCACCTCTGCTTTCCCTCTCCTGAAGTCTGTCATCATTTCCTTAGTCTTATTGACATTGAGTGAGAGTTGTTGTTATTACACCGCTCACCCAAGTCTTCAATCTCCCCCCTGTATGCTGATTCATCACCACCTGTAATACAGCCCACAGCAGTGGTGTCATCAGCAAACTTCTATATGATGTTGAAGTTGTACTGAGCCACGCAGTCATAGGTGTAGAGTAGGGGGCTAAGTACACATTCCTGTGGTGCTCCTGTGCTGATGGAGATTGTGGAGGAGATGTTTTGCCAATCTGACTTGACTGGGGCTACAAGTGAGGAAATTCGGGATCGAAATTGCACAAAGAGGTATTGAGGGCCAGGTCCTGGAGCTTATTAAATAGTTTTGAGGGGATGATGGCGTTAAATGCTGAGCTATAATCGACAAAGAACATCCTGATGTATGCATCTCTGCTGTCCAGATGTTCCAAGGTTGTGTGAAGAGCCAACAAGATAACATCTTCTGTAGACCTGTTGCTTCAGAAGGTGAATTGGAGCAGATCCAAGTCGCCACTCAGACAGGAGCTGATATGCTTCAACACCAGCCTCTCAAAACCCTTCATCACCGTGGATGCAAGTGCCACTGGGTGATGCTCACCAAGACAGGTTACCATGCTTTTCTTGGGCACCAGTATGATTGAATCCTGCTTGAAGCAGGTGGGTACCACACACTACCGGAGTGAGAGGTTGAAGATATCTGTCAATACACTTGTCAGTTGGTTGACACAGGTCTTCAGTACTTGGCCTGGTACACCGTCTAGACTAGATGCTTTCCTTGGATTCATTCTCTTGAAGGCAGCCCGCACATCTTCTTCAGATACTGAGACCAAAGGATCATTGGGAGACACGGGGGTGAACGATGGTTCCTCCCCGACCTGGTGGTCAAAGTGAATGTAGAAGGCTTTGAGCTCATCTGGAAGCAAAGCTCTGCTGTCCCCTATGTCACAAGATTTAGCTTTGTAAGAGCTTATGTTATTCAAACCCTGCTACAGCTGTTGAACATCTGTCATTGATTCCAGTCTAGACCAGAATCTCCATTCACCTGACTGATGACTTTCCAGAGATCTTACCCGCACCTCTTGTAACATTCTTGATCTCCTGACTTGAATGCCTCTGATCTGGCTGTCGGTGGTTCTGACTTTCAGTGTTCATCCAGGGCTTCTGATTGGGGTAAACCTGAATGATTTTGCGTGGATGTACTCATCCACAGCAGTTTTAATAAAGTCTGGTGTAGTCTCTCAGATCCTCAGATGAGTTCCTGAGCACAGCTCAGTCCACTGACTCAGAGCAATCCTGTAACTGTTCCTCAGCCTCCCATGACCACCTCTTAATTGTCGAACTCTGGAACCTTGCTCTTCACACTCTGTCTGAATGCAGGAAGCAGGATTACAGCAAATGATCCGACTTGCCAAAATGCAGTCTCAGGAAGGAACGATAGGCTTTCCTTATCATAGTGTAGCAGCGATCTAGTGTCTTGGGACCTCTGGTGACACAAGTTACGTGCTGGTGATGATTGGGCAAGGTTCTCTTCAAACAGGCCTGGTTAAGGTCGCCGACTATAATTTGAAATGTGTCGGGGTGGGTCGTTTGTAGTTTACAGACAGCATCATGCAGTTTTGTGAGTGCGTGCTTACAATCGACTGCTGGTGGTCTATAACTGCGGTTAGGATCACGGATGAGGACTCCTGAGGAAAATAGAATGGTCTACATTTAATTGTTAGTGTTCTAAGTCAGGGGAACAAGAAATCAACATAACCCCAACTAAAAAGCATACGCTGTCACCCCTTTGGAGGTTCAATCCATTCTGAAAATCGTAAAACTTGGTTGGATAGCTGCGTCCGGCGTGTTTGCTGTTAACCAAGTCTCAATGCAACAAACAACTGAGAACTGCCTCATCTGCCTCCGATACAGCAGCCTTGCCCTGAGATCGTCAGTCTTACTTTGCAGTGACTGTACATTCGCTAACAAGATAGCAGGCAGAGGAGGCCTCATCTCCCTGCACTTCAGCCTGGTTTGAATCCTGCCTCTCCTGCCACATTTTCGGCCTTGGCCTTGGTGTTGACCCTTAAGGGCAACACGTTTAACTCTTTCGCATTTAACCAGATTGCAGCGAAAGTAGTTCAGAAGGAGCAGATTTAAGAGGAATTTCTTGCAGCCTTCAGAGAGTCGCTGATGTACGCTGGCTGGCACTATCTTGGATGACATTATAGCCATTTGTGAGACCTAGCTACAGGAGGGGCAGCACTGGCAGCTCAATATTCTGCAGTCCCATTGTTCTAGATGCAACAGAGCAGGAGGGATTAAAGGAGGAGGTGTGGCGTTATTAGTCAGGGAAAATGACACGGCAGTGCTTAGTCAGGACAGACTGGAGAACTTGTCTAGTGAGGCATTATAAGTGGAACTGAAAAATAAGAAATGTATGACTATGTTAATGGGGCTATATTACACACCACCCAATAGTCTGAGGGATTTAGAAGAACAGATTTGTAAAGAGATTGCAGGCTATTGCAAGAAACGGAAAGTTGCTATGGTAGGTGATTTTAACTTTACTCATATTGATGGGACTTCCATACTGTAAAAGGACTAGATTGGACAGAGTTTGTCAAATGTGGTCAGAAAAGTTTCCTTAATCAGTACATAGAAGTCCCAACGAGACAATCTGCTGTTATAGAATGAGACAGGCCAGGTGACATTGTGTAGGGGAAGAACACTTTGCATCTAGTGATCACAATGCCATTAGGTTCAAAGTAGATTTGCAAAAAGATAGGTCTGGTCTGCTGCGGGCTGAGATTCTAGTACTTGGTAAGTGGGAGGCCTTCAAAAATGGATGAAAGCAAGGCAGTGGATGTTGTCTACTTGGACTTTAGCAAGGGATTTGACAAGGTCCCACATGGGAGGTTGGTCAAGAAGGTTCAGTTACTCAGCTTTCAAGATGAGGTAATAAATTGGATTAGACATTGGCTTTGTGGGAGAAGCCAGAGAGTGGTGGTAGATAATTGCCTCAGTGACTGAAGGCCTGTGGAGTGCCACTTGTGGAGTGGACATGCTGGGTTGTTGCTTGTCATCTATATCAATGATCTGGATGATAATATCATTAACTGGATTAGCAAATTTGCAGTTGACACCAAGATTGGAGGTGTAGTGGACAGCGAGGAAGGCTATCATAGCTTGCAGCTGGATCTGGACCAGCTGGAAAAGTGGGCAGAAACATGGCAGATGGAATTTAATGCAGACAAGTGCGAGCTGTTGCACTTTGGTAGGACCAACCAGGGTAGATCTTACACAGTGAACAGTAGGGCACTGAGGAATGTGGTAGAACAAAGGGATCTGGGAATACAGGTGCATAATTAATTGAAAGTGGTGTCACAGGTAGTTATAATCATAAAGAAAGATCTTGGCACATTGAATCTTCATAAATCAAAGTACTGAGTTCAGGAGATGGCATGTTATGTTGAAGTTGTATAAGACACTGGTGAGGCCGAATTTGGTGTATTGCATTTTGGTCACCTACCTCAGGAAGGATGTAAAGGAGGTTGAAAGAGTACAGAGAAAATTTACCAGGATGTTGCTAGGATTTGAGGACCTGAGTTAGCAGGAAATATTGAATAGATTAGAGCCTTGTTCCTTGGAACATAGAAAATTGAGGGAGATTTGAGGTATACACAATTATGAGGGGTACAGGTAGTGTAAATGCAACCAGAATTTTTCCACTGAGGTTGGGTGAGACTACAACTAGAGGTCATGGGTTAAGGGTGAAATGTTTAAGGGGAACATGAGGGGGAGCTTCTTTGCTCGGAGGGTGATGAGAGTTTGGAATGAGCTACTAGCACATTGATTTCAACATTTAGGAGAAGTTTGGGTATATACATGGATTGGGGAGGTATGGAGGGCTCAAGTCTGGCTGCGGATTGATGGGACTAGGCAGATTAATGACTTGGCACAGATTAGATGGACCGAAGGGCCTGTGTCTGTGCTGTAGTGTCCTATGAGTTTATGACTCTAATTTTACTTTCAGCTAATAAATCATTAAAACAACAATTTAAAAAATAAATGAAAAGTGTATAAATAATTTCAGTAGAGCAACTTAATTTTCCCATTTTCTCCCAAACTTTTACCTTACAATCCCCAATGGATTCTTAAATCCAGTGCCAAGTCTGATTTAGTGAAACTGACCAAGGCTGAGTCCACAGGCACGGCAAACTGACAAGCTCTTTCAGTGTTTCAATAATTTATCAGCATCAGCTGCTGTCAGCAAAGCCGGGGCATCCAGAACATGCAGCACTTTTAAAGACTAATCTCTGGTGGTTCTTACATTAACCACCTACAATCCTCAGCACAATCTGTCCCAGACATTTGTTGTGGCCCCTCCCCTGCTGCTCATATTGGGGGAAGGGCACAAACCATTCTAAAATCACTGTATATTTGTATTACAAATGTACTATAGGAAATATTTTGATGTACACTTCAGATTGAACATACGTACCATGGACAGTTGGAACTATGTGTGGGAGATGAATATAGATCCAATTATTTCCGGATTTCTGGAGAAATATTAATCCAGCACTTAACGTTCTTAATTCATTAAATAATAATCAAAAAAATGGCATATGCTGAAATAAAAACTGAAAATGTTGGAAAACCTAATCGAAGGTCTTTGATCAGAAATGTCAGCTGTTTTTCTGTTCACTGTTGAGAGCTTCCAGCACTTTTGCTTTTTTCCACTTTGAATTCAGACTGTGTTTACTTTGTAGTTACACTAGTTTCTCAAAACTTCCAGGGAGGTCGTTCTTCAACAAGGTTAATGGATGTGAGGCCAATGGTCTGTGGCAATTAACAATGTGAGCACTTCTTCATCCCAGATCGGAAGATTATGTCACAACATAGGTGGCCTGCAAGTGAAATGTTTGGTATTGCTACATAATTTGGATCGCTGTCATTGGCAACTATCACTAGTGAATCCAAATGAAATACCTGGTATCCTGCACAATTAGTGCCACAAAGCTCACTCTTCTCCACTCCAAATTAAAGTGGCCAGTGTGGCAATTCAGCTTCTGCCATCATTGCCTTTCAAGAAAATTTAACACAACAGACTCCTTAAAAGCTGCTTGGCACAGAAGCATCCTTATTTGCACACAGAATTGTTCAGCTGTAAAGTGAGATAAGAAGCAATTTAAACAAGGCTAAGTTTGGGAAAGGAACTGAGCAATGTGTCACATTATAAGTAAGGCGACATAAAAGTAATTAAAAATAAAAGAAACAAAAACTTAACCTTTACAACCCAGGGATTCAACCTGCTTTCATCTTGTCATTTTTTTTTGTTTGAAGGTTTAGGCAGAGGAGGAAATTCCATTTGACTTCATCTCTGTCTATTTGCAGTGACACCAATTACCTTCTTTTGACATTTGACATGATTTGGAGTCTGTGCTTCAGAATCAGATTTATTATCACTGTTTTATGTGATGTGAAATTTATTGCTCTGTGTCAGCAGTACAGTGTAAAGACATAAAGCCATAAAGTGCTTTTTGAATCCATAGCACAAAGAGTATCTACCAGCCTTCTCCCACCCTCCCGTTCAGAAGTGCCCTCTGACAATGAAGACCATGGAAAATGGGAGTCACTTCTCAGCAAAGACAAACTTCATTGATGATATTCACCATTGCCTCTCATGTGCCAACGCAGCCTCTGATCAATGGAGAAAAGGGCATATGAAGATCCTGGCCTCGTCATGACAAAAAGCCGTGGACTGTGATGACTCAAAACATGGAAGGAGAACTCAGAATGATATTGAAGGTGCTCTCTTGGATCATCATTATTGGTTGATTAGGACAACATAGACTCTTGAACTCAAAATCTGTCTCATTTTATCATGCACCTTATTGTATATCCTTGCTGCACTTTCTCTGTAGTTGTTACATTTTATTCTGCATTTTCTTATTGTTTTACTTTGTTCTCCCTCAGTGCACTATGTAATAATTTGATTTGTATGAACTCTATGCAAGATAAGTTTTTTTACTGTAATTTGGTACAAGTGACCATAATAAATAATTCCAGTTTAAATGTCTTTTGCTTTATAACCAATAACATTGATAGATGGGTAAAGACCCAGCAGCTCTGCTGCCCTGCTCTCAGTACATTCTTGCTCTGTTGAGGACCTTTGCTAGCTGGTGAAGCCAGTTAGTACCTTCTCTATTTCTCCTAAGAAATTAGTCATTGATTTTAAACATGAAAGGTGCCAACCCCTTCACTCAATTCCTCTGTTTCCGCTGCATCTGCCCTCAGGATGAAGCTTTTCATTCCAAACTAAGGAGATGTCCTTCTTCTTCAAGGAAAGGGGCTTCCCTTTCTCTACCATCCACAGGGCCTGCAACTGCCCCTCTTCCACCTGGTGCTTGTCTGCCCTCACCCTATCCTCCCACCACCCCGCCAGAGATAGGGTTCCTCTTGTTCTCACCTGTCACCCCACCAGCCTTCGTGTCTAGCACATAGTTCTCCGTAACTTCCACCACCTCCAAAGGAATCCAACCACAAAACCCATCTTTCTCTCACCACCATTATCTGCTTTCCGGAGGTATCACTCACTATGTGACACCCTTGTCCACTCAACCCTCCCCACTGATCTTCCTCCTGGCACTTATCCTTGCAAGCAGAACAAGTGCTATGCCTGTCCCTACACCTCCTCCCTCACTACCAAATAGGGCCCCAAACAGTCCTTCCAGGTGAGGCAACACTTCACCTATGAGTCTGTTGGGGTCATCTACTGAATCGTATCTTCTTGGTGTGGCCTCCTGTATATTGGTAAGACCCGATGTAGATTGGGAGACCACCGCCGATCACCTACATTCCATCCACCAGAAAAAAACAGGATCTCTCAGTGGCCACCCATTTTAATTTCACTTCCTATTCCCATTCCAACGTGCCAGTCCATGGCCTCCTGTACTATTGTGATGAGGCCACACTCAGGTTGAAGGAGCAACACCTCATATTCTGATGGGTAGCCTCCAACCTGATGGCTTGAAAATCAATTTCTCAAAATTCCAATAATGCTCCCCCCTCAGCATTCCCCATCCCCCTTTCCCTCTCTCACCTTATCTCCTTACCTGCTTATTACTTTCCTTTGGTTCACATTTCCCTTCCCTTTCTTCCATGGCCTTCTGTTCTCTCCTGTCAAATTTCCCCTTCTCCAGCCCTTTATCTCTTTCACCAATTGAATTCCCAGCTCTTTACTTCACCTCTCCCTCTCTCCTCTGGTTTCACCTATCACCTTGTGTTTCATCCTCCCCTCCCTCCACTTTTTTACTCTGACTCCTCATCTTTTTTCTCCAGTCCTGGTGAAGGGTCTTGTCCCGAAACGTTGACTGTTTACTCTTCTCCATAGATGTTACCTGGCCTGCTGAGTTCCTCCAGCATTTTGTGTGTATTGCTTGGATTTCCAGCATCTGCAGATTTTCTCTTATTTCTGTTGAATAAGAAAATTCATTCATGAGCTGAAGTGAGTTCCAGATCAAAGCAGAAGTATTGTATCACTATTAATAAAGAGAGTCTGCATGAGAAGCTGCAAAGTCTGAAGAAGATAAGTTATCTGGACCAAATGGACTATACCCACAGATTCTGAAAGAGGAAGAGATTGTGAAGGCATTAGTATGAGTCTTTCAAGAATCTCTAGATTCTGGAATGTTTCCAGAGGACAGGAAAATCACAAGTGTAACTCTACTCTTTAAAAAGAGAGGGAGGCAGAAGAGAGGAAATATTGGAAAGTTACCCTGACTTCAGTGGTTGGCAAGATGTTACAGTCCATTATTAAGAATGAGGCTTTAGGCTGCTTGGAGGCGCAGAACAAAACAGATCGGTCAGCAAGGTTTCTTAAAGGGGAAATCCTACCTGACAGATCTGTTGGAGTTCTTTGAGCAGGATTGACAAAGGAGAGTCAGTGGATGTTCTTTACATGGATCTTTGAAAGCTGTTTGACATGGTGCCACACATGGAGCAACTAAACAAGATGAGAGCCCATGATATTACAGTAAATATGCTCGTATTGGCTGACTGACAGGAGGCAAGTAGTGGAATAAAGGAGACCTTTTCTAGTTGGCTGCTGGTGAGTAATAGTGTTTCACAGGGGTTAGTGTAGGGTCCACTACTTTTCACGTTGTATATTTGAAACATTCTGGTTCCATCGGCTGCGTAAGTCTAGGAAAGACAAGCCCCCCAAATCCCCATTTGTGTGGATGCTGCATGATTCATTACCCTGTTACAAATAAGTACCACAAATTAACAGACGGTACACCGCATACAATTAAACAATTTAGCTTTATAATTTTAATTTGACTAAAGGGTTAGTAAAGAAAAAGCAAAAAAAGAAAAGGACCCATTTTAAATAAAACAGTTTGATGTGCATAAGTTGGAGCTCACGGTTTCCCCTTCCCAGATCCTTCTTCGATCTCCCTGGGCTTCGTTGCATCATGGCCCCACTCTGGGTCGAACCCTATGACCTTCTCTCTCTGGCATCTTCTCTCTTCATCTTCTAGGCTTATTCAGAAAGTCAGAAGGCATGGGATCCAGGGAAGTTTGGCCAGGTGGATTCAGAATTGGCTTGCCTGCAGAAGACAGAGGGTCGTGGTGGAGGGAGTACATTCAGATTGGAGGATTGTGACTAGTGTTGTCCCACAAGGATCTGTTCTGGGATCTCTACTTTTCGTGATTTTTATTAACGACCTGGATGTGGGGGTCGAAGGGTGGGTTGGCAAGTTTGCAGACGACACAAAGGTTGGTGATGTTGTAGGTAGTGTAGAGGATTGTCGAAGATTGCAGAGAGACATTGATAGGATGCAGAAGTGGGCTGAGAAGTTGCAGATGGAGTTTAACCCGGAGAGGTGTGAGGTGGTACACTTTGGAAGGACAAACTCCAAGGCAGAGTACAAAGTAAATGGCAGGATACTTGGTAGTGTGGAGGAGCAGAGGGATCTGGGGGTACATGTCCACAGATCCCTGAAAGTGGCCTCACAGGTGGATAGGGTAGTTAAGAAAGCTTATGGGGTGTTAGCTTTCATAAGTCAAGGGATAGAGTTTAAGAGTCGCGATGTAATGATGCAGCTCTATAAAACTTTGGTTAGGCCACACTTGGAGTACTGTGTCCAATTCTGGTTGCCTCTCTATAGGAAGCATTGGAAAGGGTACAGAGGAGATTTATCAGGTTGCTGCCTGGTTTAGAGAGTATGCATTATGATCAGAGATTAAGGGAGCTAGGGCTTTACTCTTTGGAGAGAAGGAGGATGAGAGGAGACATGATAGAAGTGTACAAGATAATAAGAGGAATAGATAGAGTGGATAGACAGTGCCTCTTCCCCAGGGCACCACTGCTCAATACAAGAGGACATGGCTTTAAGGTAAGGGGTGGGAAGTTCAAGGGGGATATTAGAGGAAGGTTTTTTACTCAGAGAGTGGTTAGTGCGTGGAAAGAGCTCCCTGAGTCAGTGGTGGAGGCAGATACACTAGTGAAGTTTAAGAGACTACTAGACAGATATATGGAGGAATTTAAAGTCGGGGGTTAAGTGGGATGCAGGGTTTGAGGGTTGGCACAACATTGTGGGCTGAAGGGCCTGTAATGTGCTGTAATATTCTATATTCTATGTTCATCTCCCACCAAACAGAAACCCAGCTCATGCCGGTGTCAGGCACAGAGAACGAAAAGCACACTCCCTACATTGGACAGTTCACATTCCAAAGCACCCGTTACCTCTAACCATAACCCAAACACTGTTGCTACAGAAAGACCATTATGTTACCAGTGAAATCTTTCCCAAGGTGTTACATGTTAATGATCTAGATGTTAAAATTAAAGACTTTGTGGCTACGTCTGTGGATAATATAATGATACGTGAAGAGGCAGGTAATGTTGTTGAAGCAGGGAGTTTGCCGAAGGGCTTGGACAGATTCGGAATATGAGCAATGAGTGGCAGATAGAATACAGTGTAGGAAAATGTATGGTTATATACTTTCGTTGAAAGAACAAAGGCATAGATTGCTTTCTAAACATGGAATAAATAGAGGAGCATTTGATAGCTCTTGGTCTGTACTCACTAGAGTTTAGCAGAATGAGGGGAGATCTCATGGAAGTCTATTGAATATTGAAAGGACTAGATAGAGCGGACCTACAGAGAATATGCGGTGACTAGTGGGGTACCGCAAGGCTCAGTGCTGGGACCCCAGTTGTTTACAATATATATTAATGACTTGGATGAGGGAATTAAATGCAGTATCTCCAAGTTTGCGGATGACACAAAGCTGGGTGGCAGTGTTAGCTGTGAGGAGGATGCTAAGAGGATGCAGGGTGACTTGGATAGGTTGGGTGAGTGGGCAAATTTATGGCAGATGCAATTTAATGTGGATAAATGTGAAGTTATCCACTTTGGTGGCAAAAATAGGAAAACAGATTATTATCTGAATGGTGGCCGATTAGGAAAAGGGGAGGTGCAACGAGACCTGGGTGTCATTATACACCAGTCATTGAAAGTGGGCATGCAGGTACAGCAGGTGGTGAAAAAGGCGAATGGTATGCTGGCATTTATAGCGAGAGGATTCGAGTACAGGAGCAGGGAGGTACTACTGCAGTTGTACAAGGCCTTGGGGAGACCACACCTGGAGTATTGTGTGCAGTTTTGGTCCCCTAATCTGAGGAAAGACATCCTTGCCATAGAGGGAGTACAAAGAAGGTTCACCAGATTGATTCCTGGGATGGCAGGACTTTCATATGAAGAAAGACTGGATGAACTGGGCTTGTACTCGTTGGAATTTAGAAGATTGAGGGGGGATCTGATTGAAACGTATAAGATCCTAAAGGGATTAGACAGGCTAGATGCAGGAAGATTGTTCCCGATGTTGGGGAAGTCCAAAACGAGGGGCCACAGTTTGAAGATAGAGGGGAAGCCTTTTAGGACAGAGATTAGGAAAAACTTCTTCACACAGAGAGTGGTGAATCTGTGGAATTCTCTGCCACAGGAAACAGTTGAGGCCAGTTCATTGGCTATATTTAAGAGGGAGTTAGATATGGCCCTTGTGGCTACGGGGGTCAGGGGGTGTGGGGGGAAGGCTGGGGCGGGGTTCTGAGTTGGATGATCAGCCATGATCATAATAAATGGTGGTGCAGGCTCGAAGAGCCAAATGGCCTACTCCTGCACCTATTTTCTATGTTTCTATGTTTCTAATATTTCTAATAGCAGAAAAGTCTAGAATCAGGGAGCACGGTCTCAGAATAGATGGATGTCCATTTGGAACAGAGGTAAGGAGGAATTTCTTTTAATGAATCTGTGGAGTTCATTGGCACAGATGGCTATGTAAACCAGGACGTCGGGTATGTTCAGAGTGGAGGTTGATTGGTGCTCAATTAGAAAGGGCTGCAAAGGTTATGGGGAGAAGGCAGGAGAATAGGGTTGAGAGGGAAAATGCACTCAGTGACCATCTTGTTAGGTAGAGTGGGGGAGCCCAATGTGGTCTTCACTACTGTAGTCCATCCATTCAGAGATGCTCTTCTGCACACCGCTGTTGTAACACATGGTTATTTTGAGTTACTGTTGACTTCCTGCCAGCTTGAACCAGTGTGGCCATTCTCTCCTAACCTTTCCCATTAACACGGCATTTTCACCCACAGAACTGCTGCCTGCTGGATTTTATTTGCATCATTCTATGAAAACTCCAGAGACCGTTGTGTGCAAAAATCTCAGCAAATCAGCAGTTTCTGAGATACTGAAGGCAGCCTGGGTATCAACAATCATTCAACAGTCAAAGTCGCTTTGATCATATTTCTTCCCCATTCTGATGCTTGGTCTGACAACAAATGAACCTTCTGACCATGTCTACATGCTTTTATGCATTGAGTTGATACCACATGATTGGCTGATTAGATATCTACATTAACGCACAGGTGTACAGGCGTACCTATTAACTATGACTCTCTTAAGGGGTTGGAGCAGTGGCACTTTTCCTTCCTGAATCACATTCTGAGCTGGTTATTTGTAACTATCGAGCTCTTCCCATTTCTGATTCATAGCGAGTCATGTCTCCTTGCTGGTCCTGCCAGATATCCACTCACCACCCTGTGTGGTAACCAAGGTGACATCATCTAAATGAAATGGGTACAGGTGTTGAGGTGACACCCTAGTAGCGGTACATATGGATGCAATGGGTGAAAATACATAAAATGCTCCTATAATGGTGTTTGAATGTATAAAAATGTGCCCCAGTTCTAATGTATATTGGGCCTGCGGGTGGTGTAGTCGCATCAGCACTGGACTTCGAGCCGAATGGTCCTGGGTTCGAATCCATCCAAGTCCCAACCTGGCAGCATTTGCAAGGAAGGAAGGCCTAGCAACCTTCTTCTGTATCTTGCCATGAAAACCTTATGGACAACTAAGCTATCCATGAGTCAACATGGTATGTAAATAGTTATATGTTCCAATGAAGTGGGTGGATGGATGGCTGTGGATCACAAGATGAGCAGGTGGAAAGCCAGATTATACTCGGGGGTTCCAAGTCGGATCAAGATCCTGGCAGTCACCAAGGAATTAGCTTCAACTCTTCTGTGCACCGATCATGAACAGAATTCTGGACTTCACACTGAAAGAGGTGACTGCTAAGAGTTTGATCCACAGTTGAGAGGAAAGAACAAAGTTGAGGCTCCATTGTCAAGAATGGCAAGTGAGGGTCGGAGGTCGCAGTCACTTCAGAGGCAATGTCGAGGTACCATCTTCTGGTGAATTCTGTCAATGTGGAGGATCCATTGTCCAGCGATTGCAGGCCGTGAACACAGACTGTGTGGACTGTGTCACTGCTCCAGAGGTCCAGATGTGGAGATGGTGCCACACCGGGGGGGGGGGGGGGTGCTGCCCATCGTGCGGGTGGAGAGTGTGAAAGAGACCCGCCCTCTGTAGTCGGGCATAATGGGCATCTGAGTTGGTACTTTATACTTTATACCTTATTGCCACCAAACAATTGATACTAGAACATACAATCATCACTGCAATATTTGATTCTGTGCTTTGCGCTCCCTGGAGTACAAATCAATAGTAAATATTAAAAATTTAAATTATAAATCATAAATAGAAAATAGAAAAGGGAAAGTAAGGTGGTGCAAAAAAACCGAGAGGCAGGTCTGGATATTTGGAAGGTACGGCCCAGATCTGGGTCAGGATCCATTCAGCAGTCTTATCACATTTGGAAAGAAGCTGTTCCCAAATCTGGCCGTACGAGTCTTCAAGCTCCTGAGCCTTCTCCCGGAGGGGAGAAGGATGAAAACTGTGTTGGCTGAGTGGGTCATGTCCTTGATTATCCTGGCAGCACTGCTCCGACAGCGTGCAGTGTAAAGTGAGCCCAAGGACAGAAGGTTGGTTTGTGTGATGTGCTGCGCTGTGTTCACGATCTTCTGCAGCTTCTTCCGGTCTTGGACAGGACAACTTCCATACCAGGTTGTGATGCACCCTAGAAGAATGCTTTCTACAGTGCATCTTTAAAAATTATTGAGGGTTTTAGGGGACAGGCCAAATTTCTTTAGTTTTCTCAGGAAGTAAAGGCGCTGGTGGACCTTCTTGGCAGTGGACTCTGCTTGGTTGGACCAAGTCAGGTCATTTATGATATTGACCCTGAGGAACTTAAAGCTTTGGACCTGTTCCACTTGCGCACCACTGATGTAAATTGGGTCGTGCAGTCCGCTACTCCTTCTGCAGTCAACAACCAACTCCTTCGTCTTGCTGACGTTGAGGGATAGGTTATTGTCTTCGCACCATGCCACCAGGTTCTTAATTTCCTCCCTGTACTCAAACTCATCATTACCCGCGATACGGCCTACAATTGTGGTGTCATCAGCAAACTTATATATTGAGTTTGATGGAAACTTGGCTACACAATCATGGGTGTACAGTGAGTAAAGCAGGGGGCTGAGTACACAGCCTTGTGGGGCACCGGTGCTCAGAGTAATTGTAGAGGAGAGCTTGTCCCCTATTTTTACAGCCTGGGTCCTGTCTGTGAGGAAGTTGAAGATCCAGCTGCAGACCTGAGTGCTAAGGTCCAGGTTCCGGAGCTTAGGAATCAGTTTATTTGGAATGATGGTACTAAAGGCAGAGCCGTAGTCAATGAAAAGGAGCCTTTATTCTGCAAGTGTACATGGGCATACTGTGACACTTGAGTTGATGATGACCTAACCCACTATGCTCTGGCGTATACTGAGACTTGACTGCTTTCCTTTCTTGGCTGCATGCTTTCAGGACTGGTGTTATTGTTATGGTTTGGGTAAAATAAATAAATATAGTACCTTGAACAACAGCAGGAAGGCACAGATTGCCATTGTGGACATCTTGGCACCTAGCTCTACCGGCCGGCATCATCAGTGAGGCTCATGTTCCCTCAGCCCATAAGATCGACAGATGCTTCACAGCCCACAACATCGGGCAACCGCTGAATATGACAGCCCACACCTGTTGGGCATGCCACCATTTCCCTTGCATGAAGGGTAGGGACCTATTGATCGGTGGACATAGCACTACAAATCTGAAAATTACACTATATCATCTAATGGCAGTGCAGATGTGATGGGCTGAATGGCTTAATTCTGCTCCTTTGTCTTATGAGCGCATGGTCTAATAACTGTGGGGAGAAAAGAGTTAATGTTTTAAGTCCAAGGTAACTGTTCTGACTGTGGCTCTCAGTTCTGTAATGTAATCTTGCTTGTTGTTTTTGGTACTTTTCATTTATATTTCAGAGTTCCACCATCTGCGGTATTTTTGACTTCCTTTACTGAGGAATACTACTTGATGTGATGCTCACTGCCTGAAGGTTAATCTTGACTCTAGCTGCAAAAAGCCAGGGGGATAAAAGTTTAAAACCAAGATTGCAGTCAGAATTATAAAAATTCTGATTCTTCCCCACTATTAGGAAATGTTTGTGGTTGCAGCAACTTGCAAAGTTGAGTAAAAGCTGTCATAATGAAGATCAATTGCCTGTCACATTGTTCTCTGCTGGTGATCAGGGAGGACAATTGACCCTAGTACAGATGGAATGGATATAACCATTTGGCAAATTGCCCTTCTTCCCAACCTTTTGCTCCAGCTCCACGTTGTAGTGGCTCTTCCTGTTAAATTCACACTCTTATGGTCATTCCCAACAGAATGGCTTCTGATACCGTCCGGTCTGGGAGAAACTGGTTCGTGACTCACAGCTCCCAGGTGCTGGGTTTGATCCTGATCTCGGGTGATGTCAGTGTAGAGTTTGTGTGTTCTTGTTGTGACCATGTCGTTATCCACTGGTGTCTCCAGTTTAGTTCCCGAAGATGGTTGGTGGAACAGAGCAAGGTGCAATGGAACTGATGGAATTTCTTTGTAGGGAACCATCTTGCACTTGGTGGGTCAAGTAGTTCCCTTCTATAGCTGGTCCTTAGGCTTTGGTGCTCACTAGAGTTTTCTGATTACTGGAGGGTGCTTGGTTGCTTGAAGGGGTACATTATATTGTGCAGAATTAGTATAAAAGGGAGTGTTATCCCAACTATGAAAAGTGGTGATTGACAGAATATGCAATTTCCATGAATCAGATTATGAAGATGTCCATCTCTGTCAGCTAGTGTGCTTATAAGTTATGTCACCTGACATGTGTTTGTAGCCATGGTAGAATAGAGTATGTAGAGAGAACTGTAGTTTACTGTGTTGGCTTGGTGGTGTCAGAGAAATCACTTCTGCAACTCTGAGACCAAAAACAATGGATTCAGGGCCCAAACTTCATCTATCCAGTACTTCCAGCCAGCTTTCAAATGCCAGGTTTATCCACACAGGAAGCCCAATTATCCCTTTGTAATACCAATGTGACCTATATGCTGCTTTTGTGAAGAAGAAAAAAAGAAAATATTATAGCTTTAGCTATTAAATTTTGATTTTTCAATTTTTTTAAATCTCCGACAATAACATCTCACAGAATGACTCTACAGTTTTCAGTGTAGGAGAAGCCAAATAGCAGGGAATATATGGTCTACTCAGATTGGAATGAATATAACTTACCTTTCTGTTGTGAGTTTTCATGTAAGTTTAACAAATTCATATCATACCATTTAATGTACCTTGATGAGGGAAATCATGTTCATGAATCTAATACAGTAGACTGTGCCTTATGGATTTCTGATTTTACTGGGTATCCTTTCCTAAAGTTGCTGCAGGTTGTGCACAGAAATAAAGATGACTGATCTTGGCCTCATGACTATTTTGAGAAAAATTATGCCCTTTACTTCACCTTACCTTGGGATTGTGTTTTTATTCTCTTCTGTCAGCATCCATTTCACTTATCTTTTAACTGATAACTCATTCCCAGTAATTTAGGAGATATTAAGCTTCAAGGGAAAAAAACATCAAGCAGATACTATATGTATTTCATAACTAATTAAATGAAAACTCATTTCTAATAACACATTTAGGAGATCTTTTTGAGATATGATTGTGACCTCCCTCACAACGATATTTTAAATAGATCATCGCTCATTCTTCTCAACACCAATGAAAGTAGGCCAATAGCTCAAAGCCAAATCGTTTATCACAGGAATAAACCTAGTGAATTTTCTTTGAACTCTCATCTCTGAATTTCCAAAGAATCACTTCACTATGGTTAATTGCTTGTCAGCTGAACTTGTTCTCTATGATTTTGCGGCACAGAACTCTGTTTTAAATAATTCTTAGAAATCAGTGTTGGACCACAATGTACTTGGGTTTCATTTAATTCCAAATTCTCCTGAATATTTATGGTCAAAACTACTCAATTTTCTGACGATTTCCAACAGTTGAATTTGCTTTGAATTCTGTATGCATTGTCTCATTTTTCCTTAAACAATTCTTTAAAATCCTAACTACAATCTCAAGGATTGTGCAGAAGAACACTTTATATTTTATACCTAAATTATTATTATGCAAATACGTAACCAAACTCCTACATGAAACATTGGTTTGTTCCGCTGCACTTAGGAAAAATGAGTCCCATGAATTGGGGACCTCTAAGGAAACAATTTAAAAAACTGCAACTTATGTGGTTATTATTGAAAAAAAATTGAGATTCTGAAGAACACATGTTGGGCAGAAAAGAATTTTTTTCACTTAAGATGTACTGAATCATTGGTGTTCTACAAATAAAAATAATATGAAGGCTCATTTGCTGAGCATATTCAATACACAGCCTGATAGAACTCAAGGAAATAAAGATATTGCAGAATTAAGGGCTATTGAGTTCATGCAGGAAAGTGCACTATGGCAAAAGATCAGCCACAATCATACTGAATGGCAGATAGGAATAATCTACTCTTGCTACTGTTTCTTGTCTTAAGAAAAGGCTGACCTCGTGACTCTATATTTAAAGGGTATCAATTGGTGTTGACTCGATACTACCCTATCTTGACAATTATTGGACAGAATTGTTCTGGACTTTACTCATGCCCACATGCTGGAACCTGTTGTGATCGGCAACAATGAATATATCGAGTCAGGACTTACAAACAAACAAACATTTATTAAACCCTAATAAACAATGAAAAAAAATGAAAACCCTAAGTGGAAGTAAACGGCTATGCGGCCATTCAGTAAACTGCTACTCAGTACTAGTTCTTAAAGCGATAATGAGAAATCAGTTCTTAAAGCGATAATTTCAAACACAGTTCTTCAAATGGTAAATTTTAAAGTCCAAGAGATTTATATAGTCATTTAGGAGAGACTTTCACGAAGTAACGAATTCCTCTAAGATACAACGTCACTGCCACTCCCAGTCGGATACTGACTTGTCCACAGGATTCACGAGGACAGAAATAGAACAGTTTTAAAGGCACTGACCTTCCTCCTCCGTAGAATAGATCTTTCACAGCCTTTCTGCCGCTTTTAGCAGAGGCAATCTCATGCAGATCACTCTTTCTTGAATGATTTCAATAATGGTCGATCCTTTCCAAACCCGTCCAACGTCTCCTTCAGGGTCCCGTCTTCGCTCCTCAATGTTACTGAAAAGTCACGTTAACAAACCGGGCAGCGATTGTCAAACTGCCAATCCAGACTTCTGTACCTTACATTAGAACATAAAACTCCGTTTAAAATCGAAACTGCGTCATACTGCAATTACACAGCGGAGCAGAGTATCTCATTGACGTTCTAACTGAAAAACTAACTGCGTCACCTGAGGTCTTCCCTTTTATACCCGTGGTGAACATGTCATCACGTGACCTCACATCGGAGGGAAAATTACATCAGGTGACCTCCAAAAGACCATTACATCATTCTCATAAGAAAGTCACAGGATCTCCTTGAGGCATGTAACAAACCATACACTTGGATTTAAGTTGAGAAAAATGGGAAGGTTAATTTTGCAGGCCCTCTGTCTTGGACAGCGAGGTGTCAGCCGAAGTACAGCAAAAATATGGAAAGGTCCAGATCCAGTGTACAGTTTGACAGTTTTACAACCTGTTACTCTGTAAGTATCTGGAAAGCAGTACAGTTGTCTTTGTCAAAGTTCACATTGAACAGCTGCAGAGCACAGGGCACAGCAGGGTCACACTCCAAGACATACATTACCTGCTCTGGGGAGCCATCAGTTCAGTGAATACTGCCCTCTGTTTGCCTGAAACTCACTAGTTTTCCAGTGAATGGTGCAGTCTACATCCTAGTGTGGCAAAATAGCATGCGCCAGTGGATGTTAGGAAGTTCACCACTGGAAAGGCTTCAGTTTTAGGCTCTTGCCATTAAACAGGAAGTGACAAGAATCTGAAAAATCTCATGAATTGGCTGCTGTAAGGTTGCATGTAAATGAAAGCTTATATCATGTCAACATAAAAGAATCATTTGACGTGCTGAAAATGCCCACTTGACCATTTTCCATTACAAAGATTTGCAATTGTTATGAATATGATACATTTCAGTAAAAAAAGGAAACTTTAGAGTTCTTGACTCAACACTTCCTTCACAGAAGAATGAGACTAATTTTAGTTCAAATGGTTGAACGGTGGCAGTTCTGGTCAGAACCAGTGACTGCAGCTGGCAAAATATGCTAAAATATTCTCTAAATTAGATTAGATTATTTAGAGTAGATTAGATTAGATTATGAGGACACTCAGTCCTCGTTTATTGTCATTTAGAAATGCATGCACGCATTAAGAAATGATACAATGTTCCTCCAGAGCGATATCACAAAAAAAAAGACAAACCAAAGACTAACACTGACAAGACCACATAATTATAACATATAGTTACAGCAGTGCAAAGCAATACCATAATTTGATAAAGAGCAGACCATGGGAATGGTAAAAAGGGTCTCAAAATTCCGATCCCGATAGTCCCCGCTAGCAGGCGGCAGAAGGGAGAAACTCTTTCTACCATAAACCACCAGGCACCGACAACTGTCGACGCACTGGAAGCACCCGACCACAGCCGACTCTGAGTCCACCTGAAAACTTCGAGCCTCCGGCACCTAGCACCAAGCACCATCTCTGCAGAGCACTTCGACCCTGTCCCGGACTGCTGAGCAACAAGCAAGGCCGAGGATTTGGGGCCTTCCCCTCCGGAGATTCAGGATCACACAGTAACAGAGGCAGTGAAAAAGGCATTTCAGAAGTTCCTCCAGATGTTCCTCTGTTCTCTCACGTCTGTCTCCATTAAATCAGGATTGTGCACGGCACCCTACTTGACAGATTACAGATATCATTCACCGGAGTGGCCGTGCAAGCTGTGTCGTGCCGCCATCTTCTCCTCCTCCACTAACTCAACATCCCACCTTCACACTTCTCACCAGTCCACTGTTGAATCTCCCTGGTGTTGAAGATGATGGACAAGTGCTAGAAGCTGGGATTAATTACAGATAGATCCCCACTAGTCAGTGTGGATGTGGCGGACCAAATGTCTGCTTCTATTGCTGTCTGACTCTATGTCCATATATATGAACTTCCATATATGGATTTGGCCCTGAAAATCTAGGCCACTGTCTAGAGATTTAGAGCAATTCACGTTTGGCTAAGTTAACTAAATACCCCTTTTCACAATAGAAAAATTGATCATTTGCACAAGATAGCACATCTAATCAGATATTTTCTTTTGAAGTCTAATTCTTTAGAGAACCAGTTTTGTAACATTTTACACGATCCATGGTGGTTTGCTATTTTTATGAATAAGAGCATTTTGCAAAATAATATTGAACAATTAACACCACAGGGCACAATCCGATTGTGAAATAATAGTGGTTAGTGTTCTAACAGGGAGTAATAATAAAAGAAATGACAAGCACTTCTTTCACTATTTCCACTGCAGGAGAATAAAAAATAGAAACAATAATCACACTGAATGCTCCTAAAGGTGACATGAATCAAGAAGCAGCAAATCTATTGTGAATTCTAAACATAAAATTCTCTGTAGATGCTGGGGTCAAATCAACACATACAGTGCGCTGGAGGAACTCAGCAGGTTGGACAGCATCCGTGGAAATGAACAGTCAACGTTTCGGGCCAAGGCTCTTCATCAGGACAGAAGAGGGAAGGGGCAGAGGCCCATAAAGAAGGTGGGGAGAGGGTGGGAAGGAGAAGGCTGGTAGGCTCCAGGTGAAAAACCAGTAAGGGGAAAGATAAAGAGGTGGGGGAGGGGAGGCAGGGAGGGGATAGGCAGGAAAGGTGAAAAAGGAATAGGGGAAAACACAATGGGTAGTAGAAGGAGGCGGAACCAAGAGGGAGGTGATAAGCAGCTGGAGGAGGGGGCAGAGTGAAACTGGGATTGGGGAAGGGAGGGGGAGGGAAATACCGGAAGTTGGAGAATTCAATGTTCATGCCCAGGGGCTGGTGACTACCCAGGCGATATATGAGGTGTTGTTCCTCCAACCTGAGTTTGGCCTCATCATGGCAGTAGAGAGGCCATGTATGGACATATCCAAATGGGAATGTGAAGCAGATTTGAAGTGGGTGGCAACCGGGAGATCCTGTCTATTGTGGTGGACGGAGTGGAGGTGCTCAACGAAGTGGTCCCCCAATCTGCGTCGGGTTTCACCGATGTAGAGGAGGCCGCACCGGGAGCACCAGATGCAATAGATGACCGCAACAGGCTGACAAGTGAAGTGTTGCCTCACCTGGAAGGACTGTTTGGGGCCCTGAATAGTGGTGAGAGAGGAGGTATAGGGACAGGTGTAGCACTTATGCTTGCAGGGACAAATGCCGGGTGGGAGATCTGTGGGGAGGGACATGTGGATTAGGGAGTTGCAGAGGGAACGATCCCTGCAGAAAGCGGTGAGGGGTAGAGAGGGAAAGATATGCTTAGTGGTGGGGTCCTGTTGAAGGTGGCGGAAGTTGCGGAGGATAATGTGCTGGATTCAGAGGCTGGTGGGGTTGTAGGTGAGGACAAGGGGAACTCTGTCCCTGTTGTGGTGATGGGAGGATGGGAGGATGGGGTGAGGGCCGAAGTGCGGGAAATGGAGGAGATGTAGATGAGGGCATCATTGATGACGGCAGAAGGGAAACCACGATCCTTAAAGAAAGAGGACATTTGAGATGTCCTGGAACGGAAAGCCTCATCCTGGGAGCAGATGCGGAGGAGGCGGAGGAACTGGGAATAGGGAATAGACTTTTTGCATGTGGCAGGGTGGGAAGAGGTATAGTCGAGGTAGTTAGGAGAGTCAGTGGGCTTATAGAAGATGTGCAAACTCAGGTTGGAGGGACAACACCTCATATACTGTCTGGGTAGTCTCCAGCCCCTTGGCATAAACATTGAATTCTCCAACTTCTGGTAATTCCCTCCCCCTCCCTTCCTCTATCCCTATTTCACTCTGTCCCCTCCCCCTGCTGCCTATCACCTCCCTCTTGGTTCTGCCTCCTTCTACTACCCATTGTGTTTTCCCCTATTCTTTCTTCACCTTTCCTGCTTATCCCCTCCCTGCCTCCCCTCCCCCACCCCTTGATCTTTCCCCTGACTGGTTTTTCACCTGGCACCTACATGCCTTCTCCTTCCCACCCTCCCCCCACTTTCTTTGTAGGGCCCCTGCCCCTTCCTCTTCAGTCTTGACGAAGGGTCTCGACCTGAAACGTTGACTGTTCGTTTCCACGGATGCTGCCCGACCTGCTGAGTTCCTCCAGCGTGTTGTGCGTGTTCCTGTTGTGAATTCTTCCTTCCAGTGTGTACACTGGAGACAACAGAGGTTGTCCCAGTTCACACACTGAATGTTTGCAAGGTGGAGGAAGTATAAAAGAAATAGAATATTTCAGGCTGGGCAGGTAATGATTCGACGAAGAAGAATAAGGCATGAAGTTCAGATAGATTTTAATGCAAAGTGATTAAAGAGTTGTGTAGGCAAACATTTGCTACCCTTTCTAGCAGGTTTGGGAATTTTTGGAACGAGATTAGTGCTAGCCAATGGTAACAGCAGAGAATGATACTGTATAAAAGGATCTCCCCTTGATTAGTTATACCTGCTTTTTGCAAAAGCTCCCCAATAAGACCCAGTCGCCTGCACAGACCCTTCAACCACTTCTTTAAAATGATGTAGCTAACATAAAGTAGATTACTTGAAAGAGACGTAAGAGAAACACAAGACATTTAGACCACAAAGCAGAAAGATTTTAACGAAATGTTGCAAGTGTGCGTACTGATACATCTAAACATGGACTATAGTTACCACCCAGCTAGCATGAATTACGAAGATAGGATTTTACCTTAAATGCTTATTAACTTTCACTTCATTTCCAGTCAGACATAAAATGCACAGAGTTCTGGCCCACACGCTAAAGCAATTGCAAGCAACACAGAAAGTAAAGAGGTCAGTGTGTGCAATGTATGTGCTGGCACAATGCTGATGCTCTGCTTCTCTTGAATTACTGGGCACCTCTGTGTTTTGAAAAATTGTAGTAAATATGTTGTATTAGATCAATGAGCAACCAGAGATAGAAGCTTCATACTCATTAATATAGAGCAATACAGAACAAATGTACAATAACAAAGGAAGAAGAGATCAATTTAATGATGTCATTAAAATTGAGAAGCATAAAATGTATGACTTAACAGACTTAAATAAAACTAAAAAACAAAGGTCTGGTGGAATAGGGTAAAAAAAATTGGAGCTGGTTCATTTACAAGCAGGAAAATCGCACCATGCAAATTAGGCTTTTGGAGATTTAGCACAGGCTGTGTATTGTTAATCCTAATGCCATGTAGAAATTAATTCATAAGGCCATAAGACATAAGAGCAGAGTTAGGCCATTTAGCCCATCGAGTCATCCTCCATTCCATCATGGCTAATTTATTATCCCTCTCAACCAAATTCTCCTGCCTTCTCCCTGTGACCTTTGATGCCCTGATTAATCAAGAACCTATCAACTTCCACCTTATATAAACCCAATGACTTGGCCTGCACAGTTGCCTGTGCAATGAATTCCACAGTTTCACCATCCTCTAGCTAAATAAATTTTTCCTCATCTCTGCTCTACTGTAAATAGACATCCTTCTATCCTGAGGCTGTGCCCTCTGGTCTTAGATACACCCACTATTGGAAACATCCTCTCCACAACCTCTCTATATAGACCTTTCAATACTTGATAGATTTTAATGAGATTCCTCCTCATTGTTATAAACTCCAGTGAGTACAGCCCCAAGAACCATCAAATGATCCTCCTATTCCTGAAGCTCCTTGAATTCTCTTCCAGTTTAAAACCAAGCCACATTTTGCCTGTTTTGGTTGGAGCAGTTAAATCTTTAAGCAACTGTGTGCTTTAAATCCAATGCACTCAGCAAAACTGGTTGGCAATTTGGTTTCTCACTGACAATTTGATTTGCTTCAAAGTACTGCTCAGTCCACTCGGTATACATGAGACAGTTATTCATTGTACAATGGAACATGTCTATCTTTCCAATGTAGCTTTTGTTTTATTTATTTATTATTATTATCACCTGTTACTCACCATTTACAAAATAATGGATTCTTCCTTTTTCTGCCTTGTTTTTAACCATCATCTCTCCTTTTGTGAAGAGAACAGCTATTCTGAAGGAAAAAAAAAGTGCTTTTTTTTTAACTCAACTGTCTTGCAGCGCTCTTTTTTAACTTGAGCGCTCCAACAGGCAGATTGCCAGCTGGGGTTTGTTTTTATTTTTAAAAAATCACAACTGTTATGGTTTGTACTCCAAAACATAAAATCTAATTGAAGGGCAAAGTCGGAAGTCCAAAATGTATGTATAACTTCATTTTTAACTTTAAATGTAGCATGCAACATATCACGTGGTTGCGCATGACATATGTATTTCACATATTTTACACATAACCCAAAAACTATTTAAATATATGAGAATGCTTAAATCAAACAATGTACTTACAATATCACTCAAATACTGCTGAAATATTAAATACAAAACAATCCACGCCTTTATTCTTTCTACCAAAGTGAATGGCAATGCACTTCCCTACATTATATTCAATCTGTCACTTTTTAACCCATTCTCTCATCTGCCTATGTCTTTCAGCAGACGCCCTGCCTCCTCAACACTACCTGCCCCTCCACCTATCTTCATATTATCCACAAACCTGGCCACAAAGCCATCAATTCCTTCATCCAAATCATTGACATATAACATGAAAAGAAGCAGTCCTGACACTAACTCTTGCAAAACACCACTTGTCACCAGGAGCCAACCAGAAGAGACCCCTTTATTCCCACTCTTTGGCTCCTGCCAGTCAGCCAATCTTCTATTCATGGTAGTATCTTTCCTGCAAATACCATGGGTTCTTATCTTGTTAAGCAGCCTCATGTGCAGATCCTTGTCAAAAGCCTTCTGAAAGTCAAAATAAATAACATCCACTGACTCTCTTTTGACTGTGCTGCCTATTATTTCCTCAAAGAACTCCAACAGATTTATAGGGCAAGATCTCCCATTACAGAAACCAGGCTGACATTGGCCTATTTTATCTTGTGCCTCCAAGTACACTGAAACCCCAACTTTACTATTCGACTCCAACATCTATCCAACACTGAAGTCCGGCTAACTGTATTATAATTTCCTTTCTTCTGCCTCCCTCCATCCTTAAAGAGTGGAGTGGAATCTGTGATTTTCCATTCCTCCAGAACTATTTCAAAATCCAGTGATTCTTGAAAGATCATTACTAAGGTCTTCACAATCTCTTCAGTTATATTTTTCAGAACACTGCGGTATAGTCCATATGGTCCAGGTGACTTACCTACTTTCAAACTTCTCAGTTTCCAAAGCACTTGCTCCTTAGTCATAGCATTGACACTCACTTCTGCCCTCTGACACTTATAATTTTCTGGCATACTGATAGTACTTTCCACTGTGAAGTTTGATGCAAAATACTTTGCCCCCCCCATTACTACCACTCCAGGAGCTGTGGGATCTCCCAATGAGCACCTATTTTAATTCCACTTCCCATTCCCATTCCGACATGTCAGTCCATGGCCTCCCCTACTGTCACGATGAGGCCACACTCAGGTTGGAGGAGCAACACCTTATATTCCGGCTGGGTAGTCTCCAACCTGATGGCATAAGCACTGATTTCTCAAACTTCCGGTAATAATTCCCCCCACCCCCCTTCAACTTTCCCCATTCCCATTTCCCCCTCTCATCTTATCTTCTTAACTGCATATCACCTCCCTCTGGTGCTCCTCCCCCCTTTACTTTCTTCCATGGGCTTCTGTCCTCTCCTATCAGAATCCCCCTTCTCTACTCCTTTATCTCTTTCACCAATTGACTTCCCAGCTCTTTACTTCAGCGCTCTCCCCCTACCAGTTTTACCTATCAGCTTGTGTTTCTTCCTCCCATCCCCCTACCTTCTTACTCTGACTCTTCTTTTCCCCCAATCCTGATGAAGGGTCTCAGCCTGAAACCAACTGTACTCTTTTCCATAGATGCTATCCAGCCTGCTGTGTTCCTCCAGCATTTTGTGTGTGTTACTATCTCGCCAGTGTCATCTTCCAGCTGTGCAATATCCACTCTTGTCTCTCTTCTACTCTTTATATATCTGAAAAAAACCTTTTTGTGTCCTCTTTAATATTACTGGCTAGCTTAGCTTCATATTTCAGTTTTTCTCACTAAATAGCTTTTCTATGTGCCTTCTGTTGACTTTTAAAAGCTGGCTAATCTTTTGCCTTCCCACTTATTTTTGTTACATCATATGCTCTCAGTTTTTCTTTTATGCTGTCTTTGACTTCCCTTGTTTCTTCCTCTCTTTAGAATACTTCTTCATCTTTGGGATGTATCTATTCTCTGCCTTCCTAATTTCCCCCTAGAAACTCCAGCATTTGCTGTCCTGCTATCACCCCTGCTAGTGTCTCCATTCAATCAACTTTGGCCAGCTCCTCTGTCAGGCCTCTAATTCCCTTTACTCTACTGTAATACTGATACATCTGATTTTAACTTCTCCTTCTCAAACTGCAGGGTGAATTCTACCATATTATGATTACTTCCTCCTGAGGGTTCCTTTACCTAAAGCTCCGTAATCAATACTGGGTCATACATAACACCCAGTCCAGAATTGCTCTTTCCCCAGTGGACACAACCAGAAGCTGCACTTAAAAAAAAAACATCTTGTAGACACTCTACAAATTCCTTCTCTTGTGATCCAGCACCAACCTGATTTTTCCAATCTACCTGCATATTGAAATCCCCCATGATCATTGCAACATTGCCAGCTGGTGGCACAACGGCATCAGCACCAGACTTCAGAGCAAAGGCTCCCGAGTTCGAATCCAAGTCGGGCCATTCCCCACCCCCGAGCACGCTTTCCATCAGTGCCGGGTTGAGCGTCAAGCCAGCCACTCAGCCTCATAAAAAACAAAGGGTTGAGTCGGGAACTTTCATATCATGACCTGGTTAATCTGAATGGAGACCAATCCTAACACCACGCGCCAGACAAGAATGGTTGACTGTCTGGTGTGACACGCTAGGAAGGATTGCAACATTGTCATTTTAACATGCCTTTTCTATCTTTCATTGTAATGTGTAGCCCACATCCTGGCTACTGTTTGGGAGCCTGTATATAACTCCCACCAAGGTCTTTTTACCCCTGTAGTTTCTTACTCTACGCACAAGGATTCTCCAGCTTCCAATCCTATGTCACCTCTTTCTAAGGATTTGATTTCATTTTTTACCAACAGAGCTACATCACCGCCTCTGCCCACCTGCCTGACCTTTCAATACATTGTGTATTCTTGGATTTAAGCTCCCAACTATGACCTTCTTTGAGTCACATCTCAGCGATGCCCACAGCACACCTGCCAATCTCTAAGTGCACTACAAGATCATCTATTTTATTCTGATACTGTGTGCATTCAGATATAACACCTTCAGTCCTGTATTCATCACCCTTTTCGATTCTGGCTGCCAGTTGCACTTTATCTCATCTCACTGACTGCAATTTTGCCTTGTCATCTGTATGTCCTTCCTCACTGTCTCACTGCTCACTGCATCTAGTTATATACCAAACACCCCATCCTCAGCCCTATCATCCCTGCCAAATTAGTTTAAACCCTCCCCAACAGTTCTAGCATGAACTGAGTATGAATGCCTTTCTTTGATTGCTTCCACTGTATTTTTTTCTGCATTGTAGTTATTTATCTGAAAGATTCATTCAAGGACTAACTACTGATGGAGCCAGTACCCCATCTCCTATGGTTCTCAAACCTCCTCTCAAACAGGACACATGTCATATATACAGTGTGTATATATATATATTTGCACTTCCTAATGGAAGTTAGGAAAGGCACTGCATTTGCAAATTGGAAATACATAACTTTTGATTTCAATCTAAAGAAACAGCTTCAGTATTATGTCCAAAGTTCACTTAATGATTTGTAAACACACAGAATATGAACAAAATGGGAACCTCTGTTTACTCTTAGAAAACTTAGTCAAGGTTTTAGTATTTCCTATTCAACAAAAAGTGCAGGTTTATGAACCTAATCCCATCTCATAGAGTTTCTGTTTACTCAAACCTGATTGAAACTACATGCAGACAGAAAAGTGAATGAATGATCAGACTTACAAAGAAAGTTGTTAGCAAGTCATTCCTGGACTATTTATGTGCAAAGCAATGTAGCTTATTGTCAGCAAACAGTGAGAACTACAAAGAACTAATAAATCCTGTTCTTTCATTCAAGAGTCTAAAACAAGTTCTCTTTTAATATTTGGACATGTCAATATTTGTTATTTTTCCATTACAAACCAAGGCAAGCAAAGGTTAATGAAGATGTCGCTGCACTGGGTTGAATGTGGGGATGGCAGGGCACAGAAATAGTTAATCACCACACACACCAATTAGCATACTTGTATCAGCATAAAATAATGAGTGAAAGCAAATAAAACTGAACCAGGTTAAATGGCACCTGCAGTTCCTCATAACAACCTGAAAACACAAGTCGTTGTTGTCGATATTTCTAAAGTTACTATTGCAAATCATTTTTGATTGTTCTTTTTTAATGTATTACCAAATCAATAATATACACTGGAGCTCGCAGTGTTGTTTGATGCACTTATGCAGCAAATACAAAGCAGCAATTTACAATTGCATTACATGTTTTATCACAGTAAAATAATCCCAAGGCAATTCACAGAAAACAATATTTGACACAGATAAAGAAATAAATATCAGGGTGGTGACTCAAAGCTATCACTAGCCTTTTATTTGCTCAGACTTGATGAATACTATCTTGGCTGGTGTCCAATCTTAAACCTTCTGTAAACTGGAAATGATCCAAACTCTACTATCATGCACCAAACTCTATTCACCCTTCACTCCTGGACTTGTGGAATAATAATAAGTCTTAATCCATCAAAATGTCAATTTTAAATTTATCATTTTCCTGCTGATGTATCACCGGAATTTGTAATGTGAGACAGTGGATCGCATTATGACAGAGAAGGCTGAGGTGCATGGGGAAATGTCCTCAGTATTCCGAATTAAGTATATCCATATGGATAGTGAGTGAGGATTAAGAGCACTTTGATGACAATTTCCCTTGAAGAGGCAATGTAATGTTTACAATAATGGTGTGAATGACTGAAGCAACCAATTCTCAATGGAGGCTGGTGCAGAGTTTTCACAATCTTCATTGTGACTGATGTACACAACCATAAATGGCACTGCAATAACAGTTGCATTTAAAGCCTCTCTACTCCAAACCTTTTTGCCTGCAAGTGGTTCCAGATCACTTTTTTCCAGCCATCAATGTTTGCATTGCACCCGTGGCTGACAGGAAATTTAGTCATGCACACCCATCTGATTTTTGAAACAGAAGGCCTGGGGTCCAGGCAAAATGTACAATTCTCCCTTGTCCAGAGCCTTGTTGCTTGCACCAATTCATTTTACTTTCAAATCAATTCACTACTTTTGAAAATAACTAGATACAAATGTCATACTGAGCAATTGCTCTGATAATTATTTAGTCCTGCGCTCCTTTTTCTGGAAGCTGCAAAGTTTTGCTGGACCAGAGATGGGGACATGGTTGGATACCAGCAGGCCTCCAAAATCATTAAATACATTGAGCAGAAGCAGAGTCCTGACCACGTGTGAATTCAAGGCCAAGTTAAAATGCCCTTTTAAAAGTGGACAAGTTTGAATACCTGAACAAGTCCCTGTAGCTGTTTCTGATCCCTCTCTTTTTCCATCACAAACTAGTATGCCATCTAACTTTATTCTGCGAAGGACAACATCCTGGTATGGCATCCTGTTGGCTCCATCAGTGAAAGACAGACCGTGATGACATAGATGTGAAAGGGTGGCAAAACGAGCCAGTGGAGGGAGCAGTTTGATGGCGTCTCACTGAATAAAGCAGTCAGCATTCCCCACTTGCAGTAACAAACATGTCCAACGTCCTTCCTAGTCCTTCCACCCAATAAATTCAACACACCTGATACTTCAGAATTATAATCAAGTCAAGTCAAATTTATTTATAAAGCACATTTAAAAACAACCCATGTTGACCAAAGTGCTGTACAAACCATAACAAGTAGCTAAAATCACAAATACAAGAAACACAGATATAAACAACAAGGCACACAGCTTATAGGCACAAAATAAACAACACATGAGCCTAGGCACATGCCAAAAATCAGCCACATCAGGAAGATTCAAACACTAGTGAATAAAGGTAAGTTTTGAGCCTGGATTTAAAAGAGTCCATGGAGGGGGCAGATCTGATAGGGAGGGGAATGCTGTTCCACAGTCTAGGGGCTACAACAGCAAAGGCGCGGTTGCCCCTGAACTTAAATTTAGATCTGGGACAGCCAGGAGCCCCAAATCAGCCGACCTGAGGGACCTGGAAGTAGAATAAGGGGTTAGAACATCTGCAATATAGGAGGGGGCCAGCCCATTTAGGGCTTTATAAACAAACAGGAGAACCTTAAAATCAATTCTGAACCGTACTGGTAGCCAGTGGAGAGAGGCCAGGATAGGAGTAATATGGTCCCTCTTCCAGACACCTGTCAGGAGCCTGGCCGCGGCATTCTGGACCAGTCGCAGATGGGACAGGGACGACTGACTAATCCCAGTATACAGGGAGTTGGAGTAGTCCAAGCGGGAGGATATAAGGGCGTGGATGACTTTCTCGAGATCTTTGAAAGAGAGAAACGATTTGATTTTGGCAATAGTATGAAGCTGGAAAAAAATGCCTTTTACTACTGCATTAACTTGCTTGTCAAACTTAAAGGTGGAATCAAATATCACACCAAGTTTTCTGACATGGGGTTTGACAATGGTAGACAGATTACCAAGACTGTTGGTGATCACTTTGTTGGAGTCAGGGGGGCCAAATAGGACAACTTCAGACTTGCCTTCATTCAGCTGTAGGAAGTTTTGTGTCATCCAACACTTTATGTCTTCAAAGCAGTTCTTGAGGCTGACTGGATTTGGCTGGTCGTTTGGTTTCAAGGGGAGATGAAGCTGTGCGTTATCAGCATAACAATGGAAGGAAAAGTCATGTTTTTGAATGATTTGGCCGAGGGGAAGCATGTATATAGAGAAAAGAATGGGACCTAGGATGGAACCTTGTGGGACCCCGCAGGAGAAACTAGCTGGAGAAGAGGAAAATTAAGACCATAAGACACAGAAACAGAATCAGCCTTTCAGCCCATCAAATCTGCTCTGCTATTTCATCACGGCTGCTCCACTTCCCTCTCAACCCCATTCTCCCGCCTTCTGCCCGTAACCTTTCATACGTTGACTAATCAAGACCTGTCAACCTATGCCCTGAGTACACCCAATAGCCTGGCCTCGACAGCTGCCTGTGGCAACAAATTTCATAGACTCACCACCTTCTGGCTAAAGAAATCCTTCCTTATCTCTGCTCTAAATGATATCAGTGAATTCTGAGGCTGTGCCCTCTAGTTCAAGTCTCTCCCACCATGGGAAACATTCTATCCACATCCACTCTATCTCTGACTTTCAACATTCCATAGGTTTCAATGAGATTCCCAACATTCTTCTAAATTCCAGTGAGTAAAGGCAAAGAACCATCAATCACTCCTCATATGATAAGCCTTTCATTCCCAGAATCACTCTCATGAACCTCCTTTGAACCCTCTCCAATGTTAGTACATCATTTCTTAAATAAGGGGCCCAAAACTCCTCACAACGCTCCAAGTGAGGACTCATCAATGCCTTATAAACCCTCAGCGTTACATCCTTGTGTTTGTATTCTAGTTCTCTTGAAATTAACGGTAATATTACATTTGCCTTCCTCACCACCAACTCAACCTGCAAATTAACTTTTAGAGAATCCTGGACAAGTTCCTTTGCACCTTGAATTTTTGAATTTTCTTCCCGTTTAGAAAATAGACGATGCGTTTATTCTTGCTATCACTATATGCATGACCATATATTGTATTCCATTTGCCACTTCTTTGCCCCTTCTCCTAATCTGTCTAGGTCCTTCTGCAGCCTCCTTGTTTCCTCAACACTACCTCCCCCTTCACATATCTTCATATCATCTGCAAACTTGGCCACAAAGCCATCAATTCTGCAATCCAACTCATTGACATATAATGTAAAAGAAATCGGTCCCACACCAACCCCTGTGGAACACCACTAGTCACCAGCAGCCAATCGCAAAAGGCTCCCACTCTTTGCTTTCAGTCAATCAGCCACTGTGCTATCCATGCTATTACCTGTCCTGTAATACCATGGTTCTTATCTTGTTTAAGCAACCTCATGCATGGCAAAGGACTTCTGAAAATTCAAGTACATAACATCCACAAATTTTTCTTTGTTTATCCTGCTTGTTATTTCCTCAAAGAATTCTAATGGATTTGTCAGGCAAGATTTTCCCTTAAGGAAACCATGTGGACGTTGGCCTGTTTATCATGGTCCTCCAAGTACCCTGAAACAACATCTTCAACAATCGAAGTCAAGCTAACTGGCCTGTAACTTCCTTTCTTCTGCTTCCCTCCCTTCTTGAAGAGTGGAATGACATATGTAATTTATCAGTCCTCTGGAACTATTGCAGAACCTAATCTTTGAAGGATCACTACTAATGCCTCCAATATCTTCAGCTACATCTTTTAGAACCCAGGGGTGTAGTCCATCTGGTCCAGGTGGCATACCTACCTTCAGACCTTTTAAGATTTCCAAGTTTCCCTTCTCCCTACTAACAGCACTGCACTCACTGCTGCCCCCTGATACTCGAACCTCTGGAATACTGATAGTGTCTTCCACAATGAAGAATGATGCAAAATACTTATTCATTTCATCTGCCACTTCCTTGTCCCCCACTACTACTTCTCCAGCATCATTTTAGTTATCAGTAATTGAAGGAGGCATGAGGCACAAGAGTATACTTTACTGACTTACATCCCAAAAACTACATGGAATACAGATCTGAGGTGATGGTACTTTACTTCTGTGATCTTCCCCCCAGTTATAAGCTACTCCTTCACTTGCCTGAGGAGTGGGACGGAAAGCCCAATGGGTTAGATACAGGCTTGTGATCAGTGAATTCTAGAAACCTGGGCAAGGGCACCTTTGTTCTGCAAGGAGGACGCCATTTAAAGCCATTCTGGATGATACTCATCGAGCTCAGGGAGAGAAGTGTGAATGTACTCAGAGTGGCAAAGGTGTGAAAAGGTCGTCAAATCAGCCAGAAAAAACACTGACCCAGCCAACATCCCTCTGAAACTGGAACAAGGAGTTATTGAAGAGCATGGAAAAGTACTGCGTTCACAAAGTGCTTCCACTTTCAGGAATCACTGTGATTTACATATTGTGAGAGATATGTTCTGATCCCAGTTACACTTTGTATGTACAGTCTCAGTCTGACTACAGCAGAATAGAAGGCAATGATCAAAGCTCACATGGACCCAGTAAAATCTTCCATGGAATATGTTACTGACCTGTGCAATGACAGGCGGTACGTCTGTCGTATGTTGGTTAGCTGTAGCTGCTTTTAGTTGCCAGACATCCTGATAAATAAGAGAGGGACTGGATGTCAATAAGTGTGATCCAATCTGTTTAGTGAATGGCTGTCATGGTCAAAGAAATGGCAAACTGTGGGGTTTAGGTGGAAAGTGTGCGGCAGTGTCAAATATGTGGTGAGGGAGCACTGGAGCATTGAAATGTTTGCTTAATTTGCTGTTGACACAGTGCTCTGTGCTCCCACATTACAAGCACTAAGCATGGGTTAAATGTGACAGCCTTGGGGTCCACTGGTTAGGCCTCTGTATGACTGGTTCACAAATGAGTAAGGAAAAGACATCAATTGAAAACGATCAGTCTGCTGTGAAAGGAGAAGGTTAGAAGAAAGGCTTTTAACCAGAGGGCTGGTTGGACTTTCGAAAACTGTGCCATTGAGAGTGGTAAAGGCAAAACTGATCGCTCCTTTATGGGGAAAGAGGATAAATATTTCATGCGATCATTCATATTAGTCTTGGATTGCTCAAGCAAAGCAATGCTGCATACATAATCGCCTGAATGTTCCTCTTCTGTGCTGTAAGTTCTATTACAGCCGGTAATCAGCATTCAGGCAAGGACCCAATTCTAATCTTTTCCCTTGGTATTAAAAAGATAATTTTCTTTGTCATACACACTGGAAGAAGAATGCATTCAGAAAAGTGGATTTTCAAATGTTGTGCAAAGTGCAATAAATATTCTTAATGAGCCAAGTTAGAATACACAAACAATACCAACCAAAATAAACCAATTTCAGTCCTATACAACATCCTTCACATTAATAAAACATCACAGGGCACTGAGTACAATTACTTATAGAATGCAACGAGTTAAATACTGAAGCAAAGCCTAACTAAACATTTTACTTGGGTAAATATTAAAAAGTTGACAGCAACAAAACCTCACTACCTTAGAATTTCAAACTGATGTGCTTTTGGAGTAAAAAGTCATGCTTCAAAAAATTAATTGCTCAATATCTCTAGGCAACTAAATTGAAATAAACATAAAATGAAACAGTTGAAACACTCCGGTTTCCTCAGCTGTGTAAGTCCAGGGAAGACAGCCTCCAGCCCCGCCAAACTCGTGACTTTGAGGTGCGCTTGATCCCACCCCAAACCCTGGTTTGTGTGGATGCTGTGCCATTTGTTACCCTGTTACAAGTTAATGCCGCGAAATAGCAGACAGTACGTTGCATACAGTTAAAGGAATTGTATTTATGAAGGGTTAGTAAAGAATAACAAAAAGAAAAGGGCCCGTTCTAATTAAACAGTCAAACGTGCACAAGTTGGAGCTCACCTTGAACTTCTCTGTCACTCACGCGCTGGAACCTTGGTCAACGTGAAAGCTCACACCACATTCCGAACGTCACTCGCAATCCATCTCAAACAAACAGGTCTCCCACCAGGTCGTATGCTACGACTGGTTCTCCCCAGCGTCTTCTCTCTTCATCTCCTCTCGAACAAAACCTCCAAGCCCAGCTTTAGTGTCCCTCACCAGAGAAACCTCCCCTTAACTCCACCATCCTAATTGGATGACACACATTTCTCCTCTCTCTTATCTTCAACAGTAACCCAAACAAGCATGAAAACAGAACAGACCGTTCTCACAGAATTGCCAAAATGAAAAACATACAGCATAACAGTAAAAATATGAACCGGGGCGTTACACAGTGTTTTAATGGTACAGACAGAGACCTGTACTCATGCTTACATTACCTAGTGGCTCTTCGTGAGAAAGGATCCAACACTCTGGACTGTGAATCACCCCACAATTTCTTCACTCCGATTTCCATGAAAACCACATCCAAATCTCCCTGAGATTTTCATGTTTTTGCTGAATTTACACATTAATTATTTCCTCAACATACCACAGAATGTTATTGTTAACCTTGGTCATTCGTAACAAGGTTCCCCTCTCAATGACATAGTAAAAACACAGAGGAGACTGGGCCTGCAATCCATCGCTCAAAGGCATCAATATCACTTTGTTCTCTCCACATTCCCATTAATCCCTGCCAGCTCATGACGCTCGTTTGTACTTAAGGGGAAGTTTGCAACGGCCTAGCAATCTTCACACTTTGAAATGTGAGAGGACGCACGTGTAGCCGCAGAGAAAACGTGCAGACTCTGCACGGACAGCAGCAGCTGCCACAGTCACAATTGAACCCAGGTACTGGTACTGTGAGGCAGCAGATCTCCTGGCTCTGCCACTGTGCTGCCCCAGTGATGCCTAATTTCCAGTACAACTCTACTATAAACTGGAGCAGAAGCAAGTCATCTTTAATATGCTAAATGGCGATTCGCCCTCCATTTGAAAGTTATGAGTGTGTATAAGAGTATGAGTATGGGGTTACATTAGTTCAAAGTTCACAGTACGCTTATTATCTAAGTATGTATACTTTATACAACCTTGAAATTTGTCTCCTTATAGGCCGCTACAAAACAAAGATATCCAGTAGAACCTATTGAAACAAATGGAGACCATCAAACACTCAACATGCAGAGAAAACAAACCGCGCAAACAATGAAAGTAATCAAATAGCATTCAGAACTGAAGTTCACAAAAGTGAGTCCCCACTGTGGTAGTTGCAGGCCACAGCCACAGTTCAGTGCAGAGGTGAGTAAACCTTGTCGAGCAGCGATTGAACCAGCCCCATCAGGTTGTGAACTGTCTTTTTGGAGATCCCTATAACTTCAAATTCAATATTTTAATTTTTGAATCTTTTTTATTCAATCCTCTTTTTGTTTCATTGCAACCTTTCAAATCCTTCCTTATTTTGCTTCCCATTTTGACACTGATTTAGCTTTTTAGCTACTCTTTCTGCAATGCCATTGGATAAAATGATACAATTATTGTCCTGTTCTTCGCCAAAGCCCCAACATCTCTGCTGCCTTTGCTATACCAACAACAGCTCACAGTTCCACTAACTTTTATGCGGAAAGAAAGTTGTAAACTCATAAATTAGGCAAGTCTAAAGAAACTGCTATGACATGGCTCAGAGTATAGTCGACTGCTGAAGGGTCTTGGGCCCAAAACATCGACTGTACTTTTTTCCTAGGTGCTGCCTGGCCTGCTGAGTTCCTCCAGCATTTTGTGTGTGTTGCTCGGATTTCCAGCATCTACATATTTTCTCTTATTTATGACATGGATCTATCCTGTTACCGCAAAATCTGGCCCTATTTTTTTCGTTAACATTATTTCTGTTAGCTCTGTTGCTGAATGACTATTTGAAATTTTGGAAACTGGATTTAACATACAAACAGAAAGGGGTACACAATGCTCCAGCTCCCCATGGGCCAAAACTACGGGAAGTGGAAAGTATGTTTTTTTCTGACATGACCACATCCACCACAGGACCTCTCCATTCTTCAGTTCACTAGAAAATCAAAGTGCTCAGATCAACCCAATGCAGAAACTAAATCTAATTTTTGTGCAGATATCAAAGCACGGATTTGTCTATTGTTTATCCTTTGTACAGATTCTAAGTATGTTATCAATGACACCATCTCATAAAAAGAAGCAGAAGAGCACTTCTGTCTGAGCTAAGTATTCTACTACAATACCAATCAAACATCGCAGCTGATCTGACTGAAGCCTCGAAAGACAGTTACTCGTGACAAAGGGCCCATTGACTGCAGAAAATGTTTTTGTGCACAGGAGAATCAGAACCACATAAGGTACCAAGTACCTGATCATTTCAATGAGAAAGGTGGAATGAGATCATTTGTTCATGCCACTAACTGCTGATTTACTGCAGTGTTATGTTGTATTTTAATTAAAGCAAATGGGAGCCCAGTCAGCAGTTTGGAATGGAAATCAGAGTTCATGTTGCGATTCTGGTCGATGATAAATATCACAAAAGGAAAACTCATCTTTGAGTGAGTTACAGAAGTATGCTAACATGTATCACTATATAAGTATAGGGAATTAAAAAGTGAAGTGCATTAAAAAAATTATTACAAAAAAAAAATAACGATTAATATTTGAAACTCTAGCACCCCAGCTCAGTATCCAGTGAGCAATTTCTTGTGTGAACAAGTCAGCTAATAGAACATAAAACATAAAACAGCACAGCACGGTGAAGGACCTTCAGCTCACAATGTTGTGCTGACCTTTTACCCTACTTTAAGATCAATCTAACCCTTCCTTCCTACACAGCCCTCAATTTTTCTATTATACATGTGCCTGTTAGAACTCCATCCAGCAGGAACATTGCTATAAACAGTGCAATTGTACAGTATAAGGAGACCCTGTCTGCCAAGCAAAGGCTGAAAGAAGCAAACTCAGTGGAAACTGCAATGATGTACTATGAGCCACGGAGAGTGAATAAAATCCCACATTGATCAGAGAGCTTAATGATGGAAGAAGCAAGTTCTACTGCAATGCTTTATATTCTAATAAATCCAGGAAGTCATATATATTCCCAACAGATCACATTATACCCCATATGTTCACTTCACTGCAGCCACACATTTTCAGTAGATAACAAAGCAAGTGTAACAAAATACAGCTGCCAAGATTCGCTGATCAGCATTATTTTAACATCAGCAATAAAGTAAATGGCTAACCACCAGCATTAAAATAACAACAATGAGCAAATCTTATGTGTTAATAAAACTTCCTGCAATAAACCATTTTCCATTATGAGGCCCTTGGAAAAAAAGTATGTAATTTCTCCCCATCATGGATAAGATTGAAATTTTACTGTAATTTTGCTCATTCAAATATAATTTAAAATTAAAATCATCTCTCGTCAGCTAAAGGAAATAAAGTGTATGCAATGATTTGTGTGTGGTGTGATGTTCATGCAGAGAATGAAGCATAGTTAGTCAAGATTATTAGTGGAACTGTTTAAATAATTGAGAGAGCCAGAAACTGGATCAGGGAACTGCAGTGCTGATCAAATACCCTAAAGGTTCAAGAGAAAAGAAAGAAAGAAATGCTTTCCTCGTAGAAAAACAGACGCAATAAGGGATAAACAACAAGTAGGTTGAAAGTAGCAAAGGGCATTTGAAGCACTTCTCAGAAGAGGGAAAGAGGAGTTACACAGGTGGAAGCTGTCGGACAAGGGCAAGAGCAGAAAAGTAGGTTGGTAGCAAGATTATGGATATTTTTAGTAGCAAACGTAAATGAAATAAAATAATTCATCTTGTGAGTTAAACACTGCAAGGAGGTGGAATTTATGGGTTCCTTGTGTAGAAAGGAATCCAGTAGTTAAAACAGCAATCAATAAGTAAAAGGAAGAGTAATGTGATCCCCTTGATAATGTCAGATATATCATTTGGATATTGAATGATAGAATAATTCACTTTATTTACAGTCATCAATGAACAAGTAAATAAGTGATCAGAATTTTAAAATGTTGTAGCTAGTAAACTAAATCTGCTTAAATATTATTGTAACTAAGGCTGTTTGTGAAATGAGCTGCGCTGGTGCAGGGTGTTGCAGTAAGTGTCCATTTTACCTGCTCATTGAAAGCCGCTGGGTATTGGCTTGTTTAAGGAGCACTGTAGCCAGGGCTGGACTTTCGGCAGGGCTAGGCTGGGCTGCAGCCCGCGGGCTCGAGCAGCAGAGGTGCCCAAAATAAGTAGCTATCATCATGGCGGACAAAAAAAATACGAGAACAGAGCACAGAAAAAAAACAAAAAAAAAGAGGACCGTGAGAAAGAAGCATTAAAAAAGACATTGAAATTGACAGAATTTTTTAAACTTGTTCTCGATGATGCAGCAGTCCCATCACTCTTGTCACAGTCTGAGACCGGTGGACAAACGGGGACTTGTTCAACAGCTAGCGCTAACACCAGCGTTAGCACAGGACCACCGTCCTTGTCAGAGTCAGCAGCTAACGTTGAAGAGGCAGAGAGCATGACTTTGGGATTCCCGACCACAAAGACCTCCAAACAACCAAGTCAGGCCACCATTAGTGTTAACGTTACCGCTACTGAGGATCCTTACAACACTGATCCTGTTCGCTGGAGCAAGGAAATGTTAGATGATTCAGTCCAAGCATACTGGGTTAAGAAAGGGCCGGAATCCTGCCAGAATAAAGATGTGGATATCAAAGCTTTGGAATGAGTATACAAACAGCAGGGACGTTTTTTCTCCAAATTTCACTTCAAACGCAAGCTGGTAAACGGTGAGTACAATATCAAGGTAATGACTCTTTATGTTCCCCTTTCCACCGGCTGTGTGTTTTGTTTTGCATGCGGCACCTTCAGTGATGGTAACTGTCAGTCCATCTTCGAAACTGGCTTTAGTGACTGGAAACATGACTTTGATCACATAGGAGAGCATGAAAATAGCCAACACCACAGGAAAATGATACTGACCTACGTTACATTAGCGTCTGACAGCGGAAGAATAGATACAGAACTGTCTACTGGACCGACATATTGAGAAGAGTGGTGGCGGTTGTGAAGTTTTTGGTCAAGAGGGGACTAGCTATCCGAGGCTCCAGTGACATATTTGGTAGGCCTGATAACGGCAACTATATGAGCATTCAGGTAATAAGTGAGTTTGACCCATCTTTGAAGGTGCACATATAGAAATTTGGAAATGCAGGATCAGACACCCCTTCATACCTTTCACCTAAAACATGTGAGGAGTTTATTGAGCTCATGAGTGATCGAGTTCTGTCAGAGATCTAAACTTAGGTCAATTTTTGAGTGCTTTAGATGCTGTCCTTCAAGCTAAGAACCTGCATTACTTTCTGTCCTCCCCCTTAAGGCCTGTAAGTTTATAGCCTATGCATTGTACTAAACCAATGTCTTGGCCCACAGCTTTGATATTTAGACCAGTACGATCTTTGCTCTTGTTCTTGCCTTTTCTTGCTTGGTACAGCAGTATCTTACAATATTGGCAGGGGCCCCAGCCCCACTAAATCCAGCCCTGACTGTAGCCCTTCCCGCTGGCTGCCATTTAGATGATGATATAACAGCGCTGGTAGAGTATAAATGTAGCATGTTGAATGCAAGTTTGATTGACCGTCAATATTGTCTACAATTGACATTAATCAGTAGTCCTGGTTTCAGATTGAGAAAAATCAACCCATTTCTCCCAATTAATGATCATTTATGCAACCCTCCCTCCTCCATCTCTAAAGACGTAGAATATAGACCTGAGTTGAGAACTAAGTGAAGCTGAAACATGTGATGTTCAGATCTATAGCCCCAGTACCTGGGGCAGTGTAAGCATCCTTGATCTCCAAATTGGTGGGTGGGTATTCATGCAGAGAGAAAAAAAAATGATGCACACCATCTTGAGCGTGTTCATTGTCAAGAGGAAGAAAGTCTACAGAGAGGGCAGATCACGTTGTCAGTGTGCAGTGCCAGTGCTGCCATTTCTCAGCCCAATGTTCTACCTAATGACCTAGTTTATATCTGTTTGGCAGAATGTGCACATCAGCAGTGGAATGCAGTCCCCACCAATCAGCACACAAGTAGGGAAAGTAATCACCATCTGCTAACAATATAGAGGATTATTTATTTCTTTTGAATGCTCATGCAATCACACTTCAGTGCTTTCTTCAGTTGCTTTGAAGGTTTTCAGGGTGTAGCGTGGCAGATGCTAAAGATCATTTTGTTTATTGAACTTCCCGCTGGAACAGTTGTGGGCTTATTGGTCATCACGCCACCACCAGTAGAGTGGACAGACACCACAGGGAAGCAGACAAGCAGAAAATTAGGAAAATGACGGGAGTTCAGTGATGGTCCATGTACAGGGGGAGAGGCATAGAGACGGAATGGACAATTCACTGGACTTCAATAAGAGCTGTAGTGAACAAAAGAAAATAATAAACATTAGATCAATAGGGCAACTAACTAAAAACTCTCTAATTAAAAACTAACACCATCACTATAGCTCAAAAGCAGTAACCTAGCACTAAATTAATCCCGATCCTTTAACTGCATCTATTAAAATCATCTTTCTTGGAATGTGGACTAAGGTAAGCAGGGAGTGCTGTCATCGCTGTGCTTCAATCAAGACAACAAAATTGAAACAAAAGAGATACAGGTACAGTAAATACAATTACAAAGAATGCCTAATTTGCTGGAACATGCGATTCTCATATACATGATTGCTGCCTTCTTTCAGCTGTCTGCTTGTGAGAGTACCCAGACCTCGCAGCTGATTCTGTAACAGGGCTTCTCTCCCTAGGTGCCGCTCCCGAGGCTCCAGAGGCCTGTGCCCACTGGAAGTCCCAGATGAGAGACTTGCCCAGGTTAGGTCGAGCCGGATTGGACCATATCCCTCCCAATCAATGAGGTGCGGGACACTGCCCTGTAACGGGGGGCGCTGCACTGAATAGTCCAGGATCCATCCACCAAGCAGGCAAGAGTGGGGGGAGGGGTTGACTGGAGCAAGAAGGGAGGAAGTCACCAGCTTGAGCTGGGAAACATGGAACACCGGCTGAATCTTCACAGATGATGGTAGGTGTAACCTATAGGAGGCTCTGTTGATAGCCTTCTCCACTATGAGTGGTCCCACATAGTGTGGGGCCAACTTGTGGCTCTCTACTATAGATACCAGCCAGACTTTTCCCCCTAGCTTGAAAGGCCTCACCTGTTGGTGGAGCTGATCAGCCTGCTGGGCATATCATTTCTGGGTGTGCAGCAGAGAAGCCCTGGCCCGTCTCCACATGCACTTGCAGCGTTAGACCAACTGTTCAGTAGCAAGGACTTACACATCAATTACTTGGTCAGGGAAAAGTGGGTATCGGAATTCCTTTTGGCATTCAAAGGGGGACATATCAGTGGAGGATGACTGGAGATTATTGTGGGCCTTCTCTACCCAACCATTGGGAGCTCCAGGTTGTGAGTTTGGAAGAGGCAAGGCAGTGCAGGGTTGCTGCAGATCCTGATTCACTCTGTTAGCCTGGCTGTCAGAATGGGGGTGAAACCTGATGAGAGTCTGGCTGTGGCTCCCAAAGGAGAACAGAAGGCCTTCCAAAAATGGGATGTGAACTGTGGTCCTCGAGCAGACACTAGGTCCAGAGAGAAGCCATACACTTTGAACACATGTTGAACCATGAGAATGGCACTCTCATGCGCTGCTGGGAGCTTAGGGAGGGCAATGAAGTGGACAATCGATCCATAACGACCCGAATAGTAACTTCCCATCTGACAGAGGAATACCAGTGATGAAATCCACCGAGAGGTGGAACCAGGTGCAGTGAGGCACAGGCGGAGGGCTGAGTGGACAACCATGGTGCTAACATATTGTCTTGCTTTGGACGTAAGTTGCGACAGGCAGACTCAAAGTTGTGGACATCTTGGGACATAGTTGGCAACCATAAATATCTCTTTCTCAGTTCCAGGGTCCACCAAATGCCCGGGTGGCAACCATATGGGACGAGTGACCCCACTCCAACGCTCTGTGGTGCACAGTGTCTGGGGCAAACAACCGACTGGGAGGACTCCCACCTGGGTCTGGTTCTGACTGTTGGGCAGTGTTCACCTCTGCCTCTAGTCCCCCAGTCACCGGAGCGGCTAAGCATAGGTGGAGAAGAATGGCCTCTGAATTGGTGTTGTCCTCAGAGGTGTCGAACTGGTGGGAGGGAGCATCAACCTTGATATTCTAGCTGCCAGGACTGGACATTCACCAGTTCAATCTAATATCAGAGGAAGTTTACAGTATAAAACCTGAAATTCTTACTCTTTGCAGACATCCATGAAACAGAAGAAAAGCCTAAAGAGCGAATGACAGAATATGTTAACACCCCAAAGGTCCCCTCCCCTCTCACACACAAGAAGCAGCAAAAGCATCAACTCTCCCCCCTTGCTCCAGCAAAATCATCAACGCCCACCCCCCCATCAGCCACCACGCAAGCAACAGCAAAGCTCCCGAAGATCATGATCGCGAGCCCATCAAAAGCTACCGTCCATCCCCACACTTCGACATCTCAGGCAGGCTCACTCTTTCTACTAGCGAGGAGAGAAAGATATCGCTCCTGCAATAGTGGAGAAGCGAGACCAACAGTTCACTGTTTTGAAGTTATAATCTGCAGTGTCACTTATTCGAGTTCCCCTACTCAAAGATCCCCAGGTTCTCACTCCCCATCGAGAGCGAGAGATTGCTGGAGTACAGGGGGCTTCTTTCCACAGCAGTGTACCAGGTTGTAAGCATTGTGCAGATCTATCTTAGAGAACATAGTTGCTCCTTGAATACGTTCAAATGCAAAAGCAAGCAGGACAAGAGGGTAGTGGTACTTCACCATGAAATTGTTGGGGGACCAATAATCAATGCAGGGATGAAGATAGCCATCCTTCTTGCTCATAAAAATGAAGCCCACCCCTGCTGATGAGAAGATGGACAGATAAATCCTAAGGCCAATGCCCCCTTGATCTATTCTTCCATGGTCACCATTTAATGACAAGAGAAGGAAAAGAGGCAGCAGAAGAGGACAAGAACCAGGTAAGATGTCAATGGTCAATGGCACAGTTGTACAGCCAGTGTGGAGGTCTTCTTCTTACTGAAGATCTCAAGAAAGTCAGCATGTTCAGCCGGAACACCAGACATGTCCACACCAGCAGTTGACTCGAGGTGGGGGTTGGGGGCAGGGGTTAACTGACAGGGGCTTGAGATGGACCCAGACAGGTAGATGAGCATGCTGTTCCCAACTCTTGGAGTGCCTTTAGGGACCAGTCGATCTGTGGGTTGTGTCAAGAGGGCCAGTGAAGGCCAAGCACCAGCAGAAGCTAAGATGAATCAACAAGATCGGAGAGCTGTTTCCTATGCTTGCCACCAGCATGTATTGGAGGGGCGCTTTGGAAAGGTGAATCTTGTCGGTGCCCAGAGTGCAGACACCCAGAGCCTTTTCCTCTCCCAAATGTTGAGTAGGAACTCCCCATCTTTGAGTCTGAGAGATATCCAAGGTGTTCCCAGCTGCCCAGGATCAATAATTGCCAGAAGCTCATGGGTCTGGGACCCCCATGACAGGGAAGCTGGGAGCATTACAGGACTAGGGGAAGACGCCTGCAGGGAGAATTGACCCATTAGAATTTCCCTTCTTGCTGATGTTGACCCCTGGGTGCTTGGGACACAGTGCCCCTGAAGTATTCTACAGAACCACAGTAGGGGCGATTCTCTGCACCAATCTCATTCCTCCTTAGATGGGTGCAGGCCTCCAACCTGCATGAGCTCCTCCACAGACTGTGTGCTGGATGATGGTGGGGTGGTAAAGACAGGCAGTGATGGGATGAGTCAGAGGCTGAGGCATTCTCTCTTTGTGCCAGTCAGCTGCCCAGTTGTTTATCCGAATGGATAGATTTATCAGGTCATCCATGCTGTCCTGTTCATTACACACTCTGATCTCATGCTCACCCAACACTGGACAGGAGTTAGTGGGTAGCTACCTGACCCCATTCTGGAAGGACAAACCCTCCCTTGAACTCAACTACAAATTGCTGGAAAGACAATAGGGCGTAGAACAGGCTGACTGGGGTTTTCATAGGGCGTAGAACAGGCTGACTGGGGCTCCATCTAAGTGATTCACCATGTCAGCCATTTTATGTGCATCCTCTCTAAACTGACCTGGCTGGGACTGGAAAGTCAGCTCACACTGGCTAATAAAGATTCTGCTGATATTGGAGTCACTGGAGTATCTGCCTGGTGGAGGAACGCTTGGTTCAGGTCTGGAAGCAGTCAAAGAACTTGGGGCATTAGTGGCTGAGACTGATAGACTACAGCAGAGGAGGATGGTGAGGTGCTGGTGCTGGAGTTGGAGCAGTTCTGGCAGACAGCTGCTGACTAGCGGCAGTGAGGGCAGTAATGGCTGCCACCTGGATCTGGCTATCTGTTGTGAGCTGCCGAACCGTCATCCTGAGTGCTGACAGCTGTTCTTCCGGCCTAGACAGGGCTTGCCACTCTGAAAGTAGGTGTCCCACTGTGACAGCCATTGCTGCCAGCCTAGCCTCCACTGACTTTTAATTTCTCCTCCATCTGACCAACAAAATTGAGGGCTGATTTTGGCTGTTCTCTCTCCAGAGGGTGCACTTTGACAGTCAATTCTTGCCGTCTGTTCATTGATGTCCTAAAAGCAAAGGGAGGATCACAGACACAGAATGAACAGTTCATTCAGAAACAGTTCAATCAGAAATGTAATGAACTAAGAAAAAGAATAAACTTGAGGCTCACAGGGTCACTAACTATCAACTCCCAAACTAACTAAAAACCAACAGCATCACTGCAGCACAAAAACAGTAACACTGCTCTTTCAACAGTGTCTATTGAAATCAGCGATCTGCTATTCCAGAATGTGATCTAAGGTAAACAGGGAGTGTTGCCATTGCTGGGCTTCAATCAAGACTTGACAGAACTGAAACAAAAGGAAGAGAGTTAAACACAATCGCAAAGAAACTGTAATTGGCCAGAACGTGGGCATTCTCACGTACCTGACTGCCATCTTCTTTGAGCTGCCCGCCCCCAAGAGCGCCCAGACTCGGTGGCAGTGTCTATGGTTGCAACAGAAAAGTTTTCAATGTAAGGCCTCTTCCATCAAATGTATTTGAGGATTTCTGGTCCCTTTCTAGTACAATGGCATTAATGTGGCACATCTCATGTTGTCTGCAAGCAGCATCTGTTATTTTCCTTCTGTTATCTTGTTGATAATTGGGTCACATGACTGATTTCACTCTGGATTGCCAAACACCTGTAGAAAGCTCTGGAGACACTCTGAATTAACTTGAATATTGTTTGAATTTCTTGATCTCATATGTGCTACTTGTAATGTTCTGCAATGGACTGCAATGGTTAAAGGCCAACAATGCTCCAAGCACATTCTCTTTAAATTCCAAAGCCTCTCATTCATTGTTTGACTTGCACCGTACGCCAGGGTGCTCCCTACAGTTACCTGATGAGGTAACCATGGCCTTTGTCCAGGAGCAGATGTCGTCATGTGGTTCCCAGCCTTCATAGAGTGCTTCAGCCCTTAACCACTACACTCTCCAGTTGGTGGGTCGGCAGTGGTGGCCAAGTCACTGCCCATCTGCTTCCGAGTTCCACCTCAACTCCTCTCGCTTGCTCCATATCCAGCAAGAGGCTCTTTCTGCTTCCTCCCCCATCCTGTGAGCTGCTTGGCTCTTGCCCTTTTCATCAAGGCCCGATGTAGAGAGCAACCTCCATGCTGACCTTGCCAGGAACCCTCTAGAGCCGATCTCCGCGGGAAATAGCCACGTCTGCCGTCCTTTGTCCCTGCACTCCTGGACTAAGGACTGGTACTTCAGGGCCTTCCTCTCATGAGCCTCCTCACATTCTTCCTCCCATGGTATTGTGAACTCCACCAGGATGACTTCTTTGTCTTCAGTGGACCACAGTATGACGTCCGATCGAAGTTTGCACCACCTCTGGGAACTGCAGCTTCCTCCCCACATCGACCCTCATCTCCCATGATCTTGCAGTTTGCAGCAGATTGGATTAGGCCTCTTTGATATGACTGGCATGGCCATCTCCTTGATTAAAATGACTGCCTGTTTGCCTCCCTGCCAGCTGGTCCCGATTTACACTTCTCCCAGTGAGTCAGCAAGGGACAGCAGGACCTTGTTGTGATTGACACCTATTTCGTCCTTGTGTTAAAGCTGTTTTGCATCCTGACAGTATGTGTGCCACTGAACCTTGCTGACTACAAAGCTTGCCGATAGGGTCCACTCTCAGCCCCCATGTGTGCAGCTTGATGGTGTAGGGAGAGTGTCATACACGGAATGCAGGAGGAAAGAAATGTGGAAAGTCTCCAGTACCCAAAGCTCTGCCCAAGTGATCTTGTCCAGGCATCCTGTGACCCCAATTCCACTGCCTTCAATACCTGCCTTTTGTCTTGCGGTTCACGTCTCTGCCTGGACGATGTCACACCTATCTCCTGAACTTGCACTCTCCCATCACTGGAAGTGTGCGGAGTCAAGGCCTTGCCATCCCAGGCATGGGTTGCCAGTGATGTCTCTCAGTTACAGGGAGCTCACTGCCTGGTCTATGGCCAAGTTAGCGGCCCACTTTCAGCCTGCTCATATTGTGACTCCTGCTTGATTTATTAGCTTGTCATTGGAGCCCCTCAGAGTTAACACAATTCTACACTTTGCCACTTTGAACTCCTCCACTACTGAAGAGAACGGGAGCTGTAGCTGGCCTGATATTATGTAGAGCCCCACTGAAGAAAAACTTGTGGGGATCCCCAGCGACCTCTGCAGATGCTTGTTGACTTTCCTCTTGATGCCTTCTACAGTGGTTATGGGGAACTCATACATTGTGAAAACCCAGAGTAGCCCTGGTAGAAGACCATGTTGGTACAGTGATATTTTTAATTTACCAGGGAGTCCGTGTTTGTCAACCTCCTTCAGCCATCCTTCAGTGTTCTTTACAGTGTCAGCGCTGTTGGCACTGTCCGTCATTGCTGCATTAAACCACTTTCCAAGACACTTCACTGAATTGTCCTCTATGGATGGAATGATTTCTCCCTGTACTTGAAGGCTTATCTTGCTAGTGACCTTGCCCTTTTTGATCACCATGCATCTGGACTTCCTGGCTTTGAAGGTCATCCAAGCCCAAGTAGCTACATTGTCCAGGGTTTGCAATACCCATCTTGCTTGGACATAGGCTAGAGTGCTTACTGTGATGCCATCCATGAACCCCCATATTGCAGGTTGTCAGATAGCAGGCTCCAACACTGGGCCTCGGGTTACATCTGCTGCTGCTGATATGAGGAGTTTCATACCCATGACAAACAAGATGGAGGAGATGGTTCGGCCGGTCACCCATCCAGTCCAGATGACTTATCCACCTTCAGACCTTTTTGCCTCTCAAAGAACTTCTCCTTGGTAATAGAGACAACACTCACCTCTGTTCCCAACTCTCTGGATTTTCTGGCAAGTTGCTGGTTTCTTCCATAGTACTGAAACAAAATACTTACTCAGTTTATCTACCACTTTGTTGTTCTCTGTTATTGCTGCTTCAGCATCATTTTCCAATGTCCAATCTTGCCTCTCATCTTCCCTATCTTATTGCTTACTGCTAATCTTTGCAATACCGTATGCCCTCTCTTTTGCTTTTATGATGTCTTGCACTTCCTTTACCAGCCACAATTGCTTCATCTTCTCTTTAGAATGCTTCTTTTTCTTTGTGATAAAATAATCTTGCACCTTCCAAATCCCAGTAACTCTTGCCATTGCTGTTCTACTATCATCCCTGTTCAGCTGCTAATCAGTTTTGGCTACTTACTCTCAGTCCTCTGTGGTTACCTTTACTGAACTGTAATACAGACACAAGTGATTTGAGCTTCTCCCTCACAAACTGTCGGGTAAATTCTATAATATTATCATCACTGTCCCCTTTACCTTCAGCTCCTTAAATCTGGCACATCTCCACAGTGACTCAACCACAAGCTGTTCTAAAAGCCAACTACATGAATTCTCTCTCTTTGAATGCAGAGCCGGCCTGATTTTCCCAGACGACCTGCATATTGCAGTCCCCATAACCATTGTAATATTGTCTTTCTCACATGTCTTTTTTTATCTGCTGTTGAAGCATGTACCCCACATCCCAGCTACCATTTGGAGGCTTTTATCAAACTCCTATTCGGGTCTTTTTTTCAATCCTTGCAGCTACTTAACTCTACCCACAAAGATTCAGCATCCTCTGATCCGATGGCACTTCTTGCTAAGGATTTGATTTCATTTTCTGCCACTGCTTCACTCTACTCCTTCTGCCGCCTCCCTGCCTTTTTGCTAGGATGTGTATTCTTGGATGTTTTGGACCTGGCTGTGATCTATTTTCAGCCACAACAATGTCATACCTGCCAATTTCTAACTGCACTTTATGATTGTCTACCTTGTTGCATGCACTGCATGTATTTAAAAATAACACCTTCAGTCCTATATTCACCACTCCCCTTCTCAAATTGGTCTCCGTGTTGCCTGAAGTAGAAATCTATTCCCTTTCTAACCATTCTGCCTTATTTTATTCTGCAGTCTTCAGTAAACTCTCCTCTCCTTTCCTTTTAGTTTCTCCACACTTTTCCAATCTGCTGAACCTCACTCACCACCCTCCTCCCCCACCACCAGTACTGTTTAGTTTCAAAGGTTTCAAAGGTACATTTAATGTCGGAGTAATGTATACAATATACATCCTGAAATGCTTTTTCTTAGCAACCATCCACAAAAACAGAGGCGTGCCCCAAAGAATGAATGACAGTTAAATGTTAGAACACCAAAGCCCCCCCAGCTCCCTCCTCCCACGCATAAGTAGCAGTAAAGCAATGATTCCCCCCTCCCCTACCAGCAAAAAAATCATTGGCGCTCCCCCCTTCCACCCCACCGAGCCCTCAAGCGTGCAGCAAAGCACCAATAAAGACATGGACTTGAGTACTCCAAAGACTACTCGTTCACCCAGTAATTCAACATACTACAGGCTTTCTCTCTCCCTAATAAGCGAGAAGGAGATGCCTCCATTTCACATTGAGAGGGGAGACATAACAAACAACTTGCTGATTTACGATGTTAAAAGTCCGTTGTATGGCTTTTTCAAAGCTCTGTGCCCAAAGAATTCGGGTCTCTGGGCACACAGCCAGAGATCTTCCGTCTCTCATGAAGCACCAATTTTCTGCATAGGCACTGACCTCGAGTCCGCCCGCCTCCAGCCACAAAATCCCGAAACTCCAAAGGCGAGCTAGTCTTCTAGGCTGCATCCTTGGTATATCAAATAACGGCCAATCGTGAGACCCGAAGAGCAGGTCTCATTCCTGCAAAGAACCGTAGTCAGCATGTAACTCCAGTTCAGGGTCTTCAAAAGAACCCTGAAAGGGAAAAATAGAGATATTAAAGATGGAAATAGAGCCATTTCCGAAGATGCAAGCAAAGGAGTTGCTGTTAGTTTAAAGCCTTAGTTATGTGAGTCATCAGGACCCTGGCCCCATCATGGTTCAGGTGGAGCCTGTCACATGGGAACAGCTCCCTCCTTCACCAATACTGGTGTCAATATCCAATGAATTCAAACCCACTTCTCCTTCACCAATCTTTGCACCATACATTTAACTCTCTAATCTTATTGACCCTATTGCTTATTGCCTCATGGCTTAGGAAGCAATCTAGACATTATTACACATTTTGCTTCTGCCTTTTTAATTTAGTCTCTAGCTACCCAAATTCCCTCAGCATAATCTCGTTCCTGGCTCTACCTACATACTTGGAGCACACATGGACCATGACAATTGGATCTTCCTCCTCATACTCCATATTTCTCTGCAGGTTAGATAAGGTGGACTGACCCAAGCACCAGGCAGGCCAACTACCATCCACATAACACCTGTGGAACTGGAGGAGCCAACCCTTGAACACTGTTACGCCACCACCAAGAGCACTTTCCATGCTAATTCATATGCACACACTTTGGAAAGTCTGATCAACTGGCTTTACTTTTACTTCTGGCGTACAGGCAGAGGCTGAGGGCTGCACTGCCAGTGGTGAGGGCCACGAAGGTGTGGCCAGAGGAGGTGGAGGAGCACTTTCAGGACTGCCTTGAATGAGCGGACTGGACAATATTCAGCAATTCATCTTGAAATCTGAACGAATATGGCCAATGTTGTCACTGACTTGATCAAGACCTGTATGAATAAGCACGTGCCTTAGAGAACATATCCAAACCAAAAGCCGTAGTCTGTTGAGGGCTAGGTCTTTGGCATTCAAGGCCGGTGATCCAGAACTAAACAGAAGGTCCAGATATGGTGTATGGAAGGCTATTTTAAGAGCAAAAAAAAAACCAGTTCCAATTGTTGTTAGAGGTGGAATCAGATGTACATCAGCTCTAGCATTTCTTCTTACAAGGCAAAACCTAACATCGTGAATGGTTGTGATGCTTCACTCCCAGGTCAACGCCTTTTAAGCATGACTTGAAAGGGAGAATAAAACAATACACCTGCAGCACACACAAAATGCTGGAGGAACTCAGCAGGGCAGGCTGCATCTTGGAGACTGACATCAGAATATCTTTCATCTTTCAAGAGCGTGAACCCTCGCAAGGTGTCAGACCCCAGTTTTGTACCTGGAAAGACACTGATAACCAATGCCAACCAACTAACGAGAGTGCTCAAGGACACCTTCAATCTCGCACTGCTGCAGTCAGAAGTTCCCACCTGCTTCAAAAAGGCAACAGTCATACTAGTGCCCAAGAAGAGTAGGATGAGATACATCAATGACTATGGCTCATTGCACACACAACTACTGTGGTGAAGTGCTTTGAAAGATTGGTCATGGCCAGAATCAACTCCTGCCTAAATATTGACCTGGACCCACTGCAATTTGCCTATCACCACTCTAGGCCTACATCGAGTGCAATCTCATTAGCTCTCCACTTTACCTTGGAACAACTGGACGATAGCAATACCTATGTTACACTTTTGTCTATTAATTACAGTCTAGCACTAACATCATCTTCCCACTCAGTACTAATCAACAAGCTCCAACACCTGGGCATCTGCCACCTCTCTCTGCAACTGGATCTTTGATTTCCTCAGGAGGAGACTACAGTCAGTGCGGATCGGAAATACCATTACTCCACACTGATGGTCAAGTCTGGTATTTCTCAAGGATGCTTGATAATCCCAGTGCTCTCTACACCCCACTCTCTCTACACCCATGACAAAATGCCATCTGTAAATTTGTCAATGAAACTACTGTGTTTTGCAGAATTTCAGATGGTGATGAGGAGGTATACAGGAGTGAGATAGATCAAGCAAGTTGAGTGGTCTCACAACAACCACCTTTCACTCAATGTCAGTAAGACCAAAGCATTGATTGTGGACTTCAGGAAGGGGAAGTCAAGGGAACACACACTAATCCTCATCGAGGGATTAGCAATGGAAAGGGCAAGCAGTTTCAAGTTCCTGGGTGTTAACATCTCTGAAGATCTACCATGGTACAAACATATTGATGCAATTACAAAGGCACAACAGTGGCTATATCTCATTGCGAGTTTTAGGAGATTAGCAATGTCACCAAGGACTTCAGCAAATTTCTACACTTGAAAAAGTGGTACGGTCACTTGAGACATGTATGATGTTCTCTTGAGGGGTTATTCCCTTAATGAAGACCGCCTGTGCATGGCTTGTTTGACTTGGGGAGGTTGATGCATGGGCAGCCACCACATGCTCCTTGACAGATTGGGTCATGGTCCAGTGGCATGCAGTGCAAAGTGATGTGGACTCTTCACTGCGGCAGCCTTCCTCTGTTTGACTGCTGTTGTGATGTGCCATCATCTTCCACCAGCTCCACCATTAAGGTCTTCGTTGGATCGCTCTTTGTCTAGGTCTCCCCCCTCCCTTGAACTTACCTATCAGAAGCTAAGCTCCATATGGCATTGCTCTTGGAATCTCAGGATTTCACAAATGTCTCCACCACAACAAGGTGATAATTCTTGGAGAAGTCCACAGATGTACCATGGAGAGCATTCTAACTGGTTGTATCACTGTCTGTGTTGGAGGGACCACTGTACAGGATTGGATAAAACTACAGAGTGTTGCAAACTCAGGCACTTCCATCACGGGTACTAGTCTCACCAGCACTGAGAACATCTTCAAAAGGCGATGCCTCAAAAAGGCAGCATCCATCATTAAGTACCGCAATCACTCAGGACATGCCCTTGTGATGGATATTCACTGTCCTGGGTAAGGGAGCTTGTTACTTTGCCAAGCTCAGCTTTCCAAACACAGCTACTGACATTTCTAAAGATCAAAGTGTTGTTTTTGAATGAGTTAAACTTCCAACTAATATTCATTGTTTAGCTTCTGATCATAAACAGGAACCAATCATTAGTTCTTATATAATTGGCAAGCAGCAATCAGGTTGAAGTTAAAAACACAGCTTTGTAAACAGTACTGTTTAGAAGACATAGACTTGCTGGCCCATAGCACGAGGCTTACTGCTGAAGATATGCTGTATAAGATGATGGATTGTTTAGTTTGGCTTGTTTCAAAATAGACAACACTGGCTAAGTTGGTTAGTTCAAGAAAGCTTTCAGACTAGATGGACACAATCGCTTAGTATATCAATAGATGTTCTAGTAATAAGTTGGAAGGCTTATGTACTGTACTCATGGAGTCAGCTTCACAGCATTAATCTTCTCCAGAAGCTTTTAGACCACTTGTGTTGAAAAAATATCATATGCGTGTGAAGTCAGCCAAGTAGCAGAGAAACAATATACTGTAAATGTAGAGAACAGTCCAGGATTATTAATCAAGAAGAATGATGAAAAAAACACAGGATTAAATAAAATCCATTCCTCTGCCTTTGATTTCTGCATAGAATTCATTAGTATGTCTGGCTAGCTTTTTGGAATTATAGCTGTGTCTTGGAAGTATTTTGTGTTGTAGAAATTGTTTGTCATTTGGAAGTCTTTTTATAAGATAGAAGTCCTCTGTGAGTTTTATATGTGTTTTGAGAATGTTGTTTGGATTTAGACATTTATCACTGAAAATAAATTGTGTTTAAACTACTATGTTAGCTGGAAGTATCTCCTCATTGGTAAGGAGTGGAGATCCACTGCTCAAATATTGGGTATTGTCAGCTAAACTCACTGTGGAGAATAAACAGGGAAATGAACTAATCTTTGAGGATTGGGTAGTTACAATAAAATCTCCATTTAGTGAGGGCACTCATAGCTATTTACAGTGTCTATAAAAAGTATTCACCCTCCCTCTTAGAAGATTTCATGTTTTATTGTTCTACAACATTGAATCACGGTGAATTTAATTTGGCTTCTTTTGACACTGATCAACAGGAAAAGAATGTGTGCAAAGTAAAAACAGGTCTCTACAAAGTGTTCTAAATTAATTACAATTATAAAACACAAAATAATTGATTGCATAAGTATTCACCCCCTTCAAGTCAGTATTTAGTAGATGCACCTTTGGCAGCAATTACAGCCTTGAGTCTGTGTGGATAGGTCTCTATCGGCTTTGCACATCTGGACACTGCAATGTTTCCACGTTCTTCTTTACAAAACTGCTCATGCTCTGTCAGATTGCATATGGATTATAAGCAAACAGCCCTTTTCTAGTCCAGCCACAAATTCTCAATTGGATATGAAGTCTGGACTCTGACTTGGCCACTCCAGGTTGTTTTAAAGCTATTGCTATGTAGCTTTGGCTTTATGCTTGGGGTCACGGACTTGCTGGAAAACAAATCTTCTCCCAAGTCACAGTTACTCTTGCAGACTGTATCATGTTTTTCCCCAGGATTTCCCTGTATTTCACTGAATTCATTTTACCCTCTACCTTCACAAACCTTCCTGGACCTGCTGCAGTGAAGCATCCCCACAACATGATGCAGCCACCACCATGCTTCATGGTAGGGATGGTGATGATGTGTGGAGTTTGACTTGCACCAAACATTGCATTCATTCTGCTGGCCATAAAGCTCAATTTTTGTTTCATCTGACCATAGAAACTTCTTCCAGCTGACTTCAGAGTCTCCCACATGCCTTCTGGCAAACTCTAGCTGAGATTTCATGTGAGTTTTTTTCCCCAACAGTGGCTTTCTCTTTGCCACTCTCCCATAAAGCTGTGACTGGTAAAGGACCTAGGCAACAGTTGTTGTCTGCACAGTCTCTCCCATCTCAGCCACTGAAGCTTGTAACTCCTCCAGAGTTGTCATAGGTCTCTCGGTGGCCTCCCCCATCAGTCCCCTTCTGGCGCAGTCAGTCAGTTTTTGAGGACAGCCTGCTCTAGGCAGATTTATAGCTGTTTCATATTCTTTCAATTTCTTGATGATTGACTTAACTGTACTCCAAGGGATATTCAGTGACTTGGAAATTATATTGTATCCATCTCCTGATTTGTGCTTTTCAATAACCTTTTCGCGGAGTTGCTTGGAGTATTCTCTTGTCTTCGTGGTGTAGTTTTTGCCAGGATACTGATTCACCAGCAGTTGGACCTTCCAGATGCAGGTGTTTTTTTTAACTACAATCAATTGAAACACCTTGACTGCACACAGGTCTCCAAAAACAGATCTCCATTTAACTAATTAAGTGACTTCTAAAACCAATTGGCTGCACCAGTGATGATTTGGTGTGTCATATTAAAGGGGGATGTATACTTATGCAATCAATTATTTTGTGTTTTATATTTGTAATTAATTTAGATCACTTTGTAGAGATCTGTTTTCACTTTGATGTGGATGAATCTTCTTCTGTTGACCAGTGTCAAAAAAAAGTCAACTTAAATCCACTGTGATTCAATGTTGTAAAACAATAAAACGTGAAAACTTCCAAGGGGTGGGGGGAGGTGAATACTTTTTATAGGCACTGTTTATCAGATAGGGCTTAAGGTTTTCTCTTGAGTTTAGAATGTTATGGGCAGCAAACCCAATACCTGCTTCTCAATGCTGTCATCAAGGAGGTGGTACCAGAGCCTAAAGACACAAACTCAATGTTTTAGGAAAGCATCTCTTCCCTCCACCTTTAGATTTCTGAATGGATAATGATCCCATGTACATTACCACACTTTTTTTTGCTCTCTTTTTGTTCTTCTTAGTTAATTTAATTACTGTATATATTGTAAATTATAGTTTTCTTTTATTATGTATGTATTATATTGCTGCCACAAAACAACTAGTTTCACAACATACACCAGTGATATTAAACCTGATTCTGAATCCTTGTGACAGGAAATTATGTCTATTTTCCTGACTATGCTTTCTCAAGATACAATTACATTCCTCATTGCCTCCCACTCTTGAATGGTTCCCTGAACCACAGTGGGACCTTTATGTTGCTCATCCTTCATATAGCCTCAATTCTCATCCTCACAAGAAGCATGATTCTCAGTTGAAGACTCTCTTCTGGTACTACCCCCGGATGTCCCTACTGTCTCACTTGCAGCCAGACCCACTTGTCTCTGACCACAGACCAAATTTGAATCAGTTATTCCACTGCTTCCTGAAACAGTGTTCAGATAACACTGCGCCTCCCTGATGCATCACCGTCTTTGAACCTTAGATTCCAGATCATCAACTTTGATCCTGAACACAAAATAATCTGCAGATGCTGGGGTCAAAGCAACACTCACAACACGCTGGAGGAACTCAGCAGGTCGGGCAGCATCCGTGGAAAAAGATCGGTCGACGTTTCGAGCCGGAACCCTTCGTCAGGACTGTAGGGGGAAGGGGCAGAGGCCCTATAAAGAAGGTGGGGGGAGAGTGGGAAGAAGAAGGCTGGTAGGTTCCAGGTGAAAAACCAGTAAGGGCAAAGATAAAGGGGTGGGGGAGGGGAGGCAGGGAGGTGATAGGCAGGAAAGGTGAAGAAGGAATAGGGGAAAACACAATGGGTAGTAGAAGGAGGCGGAACCATGAGGGAGGAGATAGGCAGCTGGGGGAGGGGGCAGAGTGACATAGAGATAGGGGAAGGGAGGGGGAGGGAATTACCAGAAGTTGGAGAATTCTATGTTCATACCAAGGGGCTGGAGACTACCTAGACGGTATATGAGGTGTTGCTCCTCCAACCTGAGTTTAGCCTCATCACGGCAGTAGAGGAAACCATGTATGGACAATCTGAATGGGAGTGGGAAGCAGAGTTGAAGATATCTTTCCAAGTGAAGCAGCACTTCACTTGTGAGTCTGTTGGGGTCACCTATTGCATCCGGTGCTCCCGGTGCGGCTTCCTCTACATTGGTGAAACCCAATGCAGTTTGGGGGACGACTTCGTCAAGCACCTCTGCTCCATCCGCCAAAACAGACAGGATCTCCCAGTGGCCACCCACTTCAGCTCTGCTTCCCACTCCCATTCAGATTGTCCATACATGTCTTCCTCTACTGCCATGATGAGGCTAAACTCAGGTTGGAGGAGCAACACCTCATATACCGTCTAAGTAGTCTCCAGCCCCTTGGTATGAACATAGAATTCTCCAACTTCTGGTAATTCCCTCCCCCTCCCTTCCCCTATCCCTATGTCACTCTGCCCCCTCCCCCAGCTGCCTATCACCTCCCTCATGGTTCCACCTCCTTCTACTACCCTTTGTGTTTTCCCCTATTCCTTCTTCACCTTTCCTGCCTATCACCTCCCTGCCTCCCCTCCCCCACCCCTTTATCTTTGCCCTTACTGGTTTTTCACCTGGCACCTACCAGCCTTCTCCTTCCCACCCTCCCCCCACCTTCTTTATAGGGCCTCTGCCCCTTCCCTCTACAGTCCTGACGAAGGGTTCCGGCCCAAAACGTTGACCGACATTTTCCACGGATGCTGCCCGACCTGCTGAGTTCCTCCAGCGTGTTGTGAGTGTAACTTTGATCCTGAGTTCCTCAAGCAAATAACGCTAGCTGCAGAAGTGGTTACCAGGAACCTCAATGGGCTCCACCAGCTCCATATCATGCAGCCATAACACATTGCCTGATCTTCACATCCAAACATTATTTAATTAGTTGAACTGTGGTGTCTTCTTATTTAATTACTACGCTGTTGATATTAGACTCAGTACAAGCCTACTAAACAAATGGTCTGTCTTGAGTAATTTAAGGAGGATAGGTTATGGGTCTTAACAGGTCCTTCCTGAAGCCTCCTCCCTCCAAAACCACTTGAATGAAAGCCACTCTGACAATGGCAGATCCACAATAGCTGTGCCCACTTGAACTTCCTTACCTTTTACTGACAGCAGCTACTCAGATAGCCAATTAATTATTCAACTAGGTTCTCTGTTTTAAGTCCTTCTTGCTCAAGCTCCTGTAAAATGAAACTCACTTGCAACAAGACTTGCTGTTTTAACTCCTTCCCATGAGAAACCAATGACTTGGGAAGTGATGGGAGAAAACTAGTAAATTAAGAAGGAAAATGTAGCTTGTCATCATTGAAAAATGACACCTTTGAGTGCTAATTTACATGTGCCTATTTGCTTTACATAATTACACAGCTGTGAGAATTCACAGACGTATAAACACAGAATATGCTGTGATCAGCAATATAATAGGAATTTATAATCAAGACTGACACAATGATTATAATCAGTTTCAACTATCATCCATGGCAGGTGGTTGCTACACGTTCCTTTGTCCTGTTCTTTGGTCTTTGGCAATTCATTTCTCACTCTGCTTGACACATTTTATGAGGGCCAGAAATCCTTTAAGCACTCTCTAATAAGTGAAGAGAATTGTCACGTCTTGTGTCTTATCAAAGTGGAATGACTGCTGTCTTGACAATCACTTGATTGGTGATTGACTGTTCCAAGCTCATATGCTGCGCACCTCATACTTAAACATGATAGATCCATAAAGATCTGTAAAGATTGCAAGAGGATTTGGGTGCAAGTGTACTTCTAATTATTTAGAGCTCTGATGCAATTACATCTAGAATACCTTGTGGAGTCCCGATGAAGGGTTTCAGTCTGAAACATTAACAGTTCATTCCCCTTCAGAGACTTGCTGAATTCCTCCGGCACTTTGTGTGTGTTACTCATGAGTTCCAGCATCTGCAATAATCTTTTTGACTGTGTGGATGTTTTATCTCTCAACCTCATGGTTGACATTTATCAACCGTGGGAATGAGTTCAAGAACCTTGAGGTAATGTTACAGTTACATAAGACCTTAGTTAGTCCCCAATTGGAGTACTGTGTTCAGTTCTGGTCACCTCACTACAGGAAGGATGTGGATACTATAGAGAGAGTACAGAGAGATTTACAAGGATGTTGCCTGGATTGGAGGGTGAATCTTATGAGGTGCCAGGGTCAAGGATGTCTCTGATCGATTGCATGACATTCTGAAGTGGGAGGGTGATCAGCCAGATGTCGTGGTGCACATCGGTACCAATGACATAGCAAGGAAGAGTGAAGAGGTCCTGGACATTGAGTATAGAGAGCTTGGTAGGAAGTTGAAAAGCAGGACCTTGAGGGTGATAATCTCAGGATTGCTACCTGTGCTACGTGCCAGTGAGGGTAGGAATAGGATGCTCTGGAGGATGAACAAGTGGCTGAGGAACTGGTGTAGGGGGCAGGGTTTCAGATTTCAGGATAATTGGGACCTCTTCTGGGGCAGGTGGGACCTGTACAAGAGAGACGGGTTACACTTGAACTAGAGGGGGACTAATATCCTTTCAGGGAGGTTTGTTAATGCTATTGGGGGGGCTTTAAACTAGATTTGCAGGGGGATGGGAACCACAGTACCAGAGCTGACAGTGTGGCTGGGGTGAAAATAAATGATGTTTAAAAGTTCAAGCAAATCCGCTGATAGAAAGGCTGTGAGTGGTGGTAAAAATCTTCTGAGGTGTATATATTTCAATGCTAGGAGTATTGCGGGGAAGGTGGATGAGTTGAGGGCATGGATTGACACGTGGAATTATGATGTTTTAGCAATTAGTGAAACTTGGCTACAGGAGGGGCAGGACTGGCAGCTTAATATTCCAGAGTTCCGATGTTTCAGATGTGATCGAGGCAGAGGAATGAAAGGTGGGGGAGTAGCATTGCTTGTTAGGGAAAATATTACAGCAGTGCTCAGGCAGGACAGATTAGAGGGCTTGTCTACTGAGTCCTTGTGGGTGGAGCTGAGAAACAGGGAAGGTATGGCCACATTAGTGGGATTGTATTACAGACCACCCAATAGTCAAAGAGAATTGGAAGTGCAAATCTGCAGAGAGATAGCAGGCAACTGCAGGAAATATAAAGTTGTGGTGGTAGGGGATTTTAATTTTCCATATATTGATTGGGTCTCCCATACTGTTAGGGGTCTAGGTGGTTTAGAGTTTGTAAAATGTGTTCAGGAAAGTTTTCTAAATCAATATATAGAGGGACCAACTAGAGGGGATGCAATATTGGATCTCCTGTTAGGAATCGAGTTAGGACAAGTGACAGAAGTCTGTGTAGGGGAGCACTTTGGTTCCAGTGATCATAACACTATTAGTTTCAACTTGATCATGGACAAGGATAGATCTGGATCTAGGGCTGAAGTTCTTAACTGGAAGAAGGCCAAATTTGAAGAAATGAGAAAGGATCTAAAAAACGTGGATTGGGACAGGTTGTTCTCTGGCATGGATGTGATCGGTAGGTGGGAAGCCTTCAAAGCAGAAATTTTGAGAGTGCAGAATTTGTATGTTCCTGTCAGGATTAAAGGCAAGGTGAATAGGAATAAGGAACCTTGGTTCTCAGGGGATATTGCAACTCTGATAAAGAAGAAGAGGGAGTTGTATGATGTGTACAGGAAACAGGGAGTAAATAAGGTACTTGAGGAGTATAAGAAGTGCAAGAAAATACTTAAGAAAGAAATCAGGAGGGCTAAAAGAAGACATGAGGTTGCCTTGGCAGTCAAAGTGAAGGATAATCCGAAGAGCTTTTACAGGTATATTAAGAGCAAAAGGATTGTAAGGGATAAAATTGGTCCTCTTGAAGATCAGAGTGGTCGGCTATGTGCGGAACCAAAGGAAATGGGGGAGATCTTAAATAGGTTTTTTGCGTCTGCGTTTACTAAGGAAACTGGCATGAAGTCTATGGAATTAAGGGAAACAAGTAGTGAGATCATGGAAACTGTACAGATCGAAAAGGAGGAGGTCCTTGCTGTCTTGAGGGAAATTAAAGTGGATAAATCCTCGGGACCTGACAGGGTGTTCCCTTGGACCTTGAAGGAGATTAGTGTTGAAATTGCAGGGACCCTGGCTGAAATATTTAAAATGTCGCTGTCTACAGGTGAGGTGCCGGAGGATTGGAGAGTGGCTCATGTTGTTCCGTTGTTTAAAAGTAATCCGGGAAATTATAGGCCAGTAAGTTTAATGTTGGTAGTAGGTAAGTTATTGGAGGGAGTACTAAGAGACAGAATCTACAAGCATTTGGATAGACTGGGACTTATTAGGAAGAGTCAACATGGCTTTGTGCGTGGTAGGTCATGTTTGACCAATCTATTGGAGTTTTTTGAGGAGGTTACCAGGAAAGTGGATGAAGGGAAGGCAGTGGATATTGTCTACATGGACTTCAGTAAGGCCTTTGACAAGGTCCCGCATGGGAGGTTAGTTAGGAAAATTCAGTCGCTAGGTATACATGGAGAGGTGGTAAATTGGATTTGACATTGGCTCGATGGAAGAAGCCAGAGAGTGGTGGTAGAGAATTGCTTCTCTGAGTGGAGGCCTGTGACTAGTGGTGTGTCACAGGGATCAGTGCTGAGTCCATTGTTATTTGTCATCTATATCAATGATCTGGATGATAATGTGGTAAATTGGATCAGCAAGTTTGCTGATGATACAAAGATTGGAGGTGTAGTAGACAGTGAGGAAGGTTTTCAGAGCCTGCAGACGGACTTGGACCAACTGGAAAAATGGGCTAAAAAATGGCAGATGGAGTTTAATACTGACAAGTGTGAGGTATTGCACGTTGGAAGGACAAACCAACGTAGAACATACAGGGTTAATGGTAAGGCACTGAGGAGTGCAGTGGAACAGAGGGATCTGGGAATACAGATACAAAATTCCCTAAAAGTGTCGTCACAGGTAGATAGGGTCGTAAAGAGAGCTTTTGGTACATTGGCCTTTATTAATCAAAGTATTGAGTATAAGAGCTGGAATGTTATGATAAGGTTGTATAAGGCATTGGTGAGGCCGAATCTGGAGTATTGTGTTCAGTTTTGGTCACCAAATTACAGGAAGGATATAAGTAAGGTTGAAAGAGTGCAGAGAAGGTTTACAAGGATGTTGCCGGGACTTGAGAAACTCAGTTACAGAGAAAGGTTGAATAGGTTGGGACTTTATTCCCTGGAGCATAGAAGAATAAGGGGAGATTTTATAGAGGTATATAAAATTATGATGTGTATAGACAGAGTGAATGCAAGCAGGCTTTTTCCACTGAGGCAAGGGAAGAAAAAAACCAGAGGACATGGGTTCAGGGTGAGGGGGGAAAAGTTTAAAGGGAACATTAGGGGGGGCTTCTTCACACAGAGAGTGATGGGAGTATGGAATGAGCTGCCAGACGAGGTGGTAAACGTGGGTTCTTTTTTAACATTTAAGAATAAATTGGACAGATACATGGATGGGAGGTGTATGGAGGGATATGGTCCATGTGCAGGTCAGAGGGACTAGGCAGAAAATGGTTTGGCACAGCCAAGAAGGTCCAAAAGGCCTGTTTCTGTGCTGTAGTTTCTATGGTTTCTATGGTTTCTAATAGGTTGAGTGTACTTGGCCTTTTCTCCCTGGAATGACGGTGAATGAGGTATATAAGATGATTGTGTGGATAGTCAGAGGCTTTTTCTCAGGGCTGAAAAGGCTAACACGAGAGGGCACAGTTTTAAGGGGCTTGGAAATAGGCACCGAGGAGATGTCAGGGGAAAGTTTTTCACACTGAGAGTGGTGGGTGCATGGAATGCACTGCCAGTGGCGGTGATGAAAGTGGTTACAACAGGGTCTTTTAAGAACCTCTTAGATAGGTACATGGAGCTTAGAAAAATAGAGGGCTATGTGGTAGGGAAATTCTAGACAATCTCCAGAGTAGGTTACATGGTCGGCACAACATTGTGGGCCGAAGGGCCTGTAATGTGCTGTAAATTTCTATGTTCTATGTTTTTAATCTAAAGGATATATTTGCAATGTAGAGAATTCAGAGATGTTATTGAATTGATTCCTGGAGTGGCAAGTATATTGTTTGAGGAAAGTTTACCAACAGTCATGGCCAATAACATCTTGAATTAAGAAGACTGTGAAGTTATTTCTTAGAGATGTACAGCATTTTTACAGGGCTTGACTGGGTAGATGCAGAGAAGACCCTAAAATAAGGACTCAACTGTTCAGAACAGAGATGAAAAGAAATTACTTCATTCCTGAGCTTAGTGAATCTTTGGAATTCTCAACACTAGACAGCAGTGATTCACATGAAGGCAGAGATCCAACATAAAATCTGTGAACTGAAGAACAGATAATGGACGGAGAGAGCACAGCAGGCCTCCTGTCCCATGATCCTCTCATGTCCCTTTTGCCAATCACCTGTCCAGCTCTTGGCTCCATCCCTCCCGCTCCTGTCTTCTCCTATCATTTTGGATCTCCCCTCCCCCTCCAACTTTCAAATCTCTTACTCACTCTTCCTTCAGTTAGTCCTGACGAAGGGTCTCGGCCTGAAACGTCGACTGCACCTCTTCCTAGAGATGCTGCCTGGCCTGCTGCGTTCACCAGCAACTTTGATGTGTGTAACATGAGGCTGAAGAGCTTTAAATATCCACAGTATCATCACCCGCAATTGGGAAGAGAAGGAGATTCTGCGGGTCCTGAGAGATGCTGCAATCATGGCCATCTTTAAGAAAACAGACAAATCTGGTAACCAGAAATGACTCTGGTAACTATAATGAAGTCTCTCTTTCTCTGCCACAGAAAAAGTCATCACAGGGTCCTTCTCAACTATCTTCTCTCTACGGCCAATGAGTTTCTCCCCGAAATATTATATAGAAATGGTCCTGGCTGTGCAGCAACTTAAATAAAACTGCAGGGTGCAATACCTAGACTTTTTTGATGTTAACAAAACCTTTGATTCCATTTAACTGAAATATGGAACATTGTCCTCAGACTTGACTGCCGACAGAAATTTATCTCCATCTTACACTTGTTCATGCAAGCTGAAGTATTATCCAGGATTAACAGAAGCACAATCGTGAAAACTAGCATCAAACGCTGTCCCAGCAGTTTTCTCAGTATTTCTCGCTGTATTGTTAAATCTCATCTCCACATGGGTAACCTAAGGAGAAGCTGTTCAATCTGCACCGACTACCCTCCAGAATCAAGTTATCGCAAACTAAAGAGCTGAGCTGCAGCCTGCACATAACACTTGGGTTTGTGCAAACTCATAGTCTGAACTTCTTGCCATCGTCAATACTTTCCCTTAAGCATGTGAGGATTAACTTTACACTCATCGTCTGCAAGACCAACCTGTCGTACAGTGTGCCCCAACCGTAAAGATCCTGGTAACACGATGGAAAATTTTGACCACTTCCCATATCTCAGGATCCACCTCACAACAAAAATATGCAGGGATGATGAAGCTGACGTTTGCCAGAAGAGCATTTGGTTGATTGAGGGAAAGGGTGGTAGTTGTAGATTAGGATCTTGGACCTGGCATATAGCACACAATCTCTTGGGCAGCAGGGATCCCCATCTTTCCATAGATAGGCAGAAGCATTTCATCTCTGCAAAATCATCCATGTTGTTGTAAGGGTAAGCAAAGGAACTTCAATGTCCTCTTCCAGACCATCATCACTAGCACCAAGACAAAGTTACATTCAATAAAATTAGCAAGTTGCATCAGTCACATATCCAATACTTAATTCCCAAAACAAACACGATATTCCAAGCTCTATTATGAGAAGAGATTACCAGATGGACAGAAGATTCAAGGATATGTTCAAAGCATCCCTGAAGAAATATAGTGTCCTTACTGGTTGCTGGGATCCTCTAGCCTTTGATTGCTCGGAACGGAGAAGGAGCACATAGGGGCAAGCTTTTTGATCACATGAATGTCTCAAGTAAGTAGAGGAGAAAGAAGACCACTTCACAAACTATTCGCCTTCTCACTTCATCATCTTCCTCTTGCTCCATCTGTGGAGGTCTGCACTTCCCATATTGGTCTCATTAGCCAACTTAAAACCCAGACAATGGAGTGGAGTGGAAGCTAGTCATACTTGATCCTGAATGAATGCCTAGGAAGATTTTCTGAAATGTAAACTGACTATGGCTGGCAAGCTACTGAATGGCAGAATGGGAATATAATCATTCGGGATATCAGCATAGCCTGGTAGCAAAGAGAGAGAGACAAACTGACAGGATTTATTCTAACGGCACGCTGTTGTGCATCAATTGCCACCAAACCACTATCAGTGCATTAATACACTGCAGTAATATGTTCCATAACTCAAACCATGAGGCACCTCATCAAATTTACAGAGTAATAACAAACAAAATTCAAAAGATGTTAGTAAAATTCACTCCATTGCGCTGCAAATAAACTATATAGACAACAGCTCTTAAAAAGTTTTGAAAATCATTCTGTGGAACCAATTCCAGCATCACGTGACCAGTTTCCACATTGGCTCATCCAACCACACCCATGAATGAGGCCCTATTTTGAAACTGCTTAAAGAATCTGTTCAAAATCCTCCCACCCTGATGGCATGAATATTGATTTCTCCTTCTACAAAACGCATTCTGCCCCCTGTTCCTCTATTCCACACTCTGACCTTCCACTTCTTCTCATCTGCCTATTATATCCCCCTGGATCCCCTCCTCCTTCCTTTTCTCTGAGTGTCCACTCCCCTCTCCTATCAGATTCTTTCTTCTCCAGCCCTTGATCTTTCACACCCAACTGGTTTCACCTAGCCTCTTTCCCCTCTCCACCAATTTTTTTTTAAACTGGCATCTTCCCCCTTCCTTCTCAGTCCTGAAGAACAGCCTCAGCTTGAAACATGGACTGTTTACTCTTTTCCATAGATGCTGTCTGATTTGCTGAGTTCCTCCAGCATTTTTTGTGTATTGCTTTGGATTTGCAGCATCTACAGACTTTCTTGTGTTTGTATTCAAAATCTCATCTGGCTTTAACAACAGGCCAAGTGAAACTGATATACGTTATACGCAATGTGCTGGAGGAGCTCAGCAGGTCAGGCAGCATCTATGGATGGGACTAAACAGTTGATATTTCGGGCGAGACCCATCATCAGGATTCTACTTTTATACCCTCTCCACTGGTATGAAATGTTGCAGTAAGTGGACCAATACATTAGCACCAGCTCAAACCACCAAACTAGAATCAGTCATCACTTGTCATTACTCTTCATGAGTCTCACCCCTGTGTTCACCTAGCTTTCATCTTTCCATAGTTGTGTCTCCATAGTGTCACCCAGGCACATGCAGGCAGTTCTGTTATGTTCAAGGCCATGGTGGTGAGACATTCAACAAGCATAAAGGTGAACCCTTTATAATACAACATCTCTCCTAATTGTCATGATGAAGAAACTTTAGTCACCAGTTAAGGTTATCTTTATGTAAACCAAATTCCATCAGTAATTCATCAGCCAAGTTGTTATCTCATGATTGTAAGAACATAAAATTATAATTTGCATCATTGTTTTCTAAAAGAAGGCTATTTTACAATGTTGGGGTTTTTTCCTTCATCTATGATAAATCATGCCATCAAAGCTTGAATATTACACAGGAAGCCATTCCAACAAAATCTATGGTACTTCATCTTTTAATTGCTATACATGTCTCAACATGGAGACAAAACCGTTTTTGTTATTGCCTGCATTAATGCAAATTTACTACTAAATCCATTGTGCAAAATTGGATATTTACTTTCCTCGATTTTCTAAACAGAAAGTATTCTTACTGATTAAAAACTGATACATGAATATGGGCATAATGGTGCCTCTGAGAGCATTTTGCGCTCTCTGCAGCACAGAATGGGGATGAAGTAAAATGTTCAATGATATTAGATATGCAAGTGGTTATTGTGTGTTGAGCAATTTTGGACATTTAACTGTAAGATGCACTGCTTTGTGTGGTATTATTTTTGCTTATTTCCTTGACTCCGACATTAACAGTTAGCAAATTGAATCTTTTCCATAATACACTACATTATGCCTCTTTAGGATTAGCCACTTACATTTTCTGAAAATATAATGTATATTTTAATGATGATATCTTACATTTTAGTAAATTACAGTTGCATTTTATTGTCATTATTCTGTGGCAAATATTAATATATCAGGCATGTTCCAGTCCTGAAATGTCCAGGTGACTGAACTTCTATGTGAGGCTGCAATTAAATCTAACAAACACCCAAAAAGGAGGAGGGAATTGCAATAAAGGAATGCTGTGACCTAAAATATGGGGGTTCCTACTTATATGGTGCCTTAAGCTTTACAATGTTCTCAAGATGTCTGTGAAGATGCTTTCTTCCAGTTTTTATGCCGAAGGTACTTCCACTGCTCTGTTGGGTACAAGGCCTAGCATTTAAAACCAATGACAATACAGAGATACTAATACACAGAACGGTACACAATTTGCAGAGGAAAATACTCCTGAGTGTTTTTATTCAAGGTATAAGTTATTGGATCAGGAGGTACTTCTGGCTTTGTGAGTAAATGTTGTAGTTGCACATACTGTAGACACTGTGTGTTGTCATTTAGATTAGATTCCAATCAAAGAGGTTGAATTGTATTTTTGCGTTATAGATGGTGGGAGGTATTTATGGTGTCAGGAGGTAAGTCAGTCACTGTCTCTGATCTCTGACCTGCCCTTTCAGTTCTGGTGTTATTTATTGTGAGCTTTTGTTCACTGGTAATTACCCTTGACCTATGTACCACCCCAGAATGTTGATGCTAGTGGTATTGGATAGCAAGTTATGCTTTTAGACAATCACTTTTTGGAAATGGTTATTGACCAGCTATTTGAGAGACAAATTTTGCTTACCATTACCCATGCTGTAGATCTCACTGAATACATTTGCTAACAAGCTGAGAATGGAATTAAATGTTGAACAATCTTTAGTGAAGACACTACAGCAGACCTCATTTTGAAAAGTCATTGGTGAAGTACCTTGAAGATAGTTGAAACTGCTTCTTTGACTTTCACAAACATAATTGTCTTCCTCAATATGGCTAGTGTCCAATGGATTAAGAAAATGGGAACATTTGTATAAGTGTGGCACAAATTGAAGGGCAAATAAAATGAATAGCAAATCTTTTATTTTTAGTAGTGCTGTTTGATTGATGAAAGTTGACCCAGACATCAGGAGAATTCATAGTTCTCCAAAATGAGAATAGGTATTTTGATGCAGGCTATTCAAAGAACTTGCATTTAACATCATATTAACAATGTAACTTTCCCTCAGTAGCACTATAAAGTCAAGTAGCACAGAAACTCTCTTTTTGCACCACATTGTCAGCTGAAGTGCCGTACTTGAAAATACTCCAGTGTCAGAGATGAATGCTTTGAACTAAAGCACCATGGTGTTAAACTGCAAACCAATTCCCTCTTTGGTGTCATAATGCAGAACTTGAGAACAATGAGTACACTTATCTTACCTCATAGCAAGTTTCAAAGCTTTGCAAATTGTATGCATCTAGCTAATTTCTTCAGAATCTTTGTGGGGGTGGGGATTGGGGGGGGAAGGAGAGAGAGAGGGAGGGAGAGAGAACGAACACATCTGGTGATTTATAATCCCGTTAAAGTTCTAGATTGGAAAATTACATGACACAATAGTAACAGCATAAGGGGTAAGTATTTATGATAGTTACTAAGTTTATTAAATTGTATTTGGAAGTATCTAGATCATCCACTAAACATGCAGGAAAAATGAAGCCTTCTGAGATGAGTAACTGTCAATACTCCAGTGAGGCACAGAGGCTTGAAGGAAATCAAAGCACTCCAAGACAGGAGTCCAATTTGTATTAAATCAAAAAGATACTGAAAGAACAAGACTTCAAAGAGAGGTACTTCATCAAAGATCCATGACTAAACAATAACAGCGCTGTTTCATAAGAAGGTTAGGTATAGTCTTTGCGATGGAAGATGATTAGTTAAGTGTTTTGACGTCCACTTTACCACAAGTGTATCTCCATAAAGAAGTCAAACAATAGTAGATCAGCCATGAAAACAACAAAGCCCAAAAGAAATAGATTAATGATGAGCTCACCAGGAGAAATATGTACACATACAGGTAAACCTTTTCAATGATTATATGACAAATGACAATGAAAACAAAGAATTGTCTAGTCAGTCATTCTTTTCTGGCAACAGGAACAAATTTAACTCGTATGCTACAAACAATGGGATCAAGTTTCAAGTTCAGTTTCTGTCACTGGCCAGAGGGCCAACTAGGTTTTACGGCCAGGCTTCATTTAGGTTCCAGCGACATGCTTTGCATGCAATTCAGGCAGATGGCTAGAAATTATGCACGTCTCGAAGATGTAGCTCAACTGATGCAGCAAGGTTAAAGACTCATAAGCAGGCAAAAATCAGTTATATGAGGGACACAACCAGATAGTTAGGCTGCTCAGTACATAGCAGCCATTACCAGAGGAAATTGCAAATTTACATTTTGGTCCTACTGGCTTCAGAATCCAATTGACATAAGCTAGTCTAGTTAAAGACCTACATGAAGTGTACAATATCACATCCCTACAAATTAACAGCTACCTGGAGATAACAGGAGTAGCTGCATTTCTTCAATTTTTAGCACGTTGTTCCCTTAAGTCACACCTGCCGAATTACTGTAAGTCAGCCTTAAAAAGACCACAGCACACCTATCCCATTTGTACAATCACAACTTTCAAAAGCAAATTAGATATGCATTGCACACTTCGTTAATTGCATCAAAGTTAAATAAAAGTTAATAAGAACAAAAAAAAGATAAGGAACATATAAATCTGCAGACAACGAAAAAGGTTTAGAAAACTACCAATAACAAACAACACATTATGAATAAGGAATCCTACTCCACCTACAAAGTTATGAAGCGTGTAGCAACTCCTTTGTCCAAAGTAACATTTGAAAATGTTTCTGTCATTTATCTCCTTACCCAGACAACAGAAGGCATAAATCAGCTGTTAAAGGCAACCAATAAAATACTGTGTATTTCACATTTGCAAGATCAAAATATTTATTGATGAATGCTTTTACTAAAGAGTGCCACTTCTTTCAAAGTCAGGCCTTGGACACCATAATTTCATTCAATGTTCTGGCCTGAAGACCCCAAAGTCCTGGAATCAGATTCAGTATCAGGTTTATTATCACCGGCAATCGTGAGATTTGTCGTTTTGCAGCAGCAGTGCATTTCAATAAATAATAAAAAAAATCATAAATTACAATGAGGAATGCAAAAAGAGAACAGAAAGGTTAGTGAGGTAGTTACAGGGGTTCACTGTCCATTCAGAAATCTGACAGCAGAGGGGAAGAAGCTGTTCCTAAAATGGTGAGCATGTGTCTTCAGGCTCCTATACCTCCTTCTTAATTGTAGCAATGAGAAGAGAGCACGTCTTGGGTGATGGGGATTCTTAATGATGGATACTTCCTTTCTGAGTCATCGCCTATTGAAGGTGTTCTCAATGTTGGAGAGGCCAGTGCCATGATGGAGCTGGCTGAGTTTACAACTTTCTGCAGCTTTTTTGATCCTGTGCAATGGCCCCTTCATACCAGGTGCCGATGCAGCCAATTAGAATGCTCTCCATGACACATTTGTAGAAATTTGCAGGAGTAGTTGGTGACATATTACGTCTCCTCAAACTCCAAATCAAATAAAGTCTTCGTCGTGAATTCTTTATAATTGTATCAATATGTTGGGTCCAGGATAGATCTTCAGGGACATTGACACCCAGGAACTGGAAACTGACCACTCTTTCCCCTGCTGATTCCTCAATAAGGACTGGTGTGTGTTGCCCTGACATCCCTTTCCTGAATTCCACAATCAATTCCCTGGTCTTACTGATGTTGAGTGCAAGGTTTGTTACAACATCACCAACCAGCTGATCTATCTCACCTCCTCATCGCCGTCTGAAATTCTGCCAACGATTGTTGTGACATTGGCAAATTTATAGACGGCATTTGAGCTGTCTGGATGAAGAAGCAGCAGAGCAGTGGGCTAAGCACGCATCCTTGAGGTGTGCCAGTGTTGATTGCCAGTGAGGAGGAGATGCTGTTTCAGGTCCACTCTGACTGTGGTCTCCTGAGGAGGAAGTCAAGGATCCATCTGCAGAGGGACACTCAGAGGCCCAGGTTTTGGAACTTGTTGATTAGAACTGAGGGTATGATTTTGTTGAACAGCAGTCTGATATCAGAATTGCTTTTTCCTGCTGATCCAAGGCTGAGAGGAGAGTCAGTGAGATCGCATCTGTTGTTGTAGTCGGTCCAGCTCCTTGCTTAGGCTGGAGTTAATTCTAGCCATGGCCAACCTCTGAAAGCACTTCAGCCCAGTAGATGTGAGTGCTAGTGGATGGTAGTCACTAAGGCAGTTCACCCTGCTCTTTCATGATTGTCGCCCTTTTGAAACAGTTGGGAACCTCCCACTGCAGCAGTGAGAGTTTGAAGGTGTCCTTGAACACTCCCACCAGATGGTTGGCACAGGTTTTCAGTGTCCTACCAGGTACACCATCAGGGCCTACCACCGTGTGAGGGTTCACCCTCTTGAAAGATGGTCTGACGTCAGCCTCCGCGACAGAGATCACAGGGTCACCAGATGCTGTGGGGATTTGCACAGGTTTAGTTTTGTTCTCCCTTTCATAAAAGATTTTGGGCTCATCTAGGAGTGAAGCATTCAGCCGTTCATAATGTTAGGTTTCACTTTGTGGGGAATAATGTGCTGCAAACCTGCCAGAGGTGACGTGATTCTGACTCCATCTCTTACTTCAATCGAAATTGCGTTTTTTTTTGCTCTTAAAATAGCCTTCCATAAATCGTACCTGGACTTCTTGTATAGTTCTGGATCACTGGTTTTTAATGCCACAGATCTAGCCCTCGGCAGACTATGAATTTCCTGGTACATCCAAGGCATCTGGTTTGGTTACGTCTGGTATGTTTTTAAAGACACACATTCATCCACAAAGAGCTTGATGAAGTTGGTGACAACTGTGGCATATTCCTTCACATTTGAAGATGAATCCCTGTATATTGTCTGGTCCACAAATCAAAGCAACTCTGTAAGAGCTCCTCTGTCTGCCTTGACCTTCTTGGTCCTTTCTACTGTTGCTGCAGTCTTTAGTTTCTGCCTTTGTGCTGGGAGTAGAGGCAGAGCCAGGTGACTGCAGTTTCCAAACTATGGGCATGGGATGGCACGGTAAGTGTTCTTGTGGGTGGTATAACTGTGGTCAAGTGTGTTGTCTCCTCTTGTTCCACAGATGATATCTTGGTGGTAATTGTTCAGAGATCTCTTCAAGCTGGCCTGGTTGAAATCCCCCACAATGATTGGGAAGGCACCAGGGTGTGCTATTTCGTGTCCACTGATCATGGTGCTCCACTCTTCCAGTATCTGGCTGAGGTTGGCCAAATGTGGAATGTACTCGGCTGCCAAGATGACAGTAGAAAAGTCCTTCAGCAGATAAAATGGATGACTCATGACTGTTAGATGTTCCAGGTCAGGTGAACAGGATTGAAACATAACCGCCACGCTCTACGCTGTGATGAATTAATCATGAAACATACCCCAAGACTCAAAAGGTGACCAGTATTTTCAGTGGATGGTGAAGCCTATAGGCTGCAACACTGCATCAAAAATGGCAGGGGAGAGCCAGGTTTCTGTGAAATAACTTTTGTAGCAGTCGTTGATGTCCCTCTGGTGCTGCAATCTTGCTCTGAGGTCTTCAGTTTTATTTGCCGAACTGTACATTTACCAGCTGGACAGTCAGGTGTGGAGGTCTAAGGCCTCTGTATTTCAACTGTACCTTTAACCCAACATACCTTCCATGCTTCCTTTTCATTAAAGGAGAAATATACTCATGCCCTGAGTCTGGGATTGGGGTCTACCAAATTGAGGATCAATAGACTTAAAACGATGTTGTTTACTGTAGTACCCATAGCTGTGATTGAGAATTACACCCACAGTAGTCCTAAACAGGAATATTTGGTTACTTCCCAGTCTATGACAATATTCCTGATATTTTCAACACAGGATTTAAAAAAAAATAAGATTTCCTAAATTTGCAGTTTCTTTTTCATAAGGCTTGCATTTAGAAAGTATCTTTTACAACTTGCAGAACATGCCAATGTGCTTTAAAAGCAACAGACAGCTTTTGGGAATTGTCACCACTGCTGTATTGTTGAAAACACAACAGTTAAGTGGAGCACAACAAAACCCTTTGAACAGAAATGTGCTAGGAGAAAGATATTCTTATTTCTTTCACTGTGGTTGCATAAGGGATAAATATCAACAGGAGACAGGGTTAACTCCTCTGCCATGGGATCTCTTATGTCCACTTGAGAGACCAGTTGAAAATCAATACAAAAGAGAGCAACTCAGTTCAGTACCATACTAGAATGGCAGCCCAAATCTTTGAAGACTAATATCCGAAGTGGGATTTGAAAATAAAACTCCTGATTCAGAAAGGTATAACTCACTGAGCCACTGGGAATGTAAAAGAACCAATTGACAACTTATGTCAATTGAATACAGTGGAAAAATGGTAACCGTCGGTGAACAGAGAGAAAAAAATATTCAGATGTAAATGAAAATATTTAAGAAATGAAACTGTAAAATAAAGTGTTTATTAAATCTCCCATTACATGATGCTCAAGACACAACACTTTGAATTGTTCTCTTTCTGGGAAAAAATATTTGATTTGCACTGATATAGTTTAAAGAATATGTACCTTATCTCTCTGTGGTGAATTAAGGAAGAAGCAAATGTGCAAGTCAAAGTATGGGGTTTGTGGGCTAGAAAGTTTTTGTACAGAACATAAGAACATAAGAAATAAACACAGACCAATAAAATGTCTGGATTCACACTTATGCTGAAATTCTTCTTCATCTTCACAACCCAGATCATCAGAAGAAAAGACCTCCCCACCATTGAGCATATCTACATAGAGCACTGCCACAAGAAAGCAACATCCATCATTAAAGATCTTCACCATCCAGACGGCACTCTCTCCCACCGCTGCCATCAGAATGGAGGTGCAGGAGCCTTAGGTCCCTCACCCATGGGTTCAGGAACAGTTATTAGCCTTCAACCAGCAGGCTCCTGAACCATGGGGATAAATTCACTCACCTCAACTCTGAACTGATTCGGCAACTTAGACTAAATTTCAAGGACTCTCCAACTCATGTTCTCAGCATTATTATATATATTTTTTTTTGCACAATTTGTCTTCTTTTGCGCACTGATTGCTTGTCAGTCCTTGTGTGTAGTTTTATCATTGATTCTGTTGGATTTCTTTGCTCTAATACAAATGCTTGCAAGAAAATTAATCTCAAGGTAGTATATGGTGACTATGTACCAGATACTATCTTGAGATTCAATTACATAGATAATAAATTTATTTTGAACTTGCTGGTGGATTTCATATTTATAACAGAATGTTACCTTGCCATTATTTTTGAACACATTTTGTAACATTCTTACTTTTAGTCTCTGACAATGCCTGTGATAATCCTAAAATTATTTGAAGGATGAATATAAAACGTTCATTCCTCCAAGCTACCGTTGCCTGTTTTGAAGTTGAAATATAGTAGGGGTTATTTCCACCAATTGGAAGAGCAGCAGGCTCACATAATTATAGCTTTGCTTCCTTTTCATTTCCACTAAGCTTAATGCCAATAAAAAAATAGCTGCACATTCTAATGACTGGTGGACAAACTACACCACTTGCATATTGATACATGGTGAAAATAGGCGAGGGAAACGGAAATTCAAGCACATTATCCAGTCTAGACTGTTTCATTTTCGGTCTGTCTACACTTCCCGCTGCCTCAGAGACAGCAGCCAACACGATCGAAGACTCCATCCGTCACATCATTCTCTCTTCCCTGTTCCATCAGGCAGAAGATGCAAAAACTTGAAAAAACATACCACCAGGCTCCAAGGACAGCTTCCCTCCTGCTGCTATGCAGCTCTTGACTGGACCTTTTGTATGATAAATCAGACCTCCTGCTCCTGCCATCAGGCTGGTAGGTTAATTGGACATAGTAAATTGTCCTGTGATGAGGCTAGCATAAATCAGGGGTATTTCAATAAATAAATAAAGAACTTCTGATTGTTCAATCTACTTTGTTGCATCTACTGCACCTTTTTTGACTAGCTGTACTGGATTTCAACTGTAACACTCTATTCTGCACTCGCTTATGGTTGTCTTTTTTGTACTACCTCAATGTACTTGTGCCTGGAATGATCTGTCTGGATGGCTTGCAAACAAAGCCTTTCACTGTATCTTTGAACATGTGGCAATGATAAGCCAATTATCAATAACATCTTAACAATTCTATTTTGTAAAAATGTCAGATTTCTGCTTCCAGACAAGAAACTGACAGTTCAATTGCTCTGCTTAAATGTAGGGACATACCTGAATGACATCCTGCCCCTTTACCCTTGAAACTTTGCTGGTGTGACTCATCTCTCCTCACTGACCAAAGATTGTGGCAGAAGTACTTTGGGGTACTGGGCCATCTTTACCACCAATGTCTTCACCCTTTCCTCTCCCTAACTTCACTCTCAGACACCTTGGTCTCTATATGCAGAGGGGCAACAGCAGACAGGAAGAGGAGTGCTGTCTGTGGGCTTCATTGTGTCTGTGCACAATTCCATATCAATTAAATAAAAGCACACGCGGGAGATGTCTTTAACTGGTATATTCACATTGCAGTGAGAGGGAGAACAATGTGCATGCGTAGACAACAGATCAATACGTAGTGCTGGGGTGGGGGGGTGTCATTGTTCTAAAGGAAATAGATCCATATATTACACTTTCTCCCCCTTTAGATTAATGTACCATAAAACTATATATGTACAAACCAATTTCCCTTTCATACACCCATATTCCAAATAAACATGCTCTCACAATAACAAGTCCATAATTAACTTCACAGTTCTAAAGGTTCAGTCTTTTGGGTGGCACTCCGTTTCTTTCAGGACAGCGTCTCTGGGCCTGTGGAGCTGTGTCAGGTTTGGTAGGTGTCTTGTCTAAGACAATGTTCTTTGTTACCCATGTCGCTTTGCTATCAGTGACATGATCATCACTGAGAGGTAAGTCCGGTGACTGTAATGTGTCCAGCTTGTTGGATGCGGTTGACTCAGGTGTGTTCTTCAGTTGAGCATCCAGTATCTGGTCCACATGACATCTCCATATCTGATACCCAATATCCACTGTGTACATCAGTGGTTCAGTTCTGGTACCTATCCTACCAGGAGTCCACTTGTCTTCTGGGTCATCACATGCTTAGGACTTCTGTCCAATCTTGAAACTCCTTGCTGCTTCACTTGGCAACTGGCTGAACTGTTCATTCTGCACTTCCCTCCATAGATCTGGTTTCAGGAGGTTTATGTGAGATCTCAGATTCCTCTTCATGAACAGCATTGCAGGTGTTTGATTTATTATCACATGAACAGAGTTCCAATACACAAAAAGAAAGTCATCCTCCATGTGCTGTAGAGAAATGTCTTTGTCCATCACTTTAATAGACTTCTTGAGGGTTTGGATAAACCTTTCAGCTAACCCATTTGTTGCTGGGTGGTGAGGAGCTGACTTGAAATGTTTGATACCATTTTTCTTCATGAACAGTTGAAACTCTTCTGACGTGTATTGTGGTCCATATCACTCACAGTTTGTTCTGGTAGGCCACTTCTGGTGAAGATAGTCCTCAGAGTGAAGGGAGTCTTTGCCAAGGTGGTTGACTTCATTGGTGTAACCTCCGGCCTCTTTGAATGAGCATTCACAATAATCAGGAACATGGAGTCCATGGGAATAGCCCAGCAAAGTCAACATGTACTCTGAGCCACAGTGAAGACTGCCATTCCCACAGGTATAGTGGTGCCTGTAAGGATGCATTTTGAACTCTTTGGCATCTTTTGGCCAAGTCTTTGATCTTTTTATCTATTCCCTATTCTGCATGCACAGACACCAGATCAATACATAGTTCTAAAGGAGCTGGGGGGGGGCGGGGCATTTTTTTTGCAGTGTAGTAGTCCAATCACAAACAACAGGAAATCTGTAGATGCTGGAAATCCAGGCAACACACACAAAATGCTGGAGGATCTCAGCAGTCCAGGCAGCATCTATGGAAAAGAATACAGTCGACATTTTGGGCTGAGACCCTTCATTTGAGTCCTGACTTGCTGGAACTATCACTCCATGAACACAATTACAGAAGAAATGCATTAGAATGGCCCCATCTAACAACTTCAGTCCTAGGATGAATGACCAATATCTTAAACATGAATTCTAAATACCCGTTCTCACTTTGAAAACTAGAAACATATTTTTAACTAACACTTGCGATTTATTTTGTGTAAAAACTGTATATGAGAGGAATGGATTATTAATTATTTACCTGTAATAATTTAGAAAAATAAAATTTGTTTATCTTTAGATAATGAAAAAAATATTTCCAGTGATTCCTGTGCTGATTTCATCAATTTCTTTTCACATTCATTCAACATAGATGATGTTCTTGGTTCTCTACACACTGTAACTGTGAGAAACACCAACATAGTTATTAATTTTTCATTAGATTCTATGATTATATTTTTAGTGAAATGATGCACTTGATCAAAGATCATATTTCCCTTTGACGCTAAGTGTAATGAAAGGGTGATGCCTGCAAGGAGGTAGAGTATGTTTAGGATGAAGTAGTAATGGATTTCTGCACCCAGAACTCTGAATTATTCTTTCTAAATTGTGCGAAAATTAAAGCACACATATCAGTTTAAGCATTGTTAATTCTTGTTACGGGCTAATAGAAGTAGTCCTGTGCTTTGTTGCACTAAGACTTTTTTTTAAAAAAGTACATCCTTCACTTTCATATGAGACAGAATGGAATTGTTATCTTTTTACTCTCTCTCTCTCTCTCTCTCTCTCTCTCAAATCTTGATATGACTGGCTCTGTCAAGCCAGTCCAAGTTGTGGTCACATAGAAATAACACAGATAGTATGGAAGTTTGTATCTTGGACAAAGAGAGGGGCTTTGGTTGGAGGGTGGTGATTGGGAAGAGATTACCCGCATTCTCTCTCATTAGGGAGAGAGAGAGAGAGAGAGAGAGAGAGAGTCTGTGGCAAGTTGAACTGTTGGGGTGACTGGTGTTTTTTTTTTGATGGGCTGCAGATCATGATCTCTTAGGGAGCTTTGCTATTCCTTGCATGGCAGGTGGTTGGGGTTGATGCTTTTGGCTGAGCCAGGTGGGGGGGAGGGGAGGGGGAGGGTTGACGCTTTTGCTGGGGCTTGTGCGTGGGAGGGGGAGGGAGGCTTTGGCGTTCTAATGTTTTCCTGTCATTCATTCTTTGGGGGCTTTCTTCTGTTTCATGGATGTCTGCAGAGAGTAAGAATTTCAGGTTGTATACTGTATACATTCTCTGATAATAAATGGAGCCATTGAACCAAAACATTCAACATTTACCACCTTTTTCAAGTGAGTCCCTGCCCAGACAGTGAATTATATCATGGGAAATTTTCACCCTGTGTCGTCAACTCACTCAGCAACCAGACAAGATCATCAATTCTGGCACTTGCTTCAACAGTGCGCTGGAAATATTAGTGAGTCACTCCCGAATTTGCCAGTTTTCTTTCACAGAATTATATACAGGAAAATAGTGACCACCTGCCATTTTTATGAGGAGTTATTACATTTTATGGGAAAAATCATTTGAAAAATACTTAAAATGAAAGAACATACTGTGCCACTTGGAAGCAGAAAGTCCGAAGTATTTTCAGCTGTTTGCCTCCCTGTCTCACGTTAGTTATTGAGCACAGGCCAAGAAAGTGATGAAGTTAACCATCTGCATTCCCCATTACAAAGCTCCAGTCTGATTAAGTGAATTATCTGCCTGGACGTTGAGTCCTAAGGACATCAGCCCTGTGATTGTAATCTTTCAGACCCGGACACGACTCTGCTGGTGGATTTGGTCTTGGTGTTCATTCTAATTAAGTTATAATTTTGCACCTGGTAAACATTTTTTTCTCTTTCATTGTTTTTTAGTATTTAGCTAGCACATTGAGAGAGTGAATCCTGGCTTCCTGATGTGCTCTTTGTGTGTGAGATGTGGGAACTCTGGGAGACCTGATAACTGCGTCTGCATGAGGTGCATCCAGCTGCAGCTCCTCACAAACCATCTTGAGGGACTAGAGAGGCAGCTCGATGACCTTCAGCTCATATGGGAGAATGAGGAGGTAATAGATAGGAGATACAGGGAGGCAGTCGCCCCAAGTTACAGAAGACAGGTAACTGGGTGACTGTCAGGAGAAAGGAGGGAAATGGACAGCCAGTGCTAAGTACCACTGTGGCCATTCCCCAAGGATAAGAAAGCTCTTTCAATACTGTTGGGGGGAGGAGATACAACCTATTGAAGAGGGGGGGATGCCACAGTGACCAGTCTCTCGCTCTCAGTTTGGGTCTGTGGCTCAGAAGGGAAGGGGGAAGAGAGAAGTGCTGTATTGATAGGGGATTCAGTGGATGTGAAAGAGACACCCAAGTGCCAGGGTTAGGGATGTCTTGGATCTGATCCACTGCATTCTAAAGGGGGAAGGTGAAAAGCCAGTAGTTGCGGTACATATTGGTACCAACGATATAAGTAGGAAAAGGGATGAGGTCTTGAAGAGAGAATATAGGGGGTTAGGTAGAAAGCTGAACAGCAGGGTCGTAATCTCTGGATTGCTGCCTGCACCACACACCAGTGAGGGTAAGAATAGGATGATTTGGCAGCTGAACGTGTGGTTGAGAAATTAGTGCAGGGAGCAAGCAGATTTCTGGTTCATGAGAATCTGTGCAGGGGGAAGGTATGACCTGTTCCAAAATGATGGGTTATACCGTATCTGAACTCAAGGGGCACCAATATCCCTGCAGGCGGTTTTGTTAGAGTTGTTGAGGAGAGTTTGAGCTAATTTGGAAAAGAAGGTGGGAATCGGAGTGATACAGATGAGGATGGGGTAGTTGTATACAAGTAGACTCAGTGCGCAGTGAGAATGTGAAGAAGGTCAGCTAGAGATTGGAAGGTATGATGTTTTGGGTTTCACTGAGTCATGGCTGAAAGAAGAAATCAAATCCTTAGAAAAAGATGGCATAGGATCAGAAGATTTAGAATCCTTGTGGGTAGAGTTAAGAAACTGCAAGGATAAAAAAATCTTGATTGGAGTTATATACAAGCTTCCAAACAGTAGCCAGGACGTGGAGTACATATTACAAAGGAAGATAGAAAACACTTGTAAGAAGGGAAATATTACAATATTCATGAGGGATTTCAACATGCAGGTAGATGGGGAAAATCAAGTTGGTGCTGAATCTCGCAAGATGGAATTTATAGAATACTTATGAGATGGGTTTTTAGAGCAGCTTGTGGCTGAGCCCACTAGAGAAAAGGCAATCCTGCATTCAGTGCTGTGTAATGAACCAGATTTGATTAGGGAGCTTAAGGTAAAGGAACTCATCGGAGGCAGTGATCAGAATATGACTGCTGTTTGCAGTTTGAGAGGGAGAAGATGAAGTCAGATGTATCAGTACTACAATGGAGCAAAGGGAATTACAGAGGCATGAGAGAGGAAAGTTGAATGGAATGAGACACAAGCGGGAATGACAACAGAACAGCAATGGCTGATGTTTCTGGGAGGGGCGGGGTAAATTGGGAAGGTGCAGGATAGATACATCACAAAAATGAATGAGTATTCTAAAAGGAGGATGAGGCAACCATGTCTGACAAGGGAAATCAAAGAAAGCATAGAAGGAAAAAAGAGGACATATAATACAGTAAAAATTATTCGGAAGTTCAAGGATTAGGGAGCTTTTAAAAACCAACAGAAGGGAACTAAAAAAGCCATAAGGAGAGAAAGGATAAAATATGAAGGTAAGCTACCCAATAATATAAAAGAGGATATATAAAGAATCAAAGGGAGGTGAGAATGGATATCGGACCACTGGCAAATGACACTAGAGAGGCATGGTGAACAAACTTTATAAGTATTTTGCATCAGTCTTCACTGTGGAGATCCCAGCAGTATACCAGAAATTGGAGAGTGTTGGACGACAGAAGTGAGTGTAGTTGCTATTACAAAGGAGCAGATGCTTGGGAAGTTGAAAGGTCTGAAAAGATGTGCTGGCATTGGAGAGGATTCACAAGAGAAATTCTGGGAATAAAAGAAGAAGGTTCACAAGAAAAATTCGGGAGTAAAAGTGTTATCATATGAGGAGCTTGTAATGGCTCTGGGCCTGTACTCACTGGAGTTTAAAAGAATGAGGAGGTGGTCATGTTAAAAAATATCAAATATTGAAAGGCCTAGATAGAGTGCATGTGGAGTGGATGTATCCTATAGTGGAGGAGTCTAAGACTAAATGGCACAGCCTCAGAATAGGGGTCATCCATTTGGAACAGAGATGAGGAGGAACTTCTTTAGCCAGAGGGTGGTGAATCAGTGCAATTAATTGCCACAGGCGGCTGTGGAGGCTAAGATATTGGTTGTATAAAGCAGAGATTGATAGTTTAATGATAAGTAAGAGCATGAAGGGGTGTATGGGGTGTCAGGGAGGGATAGCACCTCTGGTGGGGGAACATGTCGCGTCCTTTTCAGGGTGGTTAGTCCACCTTTGGTCCCCACCTGGCACTCAGCTCTCACCTGTGGCTCCCCGTAGCTGTTTGTATGCGACAGCGGCCACACCCCGGGCAACGGCTTCAACAAGCCAGCTAAACCAGGTGAGGGTAGCCGATGGGTCTCAAACCCTCGGTGAGATAGGGAGTTGTCTATCCCAGCATGTGAAGACAGACTCCGGCGGATTGAGCAGACGAGACCAATGGAAGGTCCAACGGTCAAGAAGGCGGTCTCTGCAAGCGTCATGGAACGTGTAGAGCAGGACAAGACACAGAAGACGTCCTGGTCATCCACTGCGCCTAGTCCCATCTCCAGTCGTCTCGACTCTTGTCTTGCCACTGGATCCAGATGGGAATTGGGAAGAGAGAGTGAGGCTGACACTGCACAACTCTCCCTCACTTAAATCCAAATCACGCGCTAGTCTCGACACCATCATAATGGTGTCGAGGTCCTCATCGACATCAACGATGGACGAACAACCTAAGAGCATGAAAGTTTACGGGGAAAATTGGTTTGAGACATAAGTTGAATCAGCCATGATGGAATGATGCAACAGACTTGACGGGCCAAATGGCCTAATTCTGTTCCAATGGTACTGTGCTAGTATGGAAATAGCAACATAAATGTCTGTATGTAGCTAGGGTGTCTAAGACTTTTGCGCAGTACTGTAGTAATTTTCTGTATTGCACTGTACTGATGCCACAAAAAAAATTCAAATGTGAGTGACATATGTGAGTGATGATAAACCTGATTCTGATACGGGTCTCTATTGTGGACTGAGAGTGGAAAAGGAGCAGGGAGAGGGAAATCATGATTGGGAAAAGGGGAAGGAAGAGGAAAAGGAGCAGGAAGCACCAAAGATATTCTGTAATGATCAATAAACCAATTGTTTGGAATCAAATGACCTTGCCTGGTGGACTCAGGACTGGGTATCTTGCCCTACACCATCCCCAGTCCCTGGCATTCCTTCTTTGCACCTACCCCACACCTCTCCTGCGGTGCTCTACCCTTGGCACTCTCAACATCCTTTGCTCATACCAGCTTTACAAACTCACTCACCACCCCACGTAGAGAAATACAGTGCTGTGCAAAAGTCTAGGGCACCCTAACACAAGGAAATCTGCAGATGCTGGAATTTCAAGCAACCCACATGAAAGTTGCTGGTGAACACAGCAGGCCAGGCAGCGTCTATTGGAAGAGGTACAGTTGATGTTTCGGGCCGAGACCCTTCGTCAGGACTAACTGAAAGAAGAGCTAGTAAGAGATAGGGCACCCTAGCTGTTTATATGTTCCTGAGACTTTTGCAGTATATATCTTATGGTCTTAAATACAAGCCAGAAGTTCACTGTGCACATTGATAATATCAAACCCATGGCAAAAGGCATGAGACTGAAACGTTTATGTGAGATTATAAATCGAGGGAGAAGAAACTCATTTTAATACTTGATATGTATTCTGGCTTGAATGACGTTACCACATCTGCTGCACTTAGTAATGTAAGTGGAGGAATAGAAAAAGCAACGTGAAGGTACATAAAAGTTCTTTAGTTTCTTATTTTCTTGAGCTTACATACCTGTCACCAACACTGCAGCACAATCTACAGTACACATGCAATTCATGTTCCCTCTAAGGTGTGTGAACATGTGCGCGCGCTCAGATCTTTTTCTACTGGCGCACAAAGGAATATAAACTGCACAGAAAAGGTTGTGACCCTCTACCTCGTTGCCATGTTAATTATATTTCACATCCTTACACAATCACGTTTCCTTTTCCGACTTCTGATGAGGACAGGGTTGACAACATGGGGTTTGTGATGATTTGTCTGCAGATTTTAGAAGTGGCTTATTTATACTATTTTTATTGAAGAAATTATTGATTCACTATGTAAAATTCCAAAGAAGCAAAGGGCGTGAAGTACAAAAGAACTGCTAGTTCATTTAAAGCAGAATGGCTTAATGAAACAGTAGAAACTGCTATATTGAAAGCTCATGAGTTCAGGAACGTGAAACTATGAGAAATATTTACGTACACTACAGGAACTGGTGTTACCTGTGTGTATTATCACGATGCAAGTTGCTGGAGAAATTTCAAGTGGGAAGAAGTGGAGTAATGTTTGGAAACTTGACTTTTTAAGCATCATTTAGCAAGCAAATCACTGCTTTTCCTATGTGCTTTTTCTGTCTCCTGGTGTATTTAGTACCTGACATTTTGACTACTGTTTGGAGGCAGTCCCATTGGGGTTTATTTAATTTTACAGTTCCTCACATCTGTTCACAATGATTCTACATTTTCTGATGCAATATTTCTCTTTGCTATTGATTTAATTAGATTTTTACCAATACTGCCATTTCTCCTCCTCAGCCCACTCACCTGTCTTTTCCATGGGGTGCATACACTTGGATGTTCAGCTCCCAACTCTGATTCTCCTTCAGCCATGTCTCCACAACATTGTGCCCACCATTCTCAATCGGTGCTGTTAACTCATTTACCTTGTTAGGCATGCTATGTGCAATCAAATACCACACCTTCAGTCCTCTATTCATTACCTCCCCTCTCAACGTCATCTCCAAGTTGCCCGAAATTAGAGTTGGAGGTGGTTCATTTTGGAAGGTCAAAAATAATGACAGAATATAGTATTAGTGGTAAGACTCTTGGCAGTGTGGAGGATCAGAGGGATCTTGGGGTCCGAGTCCACAGGACACTCAAAGCTGCTGAGCAGGTTGACTCTGTGGATAAGAAAGCATACGGTGCATTGGCCTTCATCAATCTTGGGATTGAGTTCAAGAGCCGAGAGGTAATGTTGCAGCTATATAGAACCCTGGTCAGACCCCACTTGGAGTACCATGCTCAGTTCTGGTCACCTCACTACAGGAAGGATGTGGAAAGCATAGAAAGGATATGGAAACCATAGAAAGGGTGCAGAGGAGATTTACAAGGATGTTGGCTGTATTGGGGAGCAATAGGTTGAGTGAACTCGGTCTTTTTCCCTTGCAGCGACGGAGGATGAGTGGTGACCTGATAGAGGTGTATAAGATGATGAGAGACATTGATTGTGTGGATAGTCAGAGACTTTTTCCTAGGGCTGAAATGGCTAGCACAAGAGGATACAATTATTAGGTGCTTGGAAGTAGGTACAGAGATGTCAGGGGTAAATTTTTTTACACAGAGAGTGGTGAGTGTGTGGAATGGGCCGCCAACAACGGTGGTGGAGGCGGAATTGATAGGGTCTTTTAAGAGACTGCAGGATAGGTACATGGAGCTCAGAAAAACAGAGGGCTGTGGGTAACCCTAAGTAATTTCTAAGGTAAGGACATGTTCGGCACAGTTTTGTGGGCTGAATGGCTTTTATTGTGTTGTGAGTTTTCTATGTTTCTTTATTGCTAAGTTTTCCTAAACCCTTTGTCCTATATATTTTATTTCATTCTGGAAACTTTAACAACCTTTCTTGCATTCTCCTTCCCTTTAATGTTTTCATTGAACCCACTGTTTAGTTTAAAGCCCTACCTCCAGACATACAGTCATTATGCAGTTCACTAGGGCACTGGTTTCAGCATGATTGAAGAGCCTCTCCCACTGGAACAGCTCCTTCCTTTCCCAGTACTGGTGCCAATGTCCTAAGAATTCAAAGTGGCACCTGCTAAAATATTCTATGCTTCTTACAGAAGAGCAAGTCACAATAGCCATGATTTTTTATGCTCCTGGTTGTCTTCCAGACCAGAACTGCAGTATTTCCCATTTTATAGCACACTACTAAATTAGGAGCTTGCAAAACTCACTGCCCTAGGAAAGCATAATTTTCCTCTTTCTCCCTGGCTGGAAAGCAAAAAGAATTGCAAGCACTTGGCAACGCCAAGATTCATGACTTCTGAATGGTGCAGGGTGTCACTGCACTAAGATGTAATGCATTCAGAAAGATGTTAATTGCAGAACTACTTAAAGGTCAGCTTTAAGTAATACAAGGAAGACATCCTACAGTCTAACACTGGGATCTTAGTAATAAATGTGGATACAAATTTTATGTATGGCCTACACTTGCAAGTATTGACATGGTGCATGAAAAAGCTCAATTCAGATGCATGTCCTAGAGTGAAAGATTTGTTAGCCAAACGTTCAAAGTTCAAAGTACATTTATTATCCAAGTATGTATACATTATACAAGCTTGAGATCCGTCTCCTTGCAGCCAGCCACAAAACAAAGAAACCCAAAAGAACCCATTAAAAAAGGCCGTCAAACACCCAATGTGCAGAGGGAGTGGAAAAAAAACAACTCGTGCAAACAATAAAAGTAAGCAAATAGCATTCAGAACAAAAATGACAAGAAGCTCAGATCAGCTAAAGCAGGCCACAGTCGGAGCTTCAGTTTACCACAGAGCCGAGTATATGTCATGGAGTTGGGGCAGACCCGGCTCGACCATCACCTCTTGTTCCGACACTCTGCCTTTTCAATCCATCTGGCCCGACGTTTAAATCGTCCAAACATTGGGGCATTCCTTGCACTAAGGACCTGGGCCCTGTCACACCAATATGCTCTGAGCCATGTTATGGCTTGCATTTGACCTTTCCAAATCAGCCTGGCACTTAGATTGATCAAACCTCACTCTCGGTTTAAGTGGATGGGCCTCAAATTTGCCTCTCCTCCACTTCCGACTTTGCTCCACCTCACTTGCCCCAACTTTGCCTCGAATACACCTTGAGCTCACCCTGACTTTGCCTTGAACACGCCTCAACCACGCTTCGACTTCTCCTCGTACCTGCACGCTTCAACCCTAGATCTAGCGTTGCCTTCACTCACCTCTCCATTGACTGCGTTGATTGTTTACCATAAATATTACAAGGAAAAGTGTTATTAATAAATTTAATTGTTTTCTTTGTTTCGTTTGCCACCAGTAAGTAGTCGCAGGGTGTCACCAGCGCCATCTTAAACCGAACTCTTCAAATTCAAAATTCACAAGGATAATCATGTAATAATTTAGTATTCTCAGCTCTTTTTGTTTTACCTTTGTGTGATTGATGAAGACTGTTGAAATCATGTGAAGAAGTGTCAAAGACAAAGAACTGAATTTGTCATAGAGGGGGAACTGGGAGCAGACCCAAATGCAAAACACAGACACTGAAGTACTAGGAACAGGACTCGGAGTGTCAAGAAAGCAAGGGAAGTGGGGAAAGAAAGGATGCTGGACATTGACACAGGCCCTGGATGAGACTAGGATGCAGGGCCTGAGCTAGGCAAGCAGGACCAGGACAAGGAACTGGGAACTAGGAGCCTGGGCATGGACTCTGAGGCAGAGACCGGACAAGGACCCGGAACATGGGTCATGACTCGGGTTCAGACCCCGGAACTAGGCGAGGACATGAAGTGGCTACAGGACTAGACATGGCTTGGGTTCCTCAAGGCGAGGACATGACGAGGCTTGGGTTCTTCGAGGCGAGGACATGACAAGGCTTGGGTTCAGACTCTGAGCCAGAGACTGGACAAGGACCCAGAATCTGGGTCTTGACTTGGGCTCGGACTCCTGGACAGGACAAGACGAGGGAATGCAGAGCCTTGGTCGAGGGAGACAGGAACACAGAGCCTTGCTCGAGGGAGACAGGAACGCTGAACCTTAGTCGAGAGCATGGGAACACAGGGACATGGAACACAGAGCCAGGACCCCTCCTTGGGTAAAGGACATAGGACCAGGACTCATACACAGAATGCTGAACATGACAGGACAGTTCCCAACGCTAGGTAGTGGCAAACAGTTGGACCTACCTAGTGAAGGCGTGGACACAGAAACGGTTCCCAACACTAGGTAGCGGCAAACAGCCGGACCTACCTAGCGAAGGCGTGGGCACAGAGACAGTTTCAACTCAAGGATAGACAGTTCCTTATCTTGACACAGCAAGGCTCCGGACACAGTTTGCAGGGCAAATCTTCAGGCCAAGGCTTCAGGCAGAGGTTGAAGGGAAGGGAAGGGAACAGTTCAGTAACTGAAGCTGAACCAAGGAGCTATTTATGCAGCCAGCCCAAAATGTGAATCATGTGCCTCAATTAAGGCACACAACAGGACAAGGGAAAACCAGAAAACCTGGAATATGGATCGATGGACCAGACTGTGAACTGGAATGCGGACATCACGGACCAGACCATGACAGAATTTGACAGCATAAGGAAGCTAGGTTTACATCAGTGAAGCCAAACCTTAACTAAGGGTATTCATAGTTTAATATCCAATACAAATTCTGTTTACCAGCTTAAGGATCTCCTCCAGATTCATCTTGTAAAAGATTGTTGACAAGTAATATTCAGCATATGAATAACTGCAAAAGTAAACAGGATGTAATACCAAAGATTCAATTAAAATCAATGTAATTTTAATGGATGATGTAAATTCCTCCTCATAAACCAGCATATCTACTCATTTGAATAAATGAGTCTTGCTCCCCAGGGAAACATAAGAGACAAGGACAAGAGCGGGAATATTAATGAAACATTCATCATTAAGTATAATTATAGCTTCCTTAAGAAACAAGTGGGGGGAAATCATTCAGCTTATTGTAGTACAAAGAAAAGGAAAATATGCCAGAGGGTTGGGCTGAAATAAGACTATAAGGCCATAAGATACAGGAGCAAAATTAGGTCATTTGGCTCATCGAGTCTGCTCCACCATTTCATCCATTTCCCTCTCAGTCTCAATCTCCCCCATATCCCTTCATGCCCTGACTAATCAAGGATGCATCAACCTCTGCTTTAAATATACCCTATGACCTGGGCTCCACAGCCACTTGTGACAACAAATCCACACAGGTTCATCATTCCCTAGCTAAGGAAATTCTTCCTCCATTCTAAATAGGCATCCCTATATGCTAAGGCTCTGTCCTCTGGTCTTAGACTCTTCCATCATAGGAAAGATCCTTTCTATATCCACTCTGTTGAAGTCTTTCAACATTCTATAGGTTTCAATGAGGTCACCACTCAATCTTCTGAAATCCAGCAAATACAGGCTCAGAGCTATCAAACACCCTTCATTTGACAAGCCATTCAATCCTGGAATCATTTTCATGAATTTCCTTTGAACCCTCTCCAATGTCAGCACATCCTTTCTCAGTTAAGAGGCTCAAAATTGCTCTCAATACTCCAAGGGCAGCCACACCAGTGCCTTATAAACTTTCAACATTACATCCTTGCTTTTATATTCCAGTCCGCCAAAATTAATGCTAACATCGCATTTGCCTTTTGTACTAAATCTTGTGTTAAAAATGTCCCCTCAACAAACACCACTATATCAACCACCTTACCGCATAAACAGTGCATGCAAATGGATGTAGCTTCTTCACATCTCCGTTTCTTTCTAGCAGGGTGCTCTGGCATACAACATTGCTTCAAGATTGGCATAATTAACATCAATTCAGTCCCTAAAGTGGGCAAGAATTGTGGAAGCATTTGGAAGAGCTGGGAAAGTATTGTTTTGTCAGCACTTACATTGGAAATGGAAGATAAACCACAGGGTACTGATGTCAAAAATCAATGCAGTTTCCATTTTGAAATTCAGTTGGCCTGAAAAGGGCAGAGATTGAAAAAGCAGTGGAAGAGATGCAGTTGGAGTCAGCACAGACACAGCCTTGCGCCTAGACAGAGAATCCCAGTCAAGAGAAGGTAGCCGAAAAACCTTAGGGCACATGCTTTTTTCCATGCATTGTTAGCATTTGTGCTCAAACTGCTTTTGTTGGATTTGTCAGTAAAACAATGTTTGAGAAGATTACATTTCCACCTGAAGCAATATTTGAACTGTGCCAGCTGTTTCTCCTTGAAACCACGACCTATTTCAACCAGGGCAATGGCAGTGAAAGCTACAGCTTTGAACTTCAATGGTGGACATCGCTGGGGGCTTTAAAGCATGCAAATCAGTATGCACTGGACAGTGGTCATTCACTTTCCTATCTCTCCAACAAAACAAACAGCATATGCAACCAGCCTTTTCAGAATGGCGAACTTTCCCGTCATGCACATAAGGTCATGTTGCCTGGTCAAGATTATTGGACCTTGATGTTACTCGTGGGCCTTATCTTCTCAAACAAACCTATGGTCATTCATTTGCCAGCGATGAAAAGTTACCCTAGAGATCAAAATGCATAAATGTCTAGGCATTGCTTTGTGCTGAGTTTCAGGCGTGGCAAAACCTGAATGGTTATTCGAAAACTAAATTTTTGTTCTGGAACTGTACACACTCACCACAGTGAAAAACAGTAATGGCTGTCGTAATGGACAAAATGCATGCAGCTTTCACATGTTTGCTGGGGTAAAGTATGTTAAATGCAACCAAATTACTTTAGCTGCTACATTATGCTGATGATTTATGATGCACTATAATTACCAGTTTTATGTGGCTGCAGATTGACAAATTTTAAAATTGGTATTTAAATTGCAAATTTAGTATTACTGTTTGATATCTGTAATAAAACCAAAGCAATTTACTGTAAGTACTGTCAATGCTATCGCCGCAGTGTTGTCAATAAATAGGTGTTGTCCAGAAATTGAACTGAGACAGTCCTGTTTTAGAGTCACAGAATCATACAACATTGAATTTGAAGCAAAATACATTCAGAGTCTTCACTTTACTAAACAGGAGCATTTTTGCCAGGTTCATTTTTCCAAAACAGGAGACTTCCAGGGACAAAACAAATTAGATATCCATTTTCCAAATAGCTTCCTGTTTCAGCCTCCTTCTGCAAAACTGGATTGCCCAGGCTGACCTACTTTTAGGAAAAATGGGTGGACCTTTGTCTTCCTGATTGTCACTTTTGATGTGAACTTAACCCGTCTCTGATTATGACTTCATGAGTCACAATTACCCCCACTGGTAAGACAAGCATTTGCAATCCATCTTTAGTTGTTTGTGATCCAGCTGTGCTCTTTGTAATGTATATAAGTGACCTGGATAAACATTTACACGGGTGGGTGAGTAAATTTGCAGATGATACAAAGATTGGTGGTGTTGCGGATAGCGTAGAAGACTGTCAAAAAATACAGAGAGATGTAGATCAGTTGCAGATATGGGTGGAGAAATGGCAGATGGCGTTTAACCCGGCCAAGTATGAGGTGTTGCACTTTGGTAAGTCAAATGTAAAAACTCTTAATGGTGTTGATTAGCAGAGGGATCTTGGAATCCAAGTTTGTAGCTCCCTGAGCAAGGATGCACAGGCTGATAGGGTGGATAAGAAGGCGTATGGCATGCTAGCCTTTATTAGTCGAGGCTTTGAGTTGCAAGCCAGGACGTTAAGTTGCTGATTTATAAAACTTCAGTTAGCCCTCGTCTGGAATATTGCTCGCAGTTCTGGTTGTCCCATTATAGGAAGGATGTCGAGGCTTTGGAGAGGGAGCAGAAGATGTTTACCAGGATGCTGCCTGGATTACCGGACATGTGCTACAACAAGATGTTGGACAATCTTGGGTTGTTTTCTCTGGAGCAGCGGAGGCTGAGGGGAGATCTGATAGAAGTTTATAAGATTATGAGAGGCATAGATAGAGTAGGTAGGCAGTATCTTTTCCCCAGGGTTGAAATGTCCATTGCCAGAGGGCATGCATTTAAGGTGAGAGTGTGTAATTTTAAAGGTGATTTGAGAGGCAAGTTTTTTTTTACTTAAACAGTGATGGGTGACTGGAATGCGTTGCCTAGGGTGGTGGAAGAAGGAGATACATCAGGGACTTTTAAGAGACATGAATGTGAGGAAAATGGAGGGATATGGACATTGTGTAGGAATAAGCCACTAGTTTAGTTGGTCATTTGACTTACTCATTATTACTGTTCCTGTGCTGTACTGTTCTGAGTTCTAACTTCTTTTGATAATGTGGTGGCTTCCTGCAGAGGAGCATGAAGACTCAGTTACCATGGTGACGATGTGGGATAACTTGGAGGCCAGGCTAGGTATATCAGGTGTCCTTCCCTTAATAACACTGTACAACAAAATGATAGTTATAACTGTCCAGTAATTACATGGCTTCCATTACCAATCCTTTATTCTATATTTGCTTAACTAAATGTATATAAGTTACTTGGCTGCTATGACTGAACTTGAACCATTGTCTTCAGATCAATGGCTAGCAGAGTAACACAACTGGAAAATTTCTGTCCATTTGGGAGTTTCTTTGGAAGAGTTACATTGGAAATGCTCATCTGTTCCACATGTATAGGTAGACCTATTATGGACTTTCAGCATTTGATCTAACAAGAAACTAAATTTTGAAAATAGGTCTCCTTTGATCTCTCAGCTCTTTGAAGGTACACACTTCATTTTAGTTTCAGTAACCAGAAACCAATGCATTGATATGTAACTCCACAGGGTCAGTTGTCCACCTGGCACTTTGCCCAACTCCACTGTCTAGACCTCTAATGTAACAAGCAGAAAGTGAAGCCATACAAGTAATTTAATATTTCAGGATTGTCCGCAGCAACAGATATTGGGCTGTTTATTTTTAATATCCAGCCTCAATCTTGCTTTCCCACAGTGGAAATTTGTGATCATCAGTCATATTCTCTGAATACGACTGGCAGGGTTTGCAGGACATTACTTCCTACAAGGTGAAACCCAATAGCATGAAAGACAGCGATGCTTCACTACCAGATGAACTCAATGCCTCCTATGCCTGCTTTGAAAGGGAGAATATAACTACAGCTGTGAAGATCCCTGCTGCACCCAGTGATGCTCTGATCTCTGACTCAGAGGGAAATGTCTTTAAGGAGGGTGAACCCTCACAAGGTGGCAAGGCCCTGATGGAGTACCTGGTAAGGCTCCAACCCAGGAATATTCAAGGACATTTTCAACCTCTCACTGCTATGGTCAGAAGTTCCCGCCTGCTTTAAAAAAACAACAACTATACCAGTGCCTAAGAAAGAAGAGTGGTGTGAGCTGTCTTAATGACTATCACCCAGTGGCACTCATATCTACGGTGATGAAATACTTTGAGACTTTGGTCATGGCTAGAATGAACTCCTGCCTCAGCAAGGACCTGGACCCACTGCTATTCACCACAGTAGTCTACAGCAGATGCTATCTCAATGGCTCTTCACGTGGTCTTAAATCACCTGGTATGTCAGTATGTTGTTTGTTGACTATAGCTGAGCATTTAACACCATCCTTCCCACAAGCCTGATCGATAAGCTACAGAACCTGGGCCTCTGTACCCACCTCTAAATTGGATCCTTGACTTCCTAAGTGGAAGACCACAGTCTGTGCGGATTGGTGATAACATCTTCTCCTCGCTGATGATCACCACTGGCTCACCTCAGGGGTATGTGTTTAGCCCATTGCTCTACTCTCTCTATACCCATGACTGTGTGGCTAGGCATAGCTCAAATACCATCTATAAATTTGCTGATGATACAAGCATTGTTGGTAGAATTTCAGATGGAGGTAAGAGAGTGAACAGGAGCGAGATATATCAGCTGGTTGAGTGGTGTTGCTGTGTTACATACCTTGTGGGTGTCTTGTGACTGTCTTATGACCACGATGTAATTGAGTAACTTGTGAGCATGATGTAATGGTCTTGTGATGGTGGGGTGATGTAATTTTCCCGCCAGTGTGAGGTCACGTGATGACATGTTCTCAACAGGTATATAACGGGAAACCCCTGTAGTTACGCAGTTGATTCGTTGTTTAAATTGTCAGTTACTCCATTATGCTGTATACTTGTCTCATGACGCAGTTTCGTTTCAAAGTGAAGTTTTACTTTCTATTGTAAGTCTAGTATTGGAGAGCGAAGACCTTACTAAAGTACAGGAACCCAAAGGATCGAGTAAAGTTGGTATCATTTGGCGGTTTAATACAGGATCGACCTTATTGAATCTTCATTCAGAAATAGTGACCTGCATCTGAGGTAACCTCTGTAAGATCAGGAAGAATTTTGCAGTTATCATTCACCAGGAAAAGGTCAGTTCCTCTAAGCTGTTTTATTTCCTTCGTCGTGAATCCTTTGGAGAATCAGCCGTAACGTTATGTATTCAAAGAAATCCGTTTCCAGAGAAGTCTCTCCTTATTGACTGTGTAAATCACTTGGACTTTTGAATTTACCATTTTAAGTCTGTGTTCGAATTTACCACTTTAAGACTGCTTTTGAATTTACCACTTTAAGAACTGTTCCAGAGTTGCCGTATAGCAGTTAACTTCCAGTTGAGTTAGTCGCTTGAATAATTTTTGCCATTGTTGAGCAGAGTTTAATAAATGTTTATGTTTGTTTTTTTAAAACCTGACTCAATTCTATATTCATTGTTGCTGGTCAGGTGACAGCAACAACAACCTTGCACGCAACGTCAGTAAGACCAAAGAGTTGATTGTGCACTTCATGAAGTGTCAGATGAAGGAACATATACCAATCCTCATAGAGGAATCAGATGTGGAGGGAGTGAGCAATTTCAAGTTCCTGGGTGTCAAGTTCTCTGAGGATCTAACCTGGTCCCAACATATCAAATCAGCTATAAGGAAGGCAAGACAGTGACTATGTTTCATTAGGAGTTTGAAGAGATTTGGTTTGTCACCTAAAACACTCAAAAACTTCTATAGAAGTACTGTGGAGAGCACTCTGAAAGGCTGCATCACTGTCTGTTATGGGGGGATAGGATGCTATTGCACTGGACTGAACAAAGCTACTGAAAACTGTTAGGTTATTCAGCTCTATTTTGGGTTCTAGCCTCCATAGTATCCAAGAAGTTTTCAAGGAGCACTGCCTCAGAAAGGCAATGTCCATTACTAATGACCCCCAGCACCCAGGGCATGCCCTCTTCTCACTGTTACCATCAGGGAGGAGGTACAGAAGCCTGAAGGCACACACTCACCGATTCAGGAACAGCTTCTTCCCCTCTGCCATCTGATTCCTAAATGGACATTGAATCCCATAAACACTATCTGCCTTTTTTTTAGTATATGTTATTTCTGTTTTTGCAGTATTTTTAATCTATTTAATGAACATATATTTACTTACCGTAATTGATTTCCTTATTTTTTTCTATATTATCAGGTATTTCATTGAACTGCTGCTGCTGAGTTAACAAATTTCACGATGCATGCCGGTGATAATAAACTTGATTCTGATTCCGAACCACTCTCACATAATTGACCTCACAAACCGCTCCATTCCGAGTTATCCCTTTTCTTTACTGACACCTCTCCCCTCCTCAAAAACTGTTCACTCACCCTGATCCAGGTAACCTTCACCCTCAGTCACAAATAATTATCCTCCAGGCCTTCACCTTGCTCATCCCTTCTTCAGATCAGATTCTTTCCTGCAAAAAAAAAACAATGGAAAATGTTCCAAGTGATAATCTCCTCACAATATTCAGCTGTGAGGAGGCATTGCAAATGTTTTCCTGAAAGGGAAAAACCAATCAGCAGAAAGGTCAGCTCATGTATATAATTTAGATCGTATTTCCAAATAGCAGAACAGGCTTAAAGAAAATGGTTCCCCTGGGTGAGATAAAATTTATCCCACAGTATTAAGAAAAACGGAGACAGAGTTCCTGAAGTGTTGACCAACAATGAGCAAGCCACCTGACAATGGAGGGTACTGCTGTGAAGCTAAACCTGTTCATGTTCTCAAAAAGGATAATAAAACCAACAAAGGCAGCTCCAAGTATGGTGTAAAGTAACTGCAACTTACCTGAATATCTATTTTGCTTCGTCATTTCAGCAGCTTGGAAAAGTGACAGCATTAGACCTATTGCTGGTGTGCTTTTTTTAAAAATATGTATTCTTTAGTTTTGGACAAAAGAGGCAAGACTGCTTGCACTTGAAGCAGTGGGAGCTTTGATGGCTGTTGTGCAATGCAGCCTTATCATTATATGCCAGGAGTCTCAAGTAGACCAAACCAAGTAAGGATGGAAGATTTCCCTTCCCAAAGTATCTTTAGGATTTTATTTAGGATTTACGATCTTTAGGATTAAGAGGATTTTATAATGTTCCAGAGGTTCGAATAGATTCTTCTCGGGCTTCTAACCAGGTACAGGCATTGATTTTAACCGACGTTGCAATGACAAACTCAGACATCTTCATCAGAGATGATGCCTGGGCATGTCTAGTCTGGTGGTATTTATACCCCATTGTCCGTTCCTCCTGATTGGTTAGTCCTCATCCAATCAGTTTTTTGCTGTCCCACATTGCTTACAATCGAATTGTGGATTATCACCATCCACACAACCATAAGGAATCTCAAATCACAGTTTATGCAGGTCAAAGATGCGTTTACAGGATTCTCTCTGAATGGGGAGCAGCATATATCAGCCAGATGGGACACAGTGTGGAAATCCACATCAAGGAGCACAGCAGGTGTATTCGTTTGGGTTACCCAGAGAAATCGGCAGTAGCAGAACATTGCATTCACAATGGCCGTAGGATTGACTTTGATGGCACAAAACTACTGTGCCATGCCATTGGCTTTTGGGGGCGCCTGGTGAAGGAAGCCATTTAAAATAAAACTAGAGGAAAAGAATTTTAACAAACACAAACGTCTCGCTCTAAGTAAGAACTGGAATTCGATTGTTAACAAAAAGGGACAGCAGAAACTTGATTGAATGAGGACTAACTAATCAGGAAGAATGGACTAGGGAGCTATAAATACCACTGGACTAGACATGCCCTAGCATCATCCTTGATGAAGATGGCAGAATTTGTCATTGAAATGTTGGTTAAAATCGATACCTGTACTCAGCTGAAAGCCCAAGAAGAGCTTATTCGTCATATACACCAGGAAAGCACTAGATACTTTTCCCAGAAGTTCCATGATATTCATATTTTTAGATTATTTAATTAACTGTATTAAAACCCATCAACTGCAATGGTGCAATTTGCACTCTTGTCTCCAGATTCTTAAATAATCCAGAAAATAAACCCCAATGTTATTGTGCCCTTGATACTTCAACTTCCAGCAGGCATTTGCAGGAAGCCATATCTGTAAGGTCACCAATTCACCTCAAAGGTATAGAGGATCAGATGAACTGGTGTCCATGGCTGGTTCCTTGATTTGGTAATAGGACGACTATTGCTTTTAATTTACCTCAGTGATCTAGATCCAGAATGTTACTTTAAATTCATCAGCTTTTCAAACAATATCAAAGATGAAGTGGCAATGGAGCCTCAGGAGAAGCCTAAAAGTTGCAAGATGAATCGCATAAAATATGTGAAACAATCATTCACAAATTAAGCCCAAACTGGTGTTACTTCAAAGTTTAAAGTTCAAAGTAAATGCATTATCAAATGACATACATGTCACCATATATAAAATTCATTTACTTGCAGGCATTCAGAGTAAATCCAAAAGATCACAAGGGAATCAATGAAAGACTGCACCTACCTGGACAAACAATAGATCAGCAAAAGACAATAAACTGTGCAAAAACAAAAAAGAAAAATAATAATGATAATAAATAATTAAGCAATAAATATCAATAACATGAGATGACGAGCTCTTGGAAGTCCATAGGTTGTGGGAATAATTTAGTGAACGGGTGAGTGAAGTTATCTCTTCTGGTTCACGAGACTGATGGCTGAGGAGTAATAACTATTCCTGAACCTGCTGATATGGACCTGAGGCTTCTTTACCTTGTATGTGATGGCAGCAGCAAGAAGAGAGTATGACCTGGATGGTGGGGTTCCTTGATAATGGATCGTGGTTTCCTGTTACAGCGCTCCATGTAGATACTTTATACTTTATACTTTATTGCCGCCAAACAATTGATACTAGAACGTACAATCATCATAGCAATATTTGATTCTGTGCTTCCCGCTCCCTGGATTACATATATTAAATATTAAAAATATTAAAAATTTAAATTATAAATCATAAATAGAAAATAGAAAAATGGCAAGTAAGGCGGTGCAAAAAAACCGAGAGGCAGGTCCAGATATTTGGAGGGTATGGCCCAGATCTGGGTCAGGATCCGTTCAGCAGTCTTATCACAGTTGGAAAGAAGTTGTTCTCAAATCTGGTCGTACGAGTCTTCAAGCTCCTGAGCCTTCTCCCGGAGGGAAGAGGGACAAAAAGTGTGTTGGCTGGGTGGGTCGTGTCCTTGATTATCCTGGCAGCACTGCTCCAACAGCGTGCGGTGTAAATTGTGTCCAAGGACGGGAGATTGGTTTGTGTGATGTGCTGCACCGTGTTCACGATCTTCTGCAGCTTCTTTTGGTCTTGGACAAGACAACTTCCATACCAGATTGTGATACACCCTAGAAGAATGCTTTCTACAGTGCATCTATAAAAATTTTTTAAGGTTTTAGGGGGCAGGCCAAATTTCTTTAGTTTTCTCAGGAAGTAAAGGCACTGGTGGGCCTTCTCGGCAGTGAACTCTGCTTGGTTGGACCAAGTCAGGTCATTTGTGATATTGACCCTGAGGAACTTAAAGCTTTTGACCTGTTCCACTTGTGCACCACTGATGTAAATTGGGTCGTGTGGTCCGCTACTCCTTCTGAAGTCAACAACCAATTCCTTCGTCTTGCTGACGTTGAGGGATAGGTTATTGTCTTCGCACCATGCCACCAGGTTCTTAATTTCCTTCCTGTACTCAAACTCATCATTACCTGAGATACGGCCTACAATTGTTTTGTCATCGGCAAATTTATATATTGAGTTTGATGGAAACTTGGCTACACAATCTACTAAGATGTGCTTAGTGGTGGGGGGACAGTATTCAATGTCCATGTCTGTGTGTGACGCTGGGAGCAGCCTGTAGACCAGTGAGTCCTCTGTGGCGAAGCTGCTCAGGGTGAACCACGACACATGCACTTGCAGAATATGGCATTTGCAAGCCACTGCACACTTTGTCTTCCTTGGTGATAGAGGATGTGGGTGGAAAGCTGCTGCAGGAACAAATGGAGCATAGTAGAGTCGCAGTGAAGTGCTGGAGGAAAGAATGAGTACTTTGCATAATGAATGAAGTAACATACAAGAGTGCTTTGTTCAAGAGAGTGCTAAACTTGTTGACTGTTGTTGGAATTGCAAATATTCGAAAAAGTAGAGAACGTACATTCACAATCCTGATTTGTGTCATGTAGATGACAGAAAGGCTTTGGGGTCTCAGATGAGCAACTCACCACCTGATCTCAGATTTCTGATCTTGTCTGTAGCCATAGTGTTAAGGAGCTCCATTTGAGCTTCTGTCTCATGTTAATGCTGGGATATTAGCAGTAGATCCCCAGTGAATGATAAGGAAGGTGGTTAAATAAAGATTGGAGCATTCCTACTATACATGATCAAAATATAAATTGATATATAAATGAATGTGCTAATTTCTCAAAATGGTAACATCTGATATATCTTATTCACTTTTTGTGGGATTACAATCCAAATACACTACAATAAATTATTTCTGGGCTGGAGCATATGATTACTGGTTCGATCATCAGTGAAAAAACCTCATCAATCAATGAAAATTTTACATAGATCTCTAGTATAAAATGTAGGACTTTCAGGGCTTTACAGGTTATGTTGTAGAGATGCTGGTTCAGAATTAGCTTAGATCACATTAGCCTTTCAGCTGCAAGAGTTCAGAGGCTGTGTTCTAGGCAATGAGGGACTCATGAAAGTGTCCAAATATCCCTATGGAGCTATATTTCCATACATCATATTCCAACAAATATCCCACAAAATATGTACAGTATGTGTTCAAAAGTACAGAGAACAAAGGGAATTCATTGTCGATATACAGTTTAATTTCATGAAACTTATCAAGCCAACTGATCCAAGAATGCTGAAAAAAAATCACAAACTTGTAACTACCTTCAAAGGAAAAGAAAGATTAACATTTTCAATGCAATTCTTCATGAGAAACTTTCTACATACAACCTGTATTTTCTGATTTTCTATAATTAATTGTGCAGATGGTAGTTTCGTTGTTGCATTTGGATTGGTAGCCTGGAGGGGCTAGATTGGAGACATGGTTTTTATCCTTAGCATGGGAGCTGGGGAACTGAATTTGGTTGGTTAAATAAATATGGAACAAAGAATTAGTTTCAGTTGAGACGGCTGGTAGATTGTTGTTTGCTTTAATCTCTTACACTTTCCCTGGTGCTCAGGATGTAATTTTTACTGCGCTAGATATAATACAAACGTTTGTAGGTGTTGATCAGGCATCCACTCCGTCTGACTAGTCCGTAACAGTGAGTCGGAGATCACAGAATACCCTACCTCTAGTTCCCACTCTCTACCTTCTTGGAAGCTGGACCTCATCTATATTGTACTGTATCATGAATCCATTTTCTGTATATAGAATACTGTGCCATTTATTTCTGACAACTCAAAAGAAATTATTATTTTACATTCTCATTTACATTGATTGATTATAACCACCTCCTTAAAGTGGGATATTGAGTTGCAGAGCCATAGAGCAATACAGCATGAAAACAGGCCATATGGCCCAGCTTACGCCTGCTGACCAAAATGTCCATTGAAGCTAGTTCCACTTGCCTGCATTTGATACATCCCCCTCTAAATCTTTCCTATCCATGTACCTGTCCAAATCTCTTTTAAAAATAGTTGCTGTACCTGCCTCGACCAGTTCTTCTGGCAACTGATTCCTAATACACATCACTTATTGTGGCAGCAGTGTATTGCAATACATAATAATAAAAAACTATACATTGCAATGAGAAGTATATATAAAAAAATAAATTTAAGTTACCCCTTGGGTACCTTTTATTTTTCCCCCTCAAACCTTAAATCTACACCCTTCAGTTTTTGATTCACTGGGAAAAAGAGTGTTGTTGTGACTGAGAATGAAGTCACCACAAAGGCACTGAAGCTGGTGATATAGACGTCTTTATTCATCACAAAAAACAGGCATTTTTCTAGAGATCCTCCCAGTGGAGTCTCACAAATCCAAAGGTACATCACATCTTTATACCCTTAACATTCAGCACCTTTTTCAGCACCTGAGTCACAGAGAAAGGTTGAACAAGTTGGGTCTTTATTCTTAGGAGCGTAGAAGGTTGAGGGGGGACTTGATAGAGGTATTTAAAATTATGAGGGGGATAGATAGAGTTGACGTGGATAGGCTTTTTCCATTGAGAGTGGGGGAGATTCAAACAAGAGGACATGAGTTGAGAGTTAAAGGGTAAAAGTTTAGGGGTAGCATGAGAGGGAACTTCTTTACTCAGAGAGTTGTAGCTGTGTGGAATGAGCTTCCAGCAGAAGTGGTTGAGGCAGGTTTGATCTTGTCATTTAAAGTTAAATTGGACAGCTATATGGACAGGAAAGGAATGGAGGGTTATGGGCTGAGTGCAGGTCGGTGGGACTAGGTGAGAGTAAGCGTTCGGCACGGACTAGAAGGGCCGAGATGGCCTGTTTCCATGCTGTAATTGTTATATGGTTATATGGTTATAAGATCAAGGTACAATACAATTTCAATAGTTACAATGACATTGCTTACTTCAATACTTCCGGTTGACAATGCTTCCTTTGAATGACATACCAACAGTGGTAGACACCCCTGAATGTTCAAACACTGCTTCTGGGACAAAATAATTGACACTTCATTTACTTGTTATTTGCCATGCAGTATGATGTGGGCGATCATGATCTTTTGACCATGATTGTTCTTGGAAATTCTTTTCTACAGAAGTGGGTTGCCATTCCCTTCTTCTGGCCAATGGCTTTAAAAGACAGGTGAATACAGCCACAATCAATACGCTTCAGAGATTGTCTGCCTGGCATCGGTGGTTGCATAACCAGGACTTGTAATATGCACCAACCGTTCATGCGACCATCCACCACCTGCTCCCAGGTCACCCAATTATGGACACAGACATTCTAAAAATCTCTGAGTGAAGAGAGCTATACGCACAAGATTAATGTTTGTGTGAGCTGACACTCTGAGTACACAAAAGATCATCTATTTGTTGTGCTAAGCAATAGCATCAATCTGGTCTGCAATCTTCTTTGGACTTGTTTACAATATTGCAAATAATTTAAGCTCATAATTGCCTGGTTTATGTAGGACAATTAACACAACCTCATTGTCTTAATGTTTGGCGAATCGTTCATGGTCACCATTTTGCAAACCATATCTCTTACTCCAGTGCAAACAGCGTCTATTTGCAAAGGAGTGCTTTTAACATCAATTTACTGCTTGCAATTTACAATTTACTTTAAGAACTGAAGACTGGTTCTTGATTGAATTAATATTTGCTATATTCACATAACTCCAGAATACTCCCTAACTCTGTGTGCATTCACTCTACTTATGTCCTCTTGATTTCATACACCTCTGTAAAGTCATCCCTAATCTCCTGTACTCCAATGAATGAAACCTTGTCTGCCTACCACTCCCTATAAATCAGTCTCTCGAGTTCTGTCAACAATCTCGTTAATCTTCTTTCAACTCTCTTCAACCTGATGACATCTTTCCAAGAAGACCATAAGACCATAAGACACAGGAGCAGAATTTGGCCATTTGGCCCATTGAGTCTGCTCCACCATTCAATCCTTTTTTCCCCTCCTCAACCCCATATCCTTGGCCTTCTCCCTGTAATCTTTGATGCCTTGGTCAATCAAGTATCTATCAATCTCTGCCTTAAATACACTCAATGAGCTGGCCTCCACAGCCGGTTGTGGCAACAAATTCCACAAATTCACCACTCTCTGGCTAAAGGAATTTCTCCACATTTCTGTTTTAAATGGATATCCCTCTCTCCTGAGGCTGTTCCCTCTTGTCCTAGACTCCCCCACCATGGGAAATATCATTTCCACATCTACTCTGTCTAGGCCTTTCAAATTCAAAAGGTTTCAATGAGATCCCCCCTCATCCTTTTAAATTCCAGTGAGTACAGACCCAGAGCCATCAGGCACTCCTCATATGATAACTCTTCCATTCCCAGAATCATCCTTGTGAACTGCCCCTAGACCCTCTCCAAAGTCAGCACTTCTTTTCTTAGATGAGGAACCCAAAACTGTTCACAATACTCAAGGTGAGGCCTCACTAGTGTCTTATAAAGCCTCAGCATCACATCCCTGCTCTTGTATTCTAGACCTCTTGAAATGAATGCTAACATTGCATTTGCATTCCTCACCTGCGAGTTAACCTTTAGGGTGTTCTGCACAAGGACTCCCAAGTCCTTTTGCATCTCAAATCTTTGGCTTTTCTTCCCATTTAGAAAATAGTCCGCACATTTATTTCTACTACCAAAGTGCATGACCATGCATTTTCCAACATTGTATTTCATTTGCCACTTTCTTGCCCATTCTCCCAATCTGTCCAAGTTCTTCTGCAGCCTACCTGTTTCCTCAACTCTACCTGCCCTTCCACCAATCTTCATATCATCTGAAAACTTGGCAACAAAGCCATCAATTCCATTATCCAAATCATTGACAAAAATGTAAAAAGATGCAGTCCCAACACCGACCCCTGCGGAACACCACTAGTCACTGGTAGCCAACCAGAAAAGGGTCCTTTTATTCCTACTCACTCCCTCCTACCAATCAGCCAATGCTCTAACTGTTTTAGTAACTTTCCTGTCATACCATGGGCTCTTAACTTGGTATGCAGCATCATGTGTGGCACCTGGTCAAAGAAAGAGTAACCTAAACTATATATCAAAGAATACAATTTAAAAATTGTGCAAGGTAAAAAACCAAAATCAAGATTAAAACAGAATGCTGGAAATATTCAATGGATTTGGAAATACCTGTGGAGTGAGAAACAAAGTTAATATTTCAGGTCAATATTTCATCATTCACTTTTTTTTTAAATTTTGCTTTTAGATATATTAAATGAAGATTATAAGATTGTGTGCTTGATAAGTGGTTGAAGTAAAGGGAAATTAAAGATTTACTGAAAAAGGAAGAATGAAGACTGGCTAAACTAGTTGGCCCAACTGCGAATTTTCAAGTGACCATTTCTGTGTAATTCCATCTAATAGCTACCTCCCGTGAAAAGTTGATCTGATTGACAATTTCCCCTTGTAAAATGTGTTTTGAACAATTGTGAATGATATTGTTCTCCCTCCTTGACATGAAGTTTAAGTAATGTGAAAGAGTGCTCCAACCCAGAGTGGAATAGAATCATTATTATGCACTGCTTTGTGGGACAGCATATGTGACAACAACGTGTAGATTAATCACTACTTGAGGAACTGAAATCAGTTCTTTCCCGTGGTACTGTGAAAATCATGAATTGTCTTAATTGTTCTGAATCTATCTTTGAAGTGTCGGAAATAAAGTCATGCGCTTCTGTACACAGATGACAAACTGATCTATCTTCTTTGGAAGTTATTTTGATCTCATGAAGTTCAGACTGAATAGTTTGCTCTTTTCCCGAGCTTTATCCTGCATCCGCCCAGTATGTACTTCAGCTGTAAAGGAATTGATTGCTTACACTCCATCCACCAGCCAAATCAGACAGCATCTTGCATTGCCTGTGCTATAATCAAAGGGCCAATTTACAAATGAGGTCACTTCCACTGGCCAGATGAATTACTCCAAGCTTCTGCTGCCAGCCACTTTGATCCTCCATCCCATTCAGATCTCTCTGTCTGTGGATTCATGCACTGTTATAATAAATCTCAGTGCAAACTTGAGAAACATTCCTAATCTTCTGACATTGAGCCTGCGGGATTACAGAAGAAGCTGCTTCCTGGACTCAGTTTGCTTTCTCTGTGATATTTCCTCAGTTTTCCCCTTCCATTAACACATCCTGACTTGCTAGGTATGGCCTACAACCCTGATATTTGCAGCACATAATATTCCATCTGTATTACATCTCTCCAACTGCCCCATTAACTCATTTAGATTATGAGAACACTCAGTCCTCTTTTATGTCATTTAGAAATGCATACATGCATTAAGAAATGATACAATGTTCCTCCGGAGTGATATCACAGAAAACAAGACAGACCAAAGACTAACACTGACAGAACCACATAATTATAACATACAGTTACAGCAGTGCAAAGCAATACCATAATTTGGTAAAGAACAGACCATGGGCACGGTAAAAAAAAAGTCTCAAGTCCCGATCAACTCCCGAGTCCCCAATAGCAGGCGGCAAAAGGGAGAAACTCCCTGCCACAAACCTCCAGGCACCGACAACTTGCCAATGCATTGGAAGCACCGACCACAGCCGACACTGAGTCCATCCATCCAAAAACTTCGAGCCTCCGACCAGCCCCTCCGATACAGCCTCCCGAGCGCCATCCTCTGCCAAGCGCCTTCGACCTCGCCCCCGGCCGCCGAAACAAGCAAAGCCGAGGATTCGGGGCCTTCTGCTCTGGCGATTCCAGTTACCACACAGTAGCAGCAGCAGCGAAGCGGGCATTCCAGAAGTTTCTCCAGATGTTCCTCCGCACTCTCACATCTGTCTCCATCAAATCAGAATTGTGCACAGTCCCCTACCTGACAGATTACAGATATCATTCACCGGAGAAGCCGCGCGCGCTGTCGTCGTGCTGCCAATCTTCTCCTCCTCCTCCTTTGATTAGGGGCATATACAAGTTATCCCCATGACAACCCCGGCTTTATACTCTCACTGATACTACCTTCAGCCAAATAATTCCTTCCACCTTTTCTTTAATTTCATACTTACTAGTGCTTTCCCTTTTCCAGTTCTGAAAAAGAAGTTCCAACCTGAAACATTAACTCAGTTTCTCTTCGGATGCTTCCTGATCTCTTCATGTTTCAAGTATTTTCTGATTTTATTACATCAATACACGACCGGGTTATTCACCTTTTTTGACCCGCTCTGTCATTCAACTAGAAATGACACACCATTCTGTTTTCCTGAGTCTGCTTTGTATCTCAGCCATGTAAACTACAACTCTTCCAGCATTCAAAGCTTCTAGGGAGAAAGATTTTTAATATCTTATGTGTAAATTATCATGATATTGTTAACAGTTAAGCGGTCCTAGAGACTTCTCAAGTCAATGGAATAATCAGTACAACATGTTTAATCCCATCAGAATTAACAATATGCAAATACCATACATATCAGATTTAATCCTTCTCTACCCTCCAGCCAGGATCATAATGGCTAGAAAACAGTCAACCAAAAAAAGCTGCCCTGGTATATTAAGTCCAAGCAGTGCATGATAGTGTGCACCTAGAACTTTGACAACAAGAGATTTTTAGTTTCCTGGAGGATTAAATACCATAGATTATTTGAAAGGAATGAAGACTAGAGTTTAGAAACAGAGCAAGAGGAAAGTAAGGGCAATGAGTTACTAACAAGTGACACTCTTGTGTATCTGTGTAAAAGCTTTGTGTTTAGTGCCCAAGTCTCGATCTTTAAATCAATTTTAAAGATCCTACAAACACAACTGTTTTGTGAAATAAGATGTTTATCAGCAATTAATGCCTTAAATCATTTCATGTTAAATCCAAATAGTATTATCAAATTAACAGGATATAAATCTCTGAGATCTGGCAATTCTTCAGTATTGTGTCCAATTGCTCACGTGTAACCTAAATATCATTGGATTGTTTGACCATCAATTGACGCAACATCTCAGCTAAACCAGGCAACCTCAGTCCCACCTCGACTTGAGGCTGATTCTCAAGCATGGCTGCAAGAGTCCCACCGAACTGTCCAGAATAAGAAGCTGACACAAGTTGGCTCCCTCTAGCTAGACCAAATGCAGAAGATCTGTCATTGCCCCATCTGTGGTTAAGAGACACAGCGATGAGGATAAAATCGGGGACTTCCTAGTCTATTCTAATAGATTACTCGCTAGGTAAATCCACTGAGTCTTTTGGAGAAATGATTGGATATTCTACCATTCTGGTTGTTACTTGTCATGTGAAACCAGGAAAATCCTGACTGCTTGTAAAATACCTTGCACGATTGAGGTTCTATCAACAGTACACAGTCAATCAACAATTCTATGGAACATTAGAGGTGTAAGAGGTTCCAGATCTGTTCTCTCCCCATTGCTATTGCAGACCACATTTTGACTGGTACTGGTGTTGATGCAGAAAATTTAGTGAGGTATGAAAAGAATTCATGAGGAATTTATGTGAAAAATTTGATCTCCTCAGTTGTCACTCAAGTAAACCATTTATGAGGAGATTGAGGTCAGGCTGGATAGACCATGCTATCTTTTAGCTTTTTCCTGTAGAAGAGGGAAGATCACTCAACAGCAAATATATGCCTGGTGCTTAATCATGAGCTGCCCTCATAATGTAGCTGTTAGCGTGACAGCATTACAGCTCATGTTGTTGGAATTCAGAGTTCAATTCTGGCACCATCTGGTTGGAGTTTATACTTCCTCCCCATGACCTCCATTGTCCTCCCACAGTCCAAAGAGGTACCATTTAGAAGGTTAGTTGGTCATTGTAAATTGTCCCCTGTTTAGGGGGGAACGTCGACTCAGACCATGAGAGGCCTGCGTCGGGCATTTTCATGCCTTACAAGGAAGTCTGTGTGGGGCGCCACTCCTCGCACAGACTAGAGAAATGTGTGATTAAGTGCCCTGCTCAAGGGCACAAACACGCTGCCGCAGCTGAGGCTCGAACTAGCAACCTTGAGATCACTAGACGAATGCCTTAACCACTTAACCACGTGCCCAACACCTGATTAGGCTAGGATTAAATATATGGGCTGATGGAGGGTCTGTTCCACATTGTATCTTGAAATAATCAAAATAAATACACATTCCTGAAATAATAAAGTAAATTCTGGAAACTGAGGAAAGAGCCAAACAGGGCTCTTGTGTGAACAGAAAGATCTATCCCTGAAAAATGTTCATAGGCACTAGGAAAGAAGATTTCCCCTTCATTCACCCATGATTAGAAACCCTAAAACAATACCCTTTGTCCTTTTCTGGGCCTTCTATCATTTCAGTTCCTGGGCCTATGCCTGAGGTAGTTTATGAGATATAAGGTTGCTATTTCTGAACCCAAATCAAAAGTTTTAGAAAAGTCAAATTTATCACAGCACAGGAAGGTGAAAATCCAGCAGGCAAAAGAGAAGAAGCTCTTCTTGATCAGATACTCCTGCACTAGTGAACTCCTGCAGCTGCTAGGCTAACTCAGCAGAGGTATCAAAGTTGTGGCTTTCTTTCTTATTCATTAACGAGTACAAGCATCACAGGTAAGAACATTGCTTGTCATCTATCCCTTACAAAGATGGCTGTGGGTGAACTCTTGAACCAAGTGTGAAAAATGTCCTGCTCTTGTTGCAAGTGGCCCCAGATTGTTGCCTGAGCAACCGGGAGTTGATGAGCAAGTGTCACCTAAAAGCTCTGCGGGCAACTCTTTCCATTGCCTCAGGAGTAGAACTGCTGAGAGTCAGATGAGCTAAATTAAATTTGTCCTGCCTTTTATAAACAGAACATACCTCAGCAATTTCCAATAATTTCAGATTTTTGTGACAGTTTAAGTATTGCAGTTGTATTATTATCTGGCTACCTTTTTTCTGCTGCGATCAGTGTTCGTGATGGTATTTTGGTAACGAACAGCTTCAGCAGTGATGAGGACCTCAGCAGTAGATCTGGATAGATCACAAATAGGACATTTTTGTGCTAAGTAAGGAAATAAGCGCTTCAGTCTCATATTTGCACCCATGTGCTATCCTCTTCACTCTTTTGAAGGAGGGAGGAGAAGATGGCGGGGCAATGCAGCGGTGCGGCTGTTCCGAATGAATATCAATATCTGTAAATAGGGGCCGTGCATCAATCTGGATTTGATGGGGACAGCCATGAAGCACAGAGGAACATCTGGAGAAACTTCTGAAATGCCTGCTTCGCTGCCGCTGCTACTGTGCGATCGAGAATCTCCGGAGACGAAGGCCCCAAATCCTCGGCTTTGCCTATTGCCTGTTGCTGGGGCCGGGGTCGAAACGCTCAGCAGAGATGGTGCTTGGTGCTCGGTGTCGAAGAGGTGGGTCGGAGGCTCAGAGTTTTTCCGACGGACTCGGAGTCGGACTGTGTTTGGATGCTTCCAGGATGCTGCATCGGCGAGTTGGTGGCGCTGGAGGTTCACCGTCTGCGTGAGATGATGGGACTTTTGAGAGACTCTGAGATTTTTACTGAGCCATGGTCTGTTCTTATCAAATTACAGTATTGCTTTGCACTGCTGTAACTATATGCTATAATTATGTAGTTTTTGTTAGTTTTTAAGTTGGTTTGTCATGTGTTTTTGTGATATCATTCTGGAAAAACATTTTTATCATTTCTTAATGCATGCATTACTCAATGACAATAAAAGGGGACTACGTGTCCTCATAATCATATATCTTTCAACCTCCTTCTCTATTTAGATATTGAAATAGCCATCACCATTTAAAACTTAAAGCAATGGCACTGCTAAGTTTTTATCTCATATAGTTTGAGATAATACATTAATCCATTGGTTGTCCGAATATTTAGCCATGTCCGTTCCATGCTGCCTCTGCTGCTCAGCATCAATGTCGTTGGTCTACTTTATTACTTCACCAACATGACTGGTATGCTCTTCAATCCTTGTCATTGAAACAGTGCTCAGAGAAACATAGGATACGCCCTAATAGCCCAATGAGCCGTGCCACCCAGCAACACACTTATTTAACCCTAACCTAATCAAGCTCCTTTGTCACCTCCTAAAAAAGCTTGATCACGTTTATAGGTCATGACCTACTCTGAAAAAGCCATGCTGACTGTCCCTAAGCAAGGCATGCCTTTCCAAATGCACGTGAATTCTATCCCTCAGTATCTTCTCCAGTAGGTTCCCTACTGACGTGAAGCTCACTGGCCAATAATCTCCTTGGTTATCCCTACTTCCCTCCTTGATAAAAAGGCCCAGCATTTGATACTCTCCTGTCTGCTGGGAGCTTGCCTGTTGCTAGAAAGGGCACAAAGATCCTTGCCAAAGCTCCAGCATTCTCCTCACTTGCTTCAATGTTCTAGGAATATGCCACCAGGTCCTGGGGCATCCATCTTAATTCTTTTCAGAAGAGCCTGCAATATTTCCTTAGTCTCAAAATGTCCCACTCTGTTTTCACTATCCTCCAAATCCCTTTCCTTGGTAAGTACCCACACAAAGTACTCACTTAGTACCTCAGCCACTTGCTCTGACACCAAATACAAATTCTCTCCTTTACCCTTGAATAGATCTACCCTCTCCTTCATTATCCTCTTTTTCTTAATATAAATGTATTAATGTCTTGGGATTCTCCTTGATCCCACTGGCCAAGGATACTTCATGGCCCCTTTAGGATATCCTAATTTCCTGTTTGAGCACTTTCCATTATCTTTATATTCCACAGGCCCAATTTGATTTTAGCTTTCTAAATATTATGCATGCTTCTTTTTTCTTCCTGACTATATCAAGGATTTCTCTGGTCATCCGTTGTTCCATTACCTTACTGGTCTTGCCCTTTCTCCTTACCTGAACATTTCAATCCTGGTGTCCCATCAACTGGTCTCTAATGCCCCAGTCAATGCCCCTTGGCTTCAGTCTTTCTGTATTTGTCCTCCCCCAATCTAGCACCTTCCCACAAGATCTTATTTTGTCTTTACTCATAACTATCTTAAAGCATAGTGTGTAGTGTCACGTACCCCGTGACGGGAATAAAGAACCAGCAGAGTTGGAAAACACTTTGGAGTCCAGTATTGCTATTAACTAATAATATTTATTAGTAACTACACAATACAGTAATATAAATGCAGATATATCAAACAGGTTAGCAATGATTATTTATAAGTAAGTGTGGAAATATATGAAAACCAAGCTTCAAGTCTAGGGGTAAATAGGTAGTCTTATGATGATGAGTAAAGTTCAGTTCAGTTCGTGGTATTGAGTTGAGTAGTGATGGAGAGAGAGAGAGAGAGAGAGAGAGAGAGAGATATTTGAGTCTTCAGGTGAACTGATGCTGTCGATCTTCCCTTTGTCCTCTGAAATCCTTCAGAAATCACAGAATGTGACCACAACAAAGGGGAGCATTCTTCTGTGGTGGAATTATCAACCCAGGCGAGGTTAACTCTCCACCGGTCACTCTTTTCACACTGCGAGAGCTACTGATCGATCCGCCTGATCGATCCTCCAAAGCCCACTTTTTCTGTGGGCACGACAATGCTCATTCAGTGTTCAGAACCATGTGTCTGCAGGTCTAACCGCTGACCTATTTATCTCACCGTGCTGAACACCAGCTGTCCATCAAGCAGCTCCTCCCTTCTCTCTCTGTAAGAACACAGAAGCTGTTAGTGTCTTTGCAGAAAGTGTAAACAAACTGTGAGCAGTCTTCACCTCCCTCCCTCTCTCTCTCTCTCTCTCTCTCTTTCTCTCTCTTTTTAACAAGGTATCTGTGTTCCACAACTCTCTCTCTCTCTTTTCAAAAGCACAATTCATCGGGGTACTTCAGGACTCTGTCACGCTACACCCAGTCTCAACTTTACTCGGTACACCTGCTCATTAATGCAAATACATATCTAATCAGCCAATCATGTGGTAGCAACTCAATGCATAAGAGCATGTATTCATTATCAAGAGGTTTGGTTGTTGCTCAGACCAAATATCAGAATGGGAAGAAATGTGATCTAAGTGACTTTGACTGTGGAATGATCTGAAACTGCTGATCTCCTGGGATTTTCACACACAACAATCTCTAGAGATTACAGAGGATGGTGCAAAAAACAAAAAAAGCATCTAGTGAGGGACAGTGCTGTGGGTGAAAGTTAATGAAAGAGAATGTACTGCCTGGTTCAAACTGACAGGAGGGCAACAGTAACTCAAATAACCACGTGTTACAACAGTGGTGGGCAGAAGAGCATCTCTGAATGCACAAAACCTCAAACCTTGAAATGGATGGGTTACAGCAACAGAAGACCATGAACATACACTCAGTAGCTGTTTTATGAGGTACAGGAGGTCACTTGCTTGCTGAGCTGACTCTTTATTCTATGTGATCATGTCTGTCCTCCAAATTTGGTACCCGGTTCCTGCTTTCTCCCTACGTTTAAAGTAAGACAAGACCATAAGACATAGGAGCAGAACTAGGCTATTCAAGGCCATCGAGTCTTCTCCACCACTCATTATGGCTGATCCATTTCCCTCTCAACTCCATTCTCCAGCCTTCTTCCTGTAACCTTTTATGCCCTGACTAATCAAGAACCTATCAACCTCTGCTTTAAGTACACGCAATCACCCGGCCTCCACAGCTGCCTTTGGCAACGAATTCCACAGATTCATCACCTTCTGGCTGAAGAAATTCCTCCTCATCCCTGTTCTAAATGGATGTCCATATATTCTGAGGCTGTGCCCTCTGGTCGAAGATTACCCCACCACAGGAAACATACTCTCCACATCCACTCTATCTAGACCTTTCAGCATTTTGATAGGTTTCAATAAGATCTCCTCTCATTCTAAATTCCAGTGAGTGCAGGCCCAGAGCCATGAATTTCTCCTCATCTGATAAGCCTTTCCATCCCAGAATCATTCTCATGAACCTCCTCTGAACCCTCACCAATGTCAGCACATCCTTTCTTTTAGCCCAAAACTGCTAACAATACTCCAAGGAAGGCCTTGCCAGTGGCTTATAAAGCCTCAGCATTACCTCATTGTGGATGCCAACATACCACCTGCCTTCTTAACCACTTGCTGTTCCCAAATGCTTAATTTTATTGACAGCTACACAAAAACACTTGGGTCTTATTGCTCATCCCCTCTCCTAATCTAAGTCTGTTCAGAAAATAATGCCTTCCTATTATTACCACCAAGTGCATAATCTCTCCTTTATCCACATTATATTACAGCTGCCATTTGTTCTCTCATTCACTCTGTCCAATTCACAATGGAGCCATCTCTGAATTCTCCTCACAGATCACAATCTCAGCCACCTTTGTGTCATCTACATATCTGAAGATAATAGATGTAATTCCCTCAATCCTAACTATGTAGTGTGAATAGCTGTTGTCTGGGCACAGAACTCGACTGGTCTCTGCCTGCTATGCTAACAAGAACCAGAACTTTTCTACTCTTTGTTACCCATATCCACCCAGTTCTCTATCCATGACTATGCATTAAACCCAATCCCACCTACTTTAACTCTGCTCATTAATCTCTTCTGTGGGACTTTGTGGAAAGCTTTCTGAAAGTCCAAATACACCAGTGGTCTCCAATCACCGGGCCGCGAACCGGTACCGGGCTACAAAACATGTGCTACTGGGCCGTGAGGAAACGATTTGAGTCAGCTGCACCTTTCCTCATTCCCTGTCACGCACTGTTGAACTTGAACACAGGGTTGCCAACTGTCCCATATTTGCCAGGACATCCCGTATGTTGGGCTAAATTGGTTTGTCCCGTAGTTCCCCGCTAAGGTAGAACATTCCTATGAAACCTTTCGTGCCAAAATGGTGTGAAGCGAAGAAGCAATTACCATTAATTTATATGGGAAAATTTTTTGAGTGTTCCCAGATCCTAAAAAAACCTAACAAATCATACCAATAACACATAAAACTGAAAATAAATAACACTAACATATAGTAAAAGCAGGAATGATATGATAAATACACAGCCTATATAAAGTAGAAATAATGTATGTACAGTATAGTCAGGAAGATCAAGGGAAAACCGATTTGTGGGGGAAAAAATCAGCACGTACGCGCATGCGCACATCACATGTGCACACAGGTGCCCGCGCAAGACTTCATGGTCAAGGTAGTCTTTCCAGGGGTAAAGTGTCCCAGGATTTGACTGCAACTTTTGTCCCTTATTTGGGAGTGAGAAAGTTGGCAACTCTAACTGTAAAAGACATGTTGAGGTGAGATTAACCCTACTTGAACACCCCCACCCCGGTCAACCGGTCCGCAAGAATATTGTCAATATGAAACCAGTCCACGGTGCAAAAAAGGTTGGGGACCCCTGAAATACACCATATCCATTAGATCCTCCCAGCCATTGTATTCATGACATCCTCAAAACAATTATAGCAAATTTATCAAGTGTGATCTCCCTTTCCTGTCCATACTCCAAATACTTTTCCAAATACCCTGCTGTCATGTCTTTAATAATGAACTTCAGCGTTTTTTCCGCTACTGATATTGGTATCCTGGACTGACAGCAGTGGAGGTGGGAGAAATATGCTCTGTGGATCAATCAGCATCTACAGAGGTAAAGGGATGGATTGAGACATCAGGACGGAGAGTACTGAGGAAAGATAGCCAGTGCACAGAAGTGAGAGGGAGGGGTGAGACAGAAGTCGGTAGGTGATAGGTGGAAAGGTATCAAAAGAAAAATGAGGTAAGGGGAGCCAGGTGGGAGAAGGTGATGGGACTAGGTAATGTTGGGGATTGGGGAAAAGGATTGGGACTAGGTAATGTTGGGGATTGGGGAAAACGAATGGGACTAGGTAATGTTGGGGATTGGGGAAAACGAATGGGACTAGGTAATGTTGGGAATTGGGGAAAAGGAATGGGACAGGTGAACAGAGGAAGAAAGACATTGGGTGGACTGGTGGGAGTGGGAAAGGACTGGGGGGGTCTGGGCTACTCGAAACTAGAAAATTCAATGTTCATATCATTGAGCTGTAGGCCACCCAAGCAGAATACAAGGTCCTATTCTTCTAATTTGTGCCTGGCTTCATCCTAGTAGTGAAGAAGGCCAAGGACAAACAGGCTTCTGTGAGAATGGGAAGTGAAGTTGTCATGGCATGAAATAAGAAGCTCAGGTTGGCCCAATGTGGACTGCAGAATGGCCTGCTGGTCTAACCAGCTAGGAGGAGGCCACATCACAAGTATAGAATGCTACAGATTAGATTGGAGGAGGTGCATGTGAATCTCTGCCCCACCTGAAAGAATGTTTATGTCCTTGGTTGGCGATGAGGAAGGAGGTATGGGGGTGAGTGTTACATCTCTGACAGTTGCAGAGAAAGGTGCCCAGGGATGGGGAGGGCCGGATGGCAAGGTGAAGGCCCCATTAACCATGATAGAGGAAAAGCCACTTTTTCTGAGCAAGGAGAACAACTCAGGAGTCCTGGAGTGGAATGTCTCATCTTGAGAACAGAAAATGTGAAGACAGAGAAACTGAGAGGAGGAGACAAGGTGGGAGGAGATAAAGTCAAGGTAGCTATGGGAGTCTGGTTTCTTCCACATTCCAAAGATATACAGGTCATTTGGTAAATTGGCCACAGTAAAATGTCCCTTGGTAGAATTTGTCTGCTTGGTGGAACAAGATTTGGCAAGAGTTGGGGAAGATAGAATCCAAGACATCATGTAAGAAGTATAATTCTATGAGCATAGCTATATCACAATGCTGTTTGACTAGGTTGTGGGATAGTTCCTCCAATTAAGGTACGATTCCCCATTTGTTCACCATGAGGAATTTTCAGGGTTGCCCTGCTTCTGTGTGCCTTCATCCATCCATCCAATTGTAATCTTATTGTTCTTTGGTTTGATACGGCTGAATGTCTTGCTGGACATTTCAACCGTATCTCTGAGGGTCTGAAGTCACAATAGATTTCTTTCTCTGATAGATAGAAGTATATAGAACATAGAAACATAGAAAATAGGTGCAGGAGTAGGCCATTCGGCCCTTCGAGCCTGCACCGCCATTCAGTATGATCATGGCTGATCATCCAACTCAGAACCCTGTACCTGCCTTCTCTCCATACCCCCTGATCCTTTTAGCCACAAGGGCCATATCTAACTCCCTCTTAAATATAGCCAATGAACTAGCCTCAGCTGTTTCCTATGGCAGAGAATTCCACAGATTCACCACTCTCTGTGTGAAGAAGTTTTTCCTAACTTCGGTCCTAAAAGGCTTCCCCTTTATCCTCAAACTGCCTCGTTCTGGACTTCCCCAACATCGGGAACAATCATCCTGCATCTAGCCTGTCCAATCCCTTTAGGATTTTATACGTTTCAATAAGATCTCCCCTCAATCTTCTAAATTCCAACGAGTATAAGCCTAGTCGATCCAGTCTTTCATCATATTAAAGTCCTGCCATCCCAGGAATCAATCTGGTGAACCTTCTTTGTACTCCCTCTATGGCAAGAATGTCTTTCCTCAGATTAGGGGACCAAAACTGCACACAATACTCCAGGTGTGGTCTCACCAAGGCCTTGTACAACTGCAGTAGTACCTCCCTGCTCCTGTACTCGAATCTTCTTGCTATGAATGCCAGCATAACATTCGCCTTTTTCACCGCCTGCTGTACCTGCATGCCCACTTTCAATGACTGGTGTATAATGACACCCAGGTCTTGTTGCACCTCCCCTTTTCCTAATTGGCCACCATTCAGATAATAATCTGATTTCCTGTTTTTGCCACCAAAGTGGATAACCTCACATTTATCCACATTAAATTGCATCTGCCATGAATTTGCCCACTCACCCAACCTATCAGGTGGTATGGACCATAGTCCAGTAGTTTTATTGTTTTAACTGATAAAGTGAGATACTTATTTTTAACCAATTCAATTAAATGAAATTAAATTCCGTACTGCCTCGGTAGAAGTTGGTATAATCTACCCAGCACTATTAAACTGGTTTGCTTAGTTATTCATTCAGCGTACCACTGGAAGCAATCAAGTCCCACTCCAAAGATGAGAACAACTGGACAACGAGGAAACCAGAGATGTTACTTTTTGATTCATAGATTAAACTATATGCCTGACTATCCTCACAGGAGGACTTAAGACACAATGGTACTGTTAGAAGATAGATCTGGAGTTGTACTGGTGAGAGTAATTCCTCAGTTAAATCACTAGAACAGATATCAGGTCACTGTTGTTTGTGAAACGTAACTATGAACAAGTTCTCTACTCCTTTTAGAACTTCCAGAAGTGCAATAAATTGTGAATGAGATAACACTCTGGCCATAAATCCCAAATAAGATGAAATATATGCATTAAGTTTCATGGCAATTTAAAGAAAAATGAATATTAATATCTTCCCAAGGTGTCAGCTGCAATGAGTAATTTTATTTTTAAATACCTACTTTCTTTGCACATCAGTTGCAAGAGTTCTGCTCTTGTTTATCAACTGTTTCCATCGACAATGGCTGTAAAAAGTTTCATTTGTGAGTGACAGTACAGCACACACATGACTTGAAAATCCAGGTGGAATGATTGATTCTGTAATCAGGTAACATTCTGTATCAAAGAAAGTTGACAATTTAATACAGAAAGGGAGCAGCAGGAGGGAAAATCACAAATCACAGTTAATAAAAGATCAAAAGCTTACTCCAACAATGTGAATATTTGATATCTGTCTGAATTGATACTGATAGAGCCTGAATTGATGCAAGTATAGAGATATCCACAGCTTTTGCACAATTTGTTGAATCCAATTTATACTTCTACCACTCATCAACAAATAAACGTAGTTAAGATGCACTATGCTACCTCAAGAGCTGCCAATGAATTCTAGTTTGTAAACACGGATTGAAGTGAATAGGCAGTATAGCCAATATGTTACCAGTTAGCTCTGCACCTGACTTGCAGAGCTGGTTCTTCACTTAATAGAATCAGAATCAGGTTTATTATCACCGGCATGTGACGTGAAATTTGTTAACTTAGCAGCAGCAGTTCAATGCAATACATAATCTAGCAGAGAGAGAGAGAAAAAAAATAATAATAAATAAAATAAAACATAATAAATAAACAAATAAATCAATTACATATATTGAATAGATTTTTTAAAATGTGCAGAAACAGAAATACTGTATATTAAAAAAGTGAGGTAGTGTCCAAAGCTTCAATGTCCATTTAGGAATCGGATAGCAGAGGGGAAGAAACTGTTCCTGAATTTCTGAGTGTGTGCCTTCAGGCTTCTGTACCTCCTACCTGATGGTAACAATGAGAAAAGGGCATGCCCTCGGTGCTAGAGGTCCTTAATAATGGACGCTGCCTTTCTGAGACACTGCTCCCTAAAGATGTCCAGGGTACTTTGTCGGCTAGTGCCCAAGGTGGAGGTGACTAGATTTACAACCTTCCGCAGCTTCTTTCGGTCCTGTGCAGTAGCCCCTCCATACCAGACAGTGATGCAGCCTGTCAGAATGCTCTCCATGGTACAACTATAGAAGTTTTTGAGTGTATTTGACGACTTGCCAAATCTCTTCAAACTCCTAATAAAGTATGGCCTCTGTCTTGCCTTCTTTATAACTACATCAATATGTTGGGACCAGGTTAGGTCCTCAGAGATCTTGACACGGAGGAACTTGAAGCTGCTCACTCTCTCCACTTCTGATCCCCCTATGAGGATTGGTATGTGTTCCTTTGTCTTACCCTCCCTGAAGTCCACAATCAGATCTTTCGTCTTACTGACGTTGTGCCAGGTTGTTGCTGTGGCACCACTCCACTAGTTGGCATATCTCACTCCTGTATGCACTCTTGTCACCACCTGAGATTCTACCAACAATGGCTGTATCGTCAGCAAATTTATAGATGGTATTTGAGCTATGCCTAGCCACACAGTCATGTGTACAAAAGAGTAGAGCAGTGGACTAAGCACACACCCTTGAGGTGTACCAGTGTTGATCGTCAGCAGGGAGGATATCTTTTCACCAATCTGCACACACTGTGGTCTTCCAGTTAGGAAGTCAAGGATCCAGAGGGAGGTACAGAAGCCCAGGTTCTGCAACTTCTTAATCAGGATTGTGGGAATGATAGTATTAAATGCTGAGCTGTAGTCGATGAACAGCATCCTGTGTTGCCTAGGTGGTCTAAAGTCGTGTGGAGACCCATTGAGATTGCGTTTGCCATTGACCTATTGTGGCGAAGGGCAAATTGCAATGGGTCCAGGTCTTTGCTGAGGCAAGAGTTCTGTCTAGTCCTGACCAACCTCTCAAAGCATTTCATCACTGTCGATGTGAGTGCTACCAGGCGATAGTCATTAAGGCAGCCGACATTATTCCTCTTTGGTGCTGGTATAATTGTTGACTTTTTGAAGCAAGTGGCAACTTCTGCCTATAACAGTGAGAGGTTGAATATGTCCTTGAATACTCCACTAGTTGGTGTTGCTCTTTACAATGATGTTGCCAAAATTCACTCCAAGTAATATTTTCAATCTTCAGTGATGATAGGGAAAGCTCTAGAATGCAGAAGTCAAAGATGCACTGAAGTTGTTTAAGATCCCATTGCTTGATGATGTATATGATGGACTCAATGGTCTGGTGTTGATGGGGTATGGGCTGAATAAAATAGCATTAGTATACAGTACTGTGATAAAGTTTTAGGGACAGATATGTATAACTAGAATGCCTAAGGCTTTTGCACAGTACTATAGCAATTTTATGTTGCAATGTACTGGTGTCGCAAAAAAAGAACAAATTTCATGACACATGAGTGATGATAAACCTGATTCTGATACGGGTCTCTATTGTGGACTGAGAGCAGGAAGGGACAGCGAGAGGGAAATCATGACTGGGAAAAGGGTAAGGAAGAGGGGAAGAAGCAGGAAGCACCAGAGAGACATTCCGTAATGATCAATAAATCAATTGTTTGGAATCAAATGACTTTGCCTGGTATCTCAAGACTGGGTGTGTCTGCACCCGTGCCAACCCCGACCCCTGGTGCTCTTTCTCTGCAACCTGTTCCACACTCCTCCCACACACTCCACCCTCACCATTTCCATTATCCTTTGCTCCTGCCAGATTTTTATTTATTTATTTGTTTGTTTGTTTGTTTTTTTGTTTATTGAGATACAGCTTAGAATATGCCCTTTGAGGTCTGTCACCCAGCAGTCCCCCGAGTTAATTCTAGCCTAGTCACAGGACAATTTACAAAGACCAATTAACCTCCCAACCACATGGTTTTTGGACAGTGCGAAGAAACCAGAGCACCTGGAGGAAACCCATGCAGTCACGGGGAGAACATACAAACACATTGCAGGCAGCAGCAGGACAAATTCACTCTCTGATTCGTGTTGATAAATAGAGTACTGTGTAAAAATCTTAGGCACTCTAGCTATTGTGACAATGGCTTTTGCACAGTACTGTATACGAGTGTTTGATGGTCAGTGTAGAGGAGACTGTTTCCATGTTATAGAGAAATGCAAGGGGTGATTACCTTCAGTGTGTGAGCCCCTATTGTTCCCTTCCCCCCTCAACCAAATCATGCAAGCAGGTTACCTGTTAATTATTGCTGTGTCATTTCAAGAATCTTGTTGTGGTCCAACCGGCTGTAAGTCTTCAACTTTGAAACAATAACAGGTTATCAAAAGTTACCTGGATGTTCCAAGGCCACGAAGGGGGAAATGTAAAATGGAAGCTCTTCCTTTCATTCATCCAATGTAGCACAAAAAAGCACTGCTTCTGATCTGAGTTCTTGCAATTAAGCAAAAGTGACATGAGGAAAAGTAAGTCAGCTTGTGGGACTACCTAGATCTTGCTTTTGTCTGGCATATTGTTGAGCTATTTGATGTTCATTTCTGACTGATGATGTTGCAGCAGTTACAATCATTTTGAACTGAATTGGATTGACTTTATTTCTTACATCCTTCACATACCTGAGGAGTAAAAACCTTTACGTTACATCTCCATCTAAATGTGCAATGTTCAATCATAGTAGTTTATAATAATTTATAATAAATTGAACAGCCAATGTAATATGGAATACACTCAAATCAGCGTGAGTTCAACAGTCTGACGGCCTGGTGGAAGAAGCTGTCCCAGAGCCTGTTGGCCCTGGCTTTTATGCTGTGGTACCACTCCCCGAATGGTAGCAGCTGGAACAGTTTGTTGTTGGGGTGACTCGGGACCCCAATGATCCTTCAGGCCCTTTTTTCACACCTGTCTTTGTAAACGTCCTAAATCATGGGAAGTTCACAGCTACAGATGTGCTCTCTGCAGAATCCTGCGATTAAGGGAGGTACAGTTCCCATACCAGGCAGTGATGCAGCCAGTCAGGATGCTCTCAGTTGTGCCCCTGTGGAAAGTTCTTAGGATTTGGGGGCCCAAACCAAACTTCCTCAACTGTCTGAAGTGAAAGAGGTGCTGTTGTGCCTTTTTCACCACACAGCTGGTGTGTACAGGCCACGTGAGGTCCTCGGTGATGTGGATGCCGAGGAACTTAAAGCTGTTTACCCTCTCAACCCCAGATCCATTGATGTCAATAGGAGTTAGCCCGTCTCCATTCCTCCTGTAATCCACAACCAGCTCCTTTGTTTTTGCGACATTGAGGGAGAGGTTGTTTTCTTGACACCGCTGTGTCAGAGAGATGACCTCTTCGCTGTAGGTCACCTGGTTATTGTTTGAGATAAGGCCAATCAATGTAGTGTCATCGGCAAACTTATTCAGCAGATTAGAGCTGTGGATGGCGACACAGTCATAAGTATACAGGGAGTAAAGGAGGGGACTTAGTACACAGCCCAGAGGGACTCCTGTGTTGAGAGGCAGAGGGGTGGAGGTGAGGGAACCCACTCTTACCACCTGCCGCAATCTGACAGGAAGTCCAGGATCCAGCTGCACAAGGCAGGGTCAAGGCTGAGGTCTCTGAGCTTCTTGTTGAGCCTGGATGGAATTATGGTGTTGAATGCTGAACTGTAGTCCAAAGAACAGCATTCTCACATAAGCATCCTTCTTCTCCAGATGTGTAAGGATGGTATGTAGTGCAGTGGCTATTGCGTTGTCTGTCGATCGGCTGTGTCAGTAGGCAAATTGTAGGGAATCATTTTACAAAGACAGTGACAAGAGACACCAAACATGTACTGGTAATTCGTCAAATTTCACTTTCCATTCACTTGTGTGAAATGTGTTTGATTATCATGGAGGCGAAGAGTGAAGAAATGAAAATTAAAACTTAGTTGTTTCATGGCCGAAATTAAATACCCAGGAGAACACATGCACCTAGAAAAGAGGAAAATGAGCAACACACAGAATGCTGGAGGAACTCAGAAGGCCAGGCAACATCTATGGAAATGAATAAATGAATGGAGATGAACAGGCAGCATCTACGGAAATAAATGATGTTTTGGGCTGAGACACTTCTTGAAGGGTAGACTTCTGTCACTCTTCAACATGGCCATACCTCATGATCTACCCAGTTCTATCTTCCCCATACCTGTTTGTCTCTTGAACTGAGAAATATATCTAGCTTCTTCTTAAATATATTCAAGAAACCTTCTTAAATATATCCAGCCACCTGGGGTAGCAAATTTCACAGTTCTGGCTCTGTCTGGGGTGAAGAGCTTTCTCCTCATCCCAGTCCTAAATCTTTTGACTGTTACCTGAGATGGCAACTGCTCAACCAGGTCACCTCACTGTGGTGTGAAAGATGCAAGCTGCCAGTATGTGATTTGTTGAAAACTCACACAAAGTGGTACTTGGTTCCTAACTCAGACAAGCTGCTGCATGGAACAAAAATGATTAGGAGAGCTCTGAGTCCGTTGTGTAACTATCGCTGTCATTCTGGGCAGAACGTTTACAGTTAACAGACATAAAGAAGCAACCCATTGCTTTGTGTCTTTCAGGTGATTTTGATTGAATAATCTGAAACACCATGATGCTTTAGCCTTGGAATCAACCTTCTATCTTCCATTTATTAAAAAGCTCAATGGCTGCTGTTGCTATGAACCACTCACTGTGGCAAAGTTTTCCAAAGTTCACCAAATTTCAGTGGTATTTTATCTAATCCTCTTTCCTTTTTACTGTGGGTAAGAGCTTCAAATTAATGAATGTTCCTGACTCAGTGAATATATACTGAGAAATTCTTTCCTGGCTAGTGGCAATAATGTCACAAGTTAGCTGCGTCAGCACATTGAGCTCTGTCTCCAGAGTTCACTCTGTGGGAGTTCAAACTGCTGCCACAACTTGGCTACAAGTTTAATGACAGTTTTTTGGCAAACGTCTTTCTGGAGTTATTTTAATAACATGATTCACATATTTTGAAGATGAATCATTTGGCACTAGAGCTTCTGAAATGTCCTCCTACATCCAGAAACATGGCCTCCCCTCTGCCACAGTGGACAGAACCCTCATGAATTCCCTCCATTTCCCACACATCTGCCTTCATCCCATCTTCCTAAGGCAGGACAACAACAGATTTCTCTTGGTCCTCCCATTTTACTCTAATTGGACTCAACCTCCATCATTTCGATGAGCTCCAGTCACATTTTCCCATCTGTACCATAGATACTTGACTGCTTTCTGCAGAGCTGATTCGTTGTGACTTCCTGGTCCACTCATCTTAACTCCCATCCACACGTCCCATCACCAATATGTTCCCGTGCAAGTCCACGAGCTGTAAAGCCTCTCCCTTCACCTCCCTCACTACCACCCAGAGACCTAAAGAGCTCTTCCCAGTGAGCCAAAGCTTCATTTGCACCTTTTTCAGTTGGTCTACTGAATCTGGTACACAAGATATGGCTTCATCTACACTGGGGAAACCAAGCGTAGACTAGGTAATCATTTTACAGAGAAACCACACGGTGTCCTCAACAATCATTTCAAGCTCTGGTTGCACCTCACTTTTAACTCTCTTTCCCACTCCTATACTAAATGTCTGTCCTCCACCTTGTCCTTTGCTACACGAAGGCCAAATTCATCTTACATCTGGAGAGCTTATAACACAATGATATGAACACTAAATTTTACAGTTATTGGTAGTCCATACCAGTGCTGTTCTTCTTCCATATACACTCACCTGTCCACCTCACCTTTTACTCTTGTTATTCAGTTATCCCATCCCCAACCCACACCTGGGTCCATCTGCCCATCGACATCTTGCCATCTGATTCCATCTATCACCTGCCAGCCTCCATCTCTCTTCTATATTAGATGAGAGCCAACACCCATCAGCCTATTCAATTAATTCCAGCAAATTCTCACAAGCCTCTGCAATTTGCCACTCCCTATCATTTTGGGATCATATCAATCTATATATTTTTTGTTGTTCTGTCATTTAGTCTAGTCCGACTCTTTGTTTTCATGGCAAGATACGGAAGTAGATTGCCAGACCGTTCTTCCGCACAGACACTGCTGCTGCCCAGGTTGGGACCCGGCTGGGCTTGAACTCAGAACCATCTGCTTTGAAGTCCAGTGCTAATGCCACTACACCACCAGCCAGCCCATCAGTCTATATAAACCCTATCATTTATCTCTAATGAATGAAATAATGTTTCAAAGCAATGAATTTTGATTAACCTGTTTTGAAATATCGTCAACCTGAAATTTTATTTCTGTTTTTCTCTCCCAGAATGACTTTTAGAGTGTTTTCAACATTTTCATTTTGTATTTCAGATTTTCAGCAATTGTGGTATTTTGCTTTTGTATGCAAATTATCTATTCACACACTAATCTGAGGCAAGTCATGATGCAACTTCACCAGTCTCCCTATTACCTTATTGCTTTCTTTCCTGTCTAAGACACCCATGCATCCATTCTGTAATATTTTATTCGAAATTTTCTTAGGATGGGAAAAGGCTGTCCCAACTACTGTCCACCCCGAAGTACCTGAAGAACCTCATGGTGAGTTACTTTTGATGCAATAGGGTGATTTAGCCTTTTAGAGCGTTAGAGTGAGACACATTAGCATTTAAACTTATAGCTCTTTGTGCTCCACTTCTGCTAATAAATAGTTAACAAATATTATAATGTTATAAACAAAGATTTGTAATAAGCCTTCTGTGAAAAGATTCATTGAAATCCTTCTAAAAATTGACATTAAACAACATCAGTTTCTCCACCCAATCAGTCTTTCTTCAAAATATATTGTTACTGTTGTCTTTAATGTTTCTCGGGTTGGCATACCCATTTCAAAGTATTAATATAAGGGATGAAAAATCATGGGGAATCAAATCTAATGCTCTCATTCCTGAAGAAAATAATTTCAACATTGGCTTATGCCAGGGTGGTGTAACACTATTAAGACAGCAGGACATCAGCAGTACTATCATTTGATATGTCAGTTAAATATAGTCAAACCCAATGAAAAACCCAATGAAGAGGCTTTTAAACCGACAGGAAGCAAATGCTCAGCATAAAATAAATGAAAATGATTAAAGGATTAAATTCTGTCAATGAAGTGCAGAATGGTCTCACCACCTTAGGAAGAATTGCATGCTAAATAGACTCAACTTTAGGTTTACCACACAGTGGGAGAACTGATATTTTTTCAAATGTGAAAAACATGCAACCGGAATATGGCGTTATCATAAGCCACGTAAGTGATACGATCTCTGGAATGAGACAACTACCTTGAAATCACTTCAAAATTGTTTTTTAATGCACCAGTTTGTTGCCATAAAGTCATATCTATGTCTTGTGCTCATTCCCTAATGCACAAAAAGGGCTCTCTGTAAATTTCTCAAATGCAGCATGCATTTAAAATACAGATCTACTTCTGATTATCAAATATTTTACATTATACATGAAAAATGTGCACTGTAATCTTAATGGACTAATTCAATACAGTTTGTGGAGGCAGTAGCTATCAGTACAGAACATAGCATTGGGGCCACTCTGCTGTTGACTTTCATACTGACAGTAATAATTGAGTTTGTTATGACAAGTTTCATGATAAATATCAGTTAGCTGCTTAATAAAAAGGTATTATAGTTGTAATGTGCAATAAAAGAAGTTCACCAGAGAACTTAATAATTAAAGGATAAATAAAGTGTGTATTCATGTTCAGATGCAAAAGATACATCATACAGCAGTGTTATTCAGGGAGAAATAATCCGAAAATACTTACACTAACTGTTTATTTTATGCACTGGATACAGACTGTGTCATAGTTTTCCATTAAGTTTACTCAAATGTGTATCAAAATGTATTCAATTGTCTTTTGCGCTCGATTGAAAATGTTTAAAGTGCAAAATAGTATTCTCCTCATGATATGGAAAATAGACTTTTATTTATTTATTTTAAAGATAAAACAGGTGGAACAGGCTCTTCCGGCCTAACCAACTGCAGCAACCAGCAGCCCACCTATTTAACCTCGGCCACATCACAGGATAATCTATAGTGACCGATTAACCTATTAAATGGCATGTCTTTGGACTGTGTGAGGAAACAGGAGCAGTAGTGACTGATTAACCTATTAAATGGCATGTCTCACAGTCGTGCGAGGAAACAGGAGCAGCCCGAGGACACCCACGTGCTCATACCAACTTCTTACAGAGGATGGCGGAATTGAGCTTTAAACTCTGACAGCCTGAGCTGTAATGGCATCAGACTAACTTGAACATAGGGTTGCCAACTGTCCTGTATTTGCCGGGACATCTCGTACATTGGGCTAAATTGGTTTGCCTCATACGGGACCGACCTTGTTCCATATTTCCCCCGCTAACGTAGAGTATTCCTAGGCAACCGTTCGTAAGTGAAAATGGCGTAAAGTGAAGAAGCAGTTACCATTAATTCAGATGGGAAAAATATTTGAGCGTTCCCAGACCCAAAAAAATAAGTTACCAAATCATACCAAATAACACATAAAGCCTAAAATAACACTGACATATAGTAAAAGCAGGAATGATATGATAAATACACAGCCTATATAAAGTAGAGATAATGTATGTACAGTGTAGTTTCATGTAACAGAATCGGGAAGACTAAGCCAAAACCGATTTGTAGAAAAAAACCGGCACGTACACGCATGTGCACGTCACGCATGCGCACACAGGTGCCCGCGCAAGGCTTCATGGTCATGGTAGTCTTTCTTGGGGTAAACCCAAGCGTCCTGTATTTGACTCCTACTTTTGTCCCTTATTTGGGAGTGAGAAAGTTGGCAACCCTGACTGCTACACTACCTTGGTGTATTTCTGCAGCTAGGCTAGCAATTTTGATGTTGTGAATCCAACTGTATCATTTGTCAAAATCACTTTTCTGCTGCTCTGGATCATTTTGGGTATTCCTGCTACTGATTTAGAAGCTTAGGGCTTCAATCTACCATGCAAAACCTTGATCCTATAACCTAGCCTACTCTGGGCCTGTTGGAAGTTCATTTTAAATTTCTTCAGTTATAAAATAATTTACAGTCATCACAGGGAAGGCAGTTATTCAGAATCCATCTCTAAATGCCTTTCAGAATGTGGTGGCGAGCTGTCTTCTTGAACAGGACTTACCCTGTTGGTCAGTTCTACTAGATACCATCAGTGACGAGGAAGAAAGTGCAATGTAGATGTAAGTCAGGATGGAGAATGAAGCTGGTGTCAAAGTGATCTGGGCAGGTAAAAGCAGCTCATGCTAGAAATGGCACAGACAGCAGACATAGTGTGCAGGTGATGAATTCAGTGGATGTTAAGTATTGGTTCCAATGCCAATCAAATGGGCTGCTTCATTTTCTTCTTGGACCCTTAGCTCCCAATGGAGCATAGACCATTGTTGACCTCCCATCTCCATTGTCCAAAGTTGTTGGTATGGTTGGAGTTCATCGATGTTTCTACTGTACAGGGGATTGTAAGCTGGTTACTTGATTGGTGTTATAGAAAATATTTACAACATTAAATTATTGGATCAGTGTTGCATATAGCAGTTACTGTGCTTGAGTTGGAAAGAAAGAATTAAACTTATTAGGAGGCTTAAAATAATCTATAGGTATTTTACACCCGATTAACTACTTTTGTTATTTAGTCCAAGAGTACTGAAGAAATGTGGGTGTAATGTACTATTTGTATGAACCTGTTGCATACACTGTAATAATGCCCAGTTAACAGGAACTGAAGGTTGGAGAGCTGGAAGCGGCCTGTTCAGGGTTTAGAGGCCTGGCTGAGCGTGAGTTGATGGATGGGTGGGAGGAAAGGGGTGTGCTTTGCTGCTGTTGTTGTTGCTTGTGTCGTTCTGCTTGCTGTGTTGCTGCCAGAATGTGTGGCATTGCCCCCAGCACATCCTTAGCTTGGTAACACAAACAAAGCATTTCACTGTATGTTTCGACGTACATGTGATAAATAAATTAATCGGATCTGAACCTGTTTTATTAATACCATTGATTCCTGTTAATTGACCAATCAGTTAGTGAGGCGGCCATTTATTTGGGACAACACTTAAAGAACAAAAACAAATTGAGAAAATAGTCGGGATTATCTTCCTTTATTTGGGACAGTATGCCACTTAATTTGGGCATGAGACTGTTGCTGAACATTTTCTAATTTATGTCAACCGTGTGCACATTGTGTGATCGTTAGACATGACACTCGATTAACTACTTTTAGAGCTTAGAGTGACTCGTTTTAAATAGTGTCACTTGTATGTTTGTGTTCAAAAAGCAGTGATTTTTGTCACTGATTGTTGGCGAGTAAGACAATTCAGAATTGTTCTACTCACTGTGGTTTCAAACAGTCAAACTTGGAGATGATAGCAACAGCTAGGACTGAAAATAAAACAATTTTACTACTTCAACAAGATAAGAACCACAAAGAATGTCAAGGCATCAACAATCATCTTGAATGTGGCAATGAAAATGAAGATTTGGAGGATGCAATCAAAGCAGTCCACTATTTGCACTGTTAAGGTGTTTTGGGGTTTAGAACATTTCGCAAATACTTCAGTCACGAATCTTCAGATCCGAATATGGACCGCAGGTTAAATTTAAAATGCAGCTCTGGACAATAGGTTCCTAAAAGTTGTGAACCATAGTTAATTGGAAGACCAGATAAGTTGATTAAAATAAATGTGTGTGTCTGTAGTGTGGATGCAAAGAAAGCCGAGTAAGAGTTACACATAATTCAAAGGGAAGCATAGAAACATAGAAACATAGAAACATAGAAAATAGGTGCAGGAGTAGGCCATTCGGCCCTTCGAGCCTGCACTGCCATTTATTATGATCATGGCTGATCATCCAACTCAGAACCCCGCACCAGCCTTCCCTCCATACCCCCTGACCCCCGTAGCCACAAGGGCCATATCTAACTCCCTCTTAAATATAGCCAATGAACTGGCCTCAACTGTTTCCTGTGGCAGAGAATTCCACAGATTCACCACTCTCTGTGTGAAGAAGTTTTTCCTAATCTCGGTCCTATAAGGCTTCCTCTCTATCCTCAAACTGTGGCCCCTCGTTCTGGACTTCCCCAACATCGGGAACAATCTTCCTGCATCTAGCCTGTCCAATCCCTTTAGGATCTTATACGTTTCAATCAGATCCCCCCTCAATCTTCTAAATTCCAACGAGTACAAGCCCAGTTCATCCAGTCTTTCTTCATATGAAAGTCCTGCCATCCCAGGAATCAATCTGGTGAACCTTCTTTGTACTCCCTCTATTGCAAGGATGTCTTTCCTCAGATTAGGGGACCAAAACTGCACACAATACTCCAGGTGTGGTCTCACCAAGGCCTTGTACAACTGCAGTAGTACCTCCCTGCTCCTGTACTCGAATCCTCTCGCTATAAATGCCAGCATACCATTCACCTTTTTCACCGCCTGCTGTACCTGCATGCCCACTTTCAATGACTGGTGTATAATGACACCCAGATCTCATTGCACCTCCCCTTTTCCTAATCGGCCACCATTCAGATAATAATCTGTTTTCCTATTTTTGCCACCAAACTGGATAACTTCACATTTATCCACATTAAATTGCATCTGCCATGAATTTGCCCACTCACCCAACCTATCCAAGTCACCCTGCATCCTCTTAGCATCCTCCTCACAGCTAACACTGCCACCCAGCTTCGTGTCATCCGCAAACTTGGAGATGCTGCATTTAATTCCCTCATCCAAGTCATTAATATATATTGTAAACAACTGGGGTCCCAGCACTGAGCCTTGCGGTACCCCGCTAGTCACTGCCTGCCATTCTGAAAAGGTCCCGTTTATTCCCACTCTTTGCTTCCTGTCTGCTAACCAACTCTCCACCCACATCAATACCTTACCCTTATGTTAGGTTCAGGAGGGCTACAGCAACCTTCTACTGTATTCTTCCAGTCTGCTGCAGCTGATATTGGGCACCCCTGAAGCCGTGATTTGAATCGTCTTTGTCATCTCCTACAATTCAAATCTGCTCTGTCACATGAAAGAAATCAGTGTGAAAAGGAATGGAAAAGAGTTAGACAGTTCCAGTCAGAGCAAAAACAAACATTAGTCAAGGCAAAATCAGATATATGAAGCCCAGAACAGGAGAAGAATGGCAGCAGAGAATAGAATAAAATAAGCACAAGAAACTAGAAAACAGAAAATAAAAATATAATAGTTGCATGTTAATCAACAGTGATCCACAGTCACAGGAAATTAACGTCATCAAATTTAAAGGAGATTTTAACTACTTATGATGTATTTACTAATCTGGCAAAATCTAAATTACATGTTTAACTATTTATCTGCGAATGAAATAGCATCATGGATCCAAAGGAGACAATATTCAGGATGATCACATCAGCCCTGGGCAACAAGATGGAGACCATCCTCAATATTTTTATAAGTGGATATAATGTTCCTTTCAGGAAGTTGTTTGAGCTGCTGGAAATCTGTAAAAGAGTGGTGTAAATAAGCATATGGTTACAATTCTTAGAATTTAAAAAAATTCTTTCTAAGTTCCTCACTTCACCTACTTTTCATAGGCCATTCCTTGGGGTCACGGGGCAACTTTCTTCTGCTCCAAGTGTGTGGTGTCTGAGGTAGCTGGTGGGTTCGACACAGGATCTGCATACTGTTCCTTGAATAGGACAGGTGGTCCTTGATTAGACCAAAAGTAATGAGTTAGACCATAAGACACAGGAACATAAGCAGGCCATTCAGCCCATCGTGTCTGCTCCACCATTCCATCATGGCTGCTCCCAGATCCCACTCCACCCCATACACCTGCCTTCTCACCGTATCCTTTGATGCCCTGATCAATCAGGAAATGATCAACTTCCGCCTTAAATATACCCACAGACTTTGCCTCCACAGCAGTCTGTGGAAGAGCATTCCTCAGATTCACTACACTCTGGCTAAAAAATTCCTCCTTAACTCTGTTTTAAAAGGTCGCCCCTCAATTTTGAGGCTGTGCCCTCTAGTTCTAGATACCCCCATCAAAGGAAACGTCCTCTCCACACCTACCCTACCTAGCCCTTTCAATATTCGGAAAGCTTCAATGAGATCCCCATGCATTCTTCTAAATTCCAGTGAGTACAGGCTCAAAGCTGCCAAACGCTCCTTTCATTCATTCCTGGAATCAATCTCATGAACCTCCTCTGGACTCTCTCCAATGACAACACATCCTTTCTGAGATATCATGCCCAAAACAGTTGACAATACTCCAAGTGTGGCCTGACTATAATAAATCCTCAGCATTAACTCCTTGCTTTTATATCCTACTCCCCTTGAAATGAATGCCAACAGTGCATTTATCTTCTTTACCACAGACTCAACCTATGATTTAACCTTCCGGGTGTCTTGTACAAGGACTCCCAAGTCCCTTTGCACTTCTGATGTTTGAACCTTCTCCCCATTGAGGTAATAACTGCACTGTTGTTCCTTTTACCAAAATGCATTATCATACGTTTCCCACTGGATTCCATCTACCACTTTTTGGCCCATTCTTCTAATCTGCCTAAGTCCCGTTGCAATCACATTATTTCTTCAGCACCAGCTACTCTTCCACTTATTTTTGTATCATTCGCAAACTTTGCCTCAAAGCCATCAATTCTATTAAGCAAATCATTGACAAACAAGGTGAAAAGGAGTGGTCCCAAATCTATAAATTTGTTTCAAATTATTAGACTTATAGAAAACACTAAGTGCATCAAAAAATAAAGCTCCCTGGATAAAACTAACCATCCAACTGACTGCTTTAATTTTATTATAAAAATACTAATACAAAATCAAAATAAAATAATCAGATGAAAATTTCACTCTGTAAAAATCACATTCATGTTCTTTAGATTATATTCTAATATTTCAGTAATAAGGTACAATATTTTGAGAAAGAAGATAATGCTTATGTTATATGAAAGGAAAATAAAACTTAGGTGGATAGTATGGGATAGAAACTTAGAAACATAGAACACTTACAGCACAATACAAGCCCTTCAGCCCACAAAGTTGTGCCGAACATGTCCCTACCTCAGCAATTACTAGGCTTACCTATAGCCCTCTATTTTTCTAAGCTCCATGTACCTATCCGAAAGTCTCTTAAAAGACCCTATAGCCTCTGCCTCCACCACCATTGCCAGCAGCCCATTCCACGCACTCACCACTCTCTGAGTAAAAAACTTACTCCTGATATCTCCTCTGTACCTACTCCCCAGCATCTTAAACCTGTGTCCTCTTGTGGCAACCATTTCAGCCCTGGGAAGAAGCGTCTGACTATCCACATGATCAATGCCTCTCATCACCTTATATACCTCTATCAGGTCACCTCTCATCCTCCGTTGCTCCAAGGAGAAAAGGCCGAGTTCACTCAACCTATTCTCATAAGGCATGCTCCACAATCCAGGCAACATCCTTGTAAATCTCCTCTGCACCCTTTCTATGGCTTCCATATCCTTCCTGTAGTGAGGCAACCAGAACTGAGCACAGTACTCCAGGTGGGGTCTGACCAGGGTCCTACATAGCTGCAACATTACCCCTCAGCTCCTAAATTCAATTTCACGATTCATGAAGGCCAATACACCGTATGCCTTCTTAACCACAGAAGCTGCTTTGAGCGTCCTATGGACTTGGACCCCAAGATCCCTCTGATCCTCCACACTGCCAAGATTCTTACCATTCATACTATATTCCGCCATTATATTTGACCTTCCAAAATGAACCACTTCACACTTATCTGGATTGAACCCCATCTGCCACTTCTCAGCCCAGATTTGTATTCTATCAATGTCCCACTGTAACCTCTGACAGCCCTCCACACTATCCACAACACCTCCAACCTTTGTGTCATCAGCAAACTTACTAACCCATCCCTCCACTTCCTCATCCAGGTCATTTATAAAAATCACGAACAGTAGGAGTCCCAGAACAGATCCCCGAGGCACTCCACTGGTGACCAACCTCCATGAAGAGTATGACCTGTATACAACCACTCTTTGCCTTCTGTGGGCAAGCCAGTTCCAAATCCACAAAGCAATGTCCCCTTGGGTTCCATGCCTCCTTACTTTCTCAATAAGCCTTGCATGGCTTGCCTCCTTACTTTCTAAATAAGCCTTATCAAATGCCTTGCTGAAATCCATAAACACTACATCTACTGCTCTTCCTTCATCAATGTGTTTAGTCACTTCCTCAAAAAATTCAATCAGGCTCGTAAGGCACAACCTGCCCTTGACAAAGCCATGCTGACTATTCCTAATCATTTATACCTCTCCGAATCTTCATAAATCCTGCCTCTCAGGATCTTTTCCATCAACTTATCAACCACTGAGGTAGGACTCACTGGTCTATAATTTCCTGGGCTATCTCTACTCCATTTCCTGAATAAAGGAACAATATCCGCAATCCTTCAATCCTCCGGAACCTCTCCCGTCCCCATTGATGATTCTAAGATCATCGCCAGAGGCTCAGCAATCTCCTCCCTCTCCTCCCACAGTAGCCCGGGTAACATCTCCTCTGGTCCCGGCGATTTATCCAAGGGGCACATTCTCTTTCTTAATATCTACATGCTCAAGCTTTTCAGTCTGCTGCAAATCATCACTTCAATCACCAAGATCCTTTTCCATAGTGAATACTAAAGTAAAGTATTCATTAAGTACCTCTGCTATTTCCTCCAGTTCCATACATACATTCCCACTGTCACACTTGATTGGTCCTATTCTTTTCATCTTATCCTCTTGCTCTTCACGTACTTGTAGAATGCCTTGGGATTATCCTTAATCCTGCCTGCGAAGGCATTCTCATGGCCCCTTCTGGCTCTCCTAATTTCCTTCTTAAGCTCCTTCCTATTAGCCTTATTATCTTCTAGATCTCTAACATTACCTAGCTCTCTGAACCTTTTGTAAGCTTTTCTTTTCTTCGTGACTAGATTTATTACAGCCTTTGTACACCACGGTTCCTGTACCCTACCATAAATTCTCTAAATTCTCTGTCTCATTGGAACGTACCTATGCAGAACGCCACACAAATATCCCCTGAACATTTGCCACATTTCTTCCGTACTTTTCCCTGAGAACATCTGCTTCCAATTTCCTGCCTGATAGCCTCATAATTCCCCTTACTCCAATTAAACACTTTTCTAACTTGTCTGTTCTTATCTCTCTCCAATGCTATTGTAAAGGAGATAGAATTATGATCACTATCTCCAAAACACTCTCCCACTGAGAGGTCTGACACCTGACCAGGTTCATTTCCCAATACCAAATCAAGTACAGTCTACCCTCTTGTAGGCTTATCTACATACTGTGTTAAGAATCCTTCCTGAACACACCTAACAAACTCCATCCCATCCAAACCCCTCGCTCTAGGGAGATGCCAATCGATATTTGGGAAATTAAGATCTCCCATCACGACAACTCTTACACCTTTCCAGGATCTGTTTCCCTATCTGCTCCTCGATATCCCTGTTACTATTGGGCAGCCTATAAAAAATACCCAGTAAAGTTATTGACCCCTTCCTGTTCCTAACCTCCACCCACAGAGACTCCATTGACAATCCCTCCAAGGCGTCCACATTTTCTGCAGCCGTGACACTGTCTCTGATCAACAGTGCCACATCCCCACCTCTTTTGCCTCCCTTCCTGTCCTTTCTGAAACATCTAAAACCTGGCACTTGAAGTAACCATTCCTGTCCCTGAGCCATCCAAGTCTCTGTAATGGCCACCACATCATATCTCCAAGTACTGTACCACACCCTAAGCTCATCCGTTTTGTTCACAACACTCCTTGCGTTAAAATAGACGCATCTCAAACCTTTGGTTTAAGTGCGTCCCTTCTATATGACCTGCCTATCCTCCCTCTCGCACTGTCTCCAAGCTTTCTCTATTTGTGAGACAACCGCCTCTTCCCCAGTCTCTTCAGTTCGGTTCCCACCCCCCACAGTTCTAGTTTAAACTCTCCCCAATAGACTTAGCAAACCTCCCCTCCAGGATATTGGTCCCCCTCAGATTCAAGTGCAACCCGTCCTTTTTGTACAGGTCACTCCTGCCCCAAAAGGCGTCCAAATGATCCAGAAATCTGAATCCCTGCTCCCTGCTCCGATCCCTCAGCCACACATTTATCCTCCACCTCATTCTATTCCTATTCTCACTATCGCATGGCACAGGCAGTAATCCCGAGATGACTGCCTTTGCAGTCCTGCTTCTCAACGTCCTTCCTAACTCCCTGTAGTCTTTTTTCAGGATCTCTTCCCTTTTCCTACCTATGTCATTGGTACCAATATGTACCATGACCTCTGGCTGTTCTCCCTCCCACTGCAGGATATCTTGGACAAGATCTGAAACATCCCAGACCCTGGCACCTGGGAGGCAAACTACCATCCGACTTTCTTTCCTGCGTCTACAGAATTGCCTGTCTGACTCCCTAACTATAGAGTCCCCTATCACTACTGCCTTCCTCTTCCTTTCCCTACCCTTCTGAGCCATAGGGCCAGACTCTGTGCCAGGGACATGGCCACTGTCACTTCCCCCAGGTAGGCTGTCCACCCCAACAGTACTCAAACAGGAGTACTTACTGTCAAGGGGTACAGCCACAGGGGTACTGTCTAGTACTTGACTCTTCCCCTTCCCCCTCCTGACTGTGACCCACTTGTCTGTCTCCCGTGGCCCTGGTGTGACCACCTGCCTATAACTCCTCTCTATCACCTCCTCGCTCTCCCTGACCTGGCGAAGGTTATCGAGCTGCATCTCCAGTTCCCTAACTTGGTCCCTTAGGAGCTGCAGCTCGACACACCTGGTGCAGATATGGCCGTCGGGAGGCTGGGAGACTCCAGGACCTCCCACATCTGACACAGAGCACAGAAAACTGGCCTCACACACATACCTCCTCCTTTCCACAAATAGCACCAGTAAATCTACCTCGCCTCGTCCCGTTACTGCCAAAGCCCATTGAGCCGAAGCCCTATCACTCTGCTGCCTCTCACTCCGCTGCCTGCTGGATATGGCGGTCTTCTTTTTAAACCTTTTGCGCTCTACTGGCTGACGTCACACGCCTGCGCAGTCTTGCCTCTTTTTTACTCTGAGTGGTAAAAACGGCCTTTGCTCCGAAAATCAGCCATTCACTTGCAGCCTTCTTGCTCTGATGTTGTGAGTTCCTTCTGCTAATTGTACTTGATCTCCATAACCATGTTTCACCAAGACTTGAAGTCATCCATGCCTTCCTGGGTGCTCCTTCTCCATTTTGATCAGTCGAAGGATTGATTGCCTTGTGTCAGCAAGGATGCAACATCTTCAAAATGGCTTTGATATCACCCTCAAACTGTTTTTCCATTCTTCTAGCTAATGCCTTGTCATAACTGTGGCCCAGCGCAGTGAATCTGTCCAAGCATGGTCAGAGTCTTGATGCTGAGAGAGGAAGTTGGTTCATCTATCCTGACAATGGATTTGGAAAACTTTGCTGTTACATTTTGTAACTCTGAAAAATAAAATTAGTTGAAGGGAAAAGAAAGGTGTCTGGAATGCAGGTCTAACTTCATGTTTACTTTACGCAAGATGTGTAAATTTCACATGGTAGTGTCATGACGTATGCAATTCATTGAACTTTACAAATAAGCCATAATGAATTATTTAAACAAACAAGAATGTTTAATCAAACAATATATTTACAATATTACTCAAATACTACTGAAATATTAAATACACAACATTTGCAAAGACAACATTAATGATATCCCACCAGTGCTGTAGTTATCTGCTGCAGGCAGTCCATGTTTCTGAAGAAAACAGTAGGTTAACTGCTGTCTAGTAGATGCTTCCTTTTGTCTAGTTTGAAGCCCTGGTCTCCAACACTTCTTCCCTCAGATATGGTGTAATTCTGCTCCTGTATCTTACAGTCTTATGACCAAAGGCTGTACTGATATTCTAAAGACAATGGTGGATCTTACCATCACTGTCACTTTCATTGGTGCTGAGTCCATTGTCCCAGGTCCTCTCTCTGTGCCTTGTGCACTCGGGGTAAATGACAAAGAAGGCAGCTGTGGAAGTTAGATAACCATTTGGTGTCCACGACTCTGCATGCTGGTGTAATTTCTATATAAGCAACACTCGAAAAGAGAGATCAGCAGAATTAATTACAACTCCAACTATACCACTATTTGTTACACACTATTTTACCCAATTTAAGTGAACTCCAAAAATACATTTTCCAAATCACAGGACTCTCTACAAAATCTATTAGGTAATTCACCATCAGTTATGGCGAGTTAATCTTAAAATTTGCAAATGCTATGTTCACACATGCTACGAGCTGTCAGTATGATAAATGGAGAATGGCTGAACAATGTTGGTGATTTTCCTTCTTACCTTGTGAATTACAGATATGCGCAAGCTCAAGCAATTACAGAATTTTACAGCAAAGACGAATGTCATTGTGTTTGTATTGGCTCTGTGGAAAAGCTCTCCAATTGGAGACACTTTCAGTTCTGTCCCCACTGCAAGTCCACTCCCCCCCCCATGTGAAAGTATGACAATATGACAATTAGTCCATGGTGTGAAAGGTTATGGGGAGAAGGCAGAAGAATGAGATGAGAGGGAAATTCAAATGACGGAGAATACTTGGATGGGCTGAATGGCCCAATTCTTCTCCTATCTCTTATGGTCTTATGGTCTTATATCCTTTCAGATCAGTTTTAGAGTTTGCTTTCACTCCCCTTTCAATAATTGCATTCCAGACCACACATTCTATATCAAAGATGTCACAAGAACACAATAAAATAAGAGAATGAGCAGGTCATTTGCCCCTCAAAGCTGCTTTATCATTCAATATGACTAAAACTGATCCATGTAGGCCCAAATCTTCTTGTGCCCCGTAGTCCTCCTTTCAATGGGTACATTTAATATCAGAGAAATGTATACAATATACATCCTGAAATTATTCTTCTTCAGACATCCACAAAAACACAGGAGTGCCCCAAAAAATGAATGACAGGTAAAACGTTAGAACCCAAACCTCCCCACAACTCCCCTCCCATGCACAAGCAGCAGCAAGGCAACAAACCCCCCCCCCCCAACATCTATCAAGCACTCAAGTGTGCAGCAAAGCATCAATAAAGACACAAACCTGCAGTTCTGCAAAAACTACTTATTCACCCAATAATTAGACATAGCGCAATCTCTCTCTCTCTCTCTCTCTCTCTCTCTCTCTCTCTCTCTCTCTCTCTCTCTCTCTCTCTCTCTCTCTCTCTCTCTCTTCTCTCTCTCTCTCTCTCTCTCTCTCTCTCTCTCTCTCTCTCTCTCTCTCTCTCTCTCTCTCTCTCTCTCTCTCTCTCTCTCTCTCTCTCTCTCTCTCTCTCTGTCTCTCTCTCTCTCTCTCTCTCTCTCTCTCTCTCTCTCTCTCTCTCTCTCTCTCTCTCTCTCTCTCTCTCTCTCTCTCTCTCTCTCTCTCTCTCACCCACTGCTCCCGATGTTCTGTGTTCTCCAACAACGCTCCAGTCAGGGGCACCAACCTAGAATCAGCACGTCCTCAGAGCCACGAAATCCCGGAACCCTGAAGGCGTGTACGTCTTCCCGGCCGCATCCTTGGGATGTCAAAAAGCAGCCAGCCATGAGGCCCTGAGAGCAGGTCCCATTCCCACAAAGAACCGAAGTCAGAGTGTAACTTCAGGTCAGGGTCTTCAAAAGAACCTTGATAAGGAAAAAAGAAAGAGATACCAAAGAGAGAAATAAAGCTGTTTCTGAAGTTGCAAGCAAAGGAGTTGCCGTTTAATGCCATCTTCCTCTTCTTTAAATACCACCAGAGATCCATCCTCCACAACTTCCAGAGACGAGGATTCCAGAGATTCACCAACCTCTGCAAGAAATCCTTGAGCACCTCAGTTTTTACTGAACACCCTTTATCTTGCAAATACATTTCCCTTTGGGCCCCTCTCATTTGAGGAAATACAAAGTAAATTTATTATGAAAGTACGTGCATGTCACCCTGAGATTCACTTTCTTGCAGGCATTCACAGATAATGCAAGAAGCACAATAGAATCAATGAAAGACTGCACCCAACCAAATGGACAAACAACCAATGTGCAAAAGACAATTGTGCAAATACAAAAAGAAAGAACAAATAATTATTAATAACAATAATAACATATTGTCCCAATAGTAATATCTACAACAGGTGTCATCCCAAAGTCACTACACAATAGCATTAAACAATTAGGGCTACACAAGTAAGATCTATGTAAGTCTCCAGAAAGCCACAATGCTAAACACCACTAGAGTAGTCTGAAAGTTCCTAGCAATTGACAAATGAGCATACTTGGCTATGCCCATATCTCAGGTCTTACCAGCTTGAGCTGAGAAAAAATAAATAAAAAAAATAATAATAATAATAAATAAATAAGTAATAAATATCAAGAACATGAGATAAAGAGTCCTTGAAAGTTAGTCCATAGACTATGGAACAGTTCAGTGATGGGGTAAGAGAAGTTGAGTGAAGTTATCCTCTCTGGTTCAAGAGCCTGATGGTTGAGGGGTAATAACTGTTCCTGAACCTGGTGGTGTGGGTCCTGACGCTCCTGTACCTCCTTCCTGACTGCAGCAGCGAGAAGAGAACATGGCCTGGATGGTGGAGGTCCTTGAAAATGGATGCTGCTTTCCTGTAACAGTGCTCCATGTAGATGTGCTCAGTGGTGGGGAAGGCTTTGCATGTGTTGGACTGGGCTGTGTCTACTACTTCTGCAAGATTTTTCATTCAAGGGCATTGGTGTTTCCAAACCAGGTTGTGATACAACCTGTCAATATACTCTCCACCGCACATCTACAGAAGTTTGTCAAAATGTTAAAGGGCATGCTGAATCTTCGCAAACTTCTAAGAAAGTTGAGGTGTTACCATGCTCTCTTTGTAATGGCATTTATGTGCTGGATCCTCAGAAATGATTACACAGAGGAATTTAAAGTTGCTGACCCTCTCCGCCTCTGATTTCCTGATGAGGTCTGCCTCATGAACCTCCAGTTTCCTCCTCCTGAAGTCAATAACCAGTTCCTTGTTCTTGATGGTATTGAGTAAGAGATAGTTGTGGCAGCATTCAACCAGAATTTCAATCTGATTCATCACCACCGTTGATGCAGCCTTTGACAGTGGTGTCCTCAGCAAACAAATATGGCTTGGGAGCTGTGCTTAGCCTCACATTCATAAGGTTAAAGTGAGTGGAGCAGGTGGCTGAGCACACAGCCTTGTGGTGCACCTGCGCTGATGGAGATTGTGGAGATGTTGTTGCCAATCCAAACTGACTGGGGTGTGCAAGCGAAGAAATGGAAGATCCAGGTGCACAAGGAGGTATTGAGCTCTTGGAGCTTGATTAGTTTTGAGGGGATGATAGTATTGAATGATGAGCTATAGACAATGAAGAGCATGCTGATGTAGGCAGCTTCACTGTCCAGATGTTCCAGTGTTGAGTGAAGAGCCAGTGAAATGGCATCTCTTGTTGACCTACTGTGACAGTCGGCAAATTGGAATGGATCTCCCCAGATTCTAACACTAACATACACATCAAGCACAATTTGTACTGGCCAGTTAAAATTGACCTACCAACCTGCACATCTTTGGGTTGTGGGAAGAAGTCAGAACACCTGGAAGAAATACACTCCATCACAGGGAGAATGTGCACACTCCAAAGAGACAGCACCAGAGATCTGGATTGATAAAGGTTCTTTAGAACTAACAAGCTGCAGCTCCACTAGCTCAGCACTGTGCCGATCTGATTGATTTTCATCAATAATAGCACTCCTCACACACATTCTCTCTCCTTTCCTTTATATCGTATATGCTTATATTCCTTATATGCTCTCCACGATATCCTGTCATCAGTTTCCATTCCTTTTCAAAATCAGCACACAGTTATAATGTCCAGATAATAAATTCACACAGCAAATCTTTGTTGATTGTTTGGCTTTGATTCCACTATCGCTTCTTGCATTCCTCTGTTGCCATTCATCCCTCCTAGTGTTCTGTCCACCACTTTGCTTCCCTCCACTGCTATGTCGAGATACTTGCCATCCCTGTCAACCTTGCACAGGGGAAATGCATCCATACTGCAAGCTGACCATAAGCCAGAACTGTTCGCAGTGCCACTGCACAACTTTCCTCCCCATTCATATGCACTTTATTCCTACTTGTACTCACCTGGGCCTGGGATAAATCAGCATTGCAGAAATATTCAATTTTCGTCCCACACCACCAGTAAAAATGTGCCAAACAACTAGCCTTCAAGGTCCGTAGGGATCGCTCCCTACGCGACTCCCTTGTCCATTCGTCCCCCCCATCCCTCCCCACCGATCTCCCTCCTGGCACTTATCCTTGTAAGCAGAACAAGTGCTACACATGCCCTTACACTTCCTCCCTTACCACCATTCAGGGCCCCAGACAGTCCTTCCAGGTGAGGCGACACTTCACCTGTGAGTCGGCTGGGGTGATATACTGCATCCGGTGCTCCCGATGTGGCCTTCTATATATTGGCGAGACCCGACTCAGACTGGGAGATCGTTTCACTGAACACCTACGCTCTGTCCGCCAGAGAAAGCAGGATCTCCCGTGCCCACACATTTTAATTCCACATCCCATTCCCATTTTGATATGTCCATCCATGGCCTCCTCTACTGTCGAGATGAAGCCACACTCAGGTTGGAGGAACAACACCTTATATTCCATCTGGGTAGCGTCCAACCTGATGGCATTAACACTGACTTCTCTAACTTCTGTTAATGCCCCTCCTCCCCTTCGTACTCCATCTCTTATTTATTTATTTATTTATTTATTTCTCCTTTCCCCCCCCCTCACCTTTTCTCTCTCTTTTTTCTCCCTCTCACTGTAACTCCTTGCCTGCGCTCCATCTTCCTCTGGGCTCCCCTCTCCTTTCCTTTCTCCCTAGGCCTCCCGTCCCATGACCCTTTCCCTTCTCCCGCCTCGTATCCCTTTTGCCAATCACCTGTCCAGCTCTTGGCTCCATCCCTACCCCTCCTGTCTTCTCCTATCATTTCGGATCTCCCCCTCCCCCTCCCACTTTCAAATCCCTTACTATTTCTTCTTTCAGTTAGTCCTGATGAAGGGTCTCAGCCCGAAACGTCGACTGTACCTCTTCCAATAGATGCTGTCTGGCCTGCTGCGTTCACCAGCATTTTGGGTGTGTTACTTGAATTTCCAGCATCTGCAGATTTCCTCATGTTGGCCTTCAAGGTAATTGAGTTTTGAACTATAAAAAAAGTCCTACAAGTCTCAAAGGGGTGCTTCATTTTGTGCCAAATGCTCTATTTGTAAAAGAACATAAATTCCAATGACTAAGAAATGAAGAATGAGGCAAGACAGGAGAAAGTGATCTGTGTGTAGTGCAGTCCAATAAATATTAGAGTTGTTGAGCAGATGTACTGTAGAGAGATCTGTCCCCTGAATGTCCTCCAAGATTCAGAAGGTTCTTGGGAGAGATTCCTCCAATATGCATGGAGATGGTTCTTTCCTACATTTTATACATGTTGCTCAAAATTTCCCACACCTGCAGAATCTCTTTTGTTTATCACTGCGAATTAATACATTTTAAAGTGTATGCATTATAAGTGCAAGTAACTATAAGCAGTGCTGAGGTCATGGTCTTGGAAAAGTTTAGCTCTAAACTCTTTGCCTAAATAGCCAACACCTCAGGTAAGTATGAAGCAAGAAGTCTTTGAATGGGACTTCCTGCAGTGTGCACTGCCCCCTGCTGACTCTGAAAATATATTGCAGGTTCTTGCTCAAATTTCCAGCACCTAGTCTAATCCAAAAAATTTTCAGCACCATTAAAGAAAGCTAAGGAATTGGAAAATGCCAATGACGATGCAAAAGGAAATAAAGGGATTGACGTAGATACAGGGGGCTAATTTGAGCTTGGGATAGTCAGGGGAATGGGACGTGTGAACAGCTGCGCCATAGGTCTATGTGCTTAGCACCTCACCCCCCACCCCACCCACTCTTCTCACTTTATATTTTTGGCTGTGCCACTGTGTCATTCCAATATCATACGTTTGCTGGCAATACCTGAGCTATAGGGAAAGGTTGAGTACGCTAGGAGTTTATGTAAGAGAACAAGAGGAGATTTGATGAACGTAAACAAAATTATGAGGGGTACAAAATGGGTAAATGCAAGCAGGCATTTTCTACTGACATTGGGTGAGACAAGAACTAGAGGTCATTAGATTATGAGGACACTCAGTCCTTGTTTATTGTCATTTAGAAATGCATGCATTAAAAAATGATACAACCTTCCTTCAGAAGGATATCACAGAAACACCGGACAAACCAAGACTAGAACTGACAAAACCACCTAACTATAACATATAGCTACAACAGTGCAAAGCAATACCGTAACTTGATAAAGAGCAGACCATGGGCACAGTAAAAAAAAGTCTCAAGTCCTGATAGCCCCGTCATCTCAGACGGTAGAAAGGAGAAACTCTCCCTACCATGAACCTCCAAGCGCCGCCAACTTGCCGATGCAGCACCACTGGAAGCACCCGACCGCAGCAGACTCTTGAGTCCATCCGAAAACTTCGAGCCTCCGACACAGCCCCTCCGAGCACCATCCTCTGCCGAGCGCTTCGACCCCGCCCCGGCTGCCGAGCAACAAGCAAAGCTGAGGTCTCGGGGCCTTCCCCTCCAGAGATTCTGGACCACACAGTAGCAGCAGCAGCGAAGCAGGCATTTCAGGAATTTCACCAGATGTTCCTCCGTGCTCTCGCGTCGGTCTCCATCAAATCAGGATTGTGCACGGCACCCTACTTGACAGATAACAGATATCACCACTGGAGTGGCCGCTGCGAGCTGCATCGCGCCGCCATCTTCTCCTTCCTCCATTATGGGTAAAGGGTGAAAAATGAAATGTTAAAGGGGAACATGAGAGGGAATTTTTTCACTCTGAGGGTGGTGAGAGTGTGAAAAAAAACTGCCATTGGAAGAGGTGGATGTGGGTTCCATTTCAACATTTAGGAGAAATTTGGATAGGTACATGAATGGGAGGGGTATGGAGGAATGTGGTCGAGGTGCAGGTTGATGGGACTAGGGAGATTAATAGTTCAACATGGACTAGATGGGCCAAAGGGCTTGTTTCTGTGCTGTCATATTTTATGACTTTATGACTTTTATTTTACTGTCAACTAATAAATCATTAAATTAATTAAAAGGCTGAATCAAAGGTGGTGACAAACCAACATGTAGGAGGGAGATTGAAAGTCTGGTTGAATTGTGCTATAACAACTGCCTCTCACTCAACGCCAGCAAAACCAGAGAGCTGATTATCAACCACAGGAGGAAGAACTCGGAAGTTCATGAATTTATATTCATTAGGGGAATGGAGCTGGGGAGGGTCACTAGCTTTAAATTTCTTTGTATTAACATATTAAAGGATCTGTCCTGGGACCAGCGCATACATATCATCACAAGGAAGGCTCAGCAGCTATGAAAAGCCCAGTAAATGGCAGAATTCATGGTTTAAAAAATGGTAGATACTGGGCTAGAATAATCATGAAAAAAGAGCAGAAATGGCTGGCTATATCAGAAAGATTTATGCATTTGATTCCACAACAGATAACTGGATTTTGTGTACTGAGCAAATTGAACATTATTTTGAAGCAAATAAAATAGCCAATGAGAAGTGAGTACCAATTTTTAGGGTGCATTGGATTTAAAAACATATAGTTTGGTTCAAAGTTTAACAGCTCCACCCAAACCAGCTGAAATGAGCTTTGCTGATATCATAAAAGTAATGTAGGTACACAGAACAGAAACTATCGTTGATTGCAAAACGCTTTAGGTTTCATAAGCAGAATCAAAAGGAAGGGGTGTCCATTTCAGCATACATGGCTGAACTGAAGAAGTTGTCTGAGCATGGTCAGTTTAGTGATGGATTTAGTATTTAATCAGTAAGCTCCAAGACCTGGTCCTCAATACTCCCTTGTGCAATTGGATCCTGGATTTCCTCACTTGTAGGCCCCAGTTGGTTTGGATTAGCAAAAACAACTCCTCCACAATCTCTATCAGCCCAGGTGCACCACAGGGATGTGTACTAAGCCTCCTGCCCTAGTCACTTTACATCTATGACTGTGTGGCTATGTACAGCTCCAACACCATATACGATTTGCCCATGACACCACTGTTGTGGGCTGTATCAAAGGTGCTGTTGAATCAGCGTACAGGAGGGAGATTTAAAAACTTGGCTGAGTGGTGTAATAACAACTCACTCAATGTCAGTAAGACCAAGGAACACATTGTAGACTTCAGGAGAGGGAAGCCCGAGGACCATGAGTCAGTAATCATCAGAGGATCGGACGTGGAGAGGGTCAGTAACTTTAAATTCCAGGGTGTCACTCTCTCAGGATTTCCTGGACCCATCTTATAAATATAATTAAGAATAACGCAAGACAGTACCTCTATTTCCTCAGGTGTCTGCAGAGATTCAGCATGTCATCAAAAACCTTTGGCAAACTTCTATAGAAGTATGGTGGAAAGTGTGCTGTTTGGCTACATTACGACCTGGTATAGGAACATCAATGCTTTTGAGTGGAAAATCCTACAAAAGGTAATGGATTCAGCCCAGTACATCATGGGTAAAGCCCTCCCAGCCATTGAGCACATCTATATGAAATGTTGCCGTGGAAAAGCAGTATCCAACATCAAAGATCCCCACCACCCAGGCCATGCTCTTTTCTAGCTGCTGACATCAGATAGAAGGTACAAGAGCCTCAGGACTTGCACCACCAGGTAAAAGAACAGTTACTACCTCTCAACCATCAGGCTCTTAAACAAAGAGCTACACTAATTTAAGAACTCTGTTATATTATTACTTCATGCTTGCTATTTATTGCTATTTATTTATATCTGCATTTGCACAGTTTGTTTACAGTTCCTGATGTTTACAGTTACTGTTCTATAGATTTGCTAAGTCTGCCCGCAGAAAAAAGAATCTCAGGGTTGTATGCGGTGACATGTAAGTACTCTGATAATAAATTTTACTTTGAACTTTGAATAATGGATTGAGAGATTGTTTAGTTCATGGAATCATACAAGAAAGCATTCAAGTACAGCTCCTAACTGATGCACAATTCAAAGATACTAAACTGAAGCCTGCTGTTTTCCAACTAAGAATTTATTCTGGAGAAAAGATAACTCAAGATGGGAATGACATTTGTAACAGTGAAATGCAGCAGCCAACAAGCCACATTAGGCTTGTGTGTGGTAAAAACAGGAGGGCCAGCATTTGTTGTAGTGGTATCGTAGTAGTAGTCATAGTTTAATGATCCCGGCGGAAATTGGTTTTCGTTACAGTTGCACCATGAATAATAAATAGTAATAGAACCATAAATAGTTAAATAATAATATGTAAGTTATGTCAGTAAATTATGAAATAAGTCCAGGACCAGCCTATTGGCTCAGGGTGTCTGACCCTCCAAGGGAGTAGTTGTAAAGTTTGATGGCCACAGGCAGGAATGACTTCCTATGACGCTCTGTGCTGCATCTCGGTGGAATGAGTCTCTGGCTGAATGTACTCCTGTGCCCACCCAGTACATTATGTAGTGGATGGGAGACATTGACCAAGATGGCATGCAACTTGGACAGCACCCCCTTTTCAGACACCACCGTCAGAGAGTCCAGTTCCATCCCCACAACATCACTCGCCTTACGAATGAGTTTGTTGATTCTGTTGGTGTCTGCTACTCACAGCCTGCTGCCCCAGCACACAACAGCAAACATGATAGCACTGGCCACCACAGACTCGTAGAACATCCTCAGCATCGTCCAGCAGATGTTAAAGGACCTCAGTCTCCTCAGGAAATAGAGACGGCTCTGACCCTTCTTGTAGACAGCCTCAGTGTTCTTTGACCAGTCCAGTTTATTGTCAATTCATGTCCCCAGGTATTTGTAATCCTCCACCATGTCCACACTGACCCCCTGGATGGAAACAGGGGTCACCAGTACCTTAGCTCTCCTCAGGTCTACCATCAGCTCCTTAGTCTTTTTCACATTAAGCTGCAGATAATTCTGCTCACACCATGTGAAAAAGTTTCCTACTGTAGCCCTGTACTCAGCCTCATCTCCCTTGCTGATGCATCCAACTATGGCAGAGTCATCCGAAAACTTCTGAAGGTGACAAGACTCTGTGCAGTACTTGAAGTCCAAGGTGTAAGTGGTGAAGAGAAAGGGAGACAAGACAGTCCCCTGTGGAGCCCCAGTGCAGCTGATCACTCTGTCGGACACACAGTGTTGCAAGCACACATACTGTGGTCTGCCAGTCAGGTAATCAAGAATCCATGATACCAGGGAAGCACCCACCTGCATAGATTTGGGAGGTTGATTGGCCGAGACAACTGCAACTTGATTGGAGATCCATCCACAATTTGCCTGTCACATCTCCTCCAATAGTGTCAACTGAAAGCAAATTAAGAAAGGTACTGGATGATGCCTCAACTGTCTTCGTGCTGTGCAACATGAACCGTTGCCTAACAGAGGGCAAACAGGTGCTGGTGCCAACCTCTGTGCCTCTGGTTGGAAAGCGTATTGGATCAAGGAAAGACCATGCTGCTCAGAGGAAGTATGAAAGTTGTGGAAGCTGTCATCTGACTACAACAGTTTTTGCAAGCAACATATCAGAAAAAGCTCCTGGTAGATTAATCAAGCAGTTGCTTGCAAAATAAGGCTTCATTTTAAAGTGGAAGAGAGTTCAAGGAGCTACGGGAAAGTTGCAAGCATTTGGCTTTTGTGAACCCGAATCTGCTCTGTTTGCATTAAGGTTAATGCATGAACTTCAAGTGGGATCAAAAAGCTGCTTGTAAAAGTAAATGCAAAGACTAAAGCCCAGTTGGATGAATGGAAGACCAAAAATGAACCAAGGGAGATATGAAAACAGAGGATTCATCAGATGATATTGTGGATGCAGAAAGCAAGAGGACAGATCAGATCATAAAGGGAACAATAGAAGGATTAATAAGAGAATACTCCAGTGAACTACATGCATATTCCCAAGATCAAGTTGCACAAACTAAAAGGTAAGAAAAGGAAGGAGAAGAAAGGTGTCCAGATCTTTCAGAACCACTTCCTGCCACCTGAGAGAACTCCTACAACCACCATGGAGAAGATCCAGATCCTGATACTTCACAGTGTTCTGTGTCTTCACAGCTACAATTCTCACCTGCCATGCACAGTGATCTCCCTTGTCAGGAAAGACACTATCCCACAATGGTAAGAATATCCCCACAGCAATGAAATCTTCAGGTCCGAATGGGGCAATTTAAAAATTTGCTATGCTGTGGGTGTCTGTATAGTAGTTGTACTATATTGCATACTATGTATATAGCTTAGCTGGATTCTATATAGAGTTAGAACTTATAGCTAAGCAGGGAGTTGTGCTGTGTATTTAATGCATCAGTAACATTTGAGTAATATTATAAATATATTGTTTGATTAAGGAGTCTTGTTTATTTAATTAATTCATTATGGGTTATGTGTAAAATACATGAATTGCTGATGTCATCATGCTATCATGTGATCAGAACCCACCTTGCTTAAAGTTAGACTCACATTTTGGACTCTTGTCTTTTCCTTTAAATAAGCTTAATGTTTTGGAGTTACAAAATATAACAATTTTGGCTATATCAAACTTGATGTTAAGCTACTCAGATGTGTAGCCATTTTACTGAACATTGATATTACACTGACATTGAATGACAGACTCAATGTCTCTGGAGCTCTGGGACAGAAAATTTTTCTTGTGTTCTTCTTCAGACAGCCTGCTTGCTCTGACCCTCAGCTACTAAATTTTCAATGTCAGGATATATTTATTGCAACAAATTATTTTCCTCTAATAACTTGCTATTTGGAATGTGATTTTGTGTTGTGGCTGCATGATCAGTTGTTCCATCAGTATATTTGAGTATTAATTAAAAAGGGAAGAATCTAATTTTGACATATTGCAGACAGCAATTTTAACACAAATGGTTGATACACAGAAAATGCTGACTCCCTATTTCTATGCTCAAATATCACCATAAATTGACCTTTTTTTTTTGTTCTATGATGCCTTACCATTTTATTATGTACCGGAAGGCAAGTTTTTCCTTTAGTGAAGTTAATGAAGTTGACACTAATCGGTTAGGTCTCAGTATGGGAGCTTGCATTCACAATGTTGTGACTCAGAAGCAAGATTATTGCCACTGAACAAAAACTGATATCTACAGCAATTCTGCATGTGCAAAAATACCTTTGCAAGGCGAGGGTTGGATACGTCTGCATTTATTAGTTTTGCTGTTCTCTGCATTGCCTATGGAAGCTGTTTCTTCAACATGTCAATAATTTAGACAAACATTTCTAGCCTTGATTAAGTGCTCGTAGCACTATGGGAATGGACTTGAATCCATTATCTTCTCACCCAGAGGAAAAGGTTAATACTGTCCTCAATAAATGCAGCCCAGATCAAGTCAACAGCCAGAATATAAATTGTAAAGATATGATAAATTTTCATTGAATGGGCTCTCACAGTTGTCTCCAACAAAGTCAAATTCCAGCAGTAAGAACTAAAGTATTGGTGGGATTTAATCTCAAATTGCACATATTGAACTTGATATAGATAAGGTTCATTCTTTGTTCACGTTCAGGACATGTGAATTAAGAATAAACATGAATTAAACTACAACACATGTTTTTAGTTGGCTTCAGATCACTACATAATGGTCAAAATTTACTGCTGTAACTTTATTCAGAATCTCATAAATCCAATATAAAACATGGAAGTTATTTAATACTTAATTCACCACTGATTTTCAGATACAGTAGGACATAAAAATTAGCAGTTAACACAGCGGCAAATTCTCAATTTAAATAAATGAATCTGAAATTCAAGCATTTTTGACAACGCATCTGTTTTGATGAATAATAGCTAATTTGTCTGGTGAGTGAGAATTTTCAACATTGTGGAATTACGATGTTTTATTAATAAAAGAACCAAAGGGCCAATACGCATGATCCTAAACACCACGTACATTTTGAATCTTGCAAAATGACCATCTTACAGCTATCTTGATTTTGATTTCCAAATGATGCACATCCACCCTTCCAAACCTTCCAAGTTATTTCATTCAGAAGTCAGTCTTCTAACAGATTGTAATGAAGATTTTACTAGATTATATCAGGTCAGTTCTGATGAAATCAATCTAGGTTCAATCTTGGAAATCAATAGCGAAAATCCCACTGGTCTGTATACAATCTGTTACCAGATTCAGCATGAACAGTATAATTTAATAATCAACTTCATTTCATATTGTTTCAAATTACTCACCCTTACACTGCAGATTGAACTCTGGAACAATCTTGCAATTAAAACACACAGTCATGGTCCATGTCACTCGTTTTGATGACAGCTTAATGCTAAGTAAAGGTTTATGTCACTCTACATTCATTTAAAAATGTCTTACATTTTCTGGCTTTAACATTGCTGCTTTGCTGATGCCAATAGGTAATCAGGCCACTTCCAATCCTAGCCAATACCCTGTTACATTAATTAAAGTTTCAGCCTTCCCCTGATTTTGCTTTCTGTTTGTTGCATTCCTCAGTCAAGAAGTTTCACCCTGCAAATATGTAAAGTTAAAATCTTTCAACAACCAACCTATACCAATTTTGATTGTTTTTATGAAGGGGCCAGAGTAGCTATGTGAACAACTCCATTTACCTTCTATTCTTAAACTAAAACCTAACAATCTGCCTATATACTGTACATGCACTTGTTTATAGACCAGATAACTCATTCCCGTCTTTCAAGAGGATGGTTAGTAGTTCATTCCTTCACAATCTGAGATCATTCTCACTTCCTCATTTTGATATATATATTAAAAGATTCTTGGTGAGTCTTAAGGACAGCAGAGATTTTCTCGGCAGCAATGCTACATCAATTAAGATCAAAAGCAAACAGCAATCATTTTCATTTCAAAGTAATAAAGAAACTAACATAAATATGGTCTTCATCAAACTCATGCCCAACAAATTATCCATTATTGTGGTAATATGCTAACGAGGGGCAGAGATGATTGGTTAATTTCTCTATCAGTCAAGCTTGATACCCACACTGCTGTAACTAATTGACAATAATGTTATGGATTTAATTTACATATAACTATTTTCTATATCCAGTCTCTGGAGAAATTATTTTGCTTTACCTGGGGGAAAGTTACTATGGTTTCTGTTTCACCCAGTCTTTAAATAGATTCTGCTAATTAAGCTTATTGACATGTTTAATAATTTCCACATGGTCGGCTTATTCAGAAAGCCAGAAGACATGGGATCCAGGGAAGCTTGGCCAGGTGGATTCAGAATTGGTTTGCCTGCAGAAGGCAGAGGGTCATAGTGGAGGGAGTACATTCAGATTGGAAGATTGTGACTAGTGGTGTCCCACAAGGATCTGTTCTGGGACCTCTACTTTTCGTGATTTTTATTAATGACCTGGATGTGGGGGTAGAAGGGTGGGTTGGCAAGTTTGCAGATGTCACAAAGGTTGGTGGTGTTGTAGATAGTGTAGAGGATTGTCAAAGATTGCAGAGAGACATTGATAGGATGCAAAAGTGGGCTGAGAAGTGGCAGATGGAGTTCAACCCGGAGAAGTGTGAGGTGGTACACTTTGGAAGGACAAACTCCAAGGCAGAGTACAAAGTAAATGGCAGGATACTTGGTAGTGTGGAGGAGCAGAGGGATCTGGGGGTACATGTCCACAGATCCCTGAAAGTTATCTCACAGGTGGATAGGGTAGTTAAGAAAGCTTATGGGGTGTTAGCTTTCATAAGCCGAGGGATAGAGTTTAAGAGTTGCGAAATAATGATGCAGCTCTATAAAACTCTGGTTAGGCCACACTTGGAGTATTGTGTCCAGTTCCGTTCGCCTCACTATAGGAAGGATGTGGAAGCATTAGAAAAGATACAGAGGAGATTTACCAGGATGCTGCCTAGTTTAGAGAGTATGCATTATGATCAGAGATTAAGGGAGCTAGGGCTTTACTCTTTGGAGAGGAGGATGAGAGGAGACATGATAGAAGTGTACAAAATAATAAGAGGAATAGATAGAGCGGATAGCCAGCGCCTCTTCCCCAGGGCACCACTGCTCAATACAAGAGGACATGGCTTTAAGGTAAGGGGTGGGAAGTTCAAGGGGGATATTAGAGGAAGGTTTTTTACTCAGAGAGTGGTTGGTGCGTAGAATGCACAGCCTGAGTCAGTGGTGGAGGCAGATACACTAATGAAGTTTAAGAGACTACTAGACAGGTATATGGAGGAATTTAAGGTGGGGGCTTATATGGGAGGCAGGGTTTGAGGGTCGGCACAACATTGTGGGCCAAAGGGCCTGTACTGTGCTGTATTATTCTATGTTCTACGTTTACCTGGCATGAAACAGCAAGTCAAACATTCCACCCAACTCTAGTAACACACATCACAGTTGCTGATGAATGCAGCAGGCCAGGCAGCATCTCTAGGAAGAGGTACAGTTGATGTTTTGCGCTGAGACCCTTCATCAGGACTAACTGAAAGAAGAGCTAGTAAGAGATCTGTGAGGGGGAGGGGGAGATCCAAAATGATAGGAAAAACCAGGAGGGGGAGGGCTGGAGCCAAGAGCTGGACAGTTGATTGGCAAAAGGGATATGAGAGGATCATGGGACAGGAGGCCCAGGGAGAAAGAAAAGGGGGAGGAGGGAAAAAAAACCCAGAGGATGGGCAAAGGGTATAGTGAGAGGGACAGAGGGAGAAAAAGGAGAGAGAGAAAAAGAATGTGTGTATATAAATAAATAACGGATGGGGTACGAGGGGGAGGTGGGGCATTAGCGGAAGTTTGAGAAGTCAATGTTCATGCCATCAGGTTGGAGGCTACCCAGATGGAATATAAGGTGTTGTTCTTCCAACCTGAGTGTGGCTTCATCTTTACAGTAGAGGAGGCCGTGGATAGACATGTCAGAATGGGAATGTGCCGTGGAATTAAAATGTGTGGCCACTGGGAGATCCTGCTTTCTCTGGCAGACAGAGCGTAGGTGTTCAGTGAAATGATCTCCCAGTCTGCGTCGGGTCTCGCCAATATATAGAAGGCCACATGGTGAGCACCGGACGCAGTATATCACCTCAGCGGACTCACAGGTGAAGTATCGCCTCACCTGGAAGGACTGTCTAGGGCCCTGAATGGTTTTGCCAATCAACTGTCCAGCCATCTTCTCATATCCCTTTTGCCAATCAACTGTCCAGCTCTTGGCTCCATCCCTCCCCCTCCTGTCTTCTCCTATCATTTTGGATCTCCCCCTCCCCCTCCAACTTTCAAATCTCTTACTAGCTCTTCTTTCAGTTAGTCCTGATGAAGGGTCTCAGCCCAAAACGTCGACTGTACCTCTTCCTAGAGATGCTGCCTGGACTGCTGCGTTCACCAGCAACTTTGATGTGTGTTGCTTGAATTTCCAGCATCTGCAGATTTCCTCGTGTTTGCCACCCAACTCTAACTCACTGACTGCTGGAGTGTTGTCAGTTTGTACTCTGTTAATACACAGGACTATAGGTGAAGCAATGATATGGTGCAATACAGACAGATGCTGTTTCTTTAGTAACTTAATCCCACAATCTCTTTCAAATAAAAATGAGGTTCTGTCTACTTCTCTGTCATGCATTAATTAGCTTGCATTGCCTTCACTGAAGCATGCAACTCAGCAGGAAGTCTTTTGACCCCCATGCGTCAGGAAACATAGAGGAATCTTGACCCCAAAGCAGAGCAGCAGAAACAATATAACAGTGAGCGATAACTTTAATGAGAAACTGCAAAATAACAAGCCGCAAAGGGCCACCAAACACGAGAGAAAAGATACTTAACACAACAAGGCAACTGAAGGCAAGGTGCAACTGGTTGAGTCTGACTGGTTCAATGAGAGAACAAAGATTCTTTTTCTCCTTTTGACTTTTAATGGTGGTCAGCAGTCCAACGTTAAGGTGCATTACCACCAACAACTGGACTGTAGGTGGTGTACAGAATTGAGGGAAAACCCTTTTCCCTTCTCTTTTCACATGAAAGCTAAATTACCCCAAAAAGCCCTATAGATTTTAAATAATGAAAGACGATACTGTGAATTAAAGTCCCTTCCATAACTTAAAGATTTAAAATTAAAACTGTTTACTCCCAAAGATTGTAATGAAGCCTGCATTTGATTTCTTTCAACCTTATACGCTTCATACTGTAATAGTCATAGTCATACTTTATTGATCCTGGGGGAAATTGGTTTTCGTTACAGTTGCACCATAAATAATAAATAGTAATAGAACCATAAATAGTTAAATAGTAATATGTAAATTATGCCAGTAAATTATGAAATAAGTCCAGGACCAGCCTATTGGCTCAGGGTGTCTGACCCTCCAAGGCAGGAGTTGTAAAGTTTGATGGCCACAGGCAGGAATGACTTCCTATGACGCTCTGTGTTGCATTTCGGTGGAATGAGTCTCTGGCTGAATGTACTCCTGTGCCCAACCAGTACATTATGTAGTGGATGGGAGACATTGACATGCAACTTAGACAGCATCCTCTTTTCAGACACAACTGTGAGAGAGTCCAGTTCCATCCCCACAACATCACTGGCCTTACGAATGAGTTTGGTGATTCTGTTGGTGTCTAATAATATACAATGTTCAACTGTTTCATAATAATGACAAACCTGCAAAACCCAGGATGATGCAAATCAGAAGGTAAGCTGCAACAAGATACAAGGAGTAATTAAGTATACCAGGGGTCCCCAACCTTTTTTGCACCGTGCACTGGTTTAATATTGACAATATTCTTGAGGACCGGCCAACCTGGGGGGGTGGGGTGTTCAAGTAGGGTTAAACTCACCTCAACATGACTTTTACAGTTAGGGTTGCCAACTTTCTCACTCCCAAATAAGGGACAAAATTAGCAATCAAATCCCGGGACACTTGTGTTTACCCCGGGGAAGACTACCATGACCATGAAGCCTTGCGCGGGCACCTGTGTGCGCATGTGTGACGTGCACATGTGCATATGTGCCGATTTTTTTTCCACAAATCGGTTTTGTCTTCATCTTCCCAACTATACTGTACATACATTATTTCTACTTTATATAGGCTGTGTATTTATCATATCATTCCTGCTTTTACTATATATTAGTGTTATTTTAGGTTTTATGTGTTATTTGGTACGATTTGGTAGGTTAGGTTATTTTTTAGGTCTGGGAACACTCAAAAATTTTCCCCATATAGGTTAATGGTAATTGCTTCTTTGCTTTACGCCATTTCGGCCCGAAAGGTTTCATAGGAACGCTTTACCTTAGCGGGGGAAATACGGGACAAGGGCGCTCCTGTATGGAACAAACAAATTTAGCCCAGTATACGGGACATCTCGGCAAATAAGGGACAGTTGGCAACCCTATCATCAAGTTCAACAGTGCATGACAGGGAGTGAGGAAAAGGTGCAGCTGACTCCTATCGTTTCCTTGCGGCCCAGTAGCACATGCTTTGCAGCCCGGTACCGGTCCGCGGCCCGGTGGTTGGGAACCACTGAAGTATAGTATGCCCAATTCTAATTCGTGTCAAAATAATTCCTTCCCTTCATGTTTCTTACCCCCTTCTCCCATAAACACAACAGTATTATGTATTCTGTAAAGGAGTCTCCCCTTATGCTCATTAACCCAACAGTCTTGCAATAACCCCTAATTCTTAACCCTACCAACCCCTTAGCTTCAGATTTGCTGAGCCAAAGGTCCATACCTGCTGTTAAACTTTTAACAACACACATAAAAATTGCTGGTGAATGCAGCAGGCCAGGCAGAATCTCTAGGAAGAGGTACAGTCGACGTTTCAGGCCGAGACTACCAGCAATTTTTATGTGTGTCTCCTGAAATTCCAGCATCTGCAGATTTCCTCGTGTTTGCATTTTTAAACTTTTAACAGCTCTTTTAGCTAAACAATCAACCCACTCTTTCTCCTCAATGTGCAGCGACCCATATGAAGAAAACATGTAAACTTATACTTTGTATATGAAATAAGGTTTGATGAAATTTCAACAGTACATCTGACCTACTGCTAGAATAACCTGTTTTAAGACTCATCAAAGCTGAAAAAGAATCTGAACAAGTTACAACTTTACCTGGACATATTTCCTCCACCCACTTATGTATCGATGAACAAACAGACTCTCAGGCATAACAGAATCCTTAAGACTTTATTAAATCCTATAACCTGAAATCAACTAAGGTCATCAGAAAAAAAACAAGGTGGAGTTAATGAGAAAGCTACATTAGGACATATTGCATTAACCAACAAACCCATATTCCTAGCGTGATAAGAACCCAGACACCCAAAACTAAAAATACCCTTCTTATGATGTTCCCAGCAGTCCTCCAACACACCTTTAACAAGATGATCACTTCTTTGCCCCCTCAAATTAATCCAGTAGCTTAACATCAACTTCATCCTCCACAATTGTGAAGGTAATTTAGGGACCACGTTAGGGAACTGGAGCTGCAGCTCGATGACCTTCGTCTGGTCAGGGAGAGTGAGGAGGTGATAGAGAGGAGCTATAGGCAGGTGGTCACTCCAGGGCCTCGGGAGACAGATAAGTGGGTAACAGTCAGGAGAGGGAAGGGCAGCAGTCAGAGGCTAGAGAGTACCCCAGTGGCTGCCCCTTAACAATAAGTACCCCTGTTTGAGTACTGTTGGGGGGGGGATAGCCTACCTGGGGGAAGCAACAGTGGTTGCGCCTCTGGCACAGAATCTGGCCCTGTGGCTCAGAAGTGTAGGGAAAGGAAGAGGAAGGCAGCAGTGATAGGCGACTCTATAGTTAGGGGGTCAGACAGGCGATTCTGTGGACGCAGGAAAGAAACACAGATGCTAGTTTGCCTCCCAGGTGCCAGGGTCCGGGATGTTTCTGATCATATCCATGATATCCTGAAGTGGGAAGGAGAACACCCAGAGGTCATGGTACATATTGGTACCAATGACATAGGCAGGAAAAGGGAGGATGTCCTGAAAACAGATTACAGGGAGTTAGGAAGGAAGTTGAGAAGCAGGATCTCAGATTACTGCCTGTGCCATGCGACAGTGAGTATAGGAATAGAATGAGGTGGAGGAAAAATACGTGGCTGAGGAATTGGAGCAGAGGACAGGGATTCAGATTTCTGGATCACTGGGACCTCTTTTGGGGCAGGTGTGACCTGTACAAAAAGGACGAGTTGCACTTAAATCCCAGGGGGGACCAATATCCTGGTGGGGAGGTTTGCTAAGGCTTTTGGAGAGTGTTTAAACTAGAATTGCTGGGGGGTGCGAACCGAACTGAAGAGACTGGGAAGAGGATGTTGGCTCACAAATAGAGAAAGCTTGAAGGCAGTGCAAGAGGGAGGATAGGCAGGTGATAGGGAAGGGACGCGCTCAGACCAATGGTTTAAGATGTGTCTATTTTAATGCAAGGAGTATGATGAACAAAGCGGATGAGGTTAGAGAGTGGATCAGTACTTGGAGCTATGATGTTGTGGCCATTACAGAGACTTGGATGGATCAGGGGCAGGAATGGTTACTTCGAATGCTAGGCTTTAGGTGTTTCAGAAAGGACAGGGAGGGAGGAAAAAGAGGTGGGTGCATGGCACTGTTGATCAGAGATAGTGTCACAGCTGCAGTAAAGAAGGAAATCATGGAGGGATTGTCTATGGAGTGTGTGTGGGTGGAAGTTAGGAACAGGAAGGGGTCAATAACTCCACTGGGTGCTTTTTATAGACCACCCAACAGTAACAGGGACATCCAGGGGGAGATGGGGAGACACATTCTGGAAATGTGTAATAATAACAGGGTTGTTGTGGTGAGAGATTTTAATTTCCCAAATATCGATTGGCATCTCCTTAGAGCGATAGGGTTAGATGGGGTGAAGTTTGTTAAGTGTGTTCAGGAAGGTTTCTTTTTTCTTTTTCATTCATATTTTATAAATTGCATGAATATAAATACAAAATGCATAAGGATACAAGTAAATAATACGAATTTCATTACATTTAAATCACAGTATCCCATATTCCAAATCAATCATGTAGAAAAAAAGATTGAATTATGAAATGAAATAAAATAAAATAATTGCATTTTATTTAAAAAATCTACCCCCACTACCAAAATGAGCTGGTTGGTAAAAAAAGAGAAGAAAAAAGAAAAATACCTTACCATATGGTATTCTAATAATAATGGCTCAGATCCATACTTTAATAACAGTTCAAAGATTGTGAAAATAATTCAGAAAGGGTCCCCATAACATTAGAAATTCATGTTTAGAATCAGGATTTGAACAATGAATCTTCTCTAGATCAAGGCACAACATAACGTCAGATACCCATTGAACATGAGTGGGCGGGGCGGCCTCCTTCCACTTGAGCAAGATCGTCCTCCTGGCCATAAGAGACATAAAGGCCAATACCCGCAAATTAGATGGCTTCAATTTTGTAGAACTATCCTCAACAATACCAAACAAGACAGTAAAAGGATGTGTGCTTAAAGGTTTCTTGACACAGTATGTAGATAAGCCTACAAGAGGAGAGGCTGTATTTGATCTGGTATTGGGAAATGAACCTGGCCAGGTGTCAGATCTCTCACTGGGAGAGCATTTTGGAGATAGTGATCACAATTCTATCTCCTTTACCATAACATTGGAAAGAGAAAGGAACAGACAAGTTAGGAAAGCACATAATTGGAGTAAGGGGAGGTATGAAACTATCAGACAGAAACTTGGAAGCATAAATTGGAAACAGATGTTCTCAGGGAAACGTACGGAAGAAATATGGCAAATATTCAGGGGATATTTGCGTGGGGTTCTGCATAGGTATGTTCCAATGAGACAGGGAAAGGATGGTGAGGTATAGGAACCATGGTGTACAAAGGTTGTTGTAAATCTTGTCAAGAAGAAAAGAAAAAGAAAAAAAGAAAAGAAGTGGAATGGGCTGCCAGCGACGGTGGTAGAGGCAGATACAATAGGGTCTTTTAAGAGCCTCCTGGATAGGTACATGGGGCTTACGTTTGTAGAAAAATAGAGGACTATGGGTAACCCTAGGTAATTTCTAAGTTAAGGACATGTTTAGCACAGCTTTGTGGGCCAAAGGGCCTGTATTGTGCTGTTGGTTTTCTATGTTTCTATGTAATTGTCTCATTTCAACCAGTAAAGCTGAAACAGTGGATGACCTTATTGCACAAAAGCACAATCTTAAAACCTGTGCTTGTACCATATCCAAACATTTTAAAGTTGACGATGAAGTTGATCCATAAATCATACAGCCGTAATCAATAACAGATCTAATTAAATAAATATAAATGGTCAACAGAGATTTCATGTAGCACCCCAAGAATACTCACACAGACACCTGCTCCTTTACATTTATAAATTATTTTACTGTAATGGTGCTTCCATGTCAGCTTAATATCTATCCACGTGCCTAGAAACCTTTCTACTGAAACTTCAAGAGTTTCACCATATAATTTCAAATCAAGAACAGGTCTATTAAACCTCTTTGTAAAACACATTACTTGAGTTTTAACTACTAAAAGCTTAAATCCTCATTATTTGCCCAATGTTCAGCCTTATAAATGGCTAGGTGCATCCTATACAGAGTAAAATTGAATTTTCTACCTTAAATCCATTAATTTCTATCGTCTGCATATATTGATTTACCCACCACAGTACCTATCTTAGAGAAAGTATCATTAATCATAATATTAAATAATAAAGGTCTACAAACACTGCCTTGTTCAGTCCCATTTTCCATCTCAGAGAACAAGGATTGTGGATGAGAGTTGGTTTAAAATGTGCTACAGGTGATGAGTTAGAAATGAGTGTCAGCAGACTCCTATTAGCTGGATGGAGGCTGGGAGGAGTCTGCATAGAAAACCAACAGCACAATACAGGCCCTTCGGCCCACAATGCTGTGCCGAACATGTAATTACTTTAGAAATTACCTAGGGTTACCCATAGCCCTCTATTTTTCTAAGCTCCATGTACCTATCCAGGAATCTCTTAAAAGACCCTATTGTATCTGCCTCCACCACAGTCGCCGGCAGCCCATTCCAGGCACTCACCTCTCTCTGCGTTAAAAAAAAACTTACCCCTGACATCTCCCCTGTACCTTCCTCCAAGCACCTTAAAACTGTGCCCTCTCGTGTTAGCTATTTCAGCCCTGGGAAAAGCCCCTGACTTTCCACATGATCAATGCCTCAGAAAAAGCATCTGACTATCCTTACGATCAATGCCACATAAAGAATTATTATAAAATTATTATTTTCCAGTAGAGATAGCACGTGGTCCATTGCATGCCAGGCCTGACGGTATCCACACCCCCTATGGCTGGCCCCCGACAGCTCAGGATTTTCCATTTGGGTCCCGAGGATGGATCTAAGATGCACTGGGATGGCAACCGAGATCTCTCTACCGGGCCGATCCCTTCCAGTCGACCAGGTACTACACACCCCATCCACAATGACATGAATCCATCAACAGGCGAACTGTGTACACTACACCACCTTCCACCACCCTCAGTTCCAGAGGTGGAGGCACGGGTGGGTTGAGTGGTGCATGGACAACGGGCTTGGGGCAGGACACATGGAAGCTAGGTGTGATCCTGAGGGATGGTGGTAGACGGAGACGATAAGTGACTGGATTGATGCGATGGGCGGTCTTAAGGGGACCAATAAACAGGGGCAAGAGCTTGTGGGAGTTGATGTGCGGGGCAGATCTCGGGTAGACAGCCAGACGCGGTCCCCAGGCTGGTGTAGTCTGGTTGGGCAACAATAGCAGTCAGCCTGGTGTCAGTAGGCATGGTTGAGAACAAGGAAGGCCCTTTGAGCTCTCTTCCAAGCATTCCGGTTTAGGGCCCTGGCAGACGGGGCACTCATTGTTGGCTCCTCCGCGGGGAACAATGAAGCTGGTAGCCCTGAAGCACTTCAAAGGGCGAAATACCTGTAGCAGAGGAAATATGTAGAATCTGGCACAATTTGGCCCAGAGCAGATGCTTCTTCCATGTGGAAGAGTTAGTTGTGGTGAAGCAGCGCAGAAACTTCTCCACTTGCTGATTGGCTCTTTCCGATTGACCATTGGCCTGCGGATGATAGCCAGAGGACAAATGCACTGAAGTAGGGAGGAGAGAGCAGAAGGCTTGCCAGAATTGTGGGCCCCAGTCTGACACAATGTACTGAGGGAAGCCGTAGAGGCAAACTAGATATTGCAGAAACAGGTCCACCGTCTCAGTGGCTGATGGACATTTGGGAAGGGCAATGAAGTGGGCTGCCTTGGAGAACCAGTCCACTATTGTCCTGGTCACCGTGGCCCCATGGGAAGGTGGCAAACCCGTGATGAAATACATGGGGACGTGGGACCATGGGCATTGGGGGACCGGTAGGGGCTGCAGGAGCCCATAGGGCTGCTGGTTGGAGGATTTGGACCGGGCACAATGAAGGCAGGCAGCAGCGAGCTGACGTACATCTGCGATCATGGCAGGCCTCAGAACTGACGTTGCAGAAAATCCAGAGTCTCTCGTGCACTTCGATGGCCAGAGAGTGGAAGAATGTGCACTTGACTGCCTCAGAGCACATGATCTCCGGCACAAACATGAGGTCATCAGGTATGTCGGCCGGTGTAGGCTCATGCCATAAAGTCTGGTGAATCTGGTTCTCAAGGTCTCAGAAGATCGAGGTGAGGACCTTGGAGGATGGAATGATGGGCTGAAGGCCAGTCTTCAGTTTTGCTGGGTCGAACCGTTGTGACAGGGCATCCACTGAGTGTTCTTGGAGCCGGGCTAGTAGGAGCTGGTGAAGTTGAATTGCTCAAAGAAGAGGTCCCAGCAATACTGATGTGAGCTGAGATGGCAGCTTTGTTGTATGGATGAGGTTCGGCTGGTCAATCCAGATCAGGAAGGGTTTGGTTTTGCCCATCAGCCAATGTCCCCTTTCCTCCAAGGCCCATTTAATGGTGAATAGCTCCTTGTCTCCTACTCCATAAAGGTGCTGTATGGAGTTGAACTTGGGCAAGAAGAAGGCGCAATGTGTTCAGCCCTCACTGGGAGAGGATGGTCCTAGTGCCCAGATCAGATGTGTCAATCTCTACCACAAAAGATCTGGAGGGGCTTGGATGGCAGAGAATGGGAGTGGCGAAGCGTCTCTTGAGTTCCTCAAAAGCATGGTCCATGGCAGCATACCAGGTTATCTGTGAGGAGCGTCACTTGGTGAGGGAGGTGAGAGGAGTGGCAATTTGGCTGCAGTTTCTGATGAACTGGCAGTAGAAGTTGGCGCACTCCAAGAAGCGCTGTAGCTGTTTGAGGGTGTATGGTCAAGGCCACTCAACAACAGCACCCACTTTCTCTGGGTCCATGGTTGTGAATTGGGTGAAAGTCTGAAAGGCATCATCAAGTATTCATAGCGGCCAATGGGTGTTATGGATGCTGTCTTCCACATTGCCTTGGTGGATGCGGATTAGGTTGTACGTGCTCTGTTGATCCAACCTGGTGAAGATCTGAGCCCCATGGAGTGTTTTGAGTGTGCCATCCATCAAGGGGAGAGGGTACCAGTCCTTAATGTTGATTTTGTTGAGTCCCCGGTAGTCAATGCAGGGACGAAGACCCCCATCTTTCTCTTTGCAAATGAATCCTAAACCAGATGAGGACTGGGATGGATGAAAGAAACCATGCTGTGGTGCTTTGGCATTCCAGCCACACTCCATCGCAAGGGTACCGAATTCTATGGTGTAATCCAGCACAGAGTCTGAGTCTCGACACGGGCCAAGCAGCTGCTCTGCTGCCCACCTTCCACTTCCCAGGTGGTCGAAAACCCAGTACACCTCAGCAGCGAACTCAACATATTTATTGCAAATGATGGTTTTATTGCCCCAGTTAGCGATGGCCCTAGAGCTTAGCCGGTCAATAGAGAGCTGAGAAGGGCAATTTTGCCGGGCACTGTAGAAAACAGCTTTGGCTGGAGCTGAAAGTCTAAGATGCACTGAAAGAGGAAGTTGCGGCATCGGGTTGGGGTTTTGTTGAAGCGTTCGGGTACCAGAATTGGGGGCTCAGAGGGAAGGGATCGACTGGTGCAGGGTTGCTGTATCAAGATGGAGAGTTAGAAGAGAGTGCAGAGCAGATAGTCAGTGGTTTCCTGCTGCTTCTGGTTGGTGTGTTCTTGTTGATGAGCACACTCTGCTGGGTCAAATGAAGGTTCACTCATCCCATCAGGAAATGTTGAGGAGGCTTGAGCCAAAAGCAGAGCAGTGGAGACGACACAATAGTGAGCGATAACTTTAATAATAAACTGCAGAATAACAAGCCAGGAGGGGCCACAAATCAGAGTCATAATGCAAAGATTTACTCCCTCATGTTTGGGATGGATGTAAGATTTAAATAAATTCCATACAATTCAAAATTCAATTCAATACTTAACACGGCAAGGCAACTTAACTGAAGGCTAGGAGCAAATGGTTGAGACTGGCTGGTTTGATGAGTGAACAAGGACAGTGGATGAAAATTGAGTTTAAATGCGCTGCCAGTGATGAGTGGGGACTGGAAAGAGATGGCATGTGCAGAACTGACACACATGCTGGTTGTTTGAAACAATGGCCACGCTTAATCCTGCAGGCAATTGATGACAAAAAGAGCTAAGTGGAAGGACTAGAGACAAAGAATAGAGGTTATGTTGACATTTGAATATCAAGTTAGTGTCAGTGTGAGAACATAGCTACTGTCATTTTCCACATGAGACAGCTTTACAGTGCTGTGAACATTTTCACCTTCTATACTGATACCAAGAAACATGGATAATATCGAAACAATGTGTACTAGTCTGGTAAATAATGCATACCTAAATTTTGATAATTGCAGACAAGTTGACTGAAGTAATTCTGGAAACCAGCAGGAATTTTAAAGTACCGAGAAACAGGTACATGTATGGAAAAGGAGTCAGCTTATGGATATATAATTGGATGTGAGATCAAGGCAATGTCTGGAAAGTTTATAAAAATGTATAAATAGGTAATCAGCAGCAATAACCTCAGACACTGACAACTGCAGAAGACCCCATACCTCTGACTTAAGAATATAGAACACAGAAGAGTAAAGCACCGAACAGGCCTTTTGGCCAAAATTGTCGTACTGATCTTGATGCTGATTTATACTAAATGTTCTCCTTCTGTGTATCACCCAAATCCTTCCAATCCCTTCATATTCCTGTGTCTATCTAAAAGCCTCTTAAAGTCCAAACTGTCTGTTCCCACCAGTGCCCTGTAACCTTTTTAGGGGCATTACCTCTCTCTGCATGAAAAACTTGCTCCTCACGTCACCTTTAAACTTTATCCCTCAAAGCTTAAAAGCATGTCCTCTGGTGTTTGACATTAAGATTCTGGCTATCTACCCTCTCTGTGCCTCGCATGATTTTAAAAGCTTCTGTCAGGTCTCACCTTCAGTTTCAGGTGATCCAGGGAGAACAACCCAAGTTTGTCCAACCTTTCCTTATAGCTCATACCCTCTAATCCAAGCAATATCCTGGTAAAATTCTTTTGCACCCTCTTCACATCCTTCCTATAATTGTGTTTATTTATTTAGTAACCAGAGCGGAACATGCCCTAAAGGCCCAATGAGCCGTGTCACCCAGCAACACACCTATTTAACCCTAACCTAATCAAGCTCCTTTGTCACCTCCTAAAAAAGCTTGATTACGTTTATAGGTCATGACCTACTCTGAAAAAGCCATGCTGACTGTCCCTAAGCAAGGCATGCCTTTCCAAATGCACGTGAATTCTATCCCTCGGTATCTTCTCCAGTAGGTTCCCTACTGACGTGAAGCTCACTGGCCAATAGTCTCCTTGGTTATCCCTACTTCCCTCCTTGATAAAAAGGCCCAGCATTTGATACCCTCCTGTCTGCTGGGAGCTTGCCTGTTGCTAGAAAGGGCACAAAGATCCTTGCCAAAGCTCCAGTATTCTCCTCACTTGCTTCAATGTTCTAGGAATATGCCACCAGGCCCTGGGGCATCCATCTTAATTCTTTTCAGAAGAGCCTGCAATATTTCCTTAGTCTCAAAATGTCCCACTCTGTTTTCACTATCCTCCAAATCCCTTTCCTTGGTAAGTACCCACACAAAGTACTCACTTAGTACCTCAGCCACTTGCTCTGACACCAAATACAAATTCTCTCCTTTATCCTTGAGTAGATCTACCCTCTCCTTCGTTATCCTCTTTTTCTTAATATAAATGTATTAATGTCTTGGGATTCTCCTTGATCCCACTGGCCAAGGATACTTCATGGCCCCTTTAGGATATCCTAATTTCCTGTTTGAGCACTTTCCATTATCTTTATATTCCACAGGCCCAATCTGATTTTAGCCTTCTAAATATTATGCATGCTTCTTTTTTCTTCCTGACTAAATCAAGGATTTCTCTGGTCATCTGATGTTCCATTACCTTACCAGTCTTGCCCTTTCTCCTTACCTGAACATTTCAATCCTGGTGTCCTATCAACTGATCTCTAATGCCTCAGTCTTGGCTCCAGTCTTTCTGTACTTGTCCTCCCCCAATTTAGTACCTTCCCTCAAGATCTTATTTTGTCTTTACTCATAACTATCTTAAAGCATAGTGTGTAATGTCACGTACCCCGTGACGGGAATAAAGAACCAGCAGAGATGGAAAACACTTTGGAGTCCAGTATTGTTATTAACCAATAATATTTATTAGTAACTACGCAATACAGTAATATAAATGCAGATATATCAAACAGGTTAGCAATGATTATATACATAAGTAAGTAAATCAGTAAGTGCGGAAATATATGTGAAAAACTAAGCTTCTTCAAGTCTAGGGGTAGAAAGATACAGACTTACAATGATGAGTAAAGTTCAGTTCAGTTCAGTTCATGGTTTTGAGTTGAGTAGTGATGGAGAGAGAGAGAGAGAGAGAGAGGGAGAAAGTTGAGTCTTTAGTTGAGCTGACCCCGTCGATCTTCTTGTTGTTTTCGGAAATTCTTTAGAAGTCACTGACTGTAACCACAACAAAGGGGACCGTTTTTCTGTGATGGAGCTATCAACCCAGGCAAGGGTTAGACACATGGGCAACTCCCCACTGATCACAGCCTTTTCACACTGTAAGAGCAACTGATCGATCCACCTGATCGATCCTCCAAAAACCCCACTTTTTCTGTGGACACAACAAAGCTCATTCAGTGTCCACTAACATGTGCCTCCGGTCTATCATCTGACCTTCTATCTTATCTTCCCATACTGAGCACCAACAGTCTCTCAAATAATGCCGCCGTTCTCTGTCTGTGTAAGAATACAAGTGGGCGATGTCCTTGGAGAAAGTATAAACAACCTGCGAGCAGTCTTCGTCTCGCTCTCTCTTTTCAAAAGCATACTTTATAGGGGTAATTCAGGACCCCGTCACATCCCCTTTCTTCAGAAAAAATTTCAGTGAAGACGAAATTTTTAGTTTAAATGTAAATTACAGAGTTTGAAGCAATACAGGTAAAATCATCAGATGACAGAGCAAAAATGTGTACAATTTCCAACTTAAGATCTGGATAAGCAATCAGCTAGAATATTTTCAGTACCTTTCACATGTTTGATTGTCAGATCAAGTTCTTGCAATATCAGACTCCAATTTAGCAACCTTCTATTCTTATCCTTTATCTTAGTTAGAAACACCAACGGATTATGATCCGTGTAAACCACAAGGAGTCTTTGAGCAGGATAAGTATAAACCTCAAAATGTTGTAAGGCCAGAATAAGTGCTAACAGTTCCTTTTCAACAGTTGAATATTTTTTCTGGTGCACATTAAATTTCTTTGAGAAATAAGCTACTGGATGCTCAATGTCATCCACACCCTTCTGTAACAGTACGGTCCGAGCAGCTTCATCACTAGCATCGGTTGCTATGGAGAATGGTTTAGAAAGATCAGGTGCTTTGAACACAGGATGATAACACAGGATGGTTTTCAGATGTTCAAATGCCTCCTGGCAAAGGTCATTCCATAAAAATCTTTCATTCATCCCTAGGAGTTTTGTTAGGGGAAGAGCGATGTCAGCAAAGTTCTTACAAAACTTACGATAATACTGAACCATTCCTAAAAATCTTCTCAAAGCTTCCTTGCCGGTTGGAACAGGAACCTCAGCAACAGCTTGAATCTTGGCCTGTACAGGAGCCAGTTGGCCCTGGTCTACTACGTAGCCCAGATATGTAACTGTGGCATGGCCAAACTCACTCTTAGTGAGGTTCACAGTAAGATTGGCCTTGGAAAGTCTGTCAAACAGTTTTTCTACCACTGCAATATGCTCTTCCCACGTGTCATTCCAAACCACTAAATCATCAATATAAGCCTCTGTGTTTTCTAAACCCCTAATCACAGAATTGATTATTCTTTGAAATGTCCCTGGAGCATTTTTCATCCTGAAGGGTGAAACATTGTATTCATACAGTCTAGATGGTGTCCCAAATGCTGGTACCTCTTTAGCTCTCTCTGTTAAAGGAACACCCCAGCAACCTTTTAACAAGTCGATCTTTATAAGGTATTTAGTCTTCCTCACTCTATCAATACAGTCATCCACTCTCTCTCCTTGTTCTTTCTTGTTTCCAATTTCTTGTTCAACCATTTTACTTCTCTCAAAGTTCATTCTGTAAAGTTGCTGTTTCATGGGCTGGGCGGAATTTATAATGATGTGATGCACCGCTTCAGAATGTCAGAAAATACATCTCCATGCTTGCCAATTAGTCCTTTCACTTGTTTTTGTGGTGTAGGGTCCAACTGAAGGACCTTATCAGTAATATTTTTAATGGAATTCTGACATCTTGGTGAGACTAGATTCAGTGGGTAAACATGTTTTTTCATCCCATTATCAGATTCCACGAATCCATTTTGTTCCATAACAATTCTCCCCGGGTGCCATTCTAGCAAACAAATGTTTTATTTTAATTTGGCCATTCTGTAAACTTTCCTTTGCAAGGTCACAAAGCTTATTAAATTCTTTCCAGAATTCTGAAGCATAATTAAGCACACTGACACATGTTTCCAAATCAGACCATAGTTCTCTGAGTAGGGTCGAAGGTTCTTTTGGCCTGTAACTGAACACAGGTTCCAACAGACTACCTTCCAATGCCTGTTGATTCAAATCTCCAACAATAAATAAGAGGAGGGGAACCCCCTCATCCCAAATTTTCCCATTCTTCACACAATATGTTTTAATCATGGTCTTAAGAGTTGAGTTGAACCGTTCCAAGGCTCCCTTGAACTCTGTGTGATATGTAGATGACATCATGTGCTTAGCTTCCAATTCTCTAACTATCCCCTGGAATGTTCTTGAAGTGAAGTTACTGCCCTGGTCAAATTGAATTTCTTTGGGCAGACCTACCAGTGTGAAAAACTTACTGAATTACTTCAACACAGTCTTGGCCTCGATGTTTTCACAAGATATGGTTTCAGGGGACCTAGACACAGCACACGTAATTGTTAACACATACTGACAACCAGCTGCAATCTTTGGCAATGGGCCTACACAATCCACTATGACCCTAGAAAAAGGTTCACCAAAAGCGGGTGTCAGTTGAAATGGTGTTACCTGAATAACCTGATTAGATTTCCCCTTAACTTGACAGGTATGGCATGTCTTGTTACAATTCACAACATCCTTTCTTAAACTAGGCCAGTAAAATTCCTTCATAATCCTGTTCACTGTCTTTCTCACTCCATGAGGTCCACCTAAAGGCATACTGTAAGCCATGTTTAAAATTTCAGCCCTGTAAACTTTCAGAAACTTACTATTCCCAAAATGTTCACCCACTATCAGGTCTGTCACAAAACCAGGTCCAGTATGTTTTTTCCTCCAGGTGGATTCTCCAAAAAACTGTTTCAAGAACCCCTTTGAACACACAAAGAAATCCCATCCCATCTGAGCTTCTTGCATTAAGGATTTTCCAATACAGGGGAAGTTAAAGTCCCCCACTACGACAACCCTGTTGGTTCTGCACTTTTCCATAATCTGCTTACATACAGTATTGTTCCTGCACTTCTCAGAATTGGAAACCTATTGTGCAAATGTACCTTTTTTTTTCCATTTCAGAGCTCCAGCCAAACTCCCTCTGTGGATGAGCCCTCCATTGTTTCCTCTCTGAGTAGTTCTGTGACATTCTGCCTTAGCGATACTATAACCTCCTATCTCTCTTACCGCTCTCTGTATCACATCTAAATTAATGAAACCCAGGAACATTGTGATGGTAGACTTGTCCCTCATGCAACCAGATCTCTGTAATTCATAACTCCACGTACTGATCCAGGCTCTTACGTTCATTCTCCTTAACAATGATACTCCTGGCATTGAAATAAACACATTTCAGCCCATCCGACCCACTGTGTCTACTAGTTTGTCCCTTCTTTTCAGTCATGCTTGTCATACCACCTGCCTTGCTTTCAAGCATTTTGACGTCATGGTAGCGTAGTGGCCAGTGCAATGCTACTACAGCTCCAGGTGTCAGGGTTCAGAGTTCAATCTTGGCATCCCTCATAAAGAGACTACGTACATCCTCCCCATGGAATACATGGATCGTCAGGTTTCCCCTCACGTCCAAAGATATCCTGGGTAAGTTAATAGGGCACTGCAAATGGCCCCGTGATTAGGTCAGGGTTTAAATAGGGGTTGCTGGGCAACGCGGCTCAAAGGACAGGAAAGGCCTACTCTGCACTGTATCTCCAGATAAAGATAAATAAAATAAAATGAGCCTATCACCTGTTGCCCTGTTGCTGTTCAAATTTAAAGTGGATTTATTATCAAAGTACCTACATGTTAACGTATACTATCTTGAGATTAATCTTCTTGCAGGCATTCAGAGGAAAAAAAAGAAATACAGTAGAATTTACAAAAAGCTATACATAAACCTTCCAAGGCACAAATCCATGGTCTCACGAGACTAACGGATGCCTATACCCACAAACATGAGATGCTGGAGGTGCAAAGCAACACACACAAAATGCTGGAGGCCCAGGCAGCATCTATGGAAAAGAGTTAACAGTCGACATTTTGGGCCAAGACCCTTCATCAGGACTGGAAAGGAAGGGGAGAAGTCAGAGTAAGAAGGTGGGGGGAAAGGAGGAAGAAGTACAAGATGGTGGTAGGTGAAAGGTGAAACCAGGAGAGGGGAAGGGGTGAAGCTAGGATCTGGCAAGTTGATTGGTGAAAAAGATCAAGGGCTAGAGAAGGGGGAACCTGATATGAGAGGATAGAAGATCATGGAAGAAAGGGAAGGGGGAGGAGCACGAGAGGGAGATGATGGGCGGGTAAGGAGATAATGAGAGAGAGGGAAACAGGAATGGGGAATATTGATATTCATGACATCAGGTTGGAGCTACCTGGATGGAATATAAGGTGTTGCTCCTTCAACCTGAGTGTGGCCTCATTGCCGAAGTAGAGAAGGACATCGACTGACATGCTGGAATGAGAATGGGAAGTTGAATTGAAATGGTTGGCCACCAGGAGATCCAGCTTTTCCTGGCGGACGGAGTGAAGGTGCTTGATGAAGCGGTCTATCAACCCTCGTCAAGTCTCACCGATACACAGGAGGCCACAGTGGGAGCACCGGATACAGTAGATGACCCCTGCCAGTCTTGCAGGTGAAGTGTTGCCTCACTTAGAAGGACTGTTTGGGGCCCTGAATGGTGGTGAGAGAGGAGGTGTAGGGGCAGGTGTGGCACTTTTTCCAATTGCAAGGATAAGTGCCAGCAACATTTTGAGGACAGCTCACAGAAACTACTGGATATACTGTACATCTTCTGATGTGGTTCTTATACCCCACCACTCTAGTTTAAACACCACCCCCCCAAGTAGCACTGGTAAATCTCTCAGTGGGAATATTGTACAGAGAAGCCTATCTGGGCTTCCTACTACTGAACCCCTTATCACTATCTCTCTGCCTGATTTCCTCCTTCTCCTTTTTTGCCACTGCACTGATCCAGCTACTCCTGCTGGCTTCTAAAATGAAATCAGTACCCCACCCTCCAACAGTATCCAAAGTTATGTAACTAAGAAGTTAATGACACTGAATATATCTAGAACTAATTACTCAATGAGTTGTATATCTAAATGTTAATGATTTTCTCAATACTACGCTGTCAATCTTTGAACTCATTGTGATCAATAAGAAAGTACAGTTAATAGGTGAAGTAATTTCCTGCTATGGTTTGTTGTGTGCTGCATTTAATTGGATTTAATCTCATTTTTTAATCCATAGTTGCACAAATTCCATTTAAAATTGATGACCAAATTAACTTTTCAGATGAAGTGTTCTCAGTTCAAGTAAACATCTGAGTGAAAACTATTTTTTCCAATTTAGACAGTTTGGTAACTATTTTAAATCTACAACCCCTGATTATTGCCTACTGTCCCAAGAGAATAGTTGTTTTCTATCAAAATTACTTCTTGATCTTTAAGAGGATCTTGAACTATCTACTTTCATAGAAAACAATCTTAAATTTTCTAAACTCAATTCCCTGAGAAGCCTTTAACTGACAAAAGCAAGCTCACAGTCTTTTTTTTGTGACAGAACAGTGAACATAAAGAAATCAACGAGCTGGGAATTGTGTGTCACTGCAGTATCCAAGGTGGTAAGGGAGCTGTCAATTACAAACAAGCATCGCCCATACAGTTAGAATACAACTTCAATTCATCATTCACTTTCAAGGTGAAGGTTGGACTTACTGTCTCACAAACACAAGGAAATCCGTGGATACTGGAAATCCTAAGCAACACACACAAAACATTGGAGGAACTCAGCATTATGGAAAAGAGTAAACAGTCGACGTTTCGAGCTGAGACTGTCTCAACAACCTTCGGACAGTAAAACCTCTTCAATACGGCACACTTGGGACTTTGATGGTATGTGACTTAGAGATTTTGTATGTTATTTGTACTAATGATACGCGTAGACTTAGTTTCTTATTTTTTCTTTAATTATTATGCAACAGAATAGTAATCTTTACAGTTAACCCTGTTTAACGGGAACCCGGGAAAGCTGAAAGAGAGTCTGGGAAACAAAATCAAGTATGTTTCCAGGGAGTGCACCTAGCAGTCAGGTGGGCTCAAAGACAGCATGGGAACTGGGGCCTGTGTGAGTGGATGGGAAAGTTCAGGAACTGAGGCTTCAGGAAATGGGCAGAGAGCATGGATTCTGAGCTTTGGCAAGTGGACTGGAAGAGTGATAATCATGGCTCTGGGGAGTGCAATGGGAGGGTGGACGTGGAGAGTCAGAGCTTTGTCAGAGAGCATGGCTGACAGGAGTTCAGCAGAGGGAGAGCCACAGACACAAATTGAACAGTTCACTGGACTTTATCAAGAAAACTACAGAACTAAGGAAAATAATAAACACTAGGCCTACTGACTAAAACTAACACATCACTGCAGCTTGAAAGTAGCAACTCAGAGCTAAATCGATACTGTTCCTTTAACAGCATCTCACTAAGTCACTAACCTATCGCGGAACGTGGACTAAGGTAAGCAGGGAGTGTTGCCGTTGCTGTGCTTTGATCAAGACCTGCCAAAACTGAAGTGAAAGGAAGAGAGTTAAATACAATCACAAAGAAACTGTAATTGGCTGGAATGTGGGCATTCCCATGTACGTGACTGCCATCATTCTTTCAGCTTTTAATCAGATCAGATTGGGTGGCTACACATCTCCATTTACCCAACTCACTTCTTTCACCAGAGTCAGAAAATGGATGACAGTCAGAGCTTTACTGTATGAATATAAGCCCAGTCATGTGGTACTTGCTGAGCTTGACAGGTGCATTTAAGAAACTCACAGAAAAAGTATGTGGTTGATGGGAAAATGGAAGGAAGGGTTAGATTGATCGTAAAGTAAGTTAAAATATCGGGTCAACATCGTGGGCTGAAGGGTCTGCTGTTTGCTGTAATGCTCTCCGTTCTAGGTGCCACTTTGTCAGGAGTTAGCCCCTCAGTACAACCCTTCCATTGGTTCAGCCACACCCTACCCTCGGAATCACTGTACCGATGTTGGGTCTTGACCCGAAACATTGACTGTTTATTTCCCTCCATAGATACTGCCTGACTTGCTGAGTTCCTCCAGCATTTTGTGTGTGCTAAATAGATGGTTTCACTGCAGTAACACACGGTGCATTTCAGGTCAAGATACAATGCTGTACAAAAGTCTTAGGCACGTGTAAAACCATTCTGTAAACCGATGATGCTTTCAGAAATAATGAAATGAAAAATTTCTAAATATCAAAAACTTTACTATAAAGAACAGTAAACAGTAAAAAACTAAATCAAACCAAAATTTGTTGTGACCATCTTTTGTCTTTAAAACTGTATCAGTTATCTTAGATACACTGTTGTGCAGTTTTATAAGAAAATCAGCTGGTAGATTGTTCCAAGCACATTGGATAGTTTGCCACAATTCTTCTGCAGACTTTGGCTGTCTCACTTGCTTCTCTCTCTCCAGGTAATCCCAGACAGCCTCAATAATGTTGAGATCAGGTTCTGTGGAGGTCATACCATCTGAAACTATATAAAAAATCTCATATGTCTAAGACTTTTGCACAGCACTGTAATTTTCCAGTTTCAAACTGACATGATTGATACTGAGATCAGGGTGGGGTTTGGAAGTTGCTAGTTGAAGTATATCTGGAACTTCCTCACGTTTATGTCTTTGCTCAGTGCATCACTCTTGAATCAGTTCTAAGGTTTATGGACACGGAACAAGTAATATAGTGTCAGAGTGACTGTGTACAACACAATTGCAGTTGCATGTTATTCTCTGCTCTCTGAAAATTTAACTCTCTTTCCTGAGTTGGTGAATATTACAATGCTGTTGTTCCTAGTGCTGATTATTCTGCTTGAAATTACACATATTTTAAAAAAATCTACTGAATCTAAATCTCAGCCAAAACTTCAGAAAAACTTCAAAGTTCTACGTTTCCTGATAAGAGAAATGTCTAATGTTGTAAGCAGGTACAGTTTACAGGAAAGTAAAGGGACTTCATACTTCTCAACAATATTTTGATTTTCATCTTTGGTACCTACTTTCTTCAATGGCTCACTTCGGGGATTGTGATTGCTGTTGTGTATTCAATATTTCAGTAGTATGTGGGTAATATCATAAATATTTTGTTTCACTAAACATTCTTTGTATAAATAATTTATTACGGGTTATATGTAAAAGTACGTGAATGGCATACGTCATTATGCCACCCTGTCATACAGATGCACCTCACTAAAGTAAAAACTAAATGTACATGAGTTATCCCTGGCTTCATGTTTTTCTTTCAAGTAGTTTTATGTTTTAGAGATACAAAACATAGAAGTTGAGAAAAATATGTTTTAAAACAAGCCCACCAATCTGACTACCTATCTGTTAAAGTACAACACATTTTTTTCTTTGGAAAGGGTGGGGAGGAGGGAGGGAGAGAGAGAGGAAGAGAGGGGGGAGAGATAAAGTGTGTGAGAGAGAGAAAAACGTGCAGCATGTGTCTGTTCAGAAGGGGATAGAGATGGTCGAGTTAAGAAAAAGGCAGAAAATGTATGAAATTTATGGATTCATAAACAGTGAGTACTGGGTGATAACCGTAAATAAAATAAACTGAAATGACCAGCTAATCCATAAAGATAGATACATTTGATTGCACAACAGATAACTGGATCATGTATACTGAATGAATTGAGCAGTATTTTAAAGCAAATAAAATAGCCAATGAAAAATATGTGCCAGTTTTGCAGAGTGCAATTGGTGAGAGAGCGTACCGTATGCTTAGAAGTTTGACTGAAATGAGCATTGTTGACTTTATGAATGTAATGCAAGAACATTTTGAACCAAAACCATTGTTGATTGCGGAATGCTTTATGTTTCATAAAGGGAATCAAAAGGCAGGCTAGTCCATTTCAACTTACATGGCTGAATTAAAGAAATTTTCTGGCCAGTGCTAGTTCAGTAAGTTCAGTACAATAACAATCACTGAAAAATAATTTAGTTTGTGGAGGGCATTCAAAAACAACTTCTAAATGAGGCAAAACTCATATTTGAAAGAGAAGCTGAAATCGCTGTATCAACAGCACCTGCAACAGTTGTTTCTCACTGCAGCAGTCTGAATTTGTATGAGATTAAGGATATTTTGGCTCTGATCTACCGTATTCTTGCAGCTGAAATGGTGCACAATGAAAAATGGTTTTAACACTCATATCAACTGATTTTGGTTGAAAGAAGCAGCATTTGATTAAAAAAATAAGAAATCAGACAGAGAAATGCACAGCTGACATGATTTCACAATTTTCTATTCATAGTTGTTTTCATTTAAAAATAATTCCTCTCAACTGAATTTTGAAAGCTTTAATTAACATTTCATATTTTTATTTTGAATTAGAACTGACTGTCAAATAATTTAAAACTTGTAAAGAGCCTTCCAATGTAGAATTGAAACAGTTAACCCTTGTGCTATTTACTAATTGTATCCATCACAATCTTGTTTGTTGTTATTGTGCTATCAAATTAAACAGAAAAACTCAAAATGATCGTTCCTCCAAAGATGGACAACTTTGTGCTTTGAATCTTGTCGCTCAAGTAAACCACAGGATTTATTTTCTATGCATCCTTTTCACTGGAAGTGGTGCTTTCACCCCAAAAAGCAGACTAACCTTCCCGTCCTCCCCCCCCCACCATATTCACACTCAGTGAAACTATGGCTAACCTTCCCTTCTTAGACTTCCCACTGTCGTTATTCTCTGCCACTCCTATTTCTAGTGGACGTCAAACGGAATAAGGAAAACATATTGGAAAATGCACAGGGTGTAATGATGCCTATTTAATATTCCCAACAAAATGCATGTTCTTTGAAGTTTCTTTGAAATGGAGTTATATCCTGCAGTGTCAAGACAGAAATCAATAAGCTCGTTATTCAAAATGTACCCTTGATAACATTATTGCCAACAGAAGTTCTGAGGAATGAAGAATCGAGTCATCGATCTAGATCCATTTATATCTGTCGAAGTTCCAAGAGAATTGCTTATGATATATTTTATCTTTTACAAGAATGGTTGCACTGTAATCACGCATTTCTCTCACCATTGATCTCTTTATATTTCTATTCAGTGGATTACTCCTTGTTTTGCCTCTTGCTTTGTTCCCCTCGCCAACAGGATAGCAATCTTACAGGATAAAATCCAGCCTGCTAGCTTGTCTCTGATCAATTCAGTCGGCCTAGTCCTAATGCATCTGAGCATAGTATCTTAATTAACCAAAGTCTTTCGCCTAAGGTAGGAGAGTCCAAACTAGAGGACATAGGTTTAAAGTGAGATTTAAAAGAAACCTTCACAGGGAGGGTGATACATGGAACCAGCTGCATGAAAAGTGGCAGATGAGATGTCTTTTTCATTTTGTATTTTCACAGTTTGTTGTCTTTTGCACATCAGTTGTCTGTCTTTCCTGTAAGATGTGGGCTTTCATTGGTTCTATTTACGTTTCTTGGATTTACTGAGCATGCCCCCAAGAAAACAAATCTCACAGATGTATATGGTGACATATATGTACTTCGTGGATATATTTACTTTGAACTTTAAAGATTAAAGACTAGCTTTATTTGTCACATATACATTGAGACATCAAAACATAAAATGACATGTGTCGTTTGCGTCAATGACCAACACGGTCTGAGAAGGTGCTGGGGACAGCCTGCAAGTGTTGCCATTCTTCCAGCACCAACATAGCATGTCCAGAACCTACTAACCCTAACCTGCATATCTTGGAATACAGCAAGAAACCACAGGACCTGGAGGAAACCCACTCACTCACGAGGAAAACATACAAACTCATTACAGACAACAGCAGGAATTAAACCTTGTCCTCTGATGACTGGAGCTGTAAAACATTGTGCTATTGCCATGCCACCACGCTGCACTGTAACTGTGAAATTAAAAGACATTTGGATAGATACATGAATAGAAATGTTTTAGAGGGATATGGGCCAAATGCAGTCAGTTAGGCAAGTTAGGCAACGTGGTTGCCGTGACAAAGGGCATTTTACTATTCTGTATAGCTCTGTGACAGGGGTTCTCAACCTGGGAGTCTATGGACTCTTCCGATAATGGCATAAAAAAGGATGGGAGCCCCTTCTCTATCACGCTCTGACTCTATTCCCCTGTTAGTTAATACAATACACTCCTTTATGTTTATGCATTTCATTAGTCAGAATAAAAATGCAGCAGGTATCTTCAGTTGACTTCTAACATTCCAACCTTTCTTTCCTCTCGTCCAAGAACTTCACAAATCAAACCTCACCCTTCCCAGAACTTCTTGTCTGAATTCTTCCAATCTGCATATTTTATATGAAATTTATTAACTCTTCCTTTAAATTTTTCTCAGCTTGACTATTCCATTCCACTGCCACACTGAATACCACTTACTTGATTTCTGAAAACTCTAATGGCTGAGACAGAAATAAATATTTAAATGGAAAAATGTAATGAATTTTCTATGAAATAAAATACAAGCAAATATATCACAGGACAAAATATATATTAACAATAATTTTGTAGTGCGCAAAAGCATTCAAGCTACTCAACGTTCTGTCAGAAGTGCTGAGAGGTTGAACTATCTCAGCTTCCTGCTGATCTCTCCACAATGACAGAAATCAGTCTTCAGATGATTTATCTCATTGTCTCTGATATCATCAGGAAATGGACGAGACCGCTGGATACTGCAAAGGCTGTGGGACAGGATAACATATTGGTGACTACCTGGACAGGCAGAGTTCAAACACCATCTATAAATTTGACAATGACACCACTATTGGCAGAATCTCATTCCAATGTGAAGGCATTTAGGAGTGAGATGGATCAGCTGCTTGAGTCAGAATCAGACGAGAATCAAGTTTATTATCACTGACATATGCTGGGAAATTTGTTCTTTTGTGGCATCAGTACAGTTGAATAAAAAAAATCACTATAATTTACAATATGAAATATTAAAATAAATAAAGGAAAAATGAGAGCAAAAAGTGAGTTAGTGTTCATGGTTCATAAATCTGATTGCAGAGAGGAAGATGTTATTCCTAAAACATGGAGTGGGGTCGCAACAGCGATCTTGCACTCAACAATATGAAAACCAAGGAAATGATTATTGATTTCAGGAAGGGGAAGTAGGGAGAACACACACCAATCCTCACTGAGGGGTCAAAGCTGGAAAGGGTGAGCAGCTTCAGGTTCCTGGGCATCAACGTTTATGCTTGGCACAACACGTTGGTGCCATCATGAAGAAGGTATCCAATGGGTCCACTTTATTAGGAGTGTGAGGAGAGTTAGTATGTCACCAAAAACTCTAAGCAATTTTCTATCTATGTACAGTAGAGACCATTCTGACTAGTGGCATCACCACCTGTTATGGAGGCTTCAATGTGCAGGATCATTAGAAGCTGCATGAGGAGTTATCCCTCATTTCTCTCCCCACCGAGGATATCTTCAAAAGGTGGTGCCTCATGAAGGCAATATCCATCAAGGACCTTCACTATTTGGGACATGCCCTCTTCTCATTACCACCATCAGGGAGGAGGCACAGGAGCCTGAAGACTCACACTTAATGTTTTAGGAACAGCTTCTTCCTCTCTGTCATCAGATTTCTGAAAGGTCTATGACCCCATGAATGCTACCTTGCTATCCCTCTTATGCACCATCTATCTATCTATTTATTGTAAATTGTAGTAATCTTTATGTCTTGGTCTGTATTGCTGCTACGAAACAACAAATTTCACAATATGTGTCACTAATAAAAACCTGATTCTGAGCTTGATTCTGTAAGATTAAAGACCTAACTTCATAACCAATTGTGTCTCCAGCCAACCTGTTGCAGTATATTGCTAAATTTTGACATGGGCGTGTTCTCATCCATTAATATGGACTTCACATTAGAGATCATTCTATTCCAATTCTGAGCAGGAAGACGTAGAAATGTATTGAGATAAAATTAGCATTTAGCAAAGTGTAAAAGTAATGCCTTCCTGATGCCCTAATTTTACCATCACATCAGCAACAGCTTACCTAACTAAAAAAATAACAATGCATGGAGAAGAAGAGTCTTATAAACTGAATGTATTTCGATTAAGACCACACGGCACAACAACCATATGCATTCAAAGTTCAAAGTAATTTTATTTTATCAAAGTACATACATGTCACCATATACAACCCTGAGATACATTTTCTTGCTGGCATACTCAATCAATCTATAATAGAATCAATTAAAGATGACACTAACTTGGTGTTCAACCAGTGTGCAAAAGACAGCAAACTGTGCAAATACAAGAGGAAAGAAATAATAAAAATAAATAAATAAGCAATAAATATTGAGAATATGAGATGAAGACTCCTTGAAAATGAGTACATAGGTTGTGGGAATATTTCAGTGATGGGGCAAGTGAAGTTATCCCCTTTGGTTCAAGAGCCTGATGGTTGAGGGGTAATAACTGCTCCTGAACCTGGCGCTATGAATCCTAAGGCTCTTGTACTTTCTTCCTGATGACAGTAGCAAGACAGAGCTTGGCCTCATTGATTCATCAAGCATGAATTCATTGAAACTATCAACTTTTGGCAACATAGGGAGAACTTTATATTTTGAATCATCAAATACATGCTAATATTTCATCAACAAGCTAATAAAAAATCTAATCTAAAATGAAAGCTTCTTTATTGCAAACACAAGGAAATCTGCAGATTCTGGAATTTCAAGCAGCACACATAAAAGTTGCTGGTGAACGCAGCAGGCCAGGCAGCATTTCTAGGAAGAGGTACAGTCGATGTTTCAGGCCGAGACCCTTCATCGAGACTAACTGAAAGAAGAGCTAGCAAGAGATTTGAAAGTTGGAGGGGAAGGGGGAGATCCGAAAGGATAGGAGAAGACAGGAGGGGGAGGGATGCAGCCAAGAGCTGGACAGATGATTGGCAAAAGAGATATGAGAGGATCATGGGACAGGAGGCCTAGGGAGAAAGAAAAGGGGGGGAACCAGAGGATGGGCAAGGGGTATAGTGAGGGGAACAGAGGGAGAAAAAGAAGAGAGAGAGAGAAAGAATGTGTGTATATAAATAAGTAATGGATGGGGTACGAGCGGGAGGTGGGGCATTAGCGGAAGTTTGAGAAGTCAATGTTCATGCCATCAAGTTGGAGGCTACCCAGACAGAATATAAGGTGTTGTTCCTCCATCCTGAGTGTGGCTTCATCTTTACAGTAGAGGAGGTCGTGGATAGACATATCAGAACAGGAATGGGACGTGGAATTAAAATGTGTGGCCACTGGGAGATCCCGCTTTCTCTGGCAAGTTCTTTCTGGAATAAATGCAGGGTTCAGCCTTATTTGTCTCAGCCTTTGTACATGGAGCAGTGACTAAATCAATTTTCTGTGGTTATACAATGAGAAGAAAATAAAGTGTCAACTTTGGAACTGTTTTATTTGTTTATGGACTTCACTTGCAAAGCCAGCATTTATTCTTCTTCCCTAGGTGCTCCTTAAACTGGGTAACTTGCCAATCCATTTCATAAAACAATCAACAGTTAAGACTCACATTCCTAGATATGAAGTCACATGCAGGCTAGATTAGATAAGAATGGAAAGTTCCCTTCCCTGAAGGTCATTTGAGGGGAAGGTATATTTTCATAACAGCCCTGCTGTCGCATTGTTTCTCTTGGTGACATTATCTTTTCATTCCCAATGTATTTAATGACTTAAATTTAAAATTCCCACCTGCAGTGGTAGAATTCAAATTTACTTCTGGATCCAAGTCCAGACCACAATGGTTACATTTCTTTTGAGTACGGCAGCAATATCTATTAACTTGTAAATCTAGAGCTTAGAAGTAAAAGAATACTATTGAATTATTAAATATAATATTTCAATCATCAGCATGGGTCAATTAGCAGAATTCTTACGTGTGAGGCAAATGGCTGCGGTTTGAAGTCCCACTGCTGTATGTAGCTGATACTCTCTGTTACGTACCCCGTAACTGGGTTGCCAAACCAGCAGAAATGGATCACTCAGTTGGAGTCTGGATTACTAGAACTAAGAAAGTTTTATTAAAGAAACAAGCAACACAGTACTCTACTCAAAAAGATAATAAATGCAACAGTTCAGCAATGATAAACACACATGTACACAGAATTAGGATAACAGGATCAATGAAGCTCTATCGTCGTCTAGGGGTAAATGACCAGTTTCAAAGTGACGCAAAGTTCAGTTCAATTGAATTCAGTTCAGTTCGCAGTAATCACTGCCATGGGAGATGGACAATGGGGGGAAGGAGAGAGAGAGCAAAACGAATGAATATTCAAACGGCTTCCACACAGACCTTTGATATTCTTCGCAGTCAGCTTTCGGGCGAGCCCTTTGTGATATCTTCTGAGGTCACCAACCGTGACCCCTCCGTTTCCAGATACGATCCTTTCTCTGCGGTGAACCTGGCACCCAGGCAAGGGCGGACACACACCAGGTTCCCGCTGATCGTGCCTTTCCACCCTGTGCATCTATGGCTTGGTCCCGCGATCAGCCTTCCAAAACTTCCCACCGACTTGTGGGAGACGCACCGCTTCCAGGGTCTCATTACCTCGGGGTGTCGTGTGTGTCCTGCCTTAGCAAACCTGTCCCTTTTTATCCCCCTGCTGGGGTATCGCCTGTCCATCACTTCAAACAGTTCAGGGTTCAAAGGGGGAGCCGATCTTGACAGCTCTCCTTCCGTTAAACTCTCCCGTCCCTTCATTAACATCTCCAAATGCTGCTCCATTGTTTTCCTTATCTCTCTCTCTCCTGAAGACAAGTGGCAGACCAATTGCTGATCCCACTGGTGCCAGCACAGGCCAGTTAACATCTTAATCTATGTGTATTCTCGTCACATCTCTAATTATAATTGAAGAAGGGACTACTGTACCTCATTTTCTGAAGAGTCGTCGTTTGGATGAGAAGTTGCATGATCTCCGTTTGTCAGCTTTGGTGAGTACAAAAGATCCCAACTAATAATCCATTAGTTTTATTTAACCCACCTGATCATGGACTCGTTTCTGTATCCAACATTAGGTTATTCACCTTTGAATATCCATTAGTTGTGCTCTATTTATTTGTTTCAGATAACTCTAACTCTCAAATTATTTTAAGCAACAGCATTCTATAACTGCTGCCTTGAAGGAAGTGGAATACAATATACAGTCCACAGAGAACATTTAGAATGCAGGATATTTCTATCCATTGTGCCTCGGTATGCGGCGAACCATGTACTTGTCTCTTTCCAGCCCATATTTAACAAAAATATCACCTTGATCCTCAAAACCAGTCCCTGCACACAAGATCCTCTGAGCAAAAATGTCAAGCAATGCTCCCTGAAATGCTCTGCCGACTGGATTAAACGAGGCCATGAATGTTTCTGACACTCATAGCGATTGAAACTTATTCAAGTAATGTTAAAAATTAATCATATCATGAAACAAAAGCAAAAAAGATTGTCAAATGTTTTTAATTGAAATACTTGGAGGCATACAATAAATAATTAATAATTAAGTAATTAAGTTCACTTAAATGTAAATTATTTCAGATGTACCTATCACCCATGGAACCTCTTCTCTCTGTTGAAATGAATTCAATCGCTGAGAAACAGCAGAAAATTGGTGCTTTACTGCTGGGTTCGGTTCAGTCCGGATAATAATAGCAACAGTATCAGGAAGTTCAGAACATCTTAGTTCATTTCAATGTTCGTAGGAAATAATGTGAATTGTCTATCTTGCTCTTCCTAGAAAAAAGAATTATGTACCACACCTCTAATTATTCAGCAGCCTTCTTCGTATGAACAATTTCTGAGTCATTATTAAAAAGTAGATCAGGATGAGCATTGTACCTTCTAGCTTCTCTGAAGTAAAGACAAAATGGAAAACCAGATCTTCAAGGTTTAGACCTGAAACTCTTGGACCTTTTCAATGTCTGCTTGATTGAGATGGAATCATAAAATTATATGCTTAGAAACAGGCCATTCAGTCCACTCTCTCCATGATAGCCATCAACAGTTTCCATACTATTCATATTTTCCAGCACTTGGTCCACAGCTTCCTTTATCTTGGAGACACAGGAGACAGGAGCTGCGGCCATTTGCAGCAAAACACAAACTATTGGAGGAACTCAACAGGTCTAGCAACATCTCTAAAGAGAGGAGGAATTGTGGATATTTTGGGTCAAGACCCAGCATATCATCTGTGCCCTGGCAATTCAACTGAACAAATAAATATATCATAAATGGTGTGAGAGTACCTGCCCCCCTTAGCACCCCCTGAGCTGTGAGTTCCAGTTTTCCATCCCCCAATAACAGTGAAAATATTCTTCCTCAAATCCCCTTTAAAACTCTTGTCCGTTACCTTAAAACTTGACCTTATGCCCTTTGGTCTTGGACATATCTGGTGTGAGGAACAGCTAATTTTTTAGTCTATATATGCCTGTCGTAATTTTGTATATCTCAATCAATCACCACTTAACTTTCTCAGCTGCAAAGAAAACATACCAGGCCTATCCCAGTCTTCTGCCATAGCTGAAATCCTCCAACCTGATGAATCTCTTCTGCACCCTCATCAGTGCAATCATGTCCTTCCTGGAATGAGATGAATAGAAGTGAACACAATACTTTCACCCAGAGTATGGAATGAGCTGCCAGAGGATGTGGTTAAGGTAGGTACAGTAATAATACTTGAAAAATATTTGGACAGATGCATAGTTAGGCAACACATACAAAATGCTGGAGGAACTCAACAGGCCAGGCAGCATCTACAGAAAAAAGTACAATCAAGACCCTTCAGCAGGACTGTAACGTCGACTGTACTCTTTCTATAGATGCTGCCTGGTCTGCTGAGTTCCTCCAGTATTTTGTGTGTGTAGCTTAGATTTCCAGCATCTGCAGATTTTCTCTTGCTTGTGATTGAGAAACATGGTCAGGAAGAGTTTACAAGGATATGGGTCAAACATGAGAAAATTGGACTATGGTTTCAGAAAACAAGGTGTCCCTTGCACTTCACACCAACATGTAGGGGTTGTGATCCTCTTTCTTATGCTGACCTGGTAGTTTATACTGCAATTTTGTTTGACTTCTTACAAACAATATCTGCATATTCACAACTATTAATTGAGGATGACTTTCTCCCAGATTCCTTCTATATCCAAAAGCTATTTCTCATTGTTAATCATTGCAAAAAGACCTCTTGGACATCTCACCACTTTAAACTCTAGATGTCAAATTTTATTTGGAAGCAGTGCTGTAGATTTACTTTTTCCAATGTGCATCCATGAACTTCTTGTTATTGATGTTTACTGGACTGGCAGCTGTTGGTGGACCTCGGAGGGCAGCTGAAGTTCCCCAACCACATCGCAGCCACCACCCTGCGACCAGACATTGCCCTAGTGTCTGAGTCTACTAAGCAAGTGGTGCTGCTGGAGCTGACAGTCCCATGGGAAGATAGCTTGGAAGAGGCCCTTGAAAGGAAGCTCTCTAAGTACGCAGGACTGGTCAGCAACAGTCAACAGGCTGGATGGAGAGCGAGGTGTCTCCCAGTGGAGATTGGTTGTAGGGGATTCGTAGCCCATTCTTGAGTTAGAGCTGTCAGCATTTTGGGCATCGAGGGAGAGAGGAAGAGGAGAGCCATCCGCAGTACCACCAATGCGGCACAGAGGGCCTCAGGATGACTGTGGCTCAGAAGAGGGGAGCCATGGAGTCATAAGTAGCTAGCCATCTGGACACAAGCTGGGATCTGATCAACCCTGGCTGGGTCACCTGGAGGAGGTTGTATGATGTTGAAAGACCCGAAACACCTGATGATTCCAGGAACATCACTGAAGATGTGTCCAGAAGCATCAATAGATGTATGTATACAGCTCTGAAATTAGGGATCAACTTTTGTACCTCTGCTTCAAACCACCTTCATAGCATGTGTCAACCTTGCCTCAGTGATAGGACACTCTGGATCAGAAGTTTACAGGTTAATATACCACTCTATAGCCTTGACTGCATAATCTTGCTTCTCACTTTCTTGTAGTGTTATTTTATTGGAGGTGCTATCCTTGGGTAAGATTTTGAAATATTGTATTACATTGTGACCATAAGACCATAAGATATAGGAGCAGAAGTAGGCCATTCGGCCATGGAGTCTGCTCCATCATTCAATCATGGGCTGATCCAATTCTTCATTCATCCCCACTCCCCTGCCTTCTCCCCATACCCTTTGATGTCCTGCTAATCAAGAACCTATCTATCTCTTCCTTAAATAGAACCAATGGCTCGGCCTCCACAGCTGCCCATGGCTACAAATTCCACAGATTTACCACCCTCTGACTAAAGTAATTTCTCCACTTCTCTGTTCCAAATGGACATCGTTCAATCCTGAAGTCGTGCCCTCTTTTCCTAGACTCCCCTATCATGGGAAATAACTTTGCCATATGTAATCTGTTCAGGCCTTTTAACATTCAGAACGTTTATATGAGAAAACCCTCTCATTCTCCTGAACTCCAGGGAATACAGCCCAAGAGGTGCCAGACGTTCCTCAACAGTAACCCTTTCATTCCTGGAATCATTCTCGTGAATCTTCTCTAAACCCTCTCCAATATCAGTATATCCTTTCTAAAATAAGGAGCCCAAAACTGCACACAATACTCCAAGTGTGGTCTCACGAGTGCCTCAACATCACATCCCTGCTCTTATATTCTATATCTCTAGAAATGAATGCTAACATTGCATTCACCTTCTTCACCACTGACTCAACCTGGAAGTTAATCTTTAGGGTATCCTGCACAAGGACTCCCAAGTCCCTTTGCATCTCTGCATTTTGAATTCTCTCCCCAACTAAATAATAGTCTGCCTGTTTATTTCTTCCACCAAAGTGCATGACCATACACTTTCCAACATTGTATTTCATTTGCCGCTTCTTTACCCATTCCCCTAAACTATCTAGGTCTCTCTGCAGGCTCTCTGTTTCCTCAACACTACCTATCTTTGCATCATCGGCAAATTTAGCCACAAATTCATTAATCCCATAGTCCAAATCATTGACATACATCGTAAAAAGCAGTGGTCCCAACACCGAGCCCTGCAGAACTCCACTGGTAACCAGCAGTCAGTCAGAATAGGATCCCTTTATTCCCACTCTGTTTTCTGCCTATCAGCCAATGCTCCACCCATGCTAGTAACTTCCCTGTAATTCCACAGGCTGTTATCTTGCTAAGCAGCCTCACGTGCGGCACCTTGTCAAAGGCCTTCCGAAAATCCACCACGTCTACTGTATCTCCTTTGTCTATCCTACTTGTAATTTCCTCAAAAAATTGCAATAGGTTAGTTAGGCAGGATTTTCCTTTCAGGAAACCATGCTGGCTTTGGCCTACCCTGTCATGTGTCTCCAGGTACTCTGTAATCTCATCCCTAACAATCGATTCCAACAACTTCCCAACCACTGACATCAGTCTAACAGGTCTATAGTTTCCTTTCTGCTGTCTCCCACCCTTCTTAAATGGTAGAGTAATGTTTGCAATTTTTCAGTTATCTGGTACAATGCCATAATTATCGATTCTTGAAAGATCATTGTTAATGCCTCCGCAGCTACTTCCTTCAGAATCCGAGGGTACATTTCATCAGGTCCAGGAGATTTGTCCACCATCAGACCATTAAGCTTCCTGAGCACCTCCTCAATCGTAATTCTCACTGCATATATTTCACTTCCCTGATGCTCTTGAATGTCCAGTATACTGCAGATGCCTTCCACTGTGAAGACTGATGCAAAACACATATTTAGCTCCTCTGCCACCTCTGCATCTCTCATAACAATAACTTCAGCGTCATTTTCTACTGGTCCTATATCTACCCTCAACTCTCTTTTACCTTTTATATACTTAAAAAAGCTTTTGGTATCTTATTTGATATTAGTCACCAGCTTCCTTTCATAATTCATCTTTAACTTCCTAATGACCTCCTTAATTTCCTTCTGCATGTTTTTAAAAGCTTCTCAATTCTCTATCTTCCCAGTAGCTTTGGCTTCCTTGTATGCTCTCTCCTTTGCTTTTACTTTGGCTCTGACTTCACTTGTCAACCACAGTAGTGTCCTTCTTCCAAATAATTTTTTTCTTATTTGGAATATATCTGTCTTGCATTTCCCTCATTTTTTGCAGAAACTCCAGCTGTTGCTGCTCTGCTGTCCTTCCTGCTGGTGTGCCTTTCCAGTCAACTTTGGCCAGTTCTCCTCTCAGGCCATTGTAATTTCCTTTATTCCACTAAAATACTGACGCATTGGATTTTAGTTTTTCCTTCTCAAATTTCAAAGTGAACTCGATCATATTGTGATCATTGTTCCCTAAGGGTTCCTTAATCTTAAACTCTCTTATCACTTATCACCTCCAGATTATTGCACTACACCCAATCCATCACAGCCAATCCCCTAGTGGGCTCAGCAACAAGCTCTTCTAAAATGTCATCCCTTAGACATTATACAAGTTCTCTCTCTTCAGGTCCAGTACTGACCTGGTTTCCACAATCCACTTTCATGTTAAAATCCCTAACGATTATCATGACATTGCCCTTCTGACACGCCTTTTCTACCTCCTGCAGTAATTTGTAATCCACCTCCCAGCTGCTGTTTGGAGGCCTATATACAACTGCCATTAGGGTCCGTTTACCCTTGCCATTTCTTAACCCAACCCATACAGACTCTACACCTTCTGATCCTATGTTATCCCTTTCTAATAATTTAATACTATTTCTTATGCACAAGGCCACACCACCCTCTCTGCCTACTAACCTATTTTTTCGATACACTGTATACCCTTGGACATTCAGCTCCCAATGGCAGCCATGCTTTGGCCAAGTTTCAGAGATGGCCACAACATCAAACGCCAATCTGTGGCTGAAATTCAAGATCATCCATTTTATTTCTTATGCTGCATGCATTCAAATATAACATTTTCAGTCCAGTATTTGTTGCTTTCTGTTTTAACTGCATCACGTCTCTATTGGCCCGTAACTCATCCCACTGGCTGTGATTATGCCTCATCTGCTGCATGTCCTTTCTATCATATCTGTTGCATGCTATCTTTGATTTATTTCTGTTTTCCCCTTCCTCAGCCCTATCACTCTGGTTCCCATCCCCCTGCCAAATTAGTTTAAACCCTCACTAACAGTTCTATTAAACCTGTCCTTTTTGTACAGGTCGTACCTTCTCCAGAAGAGGCCCCAGTGATCCATGAATCTGAAACCTTGACCCCTGCACCTGTCTCTGAGCCACGCATTAATATGCCTGATCATGCTATTCTTGCACTCGTTAGCATGTGGCACAGGCAGCAACCCTGAGATTACTACCCTGGATATCCTGCTTTTCAGCTTCCTACCTAACTCACTAAATTCTCTCTTAAGGACCTCTCCCCTTTTTCTACATATGTCATTGGTACCAACGTGTACCAAGACGGCTGACTGTTCACCCTCTCCCTTCAGAATACTCTGCACCCGATCCGAGACATCCCGTACCCTGGCACCCGAGAGGCAACACATCATGTGGCTATCTCCATCAGGCTGACAGAACCTCCTGTCTGTTTATGGCTGTAGAGCAGGCAATACATCTTCTTTCCCACTCTATCAACCTGGGCTGCACAGGTTGATGGGGAGGTGCTTGCCTTTATCAGTTGAAGCAGTGAGTTCAAGAGTCAGGAAGTAATCTTGCAGCTTTATAAGATCCTAGTTAGTCCGCATCTGGAGTGTTGTATTCAGTACCAGTTGTCCAATATAAGAAGGATGTGGATATGGTACAAAAGAGATTTACTAAGATGCTGCTTGGAATAGAGAGTATATGCTATATGGAGAAGCTGAACAAATTTGCTATGTTTTCCCTGGAAAAGCAGAACCTGAAGGGAGACCTGATAGAAGATTATAAGATTATGAGAGGCATGGAGAGAGTAGACAGCTGCTATCTTTCTCCCAGGGGTTAAAATATCTAATCCCAGAGGCCATTCAGTTAGGTGAGAGGGGTTAAGTGTAAAGCAGATGTGTGGAGGAAGTTTTTTTACACAGAGGGTGGTGCATGCCAGGAATGCACTGCCAGTGATGGTAGGGGAGCTAAGTACGATAGAGGCATTTAAAATTCTCTTAGACAGGCACATGAACGTTCAGAGAATGGAGGGATATGGATGTTGTGTAGGCAGAAAGAATTGGCACAACATTGTGGACCTATGTTATGTTCTATGTATTTTCTATCTGCCTTGAAATTAACCATTTGTGCTGCCAACAATCATTAATGCATACAGTTTATTAAATAATTGCATACAGTTGTATTACTTTCTGATAATATTTGAGGACTTACTCTTTGAATATGTTAACATAAGTAAGCATTTAGGAAACCAAATGGCGAGCCTTTATTAGAAGGTGTTTGGAGCTAAAGAATAAGGAAATCCACTTAGTGCATTGACAAGACCACAGTGGGTATTATTGACGACACGTGAGGATAGAAGATTACTGACTGGCAGGAGGCAAAGTGAGGGAATAAAGGGGAATTTCTCCAGTCGGCTGCCAGTGACTAGTAGAGTTCCGCAGGGATCAGTGTTGGGCTCGCTACACTGATTATATGTCATTGACCTGGATGATAGAACTGAAGGCTTTGTGGCCAAGTTTATGCATGATACAAACATAGGTGGCGGGATTGGTTATGTCGAGGATTTGGACAGGTTGGGATAATGGGCAAAGAAGGGGCAAATGGATCACAGCTTATGAAGTTATTATTTTCTAAATGGGGACAGAATTCAGAAATCTGATGTGTAAAGGGACTTGGGAGTCCCAGTCGAGGATTCCTTAAAGGTTAACTTGCAGGTTGAGTTTGTAGCGAGAAAGGCAAATATAATGTTAGCATTCATTTAGACCATAAGATATAGGAGCAGAATTAGGCCATTTGGCCCATCGAGTCTGCTCCACCGTTTCACCACAGCCGATCCATTTCCCTCTCTGCTCCAATCTTCTGCCCTCTCCATAACCTTTCGTGCCATAAGACCATTTAGAGAGGACTAGAATTTAAAAGCAAGGATGTAAGTCTGAGGCTTTATAAGACCGTATCCGGAGTATTGTAAGCAGTTTTGAGCTCCATATAAATAGATAGATACTTTAATGATCCCAAAGGAAATTACGGTGTCACAGTAGCATTACGTGTGCACAGGTATACAAATATTAGAAGAGAAGTAAGAAAAAATAAAAAAATAAGTTCCTTCAAACAGTCTAACAGGAGGGGGTCTCTTCCCCGGCTATAAGTTGGCTCATTATAGAGCCTAATGGCCGAGGGTAAGAATGACCTCATATAGCGCTCTTTGGAACAGTGCAGTTGTCTTAGTCTATTACTAAAAGTGCTTCTCTGTTCAGCCAAGTTGGCCTGCAGAGGGTGAGAAACATTCTCCAGAATTGCCAGGATTTTCTGTAGGGTCTTTTCTTCTACCACAGCCTCCAGTGTGTCCGGTTTGACTCCTGTAACAGAACCAGCCTTTCTAATCAGTTTATTGAGTCTGTTGGCATCACCCATGTTGATGCCATTGCCCCAGCACACCACTGCATATACAATTGTACTGGCAACAACAGACTGGTAGAACATGTGAAGGAGAGGCCTGCATACTCTAAAGAACCTCAGTCTTCTCAGGAAATAGAGGCGACTCTGGCCCTTCTTGTGCTCAGCCTCCATGTTGGTGTTCCACTCAAGTCTGCCTTCCATGTGTACCCCCAGGTTTTGTAGGTCCTCATCACATCCACATCCTCACCATCAATAGTAACAGGGAGAAGTGTAGGCTTAGTCTTCCTAAAGTCCATCACCATCTCCTTTGTCTTACTGATGTTGAGCTGCAGATGATTCAGCTTGCACCACTGGACAAAGTCCACCACCAGAGCCCTGTGTTCATCCTCCCATCCTCCCTTTATACACCCAACTACTGCTGAGTCATCAGAGAATTTCTTCAGATGACATGACTCAGTGTTGTATCTAGAGTCTGAGGTCTACAGGGTAAACAGGAAGGGAGCCAATACAGTCCCCTGTGAGCCTTGTTATGTGACCACGGTTTCATTTACTGTGGGTGTCACTTTAAAACACTTGAATGAGGCGGGACTATGACATCAGTATAACAAGCTGCAACAGACCGCTGGGATTTTCAGAGGAGAAGGAGAGAGAGGGAGTGTGGAAGTTTTGGACTGCAAGCTGCTGGCAGGAGCTTGCTGGAACATGCGTAAAGTCTGATACTTTCCCATGCCCAGAGAATTGGGTTGATCAACACACCCAGTGCACATTAGATGTGTGACTGTCACTTCGTATGATCCATACATGGATTTTGTTGGAGTACCCTGTGGCAACCACCTTTGTTAACCCTTACATAGTTTCGGGTATGTTATGTGGTAACTACTTGTGCTAGGGTATATTCTGTGACTGTCACCTTGTGATATTTCCACATGGATTTCGGGACGACTTGACGGATAAGATCTTCGGCGACTGTTACTTCATTTTCCCAGCATGGAAGCTGTGAAATTCTTCGTGATCGCCTCCTCTCTACATTTTAACGTGGATTTACCAGTCCCTCCCCTGACTTATTCTGTGGATTACTGCACCTTTCTAGTTTGCCATTTTAAGACTCTAAGAACTGTTCCTAAATTTGACAGTTTGGGAGCCACACACACACATAACACTGTTAACTTCTGTTTATTTAGTTTAATTTTCTATATTTTTGAGTTGATACTAATAAATATAGTGGTTTAACATTAAACCCTGACTCAATTTGTGATCTATTGCTGCCTATAGCCATGTCTGATACACAGCTCTGAAGCTGCACAAACTGTGGTCTGCCAGTCAGGTTGTCCATTACCCAGGATACAAAGGAAGTGCCAACCTTCATTGAACAGAGCTTTTCCCCCAGTAGCAAGGGCTGTATGGTATTGAAGTCAAAAATCATGATCCTCACAGTGCTGCCATGCTTATCCAAATGGGAGTAGGCTCTGTTCAGCAGGTAGGTGACAGCATCGTCGACTCCAATGTGCACCTGGAAGGCAAACTGCAGGGGATAGAGGTTTGATCTGACCAGGGGTCAGGGGTGAGCCAGAACCAGCTTCTCTTCATGATGTGTGAGGTCAGGGCCACTGGACGGTTGTCATTCAAGACTTTCGGTTGGCCCTTCTTGTGTACTGGAAGCACACATGATGTTTTCCACACAGTCGGGATCCTTTCCAGGCTGAGACTCAGATTGAAACTGCGTTGGAGAACTCCACACAGCTGCTCAGCACACTCCTTCAGGACTCAGGGGTTCACACCATCTGGCATTGCCATGTCTGAGTTTCCCCAGAGCCCACTTCACCTGCTCAGCAGTGAAGGTGAGTCCGTGATGACTGGGGAGTTGGTGGAAGGTGGGGACTGGGGTAGGTGAAGATCGGGACAATAGCAGTTGGCATGTGGAGCTGTGGATGGTAGGTGCAGGGTAAGGAGGTGATGTAGACAGTGGTAGCCTGTGTTGTTCATCCATCTGTTGAACTGGAGGGGGAAAGGGGGGAGATGGGGAGGTGTTGGTGCTGAGGGAGCATTGAGTGCCTCTGCACCTGGACTGGTGTGCTGGGGGGGGGGGGAGGTGTGAACAGGAGGGCAATTGCCAAACTTATTGAAGAATTGGTGTAACTCATTAGCCCTTTCACAGCTGCATTCTGAGGCTCTACATCTAGGCTGATTGAAGTCAGTGATGTTCTTCGTGCTCCTCCACACCTCTTATGTGTTACTCTATCCAAGCTTGCTCTCCAGCTCTCTCCTGTATTCCTCTTTAGCCACCTTGATCTTCTCCTCTAGCTCCCTCTGCACATGTTTCAATTCCTCCCTGTCTCCTGATCGAAAGACTCTCTTTCTGTAGTTGAGAAGAGCCTTTAGATCACTGGTGGCCCATGGTTTGTTGTCGGGGAAGCAGCCCCTGATGGTATTTCAGTGCCCACACAGAAGTTGATGCAACCAGTAAGTCCGTTAATGTCCAACCCATATGGTTCACAAAGAACATTCCAGTCAGTAACCTCAAAGCAGCTCTTCAAGGCCCTGATGGCCTCTAGACACCAATTAGATTAGATTATGAGGACACTCAGTCCTCGTCTATTGCCATTTAGAAATGCATGTATTAAAAAATGATACAACGTTCCTCCAGAATCACAGGGAAACACAGGACAAACCAAGACTGAAACTGACAAAACCACATAATTATAACATACAGTTACAACAGTGCAAAGTAATACCGTAATTTCTTTACTATCTCAGTGGTAGCTAGCTGTTGCTGTACTTCGGGCTTATACAAGGGCAGGAAGTGAACCAGGCTGTGATCTGATCTTCCAAGTGGGGGGAGAGCTGTGATCTTTAACATTTGTATACAAGGGGTCCAGTGTTTATTTTCCTTTGTATGATACTTGACAAACTGGTCGAAGGTGGGTAGGGTTGTTGAGAGAGAAATCTCCCGATACTGCAATGAACGCATTGGGGTGTTGAGCCTGGAGTCTTGCAATGGTAGTGTGTATGACGTCACACATATTATTGGAACTGAGTCGGGAAGGCAGAACATAGACAACGAGCAATAAGGTGTGGCCAACTCACGCAGTAGATAAAACGGACACAAACTCACAGAAAGCAGTTTGATGTCCGGACTGCAGATTCATTCTTTCACAGAAATGTGACCAGGATTACACCATCTATTGTTCACAGGCACAGCTAAGGAAGGCTGTGCTGGCATTGGGAAGGGTCTAGAGGAGGTTTATGAGATTAATCCTGGGTGTGAAGGGATTAACGTATGAGGAGCACTTGATAGCTCTGTACCTGTACTTGCAGGAGTTTAGAAGAATGTGGGTAGATCTCATTGAAACCTACTGAATATTGAAAGGTTTAGATAGAGTGGACATGGAGAGGATATATCCAGTAGTGGGAGAATGTAGGACCAAAAAGAATGCCGCTGAATGTCCTTTTAGAACTGAGATGAGGAGGATTTTCTTTAGCCAGTGGGAGGTGAATCTGTGGAGTTCATCGCCACAGATAGCTGTAGAGCCCAAATCATTGAGTATATTTAAAACAGAAGTTGATAGGTTCTTGATTGGTGAGAGTGTGAGAAGTTACGGGGAGAAGAAAGGAGGATGGAGTTGAAAAGGAAACCCAAATTCGCCATGATTGGCCGAGTAGAGTCAGGTTGAATGGCCTAATCTGCCCCTATGTCACATGGTCTGGTGTATAGTTCTCATACCTTACTCTGGAAAGATACTCACGTTGTATAATTTGATTTTGAATGAGAAAGTAGTCTTATGTGTTGAAATTGATCTGAATGCCTGTGGAGTTTAGAAGAACAAAAGGTAATATCATTGAGATGTAATTAGTTTACTGTATAGAGGCAAGAGGCTGTTTCTGAATTGCTGGCTTCCATAGAAAAGGGGTCATAATCTCAGGATAATACATAAACTACTTCAGATTAAGTAGGTTTAAGATTTCTTTGTTCAGTTGTTAAGTATTTAGAGTACTTCAAGGTACAGTTTCTAAGATAAAAAAAGACAACATCTGATTTTATTAATACTTAATAAAAACAGTGGCATTCCTGACAATTCAAGATTCAAGATTCAAAAGATTCAAAAAACTTTATTGTCATTCTAATCATACATCATCTCTGCAGGGCAGAATGAGACAACGTTTCTCAGGGGCAGTGCAATCATAACATAACAAATGCAAAACTAAATAATAAGCATAACAATAAATAGTAAAACACAACAGCCACATGTCAGTTAAATCAGTTATAAGTGTCCAGTGCAAGTTAAAAGTGTCCAAAGCGAGTCAGGTGGAGCAGCTATTTAGCAGTCTGACTGCCTGTGGGAGGAAGCTGTTTAGTAGCCTTGTGGTTTTAGTTTTGATGCTCCTGTAACGTTTGCCTGATGGCAGAAGAACAAACAGTTCATGGAGAGGGTGTGAGGGGTCTTTAATTCTCTGTTTGTTGAGGTTTCCAGTTTGTGATTATTTGGCAACAGCAAGTAAGGCACGGATAAATATACCTCAGTGACTGACAATGGATTCCAGTTAATTGGGACACATTGCGACCAGCACATTTTGGCCCAATTTATGGGCTGGCCAACTTAGCCAAAGTTTCATGGCAATAGTTTAAAAAAGACAAACTGTCGTTTAACTAAGTAACAAATTATGTATTCAAATAAAATACAGAACAAGCTAGAACACTACCAATATTACTGCAGTATTCTGAAACTGGGTATTAGTTCCCAAACATCATCGAGGAAGGAATTCATCCAGTGTACGCTGCTGTGTTCTTTTGATTGTCTGTAAGTAAACAAACTCAGCACAGACACCTAGCGCAGATAATGAACGGTACTCATTGCCTTCCTGCATGAAGTAGTGTCAAAAATCACTGCTTTGGAACTTGGCGTCAGTTGGCTCAAATGAATAACATAACACAAGCATACGCAGCTGACACTGTTTATAAACTGTCCCCTCTAAGTATGGAGTAGTGATTAACGACCACACAAATGCATGCAACTGACACTAGTTAGAAACTGTTTGGCAACAGTCTCCTGTCCCATTTAGTGTCCCAAATAAATGAAGGGAATCCCGGCTCTTTGCTTGATTCGTAGTTGTTCTCGACAAGTTGTCCAAATTAAGCAGCTGTCCCAATTAATCGATGTCTCAATTAACCAGAATCCACTGTACATTAAGAAAGAAAATGTCAAGAAAACTGTTTAAACAGTGAACAGCACATGGCTCAAATTTCATTTTCACTGTGTTCAGGGCTTACAAGCATACCTGAGCTTGGCATCATTTTATAAAAAGGCTGAAACTTATAGAGTGATTTTTGTTTTCTTTTCCACACATACTGTATGAAGGTACAATGAATACTCTCCTGCATACATAACTGTGCAGAAGCTGATCTATGAATGGACACAAATGTAATATTTTAAAGCAAAGGATTTAGGAAATGAGGCACTTTTTGAGATATCCTGAATAAACCTAGTGATCTGCAACTGCAACATTATTTCTACATAGATATATTCTTCCTTCTGTATCTTGTGTTTCAGTCTCTGAATGTGTATAGATTTACAATGTAGCGAATTTTATATTTTTATAGAAAGCATTTAGAATATACTTACACGAACTATCAAAGACAACGAGGACGCTATAAAACAATGCACAAGTCATTAATCAGATTTCTTAATGAGTTCGATATAGAGATACTATATCAAAATAGATTTCATAGTTTTCATAAAAGATTGGATTATATTAAGGAAAATGGAAATTATTCAGCTGAATGAAGACCATTAAGAATAACATCTCAAAAAATAATAGTGTATGGAAGAATTCCATTTAAATTAGATTTAAAAAGTCTAAATTGTATTATCAATCATTAAACACTAAATTTTATAATGGATAAATAAAAATCAGATGGTAAATTGTAATGATATAGATTTATGTATATTTTGAAGAGGTTTTATTGTAACCAAATGGTTTTGTTTGCAACTTTGCCTTATTTTCAAGACTGTGCATTTTCTATTAGCCAATAGAACTGGTTGAAGTGGAATTGTTTTGCTCGTTAGAGGATGATATCCATTTTTGATTTGTTCGTTCTGGAAGATAGCAGAGGGAAACAGGATTTTGGTGGTGCTTCAGAGTTAATACAGTTCCACTAGAAGCTATATCTGGCTATTCATTGTTGTAAATACCCTGTCTAGTCGCTTTTTTTTTACCTCATTTGAGTTCATATAATTTTTTTTCGAAATGTGTACTTAAATGATTGTTTCAAAAAGGAACATCACCAAGAGCTTGAAAAATTAATTTCAAGCACAATAATAAAGATTTGAATCTTTTCACCCACAAAATGTCATCCATAGTACAAAACTTGGAATGGTTGTAAATGCTGATTAGGATATCTTAAATGCTTATTTAGTATTTTACAACACACACAAAATGAGGAAATAAGATGATGAAGGTATAAGATGATGAGAGGCATTGATCGTGTGGATAGTCAGAGGCTTTTCCCCAGGGCTGAAATGGCTAGCAGAGAGGGCACAGGTTTAAGGTGCTTTGAAGTAGGTACAGAGGAGATGTCAGGGGTAAGTTTTTTTATGCAGAGAGTGGTGAGTACGTGGAATGGGCTGCTGGCAGCGGTGGTGGAGGTGGATACAATAGGGCCTTTTAAGACAGGGGTACCCAACCTTTCTTGCACCGCGATCTGGTTTAATATTGACAATATTCTTGCGGACCGGCCGACCGAGGTGGGGGGGGGTGTTCAAGTAGGGTTAAGCTCATCTCAACATATCTTTTACAGTTAGGGTTGCCAACTTTCTCACTCCCAAATAAGGGACAAAAGTAGCAGTCAAATCCCGGGACACTTCACCCCAGGAAAGACTACCATGACCATGAAGCCTTGCGCGGGCACCTATGTGCGCATGCGTGACATGTGCATGTGATGTGCGCATACGTGTATGTGCTGATTTTTTCTCCCACAAATCAGTTTTGCCTTCATCTTCCTGACTATACTGTACATACATTATTTCTACTTTATATAGGCTGTGTATTTATTATATCATTCCTGCTTTTAGTATATGTTAGTATTATTTATTTTCGGTTTTATGTGTTATTTGGTATGATTTGTTAGGTCATTTTTTTGGGTCTGGGAACGGTCAAAAATTTTTCCCATATAAATTAATGGTAATTGCTTTTTTGCTTCACGCCATTTTGGCTCAAAAGGTTTCATAGGAACGCTCTACCTTAGCGGGGGAAATACAGGACAAACCAATTTAGCCCAATATACGGGATGTCCCGGCAAATACGGGACAGTTGGCAACCCTATGTTCAAGTTCAACAGTGCGTGACAGGGAATGAGGAAAGGTGCAGCTGACTCATATCGTTTCCTCACAGCCCGGTAGCACATGCTTTGCAGCCTGGTACGGGTTCGCGGCCCGGTGGTTGGAGACCACTGTTTTAAGAGACTACTGGATAGGTACATGGAGCTCAGAAAAATAAAAGGCTATGGGTAACCCTAGGTAATTTCTAAGGTAAGGACATGTTCAGCTGTAGGTTTTCTATATTTCTATGTTTCTAAATCATCAGGCCAGGCAGCATCTATGAAAAGAGTTAAACAGTCTATATTTTGGGCCAAGACCCTTCATCAGTTTTTTCTTTTCCATGGAAGCTGCCTGAACTACTAAGTTCCTTCAGCATTTTGTGTGTGTTGCTCTGGATTTCCAGCATCTGCAGAACCTCTTGTGTTTATGGTATTTTACATAGTGGAGTATTTCGGCACTTCAGAGCAGCCTTCCAACAGGCTAAGCAGTACTTAACAGCATACACTCGCTTTTCAAGTCCTATGATAAGCTAGTGACAGTCATAGGAGGAAACAAATCTGATATCAATGTTCATTTAAGATGAAGCCAGATAATAAATCTTGAGCTTGGTGTATTAGTTTATGTATTGTTAAATAAAAGATCATTGGGGGCATAAAAATTACTTTGTAGAGAGTCAGCAATGTGATCATTAAATATGATAAACAAACATTATTAATTATTCACCATATCAAGCTCTTTTGGGAATTCCTACAAAGTCCAAGGCAGGGAAGCAATCCAAGATTCAAGATTGTTTAATGTCATTTGCAGTGCATAAGCATAAAGAACAAAATAATTGTTACTCTGGATTTGACGTAGCACAAAAAAAAGAGCGATAACAAAAAAACACAATAAACTTTAAAATGTAAGGTACATACATAGATTGATTGCATGTCCATAAAGTGACAGTAGGCACAGGTGTCTCTGCACTGACAGGAAATGATGAAGTAGTAGTTGTGGGGGCTGTGATGGGATGGGTTGATGAGTGGAGGAGTAGATCAGCCTTACTGCTTGGCTGCTTCTGAGCTTAGTGGTCCTGGCGGGTATGCTACACAGCCTCCACCCTGATGGAAGTGTTCAAACAGGCCATGAACAGTGTGGGTGGGATTCTTCATGATGTTACTGGATCATGACCTTTTCCAGCACCTTTCTGTATGTACATAGAAACCATAGAAACATAGAAACTACAGCACAGAAACAGGCCTTTTGGCCCTTCTTGGCTGTGCCGAACCATTTTCTGTCTAGTCCCACTGACCTGCACACAGACCATATCCCTCCATACACCTCCCATCCATGTATCTGTCCAATTTATTCTTAAATGTTAAAAAAGAACCCACATTTACCACCTCGTCTGGCAGCTCATTCCATACCCCCACCACTCTCTGTGTGAAGAAGACCCCCTAATGTTCCCTTTAAACTTTTCCCCCCTCACCCTTAACCCATATCCTCTGTTTTTTTTCTCCCCTTACCTCAGTGGAAAAAGCCTGCTTGCATTCACTCTATCTATACCCATCATAATTTTATATACCTCTATCAAATTTCCCCTCATTCTTCTATGCTCCAGGGAATAAAGTCCTAACCTATTCAACCTTTCTCTGTAACTGAGTTTCTCAAGTCCCAGCAACATCCTTGTAAAACTTCTCTGCACTCTTTCAACCTTATTTATATCCTTCCTGTAATTTGGTGACCAAAACTGAAAACAATACTCCAGATTCGGCCTCACCAATGCCTTATACAACCTCATCATAACATTCCAGCTCTTATACTCAATACTTTGATTAATAAAGGCCAATGTATCAAAAGCTCTCTTTACGACCCTATCTACCTGTGATGCCACTTTTAGGGAATTTTGTATCTGTATTCCCAGATCCCTCTGTTCCACTGCACTCCTCAGTGCCTTACCATTAACCCTGTATGTTCTACCTTGGTTTGTCCTTCCAACGTGCAATACCTCACACTTGTCTGTATTAAACTCCATCTGCCATTTTTCCGCCCATTTTTCCAGTTGGTCCAAGTCTGTCTGCAGGCTCTGTAAACCTTCCTCACTGTCTACTGTACCTCCAATCTTTGTATCATCAGCAAATTTGCTGATCCAACTTACCACATTATCATCCAGATCATTGATATAGATGACAAATAACAATGGACCCAGCACTGATCCCTGTGGCACACCATTAGTCACAGGCCTCCACTCAGAGAAGCAATTCTCTACTACCACTCTTTGGCTTCTTCCATTGAGCCAATGTCTAATCCAATTTACCACCTCTCCATGTATACCTCGGGACTGAATTTTCCTAACTAACCTCCCATGCGGGACCTTGTCAAAGGCAAGGTCTTTGTCAGAATGTCTTTGATGGCGGGTAGGCTGGTGCCAGTGATGCGTTGGGCAGTTTTGACTACCTGTTGTAAATCCTTCCTGTCCACCACCGTTTCCATACCATGCAGTGATTCAGCATGTTAATTTGCTCTCTACCGTGCATCTGTAGAATAACTCCTCAGAAAGTGGAGGTGCAGGTGAGCTTTTGCGACGTGCAGAGTGTGCTTTGGGGCCATGGGGTGTTGTGTGAAATATGCATTCCCAGGAGTTTGAATCTGCCTCCAATTTCCACTGCTGTGCCACTGATGTAAAGTGGGTTGTGAGTGATGCAAGTTCCCCTGAAGTCGGTAACCATCTCCTTTGTCTTGTTGTCATTGAGGAAGAGGAATTAAGTACCCACATGCTCCTATGAGAATAAACGGAATGTCTGCTGTTAATTTAGTTAAATGGTTCTGTTGTTTTCAGAAGCTTTAGCTTTTTATTTTCTAAGGTGTGATAATTTACTTGATCTATTTAAAACAATTTGATTGTTTCTGATTGTCAAGAGGTATAGCTCAGCTGGGAAATGTCTTCACACTATTTTCATGGAATGGACTTGTTCCAACCCCTTCCTCAAACAACGCCTTGGCATTTATGTGTGCAAGACCATTGAATCTGTGGTGTGAAGTTGATAGTGGTGTATCCGCTGGTGTTCAGTATGGACTTAGCACATGGGTCAGCAAATGATGAAATAAGGAAAACACAATATTAAATCAATGCCATATTTGCTGATGACAATAAGGTTGAGGTTGCAGTGGATAGCAAGGAAGGCATTCAAATTCCAAAGTGAATTTATTATCAAAGTACACATACTATCCTATAAGAAGTATTTACCCCCCTCCAGAAGTTTTCATGTTTTATTGTTTTACAACATTGAATCACAGTGGATTTAATATAGCTTTTTTGACATTGTTCAACAGAAAAAGACTCTTTTGCATTAAAGTGATAACAGATCTCTACAAAGTGATCAAACTTAACTATAAATATGAAACACAAAATAATTGATTGCATAAGTATTCACCCCGTTCAAGTCAGTATTTAGTAGCTGCATCTTAGGCAACAATTACAGCCTTGAGCCTGTGTGGATAGGTCTCTATCAGCTTTGCACATCTGGACACTGCAACCTAGAAACATAGAAACATAGAAAATAGGTGCAGGAGTAGGCCATTCGGCCCTTCGAGCCTGCACTGCCATTCTGTATGATCATGGCTGATCATCCAACTCAGAACCCTGTACCTGCTTTCTCTCCATACCCCCTGATCCCTTTAGCCACAAGGGCCATATCTAACTCTCTCTTAAATATAGCCAATGAACTGGCCTCAACTGTTTCCTGTGACAGAGAATTCCACAGATTCACCACTCTCTGTGTGAAGAAGTTTTTCCTCACCTCGGTCCTAAAAGGCTTCCCCTTTATCCTTAAACTGTGACCCCTCGTTCGGGACTTTCCCAACATCGGGAACAATCTTTCTGCATCTAGCCTGTCCAATCCCTTTAGAATTTTTATACGTTTCAATAAGATCCCCCCTCAATCTTCTAAATTCCAGTGAGTATAAACCTAGTCAATCCAGTCTTTCATCATATGAAAGTCCTGCCATCCCAGGAATCCATCCGGTGAACGTTCTTTGTACTCCTTCTATGGCAAGAATGTCTTTCCTCAGATTAGGGGACCAAAACTTTTCCCCATTCTGCTTTATAAAACTGCTCAAGCTCTGTCAGATTGCATGGGGGTCGTGAGTGAATAGCCCTTTTCAAGTCCAGCCACAAACTCTCAACTGGATTGAGGTCTGGACTCTGACTTGGCCACTCCAGGACATTAACCTTGTTATTGTTAAGCCATTCCTGTGCAGCTTTGGCTTTATGTTTGGGGTGATGGTCTTGCTGGAAAACAGATCTTCTCCTAAGTCACAGTTCTCTTGCAGACTGCATCAGATTTTCCTCCAGGATTTCCCTGTATTTTACTGCATTCATTTTACCTTCTACCTTCACAAGCCTTCCAGGGCCTGCTGTAGTGAAGTATCACCACAGCATGATGTGGCCATCACCATGCTTCATGGTAGGGATGGTGTGTTCTTGGTGATGTGTGGTTTTTGGCTTATGCCAAACACAGCATTTAGTCTGATGACCAAAAAACTCAATTTTGGTTTCATCAGATCATAGAACCTCCTTCCAGCTGATTTCAGAGTCCCACATTCCTTCTGGCAAATTCTAGCCGAGATTTCATGTGTTTTTTTCAACAGTGGCTTTCTCTTCCCCACTCTCCCATAAGGCTGTAACTCGTGAAGCACCTGGGCAACAGTTGTTGTATACACAGTCTCACCCATCTCAGACACTGAAACTTGTTACTCTTCCAGAGTCTCTTGGTGGCCTCCCTCACTAGTCCCCTTGTCGCACGGTCGCTCAGCTTTTGAGGACAGCCTGCTCTAGGCAGATTTACAGCTGTGCCATATTCTTTCCATTTCTTGCTGATTGGCTTAACTCTACCCCAAAGATATTCAGTGACTTGGAAATTTTCTTGTATCCATCTCCTGACTTGTGTTTTTCAATAACCTTTTCACAGGGTTGCTTGGAGTGTTCCTTTGTCTTCATGCTGTAGTTTTTGCCAGGATACTGACTCATCAGTAGTTGGATCTTACAAATACAGGTGTAATTTTTACTACAATGAATTGAAACACCTTGACTGCACACAGGTGATCTCCATTTAACTGATTACATGACTTCTAAAACTAATTGGCTTCACCGCTGATGATTTGGTGTGTCATATTAAATGGGGGGGGGTGAATACTAATGCAATCAATTGCTTTATATTTGTAATTATTTAGATCACTTGGTAGAAATCTGTTTTCAGTTTGACACAAAAGTCTTTTTCTGTTGATCAGTTTAAAAGAGAAGCCAAATTAAATCCACTGTGATTTAATGTTGTAAAACAATAAAACATTAAAACTTCCAAGGGGTCAAATACTTTTTAGAGGCACTGTATATTAACTCATATACAACCCTGGGCTTCATTTTCTTTTGCGCAATCACAATAAATACAGGTGGGTTCTGAGGCTCCTGTACCTCCTTCCTGATGGCAGCAGCAGGAAGAGAGCATGGCCTGGGAGATGGGGGTCCTTGATGATGGATGCTACTTTCCAGCAGGAGTGTAGATGTGCTCAGTGGTAGGTAGGGCCTTGCCCCTGACGGACTGTTTGCAACAGGATTTGGACCAGCAGGAAATATGGACTGAAAAACAGCAGATAGAATTTAATGCAGACAAATATGAGCTTTGAACTTTGGGAGGACAAACCAGGGTACAACTTACACAGTGAGCGGTGGGGCACTGAGGAGTGCAGTAGAACAAAGGGATCTGGGAATATAGATCCCTTATTCCTTGCAAATGGCATCTTAGGCAGATAGAGTTGCAAAGAGAGCTTCTGGCGCATTGGCCTTCATAAATCCAAGTACTGAGTACAGGAATTCAGATTTTATGTTGAAATTGTATAAGACGTTGGTGAGGCCTAACATGAACTATTCTGTGCCCTCTGGTCACATACCTACAGGAAAGATATCAATAAGATTGTTTAGAGTGCAGAGAGAACTTAGACGGATATTGCTGGGACTTGAGGACAAATGTTATTGGAAATGGTTGATTAGACTAGGACATTTTTTCCCTGGAGCATAGGACAATCAGGGGAGATTTGTTAACCATGTTGAAGGCATTAATTCACAACAGATTAAGCAGACTGCCAGTTGAAAACAGAATATGAGTATTAGCAGGATAGTGAGTGATGTGGGTCTTGAAGTCTAGAGTTAAGGTAAATTTACTATGAACGTATGTCTACTATATACAACCTTGAGGTTCTTCTTCTTGCAGGCAACCAGAAAACACAATAGGATCCACAAAAAAACCCAACAGAACAAAGATGATCAAATATCCAATGTACGAAAAAAGAACAGATCATGTAAACACTAAAAAAGTAAACAAATAACACACAGAATGTGAACCCCAGAGTCCGCAGACACGGAGCCATAACCCAGTTGTGGACTTTTAACAATACTGAGGATTGTTCTTGTAATGGCATGGTATTGTTGGGGATGGATGGAGGAGTGTGGGTGTATCTGAAATCTGGACTAAATTAGATATTTGGTTTAATGATAGATACGATATCAGTCAGAAGTGAGGGGAGAGAGCTAGCATGGGTTTGAAAGCATCATATAGCCAAACTGGCAACAGAGTTTGGAAGCCTTCAAGGGATCTCTGGAATTCTAACTGTATTAGTTGGGTGTCTCACAGTGAAAAAGAATAAAATACATACTTCCAAATCATTAATAAAACTATGGTTTCTTTTTTCTTCGAATTTCCAAAACTCAAACCTATTCTTTGAAGAAAAATAACAGATTAGGGTGAAGATAACAATTGTATTCTCTAACGAACTGAAAACTTCATCCAATTGATCATAATGCAGTTGTGGGCTTCTGACAATAATGAGAATTTGTTTAGATTCTTATATTTACTAAAGCATAATTATTCTTGACGATACAAAATTATCAAGGTTATATATGTCGAAGTTCAACATTCAAAATAAATTTATTGTAAGGTACATACTGTATATGTCACCATATACAAACCTGAGATTCATTTTCTTGTGGGCATTCTCAATAAATCCTAAATAGAATAATAACCATAACAAAATCAATGAAAGACCACACCACTTGGGCATACAACCAATGTGCAAATGACAACAAACTGTGCAAATACAAAAAGGTAGAAATAATAATAATAATTTATAGATAATTGGGTAGTTTTCCAGGGAAGCTGGGACCTGTTCTGGCGGGATGGTTTACGTCTGAACTGGAGGGGGACAAATATTCTTGCAGGTAGGTTTGCTAGAGAGGCTCCAGTGGATTTAAACTAGATACAAGGGGGGAGGGGAACCAGAGAGTAGGAACAGATGTAGGGGAGAAGGAAGAAAAGGGAGATAGTAAAGTTGTTTGCACCGTTAGTGATAAACAGAGAGTAAGAGGTGGAAAATTTCTTAAAAGCATTTATTTTAATGCTAGGAGCATTGTAAGAAAGGTGGATGAGCTTAGAGCATGGATTGATGCCTGGAAATATGATGCTGTAGTTACTAGTGAAACATGGTTACGGGGGGGGGGGGGGGGTGTGATTGGCAACTAAATATTCCTGGATTTCATTGCTTCAGGTGTGATAGAATCCGAGGGACAAGAGGGGGAGGTGTTGCATTGCTTGTCAGAGAAAATATTACAGCGGTTCTCTGGCAGGATAGATTAGAGGGCTCATCTAGGGAGGCTATTTGGGTGGAATTGAATGGGAAGGGTGTAGTAATACTTATAGGGGTGTATTATAGGCCACCTAATGGGGAGTGAGAATTGGAGGAGCAAATTTGTAAGGAGATAGCAGATATTTGTAGTAAGCACAAGGTTGTGATTGTGGGAGATTTTAATTTTCCACACATAGACTGGGAAGCCCATACTGTAAAAGGGCTGGATGGTTTGGAGTTTGTAAAATGTGTGCAGGATAGTTTTTTGCAGCAATATGTAGAGGTACCAACTAGAGAAGGGGCAGTGTTGGATCTCCTGTTAAGGAATGAGATAGGTCAGGTGACGGAGGTATGTGTTGGGGAGCACTTCGGGTCCAGTGATCACAATGCCATTAGTTTCAATATAATTATGGGGAAGGACAGGTCTGGACCCAGGGTTGAGATTTTTGATTTGAGAAAGGCTAGCTTTAAGGAGATGTGAAAGGATTTAGAAGGAGTGGATTGGGACAATTTGTTTTATGGGAAGGATGTAATAGAGAAATGGAGGTCATTTAAAGGTGAAATTTTGAGGGTACAGAATCTTTATGTTCCTGTTAGGTTGAAAGGAAAAGTTAAAAGTTTGAGAGAGCCATGGTTTTCAAGGGATATTGGAAACTTGGTTCGGATAAAGAGAGATATCTATAATAAATATAGGTAGCATGGAGTTAATGAGGTGCTCGAGGAATATAAAGAATGTAAAAAGAATCTTAAGAAAAAAATTAGAAAAGCTAAAAGATACGAGGTTGCTTTGGCAAATAAGGTGAAAATAAATCCAAAGGGTTTCTACAGTTATATTAATAGCAAAAGGATAGTGAGGGATAAAATTGGTCCCTTAGAGAATCAGAGTGGACAGTATGTGTGGAACCAAAAGAGATGGGGGAGATTTTGAACAATATCTTTTCTTCGGTATTCACTAAGGAGAAGGATATTGAATTGTGTAAGGAAAGGGAAACAGGTAGGGAAGTTATGGAAATTATGATGATTAAAGAAGAGGAAGTATTGGTGCTTTTAAGGAATATAAAAGTGGATAAGTCTCCAGATCCTGACAGGATATTCCCTAGGACCTTGAGGGAAGTTAGTGTAGAAATAGCAGGGGCTCTGACAGAAATATTTCAAATATCATTATAAGCGGAGATGGTGCCAGAGGATTGGCATATTGCTCATGTTGTTCCATTGTTTTAAAAGGGTTCTAAGAGTAAACCTAGCAATTATCGGCCTGTAAGTTTGACGTCAGTGGTGGGTAAATTAATGGAAAGTATTCTTAGAGATAGTATATATAATTATCTGGATAGACAGGGTCTGATTAGGAACAGTCAACATGGATGTGTGCATGGAAGGTCATGTCTGACAAATCTTATTGAATTTTTTGAAGCGGTTACTGGGAAAGTTGACGAGGGTAAAGCAGTGGATGTTGTCTATATGGACTTCAGTAAGGCCTTTGACAAGGTTCCACACGGAAGGTTAGTTAGGTAGGTTCAATCGTTGGGTATTAATATTGAAGTAATAAAATGGATTCAACAGTGGCTGAATGGGAGACACCAGAGAGTAGTGATGGATAACTGTTTGTCAGGTTGGAGACCAGTGACTAGTGGTGTGCCTCAGGGATCTGTACTGGGTCCAATGTTGTTTGTCATATACATTAATGATCTGGATGATGGGGTGGTAAATTGGATTAGTAAGTATGCGGATGATACTAAGATAGGTGGCATTGTGGATAATGAAGTAGGCTTTCAAAGCTTGCAGAGAGATTTAGGCCAGTTAGAAGAGTGGGCTGAAAGATGGCAGATAGAGTTTAATGCTGATAAGTGTGAGGTGCTACATTTTGGTAGGACCAATCAAAATAGGACATACATGGTAAATGGTAGGGCATTGAAGAATGCAGTAGAACAGAGGGATCTAGGAATAATGGTGCATAGTTCCCTGAAGGTGGAATCTCATGTGGACAGGGTGTTGAAGAAAGCTTTTGGTATGCTGGCCTTTATAAATCAGAGCATTGAGTATAGGAGTTGGGATGTAATGTTAAAATTGTACAGGGCATTGGTGAGGTCAAATTTGGAGTATTGTGTATAGTTCTGGTCACCGAATTACAGGAAATATGTCAACAAAATAGAAAGAGTACAGAGAAGATTTACTAGAATGTTACCTGAGTTTCAGCACCTAAGTTACAGAGAAAGGTTGAACAAGTTGGGTCCTTATTCTTTGGAGTGTAGAATGCTGAGGGGGGACTTGATAGAGATATTTAAAATTATGAGGGGGATAGATAGAGTTGACATGGATAGGCTTTTTCCATTGAGAGTAGGGGAGATTCAAACAAGAGGACATGAGTTGAGAGTTAGGGGGCAAAAGTTTAGGGGTAACACGAGGGGGAACTTCTTTACCCAAAGAGTGGTAGCTGTGTGGAATAAGCTTCCAGTAGAAGTGGTAGAGGCAGGTTCGATATTGCATCTAAAGTAAAATTGGATAGATATATGAACAGGAAAGGAATGGAGCGTTATGGGTTGAGTGCAGGTTGGTGGGACTAGGTGAGAGTAAGCGTTCGGCATGGACTAGAAGGGCCGAGATAGCCTGTTTCTGTGCTGTAACTGTTATATGGTTATATGGTATGGTTATATAAATAAACAATAAATTTCAAGAACATGAGATGAAGAGACCTTGAAAGTGAGTCCATAGGTTGTTTGAACATTTCACAGAGTGGGGCAAGTGGAGTTGAGCGAAGTTACCCTCTTTGGTTCAAGATTCTAATGGTTGACGGGCAATAGCTGCTCCTGAACCTGGTGGTGTCAGTCCTAAGGTTTTTGCTTCTTTTTTTCTGATAGCATCAGTGAGAAGAGAACATGGCCTGGATGGTGGGGGTCCCAGAGGGTGGATACTGCTTTCCTGTGTCAAAGCTCTGTGCAGATGTGCTCACCATAATAAATGTCAACATAATGAATTTACTTCAATCTTCGTCTTTACTGTGACTGCTTGCAGGAAAATGAATCTACCCTGAGATAAAGTATAAATATAAAAAAAGAAACACAATTGACTCATCAAAAACAACACACAAGACGAACAAACAACCAATGTGCAAAAGAAACAAACTGCGCAAATACAAAAAGAAAAAAAACAAACAAAATAATAAAATAAATAAATAAGCAATGAATATCAAGAACATAAGTTGAGGGGTACGCTTGCTCTTTAGCCTCTGCTCATAGTTTGGAAGAACTTTGTAGTCCCTGTTTAAAATGAGGCTGTTTTATTCAAAGAATGGTTTATGAAGAAAATAATAAACCTTTTAGAAGTATAAAGCTGCTGAAGATTCTTCACTTTCTCGAATTTTGGAAAAACAACTTAATAAGGATTGCTGGCAATTCTTGAGAAACATTCGGGGCCGACTTACCAGTGCATTCAGGCTAATCATACACATTCAAACCTGAAGTTCTGCATTTGGATAATAGTGATATTACTCTTGTAAAAATCTTTATTCAAATATCATCTTAAAGGGTTTAACTTGCATGAGATTGTAAATTCACATCACTTACATTTGCTTGCTTTGTTTAAAGTTTTAAACTTTATACATAAGTTTCAATCAGGACACCTCATCAGAACCATTTTTCTCTCTAAAGATGCTGACCCCTGAGTATTCCCAGCATTTTTCATTTTTATTTCAAACTTGCAGCATCCACAGTTTAATTTTTGCATTTTAATTCATTTTTTACAGCCTGCAGGTTCTTATCAGGTTTCATAGTTATATGGAGATTTAAAAAATGGGTTCAAATTAGGGCATCCGTCACTTAAACCTGCTGGTAAAACCCCCACAGGCCTAATCTCCTCTTCTCTGCCAGTTCCCCACCGCTCTCAACTCCCCGACTTTCCAAAAACATATCCACTTCGTCCTTAAGTACCACCTATGTTTTATCATTCACAATTTTCTGAATTAGAGAATTCCAGAGACACTTCGTAAAGAAAAAAGTGTACCTTAGTTTCCAGTGGACCATATTTTTTGAAAAAAAACACCCTATAATCTTGTAACTATATTCCCTCATTCAAGTTTTTACGACTAATGGAATCATTTTGACATCTAGTCTGTCCTGCTCCATGGGACCTTAAGGATTCAATAATATGCTTCACTCTTCAAAGCCACAAAGAATATGGATTTAATTGCTTTCACTGCTCATAATAGGAGTCATCTCATCCCAGGAGTTAGGCCTGTGAATCTCCTCTGGACTGATTCCAATGACCTCACGCCTTTCCACATTAAACTGCATTTTGCAAGTTTTTGCCCTCTCAACCTCTCTGCAGTATATCATGTTTCTGAGTCCACGTGTCCTCATCACAACATCCCTTTAATTATCCTGATCTTCTGCTGGTGTTCTCTGGCATTGTCCTCCATCAATGCTGCCAGACCCAGATTCTTCTTTTCTCGTTCCAAGTCCCAGCATCTGCAGCCTCTTGTGCTTCCAACTCATAAATTGGTTTATTACTGTCACACATACTGAGGTACAGTATGAGGTACTTGCGCTTCCATCTCATAAATTGGTTTATTACTGTCATACATACTGAGGTACTGTGAAAAACTAACATACCAGGCCCCCAACCCCACCTTGAACTCTCAGATCACTTACCTGTTATGCTAATTCCAGCATACAAACCACTGATTAAACAGACCAAACCAGCTCTAAAGAAGCCGAAAACCCGGTAGGAGGGAGCAATCTCAGCATTGCAGGACTGCTTTGTAAACACGAACTGGAGAATGCTCAGGGAGGCTGCTACCTATTCCTCCTGCTATCTTTGAGGAATATATGGATTCTGTGAGCGGCAAAAAAAGAGAAGTTTACTGAGGATGTTAGCACCACAAAACAAATCCACATGAGGGCAAGTTGGAGGCCATGTCTTATTGCAGAGGTCCATGCACAGCCAAGGCTGCCTTTAGACTGGGGAATGTGACAGCTCTCAGGGAAGCAAGAACCGTGCTTTCCCAGTCCATCAGGAAGGCAAAATAGGAACATTCTCACCTGCTTCTGTAATACCAGAGCCATGAGGCGCACATGGCAGGGAACTCAGAGGATTACAGACTACAAGTCTAACCAGCTCGTCAGCAGCCAGCAGCCGTGCTTTCCCAGTCCATCAGGAAGGCAAAATAGGAACATTCTCACCTGCTTCTGTAATACCAGAGCCATGAGGCGCACATGGCAGGGAACTCAGAGGATTACAGACTACAAGTCTAACCAGCTCGTCAGCAGCCAGGATGCCTCACACCCCAACAGGCTGAACTTCTTCTGCACAGTTTGATGCGCAGAACAAAGTGCTGGTGAGGAAGAAACCTCTTCCCCCAGGGGAGCAGGCATCCCGTCTGGCTAAAGCAGAGGTGAGGAAGACCCTGGCCAGGGTCAACCCACACAAAGCTGTGGGGCTCAATACTATACCTGGATGGGTCTGAAAGACTTAGCAAACCAGCTAACTGATGTGCTGATGGATATATTCAACATCTCTCTGCAACAGTTTTCAAGGCAGCAACCATCATTCCCACAACAGTAACCTACCTAAATCACTATTGTCTGGCAGATTTAACATCAACCATTATGGAGTGCTTTGAGCAGCTGGTCAAGGAGTGCATTAAAGCTTTTCTTCCGGCTATATTGGACCCCTTCCAGTTCGCTTATCACTTGAATCCATCCACTGATGATGTCATAACTTCTACCCTCCTCTCTGTCCTGTCCCTTCTGCAAAAATGCAGTCTCATATGCCAGTTCACTGTTTATGGACTTCAGTTTGGCATTTAACACCATCATAACCCAGAAACTGTCCTCAATGGGTCTCGATGCCTCCCTCTGTAACTTGAACCTTGATTTCTTAATAGCAATGCTACGGTCAGTCTATGTGGGCAGCAACGTCTCTAGTCCCATTACGCTGAGTACTGACACTCCCCAGGGCTGTGTGCTCAGCCCACTGCTGTTCACACTGCTGACGCAAGACTGTGTCGCAGGATCCAGCTCAATGCTTGTCATCAAGTTTGCAGGTGACACCACAGTGGTTGGCCTCATCAACGATGATGAGTCGGAGTACAGAGAGGAAGTGGAGCGGCTGGTGGACTGGTGTGAGAACGACAACCTAGGTTTGAACATGGAGAAGATCAAGGAAATGATCGTGGACTTTAGAAAGGTACAAATGAACCATCCCCCTGTGAGCATACGTGGCTCTTCCATAGAGAGAGTTAAGTGCACCAAGTTCCTGGAAGTTCACATCCTAGACAACCTCAAAAACACCTCCCTGAATAAGAAGGTACAGCAGTGCCTCCACTTCCTGGGAAGATTGAGGCCCACCCACCATCTTAACTGAATTTTACTGGAGTCCCATTGAGTGTGTCCTGACAAGCTGTATCTCCATCTGGTATGGGAGCAGCAGAGCATCAGACCATAAGTCCCTACTAAGGCCTGTGAGAATGGCCAAGAGGATCATAGAGGTCTCCCTACCTTCCATCGGGGCATTTATCAGGAGCGTTGCTTATGCAGGGTCCTCCGTATTATCAAGGATGCCACCCATCCATCCAGCACAATGCACAAAGACAAGAACGGTCAGGGTGAAAAACAGCTTCTTCCCTCAGACCATTAGGCTTCTGAACTCCCTGCTGCATTGCATTCAAAGTGTCACCAGATGATTTGTTCTGTACCCTACAATATTTAATTTATGCACTTTACTTTGTTTATCTATGCGTAATTCATATGTAGATTTAATTCTTACTTTCCTAAGTTATTGTGTATTATGTGTGTGTTATGTGTACTACTGTGCCTTACACCCTGGTCTGGAGAAATGTTGTCTTATTTAGCGGTATACACATATATAGTTAAATGACAATAAACTTGACTTGACTTGACTTGACTGTCTTGCATAGAATTCCTAAAGCAATTCATTATAAAATGCAGAATTAAGTATACAGTTACACAGAAAGTATAATTCAAGAAAACAATAAGATGCAGAGGCACTACGAAGTAGATGATGAGGGCAAGACTCCATCTTATCGTACTAGAGAACTGTTCAATAGTCTTACACCAGTGAGATGGAAGCTGTCCTTGAACCCAGTGGTAAGTCATTTTATGCTTTTGTGTCTTTTGACTGATAGGTGGGAGACGAGCGGATACCTGGGGTGGGTGGCGACTTCGATTATGCTGGCTACTTTACTGAATATTTAACCTCAGTTGCTAGGCATTGTACAATGAAAACAAACAAGCATGCAAATAGTGGTAATCAAAGGTCAAAATAAATTTATTAGCAAAGTGCATATACGTCAGCGCACACAACCCTGAGATTTGTTTTCTTGCAGGCATACTCAGTAAGTCCAAGAAACACAACAGAATCAATGAAACACCGAACCCAACAGGATGGACAAACAACCAATGTGAAAAAGACCACAAACTGCCCAAATATTAAAGAAAAAAAAAGAAATAATAATAAACAAATAAGCACTAAATATCGAAAATGTGAGATGAAGAGTCATTGTAAGTGACTCATTAGTTTTCGGAACAGTTCAATGATGGGACGAGTGAAGTTTTCCTCTCTGGTTCAAAAGCCTGATGGTTGAAGGGTAATAACTGTTTCCTGAACCTGGTAGTATGGATCCTGAGGCTCCTGTACATTTGGTGTGATAGCAGCAGTAAGAAAAGAGCATGGCCTGGGTGGTGGGGACCTTGATGATGGATGCGACAGCGCTCCATGCAGATGTGCTGAATGGTGCGGTGGGCTTTACCTGTGATGGACTGGGCCACATCCATTACTCCTTGTAGGCTTTTCCATTCAAGGCCATTGATGTTTCCATACTAAGCAGTGATGCAACCAGTCAATACATTCTCCACCACACATCTACAGACATATGTCAAAGTTTTAGATGCCATGCTGAATCTTCACAAACTTCTAAGGAAGTAGAGGTGTTGTCATGCTTTCTTCATAATGGTAATTATGTGCTGGGCCCAAGGCAGATCTTCTAAAATTGATAGCACTGAGGAATTTAACGTTGCTAACCATCTCCACTTCTGATCCCCCAGTGAGGACTGGCTGATGGACCTCCGGTTTCCTCCTGCTGAAGTCAATACTCAGCTCATTGGTCTTGCTGATATTGAGTGAGGTGTTGTTGTTGTGGCGCCACCTTTGCTGCGGCCAATGACAATGGTGTTGTCAGCAAACTTGAATATGGCACAGGAGCTGTGCTCATCCTCACAGTCATAAGTATAAAGTGAGTAGAGCAGGGGGCTAAGCACACAGCCTTATGCTGCACCTGTGCTGATGGAGATTGTGGAGGAGATGTTGCCAATCTGAATGGACTAGAGTCTGCAAGTGAGGAAATCGAAGATCCAATTGCACAAGGAGGTATATTCGGGCAAGGTCTTGAAGTTTTATTTGAAATAAAATCAGAAAAGCTGCACACACCCACAGGTTTTCAATAGTAAAAAGAAACATGATTAATGCTTCAAGTCAAAATTCCGTCATAAGAATTTGGAGAGAAATGATACATAAGCATAAGAGTTTCTGCAGATGCTGGACATCGAGAGCAACACACACAAAATGCTGGAGGAACTCAGCAGCATCTAGGGAAAAGAATGAACAGCTGACATTTCAGACCAAGACCATTCCTCAGAACTGGAAAGAAATGGGTAAGAGGCCAGAATAAGGTGGGGGGAGGGGAAGGAGTACAGGCTAGAAGGTGATAGGTGCAGCCAGGTGGGTGGGGGAGTGAATGAAGTCAGAAGCTGGGAGGTGATGGGTGGAAAAGGTCAAGGCCTGAAGAAGGAATCTGATGGGAGAGGAGAGTGGACTTTGGGAAAAGGGGGAAGAGGAGGAGGGGCACCGGGGGGAGGTGATAGGCGGTAAGATGAGGTAAAAGGGGAGCCAGAATGTGAATGGACGAAGAGGGAAGGACGAGAGTGAAGATTACCGGGAATTAGAGAAATCACTGGTCATGTCATCAGGTTGGATGTGACCCAGATGGAATATGAGGTGTTTTTCTTACAACCCGAGAATGGTTAAACATGTTGGAATGGGAATGGAGATTGGAATTTAAATGGTTGGCCACTAGGATATAATGCTTTTTACAGATAGGCATCTCCATCGGGTGTAGTAGATACAGCAGGTGACCCCAATAGATACACAGCAGAAGTGTTGCCTCAATTGGATGGACTGTTTGGGGCCCTGAACAGAGGTGAGTGAATAAGTGAATAGGCAGGTGTAGCACTTTCTACTCTTGCAGCAGTAAGTGCCAGAAGGGAGATTAGTGGGAAGGGGCGAATCTACAAGGGAGTCACAGAGAGAACAATCTCTGCAGGAAGCTGAGAATGGTGGGGAGGTAGTAGATTCTATTGAAGATGGCAGAGGTTGTGGAGAATGATGTGTTGGATGCAGAAGCTTATGGGGTGGTAGTTAAGGACAAAAGGAACTCCATGCCTGTTAAGGCAGCGGGATGATGTCCGGGAAATGGAGACGTGGGTGATGGCAGCATCAATGGTGACGCTAACAAAACCCTATTCTTTGAAGGAGAACATCTCTGATGTACTGGAAAGGAAAACATCATACTGAGAACAGATGCAGTGGAAACAAGGGAAATGAGAAAACAGAATAGCAATTGCACAGGAGACAGGGTGAGGATAGGTATAGTCAATTTAGCTGTGGGAGTCAGTGGGTTTATAGAAGATATCAGTAAACAGTTTACCTCCAGTGATGACAATAGAGAGATCGAATGAAGTAAAAAGTTATCAGAAGTGGACCAAGTGAATTTAAGGGCAGGGTTTAAGTTGGAGGTAAATTTGATGAAATTGACAAGCTCAGGACAGGCGTATGAAGCAGCACCAATGCAGTCATCAATGTAGCAGAGGGTTGTGGAACATTACCAGGGAAGGATTGGAACATGAATTGTTCCACATAATCGCCAAAAGGCAGGAATTGCTGGGAACCATGGCTACACCTTGAGTTTGGAGAAACTGTGAGGAGCCAAAGAGAAACCGTTGAGGGTGAGGACCAGTTCCACCAGATGGAGGAGGGTGGTGGTGGAGGGGAACTGGTTGGGTCTGTTGTCAATAAAAAAAGTGGAGAGCTTTAAGGCTTTCTTGATGGGGGATAGAGGTGTATAGAAACTGTACATCCATAGTGAAAATGAGATGGTCAGGGCCAGAGAATTGAAAGTTGTTGAGGAGATCAAGGACATGTGAAAAGCCCCAAAAGTAGATAGGAACGGACTGAAACAAGGGGGATAAAATGAATCCGAGGTATGCAGACACGAGTTTACACGAGAACAGGCAGAAGCAATTGGTCTACCAGGAAAACATCACACATTGTCTACTCTGAACTTTACCACTGAAGTTTCAATCTAACAGAAAGACTAAAATGTTTACTGTAATAAATAAGAACCTGAAAGTCTCAACGAAAATTCTTCGTCTGTCGTAAATTCTAAAAGCTCGCTCCATAAACTACCCTCGACACCTACAACTACTTCCTCCTGCTTTCCCTCCCCAAGCAGCCATCTCCTTTAACATGGCGCTTTGAATCATGGGAAGTCCTATCGTGAAGAGGTCCGCGAAAACTACATTTCCCTTAATGCTCTACGTTCAATACCTACGTAATTTCCGTCACGGAATCTCCTGCCTGACAAACCCTGCGCGGAAAAAAAACAGAGACGGCTTTTTGGGAAATGTAGTCCAATGCAGGCCGCTCACGTCTCAGATCGGCGGCCAGTTAACTACAACTCCCGAAGGGTAGTGCGATCGGCACGCGTGCGTAGTCGGTCACTGGCAGTGCTGGAGTCACGAGTGGTTTCCGCTGGTTTCTCCTGTGTGTTTATCTCTTCTTCCACGTTCATTAACATTGAGACAGTCTGCGCCTGTGGAGTTTTTAGTTTCAGTTTTAAGGTCGCCGTGTTTGTTATTTTTTGTCTGTAAAAAGCATGAGCGACAATGATGACATCGAGGTGGAGAGCGATGTAAGTCTGGCCGGACTGGTCTCGGCCTTTTTATCGCTGTTGAATTGAACGTGTTGTTTTCTTGTTTTTATTCCCTCCTGATTATATACATTTCTTTTCCTTTCTCTGTAGTTACGGATTTCCCCCCACCCCCTTCTCACCGTTAATTTTTTTTTGTAAAGCGCCAGACTCTAGCCCTTTATGATCATTTTGTCACTTGTCTGTTTTTCAGGAAGAACAACCGAGGTTTCAGACAGCGGTACGTAACGGAGGATTAACATAGACCCCGTGTCGACGCTTTGTTTTTTTTTCATATTCATATAAAAATTAATCATCCCAAAACAATATGGATTATTGATTTTCTTGTATTTTTTCAAAAAAGAAAACACTTCCTACCCTTTTCTCTCTTAAATACGGGATTGATTTTTAATCCTGAGGTTGGCTCGGATGAGGCTCTCTGTAGGAGGCCTTTGAGTCCGAGACAGGAACTGGCGATGTGTTAAGAGGAAGGCCACTGCTATCTTGCACGGCACGGCTCCTGTTCCTGGGCGATTATCCAACCACAGGCCTCAAGAGAGAAATCGGGTTTATTGTTCACTTTAAAACAAATAATAGCGATTTTTCTAAATATTAAAGCGTACCTACTTTGGGCTCCTTAATCTTTAGGATGAAAGAACCCTTGCTGTCTTAATTCTAAAACGTCATTTTTTTTGATGTGCTAGTTTTTCCCTAGTTGAAAAATATTCGTCTCCTGTGTTTGTGTGTGTATATATATAACGTTCAGAAAATATATATTTGGCCTACAAGCCTCGACGCCCTTGTGCTGAAGCTGGGCAGATAGGTTACTGGAAATAACTTGTTTAAATTTTTTTCGTTTGTCATTTTATCTTATTGAACCCTACCCACCTCCTTCCTCATCCTGTCAGTATGAAAGGTTTACATATGGTAAACCTGAAAAAAAGTTTTAAAAGAACACCTGAAATTCGTCGTGACGCTTTTTCCCCTTCCTCTTTTACAGTTGTGTATATGTATTTCATACAGCGTGTTCGGATGACCAGCTGCTGCAAAGGATTCTTATTCGTGTTCTTCAAGAAACATTTAAAAAAGATCAATAACAAATGTAAATAGTTAAGTTAGATGTACGAGGTTTTCTTTTGATTGTGGGTGTATAACACAAAATGGACTCCAGGAAGTTTTGTATAATTGTTGATCAGCTTGCAAAACCGTTTCCTTTTAAAGGGACTGGCATTAAGTTTCATAAGTTATCTACCTTGGTATGCACTGTCTAAAGAAGTCAGTAAAATTAGCCTGAGTGGTCACAGAACAAAGTAGCTCATTTTGTGATTACACAACATAGTCTGTATATTATGTTTGCATTATATCAGACATATTGCCTTTTCCAACTAAGCTGGTTGCCAAATGGTTTGCTGACTTCTGAGTATTGTGTGTATATGGTGCCCAATTTTAGGCAACTGGGAATGTCTTGATTTAGTAGATGAGGCATAATCTCTGTTGTCACAGCTGTAAGTTCAGTTTGAGTGTCAACAGCACTGAAACTTTTGGTAGAGTCTGCAGTCCTGATTTGCTGAAAAGAAAATGCATTGGGATGACTTTGCTTTTTAGAGCAAAAATGGGGAAATTTTTTGTGCGTTGTCACCCACTAATGAGTTAAACTTTATTGGTAATTAACTAATGTTTAAATACCAAGAGAGAGGGTAATTTTGACCTAAAGAGTAGAAATGGGAATTGAAAACTTAAATGTTCGCTTCTGACTGGGAAATAGAAAAACTATGGATTGCCTTTTAATTTGAATGATAGGCAAAAATTATGACCTTACTGTGAATGTACATCTTTCAGTTTATGGAGTGAAATAAATTATGCAATCCAAATAAAACTGAAAGTGTTTTAAACACGGCTGTACCATGAATGTTTATAACCTTAAATGGTTTGTAAATTAATTGCAGACTGTACTCGCTTTATTACATTTTATTTTCCTAATTCCAAACCATTTTGAACATATCAATTATAGTGGGAATGTCTGTATGCTTATAGATGTTACTGCGATTAGATTTTTAAAGAAAATCTTGGTATCAGATTCACTCAGACAAATCTGTTTCTCAATTCAATGTGCTTCATTTGCAACAGAATTTCCTATGCTAATCAAATGAGGCAATTTACACCCTTTAGCAATGTTCAAATTCGGCTGTAGATAGAGGATTTGGATTGATGTGGTTGTATGCTGAACTGTGTTGGTTTGTTAGATGAAAATTCCTGAGAACTACTTTAGGAGAGAATTTGCTGACTTTTTTTGGCTAGTGTAACTTTTAAATGTTTATGTATAACTTTCTGGAACACAAGGGGTAATCATGTGCCTGACCACCCCTCTTTCTCTCCCCAGCCTCTTTCCACATACCATTTAGGCAGGTTGTTCATTGACTTTGATTCTCTCAGAGCCAAAATCCAATGTTTTGTACATCCACAGTGCTCTGGAGTGGTGAATTCCAAATGGTCACTATTCTCTGAATGATTAAATGTCTCAAACTTGTGTAGCTGAGTTTGAAAATGGAGTTTTATGCAGGAAATTTGAAACTAAAACAGATATTGCTAGTAATACTCAGTAGGTCAAGCAATATCTGTGAAAAGAGAAAAAGAGTCAGAAAGGAACTATGACCTAAAACTGTTTGAGTGTTTCCAGCATTTCCTGTTTTGTGGGTGACCCCGTGTTCTGAGACCTGCCCTAGTTACACATATGCCAATCAGTGAGTGAGACTTTCAGCATTTACTCTCATCCTGTAAAGAATTTTGTGGTTCCTCAAAATGGTTGGATTCGTCCTCAGTCATCCAATTATGAATTTTCATGTTCTTTATCTGCATTTTTTTGGAAGCTTTGCTTTCCTACTACGTAATAAGCATGTACAAGCTCAAAGGTTAATTAGTCACTGAATTGTCTCTTCTGTGCCATTAAAATCTTGAGGGGGGAAGTTGTTAGTAAAGTGGGAAAAATAAAATAGGGTTACTGTAGATAGGTACTTGATCATCAGTGTGACAGAACCTGTGTGATCATGCTGTATGATGGTGAAAACCATTGTTTCGTAGAAACAATTATTCACTACTTCAAAGTAAAGTTCTGCATGTTGTTAAATCTAGATACTAAAACCGTAGGGCTCAAGATTTGGCTTCACTTCATTGGAGTTAAAAACAAGCTGTCCAGAAATGAAAAGCTTTTATTTACCTCTTGTGGGGGTGTGACTTATTTACTAATTACCTCCATTGTGGTTGAGTTCACAAATTGTAAAGTCATTACAACTAGAGTGATTACAGCAATCTTTTTTTCTTAAGCGTAAGTTTATATAAATATTTGTGCTCAGCACAATTTTGCATTTAGTATTTTTTGTTCAGCAGTCCCTTAGTGTATCACTAAACTCCAAATGGAAATTTTCAAATGTCAAGATTTAAAATTTAAATACAGCAATTATAGATATTGAAGTTAATTATACTGGGCAGAAATGCTTAAAACTATTGTGTCAGGATTTTTTCATTCTACTATTGCAATATCCGCTCTTTTATTACAAAAGAACTTGCGTTAGATTTGCAATAGCACCCCCCACCCCCCCATACTTTGGGCCAGAATTTATTTATTTCACTCTGAAGTGATGTTATTTAAGCTAAATATAGAACAGTTAGTAACCAAATTTAAATTATTTTCATGATGTAAATAAATATAAGCAAACTTTGCTTGTAGCTACCAGTTTGAACTCCTAGAGCTGCTGGAATAATATTGTGGAAAGACTGGATCATTTTAGTTTGCCATTCTTTTCAGTCATGTTTCTTACGAATACCAAGGGTTCTTTTATGCCTATTGATTACAATCTTAGGCGATGCCCAGATTTTAATCATCTATACTCTAATGAGGTGATGAAAGCGTGCCGATGATGCTATGGGGAAAGAGTTACATGACTGTAATCTGTGAATGATAAAGAATACTCTGTATTTCCAAATTAAGATGTATGACATGGATTTGGTGTTGATATCTCTTGTTTAAATGTGCGAGATGGTGCAGTGTATCTTGTACTCAGTCATGGTATAGTAATGTGTGAATACCAGAAGTGGTAGATGGTGTGTTGATCAAGCTGTTTTGTCCAGGATAACATTGACGTAGTGGTGTTGGAAGTGTCTGAGCTTTGAGAAGTATGGTGAGTGGCTTGCCACATATTTACTCGCTCTCTCCGCTACTCCTAAAGCTGCGAAGTTTATGCGGCTGCTGCAGTTAAGTTTCTGGTCAGTACTGGTGTAGAGGATGTTGATCTGAAGATTTAGCAATGTTAATGCTGAGTTTCAGATAGAAGTGATTGGATTATCTCGTTGGAGATGGTCACGGTTAGCACCTGTGTTGGGAGTATTACTTGCGTCTCAGCAAATAGCTGAATATTATGTTGGTAGAGGCTATGTGGAGGTAGGGCCTGTTGCGCGATTGAAAGGTTTGTAAGCAGAATTCCGATCTCTGCAGTCATCAGTGTTTCTGTCTGGATGATATAGCTGACAATGGTTAGGCCTGGCATGCTGCCCTGACAAACTCTTGCAAGTGTCCTCGGTTTACGACAATGTGCTTTCTGCCACTACTGTTCATCCTTCCACAAATAACTGGTCACTTGAAAACATTTCTGCCTGGTATAAAATGATTTCAGTTTTACAAAGCAATCCTGATTTACAGGATAACATGCCACTTTGCTTATCACTGTGGCCTTAGCTGTAGAACTCAGCTGATGTACTTGCCAGTGCTATTGACACTCCAGGTATATTTCACTGTCTTTAAAAAGAACACTATCTTTCCCTGCACATCTCCTTTGACTTAACCTCTCTCACTTTAAATATGTGTCTTCAAGTATTAAGTATTTCAACAACGGGAAAAAGATACAGGCTTTCTACTCTTATCTGTGCCTCTCATAACCTTACAGACCTCTATCAGATCTCTCCTGAGCCTCTGCTGCTCCAAAGAAAACAACTTAACATTTGTCCAACATCTCCTTGTAGCACGTGCTCTCTGATTCAGGCAGCATCCTGGTAAACCTCTCCTGCATCCTCTACAATGCTTTGGCATCCTTGCAATGATGGAGCAACCAGAATTTAATGCACTATTCCAGATGTGGCCTAACCAGAATTTAATGCACTATTCCAGATGTGGCCTAACTGGAGTTTTATAAAGCTGCAAAATAACTTCCTGACTCTTGAACTCAATTCCTTGACTAATGAAAGCAAGCATGCCATATACTTTCTTTATCAGCTTTCTGTTCTGTTGTAAAAATGTGGCATTACTGAGTTGGCTATTAACAAGTGCTGCTTCATAGTAATGCACCATAACTCCTGCTGTGACTAGATAGATTAGGACAGTACTTGGGAAGGTTTGGTTTGCTTTGCTCTGTTGTTTGTCTGCTCGACAAAGCTAGACATTCAGTTTATCAGGCATCTTGGCTATTTGAATTCTGATGGTCATGATAATCTGATTCTGGAGAAGAGGGAATACACAATCTTTTTTTCCACTCTGCTGTGTATAAGTACAGAGAAAATAAATAAACGTCAAGTTCTAACACGATGGTACTTGGACTGTTGAACTTAGTTACTTGAAATCAGCTATCTTTCTATTCTTTTATATGGGCACTGCAGTGTTAAATTATCCTTAATTATTTTTCACAACTTGGATTTCAGTACAATGTTTGAAGACAGGATAAACAGGATTTGAGACTGTACTGACAATTTTCCAAAAGTTTGAATAATTGAAATTCAGCCTTGCAAGGAAAAACAACCATTGGACTCCTAGACACGAATAAGATGTCGATGGTTTAGTGGGGCTGGTAGAAGCTTAAAACCCAAACTAGAAGTGCGATTTTAGGATCTTGTGACATTAATTTAAATAATGCCACTTTTGAGTCAATCTGATCAAAATAATTTGGAATGTTGCCAATTGTAAATATTGTCAAAGCATACTGAAATCCATTGAATTTTGGCTTATACTTGTATGAAAATCAAATCTTGAATGTTACTTAGCTACATAAAATTGTAATAGTAAAAGACATTTTAAGATAGATTACATTAAGGTATGATTTAAAGAATGAAAATTGTCTTTCAGGCGGACAAGCGAGCACACCACAATGCTTTGGAGCGCAAGCGCAGAGATCACATTAAAGACAGCTTTCACAGTTTACGTGACTCCGTACCATCACTCCAGGGTGAAAAGGTTTGTGTTCCACAACTTTATTTTCACCACTAGTGTTCATATTAAGCAAAATGTTTGGGGAAATAAAGTAGTTGATGTGTTAGTGTTGAGTGAGGTGAGAATATTTTTTTACATCTACGGCCTCACTCCTCCAAGATGCAGCACAGAGCGTCATAGGAAGTCATTCCTGCCTGTGGCCATCAAACTTTACAACTCCTCCCTTGGAGGGTCAGACACCCTGTGCCGATAGGCTGGTCCTGGACTTATTTCATAATTTACTGGCATAATTTACATATTACTATTTAACTATTTATGGTTCTATTACTATTTATTATTTATGGTGCAACTGTAACAAAACCAATTTCCCCCTGGGATCAATAAAGTATGATTATGACTAGTAGATGTTGCACAAAGATGAAGCATGAGATTGCTGTGGAGCAGCAAAGGCAAATGTCTAATCTGCCTCCACAGCCACCTTGCTAAGGAACTATCAATATGAATTCTGAGATTTCTCCACTTGGCCCAACGTCCTGTCATTTATTATGCAGTCCCATTGTCTAGCCAAATCAATAATCTTAATCAGGTTTTCATAGCTGTGGGAGATGGTGCGGATAATCTCTCTCTACCTATTAAATGCTTATAATGGCATGCGTCTCATAGCCTCTGACAGCCGAGTCCAGCTCCTGGCCTTTTCATGTGGCTTAGCTACTGAGCCGCATGAAGCCATTTCTGCTGGCAGGAGAAAGGACAAAGGTTGGGTTACTGGCACCTTAAAACCAGTCACTTCTGGCAGATGGGGCTTAGAAGCCGTGGTTGGCAGCTCATCTACGAGAATGAAAACTCTGATCTCAAACCTGCTGCTGTGTGGCTGTACCCTCTCATGGGGAAGGCTTCGGGAGTAAACCCTGAGGGGGTGGGGGGGGTGGGGGAGAATCAGAATCCAAATTGGAGTTCCTAAGACAGTCTTGCATTGAGTTCGGCACTGACTGGCGAGTTCTGTGACGCTGCTGGTGCTGTTCCTTTGGATTCATCAGCTGTATGGAGAGGGGGAGCCTGATGCGTGGGCAACAGCTTGCTTTCCTTATTGCACTGCCCCAAGTTGCGTATCACGTGGATAGCTGGAAGCAACATCTCTGGTCAACCCTCACAACTGGAGGGCCTAATAATCACCTTGTCCTCCTGGTCCACTAGTAGATTCCTATAGCCAAGAACCACACTCTCCTGTCAGTTTTGATGTCATCTTCAAATTTGCTAATAATGACTCCCAAGTTACTTCAATATACACAAGAAGCAAGGAAAACTTTGAGTCTTACAGAATCCCCGAGGCACTAAAATTCATAATCCCCAATCCTCTGGCACCAAGTCAATCTCTCGTGCAACCTACTACTTTCCTCCAGATCTTTGATCTTTTACCCTCAATCAATTTGTCGCGTCTAACTCTTATCAAATCATATCAAGCACATCAAATGAGACGTGTAAATGGAAGTAATAGACAGTCAGACATAATCTTTTATCAGAATTGATTAATTGGCTGACCAGTATTGTGAAGTTTCTTTGTTCCTTGTTAACATAAGAGTTCAAGGTGAGGCATTCAGTTTTATTTGCCATTTCAACAGATCATGTCTGATATTTTAAATCAATTCCACTTTCTTGCATTGACTTTCCTTAAAAACAATGTCTTTCCATTCATGCTTAATATAATTAGTGATTAACCTGCTGCCATAGCCCTCTTGGCAGAGAATTCCAAAGTTTCACTTCTCTCTTGTAGAAGAAATAACTTCTCATCTTTGTCCAAATGGTTCTGTGACCTGCAGTTCTAGATATCCCCAGGAATGGAGAATCATAATCAGTCATGCATTGTAAGAACGTTGCGTGTTTCAATGAGATCATCTTTTCATTCTTGCATAGTTTGCTTAATATTTTATTTGTTTAATAAACCTGCCACCTTTGGAATCTGGTGAACTCTGCTGCATACCCTTTATTACACCCTTTATTACTGGTACATCCTTGCATTAGGAGATCCGTTTTTCAAATGCAGTCTACTCAGGGCGCTAAATAATGAGGCATAATGACGGTTCGAAACAGCGGATTGATTACACTGGACAATTTTTTTTTCAAAAACGTTGCTTCCTCAGAATTTCATTTTGCTTATGATAGATCGCTTGAAGCTGAACATAAAAAACTTCAGATGACTTGGAATTGGAAGAAACAAAAAATTAACTTTTATTGTATATAATGCATTTAATTGCATAACAGTGCTGACACTTTGCAATAGTTCAACTTAAGTTAAAAATGTTTTGCTGATGACTTTTGTTTGCACTCAGGTGTCTGAGGCTTCTCACTTAAATGTCCAACAATAATCAGCCAGCATTGATGGGTTCTAATTGCCCTGATACAGTATCTCCATGACCGCAATGTCCTGCTGAGACCTTTCACCATGTCTGGCACTGACAGCACCAAGATTTGCAGGGAAAAAGTCTAAATGGGAATGCAGAAAATGAATCTTTAGTGACATCTTGCACTTCTTGGTTTTGTATGCTTAAAGCATGTTGTTAATCAGCTGCACGTAGCTTGGTGCTCTGTAGTTGCCAAGAAAATTTTCAACAACTTCCTTGAATGCCTTCCATGTGATTTTCCCCAGTCCCCTAGAAGTTCAAATTGCCTGTCTTTGATGACCTGTTTGATTTATGGACCTACGAAAATACCTTCCTTAATTTTGATATCAGTTATTCTGGGAAACATCTGTCTCAAATATCGAAATCCTTCAGAGAAATTTTTTGGTCTGGTGACGACGGATTCTATCCTTGCAGAGTGGAACCCAGTAATTCTGCTTTTGCCTTTGACAAACCCAAGTCTCTGATCAAGTCATTTTACTCTGAGTTAGTAGAGGAGGTTCATTCAACATAAAGGGTTCAAAACCTGTAACGGTATCAGTATCATTTTTCATTCCTGGCTTGTGCATCATAGCATCTTCATCTGTTTCCTCTAGACTCCATGTCCTGTTTTTCTAAAACCTGTCCTGCCATGTAGCATACCCCCTGCCTAAACATGCCCAGCTATGCCTGGACAGGATTGAAAACTTTTTCAGCTTACATTATGGGCAACATTTTAACTGACTCGAATTATGAATTGAAATAACAGATGTGCGGATTAACAGGGCCTTGTGTGCCTCGTACTTGTCTGTTACTGGGGGCTGATGCAGAAAGTCGATAATGCGGCCTGCTGTCTCCTGTTCAAGGGCGCCCACCACGTAGTAATAACTGGTGGCATCTGAGACAATTTGCCTGACCTAGAACTGAGTGAGGCTCAAACCAGACCAGGGGTTGAGTGGTCCAGAAGGTTGGCAGTTTAAGGGAAACTGCATTCTGCAGAGCCGAGTCGTTCATGCTGGGTCCAAGTGCCGTTGGACTGTCGGGATCACCAATGTAGTTGTGCTGATATGCAACAAGTGAAAGCAACACACTGAGTCAAGCAGGGTTTGGTTGAACTGTTCACTCTTTCAATCCGTGCGTGCTTAAGTGCCCACTCCCAGCATCCCCCGCTCTTTGCGGGGCAGAAGTGACGTTGGCTTCTGGGCCAACGTCTGACCCGCACTCAAAGCCCTCTCGGTTGCCACTGGCTGTGGACTCACCCGCGACTGCTGGAGCCGGTTCGCTTGCCACGTGGGCAAGCAGCCACAAATTTCAAATTAATAAATTTTCTATTTAAGAATAAAGAGGTGCGTAGTAGGGAAACTCCAAGGTGATTTTTCACGATCAGCAGCCCAAAATCATAAGATACATCCAAAAGTATTCAGGAAGCAAAAGCTTTGTTATTTTTGAAATTGCCTCAGCTTGGAACTGATAGCCAAAATGAAGGAAGTCATTTTTGTTGTTTAAAATGGATTAAAAGATAGATAATCAAAAATAAGACAGCAATGATTTGTTTGATCAACATCTTGATATATACCCTCCCCCCCCGACCCCTCCCCTGTATTTCTCTGAGAAAAGGAGTAAATTATTGTAGGTTTTATAAGAACAGTAAGATCACATACTTATCTTGCAAAGCATTTTGGACTGCCCGGAGATGGCTTGTGTAAGAGTATACGTGAGGGCGTGTAAGAAGATACCTTTTTCATAGGTTCAAAGATGAGGAATATCTTTGAACCTATGGTTTATAAGTAATGATGTATTGTAAATCTTGAAAAACTATATTTGTCAAATATAATTATACAAGATTTTTCTGTTTCTAGTTTATTACTAAAGGAACAATATTTTCATGAGAAATTGTTTTGTGGCACTTCATAGGTTTTAAGGTTTTTAATAATTGAAAATGAAAATAGTGAAACTGTAAATTGGGGTCTTTAAACTGAAACAGCGACTCTTTCCATAGATGCTACCAGACCTGCAGAAAGCTTCCAGAATTTCCTGTTTTAAATTGTAACCTAATTGGCTTTTTCATAATCAGATATTAGAGCTGCGCAGGCTTTCTTCCTGCATGCTGACAATTTGATTGTTTAGGATGTATTCCTGACCAATATATTTGTATTCCTGTCAGCCAGAATATTACCCCGGTATTCACAAAAGGAATGTCATTATTTCTACCTCTATCCCACCCCATTCAATGTGCCATTCAGTTTATTTGCAAAACGTACTTCTTTTTAAAGCAGTAGAAGAAGTTTGGAGAAGAGAAACTGTTTAAAGCTCTTCAGTTACAAGACATTTTACTTTTACAAAAATGGAAGTGGAGGGAAGCTTCTGTTAGAATTGAAAGTTATGTTTTAATTGCTTGAAAGAAATTTGTGTCATTATGAAAGTCTATGGTCCAAATTGATTGTGGCTGGAACACAGTTTTAAAAAGAATATAACTCAAGAAAACCATGTAGTTTTTTAATGGCTCAGATTTCTTGCTGAGTGTTTCAGTCACAGCCTGCTAAACCCACTTTACCTGTTTGAGGGTTGCTGAGCACCAAACTGGTTCCAGGATGTCAAGACTTGAGGCAGTATGGAGCTCCAGTGATTATATGTTGTAGCTACACCCAGAGGTCTGACAGGCTGGATGCACTGTTGTTGTTTCTGGTGAGATCTAAAACCAGGAGTCACAGTCTCAGTTTATAGAACAAGATGTTTACAGCTGAACTAGGGAAAAGTTTGCAAAATTAGGGGTCATGAATGTATACTGGCAACATATTTCTTGACACAAGGCATTAAGAGCTATGAGAAGAGAGGGAAATGGTATTGAGGATCAGTCATGAATTCTTTGAATCGTGGAGCAGAATCAGAATCAGATTTATTATCACCGGCATGTGTCATGAAATTTGTTAACTTAGCAGCAGTTCAATGCAATACATAATATAGAAGAAAAGCAATCAATGAATTATAACATATGTATATTGAATAGATTAAAAATCATGCAAAATCAGGTTTCTATACCTCCTACCTGATGGTAGCAATGAGAAAAGGGCAGGCCCTGGGTGCTGGGGGTCCTTAATAATGGACACTACTTTTCTGAGACACTGCTCCTTGAAAATGTCCTGGGGTACTTTGTAGGCTAGTACCCAAGATGGAGCTGACTAAATTTACGACCCTCTGTAGCTTCTCTGTGCAGTAGCTGTCTCCCACCCCCCCCCACCCTGTACCAGACAGTGATGCAGCCTGTCAGAATGCTCTCCACAGTAATTTATAGAAGTCTTTGAGTGTTTTTGTTGACATACAAAATCTCTTCAAACTCCTAATGAAGTATAGTTGCTGTCTTGCCTTCTTTGTAGCTGCATCGATATGTTGGGTCCAGGTTAGGTCCTCAGAGATCTTGACACCCAGGAACTTGAAGCTGCTCACTCTCTCCACTTCTGATCCCTCTATGCGGATTGGTATGTGTTACTTCGTCTTGCCCTTCCTGAAGTCCACAATCAACTCTTTCATCTTACTGACATTGAGTGCAAGGTTGTCATATGACCTAGAGCTGCTGTTATTTTTCTACGTTTCTATAAGTTGCACTGGCTGCACAGTAAACCGTGCCAGACTTAGTAGCTGTCAAGGACTGAATGTTTGTGAATATCTAACTGACATTTTGCTTTTTATTGTATTAGTTGTCAGTAATACTCAGTGTACTGGGCAGTATCTGTGGAGGAAAGAAAGGGAGATAACAAGTTAATCATTGACAGCATCTGTTTTTGCTTTTGGATCATTTAAGTTGTATATAAATGAATTTAAATTAATTCAGGTTAAATCAAATTTTTGTAATGTAAGGCATGCTTAACTTTTCTGTTTCTGTTCAAATTATTTAGCTTGTTGTAGTTGAACCAGATCTAGTATTCATAAACTTTGCAAAATTATGCAGATAAATGTCTGCAGTTCCATGCAAGTCTGCTAGCTTTTGTAGAAAATTGATATATTTTAAATGTAGATTTAAAAAAATCATGTAGACAATATTTTGTAACTGGTGTTTGATGATCAAGTTAAAATGAGAATTAATTTTGGGTTCCTATTTTAGTTTAATCTGATGTGTCGCTATTAAAGGGTACAGGTAATTATGTAGTACAGTATCATTGTTAGCATGTAGGATACATTTGACCAGGTGAAATCTTTAATTTTGCTTTCCTTGCCATTGTTCTTGCATCACATTTTATTAGTCAGTTGTGTTTTTTGGTTGTACTTCAGTTGCATAATAGTCTAATAGAGCTTTCATAACATCTAATTATAAAAGGACCAAAAGTATCTGGTGGAAAGGACGTACTACAGGATGCTTAAAGTTTGGCAGCAGCAGCAGTGAGCACAATGTAATTGGAGGGAAAATGATCTTGACCTGTGGGACAACACTGCATTTCTGATAGAAATTTGGTTAAATCAAAGTGCCCTTTAAAGGGGCATCTAAGTGTCAACCAAATTGATGTGTTGCAGTTGTTTCTGAGCTGGATTGGATGAGGATGATGGATTTTAATTTCTTTCAACATAATAGTGAACAACAATACTGTGTACATCTTGAGCACATGTAAAAGAATTGTGTAAGGCAAAGATGTTTTCAAATATAATGAAATGGAAAGTTTCTGAATGTCAAAAAATACTATAAACAGCAGTAAAAAGGTTTTTAAAAAAAGAACTAAAATCAATTTTTGTTGTGACCATCCTGTGTCTTTAAAACTGCATCATTTCTCTTTGGTACACCGTCATGCAGTTTTATAAGAAAATCGGCCAGTAGGTTGTTCCAAGCATCTTGGAGAACTTCCCAAAGTTCTTCTGCAGACTTCGGCTGTCTTGCTTGCTTCTATCTCTCCAGGTAATCCCAGGTAACCTTCATAATGTTGAGATCATGGCTCTGTGGAGGTCATACCATCTGTTGCAGAACTATTTGTTTTTTTTTTTGCTGAAGATAGTTCTTTATGACCATGGCCATGTGTTTGGAGTCATTGTCCTGCTGCAGAATGAAGTTGGGACTGATCAGATACCTCCCTGAGGGTATTATATTATTATGTGACAGATGGGAATCTGCTTCTACTTTTTCATTGAGGGTTCCATTAATTCTGGCCAGATCACCAACTCTGTTTGCAGAAATGTAGCCCCAAACCTGAATGCAACCTACGCCATGCTTCGCTGTTGGTTGCAGAGATTCACCCTTGTAGCACTCGCCAGCTCTTCTGCAAACTTCCTGTTTGAGCCACAAATTTTAAATTTTGACTCGTCAGACCAAAGCACTTGATACTATTGTCAGCACCCCAGTCCTTGTGTTTTATGTGTAGATGAATCTCTTGGCTTTGCTTCCACTTCAGTGGAATAGCTTTTTGGCAGCAACTCGTTCATGAAGACCACTTCTGACTGTAGAGGGGTGTACATGCATTCCAGTGGTTTCTGTGAGTTCAGAGCTGATAACAGTGTTGAACTATTTCCAATTTAAAAGGAACATCAGTTTGATGTATCTCTTATCTGCTATACTCAGTTTCTACGGCCATCCGCTGTGTTTCTGGTCCTCTACCTTGCTGTTGTTTCTTCGTGCTTCTTCAGAAGAGCTTGGACAGCACATTTTGTAATTCCTGTCTAGCTTGGGAGAGACCTTGCTGATCCAGGATGACAACCTTGTTGCTATTTTCCCTTTTGCCATGGTGTAAGAATTGATGACTTGAAGGTTAAACTCACATCTGCTACAACCTTGCCTTTTAGTTTGGTTATCCTTCAGCCAGTTTGATGCCTTCTACACCCATTTCTGTTTCAGTTTGTTTAGTTCATTCAACTCATGATGCCATGGATCATTGGCATCTGCTTACCTTGGTTTAATCACTCACTGGGCTAGCTACCTACAGAGTAATCAAGTTTTTATTTGAAATGTGGTCTATTATTTAATATGTTACTTTAATGAAATACAAAATATTCTCTAACGTTTAATTTTTTTTGCAAAATGATTGAAAATCTAAAATTTGCTCTTTTCTACTGACACTCTAATGCAGAATACAGACAAACATCCAAAACAAAATGTATCTAAAAATCAAGGAGGCCTAGCCTAAGACTTCTGCACTGTACTGCAGATAGGTTTTTCAACAACCCAGCAGTTTCATGCCTACTGTGCTGTGAATAACAATTTCTAATTCCGTGTTTGTTTAACTTAATTTAAATTTCTCAGATGCCATGTTCAGATTTGATGTTATTACTCTGAATGAACTCTTGACTTCTGATGCCGTAATTTAACCTCTATTCTGCCACATCTTAAATTGGTATTCGAAGTCCTTTGCTCTGTGGGCAACATCATGCAGTTTTATAAACCAAAAGACATGGCAGTGGAATTAGCCATTCAGCCCATTGGGTCTGCTCCACCAATTGTTTGTGGTTAATCCCTTTCTATCTCAATCCCATTCTCCTACCTTCTCCCTGTAACCTTTCATGCCCTGATTTATCAACAATATGTCAACCTCCACCTTAAATACACCCAATGACCTGGCCTCCACAGCTGCCTCTGGCAACAAATTCCACAGATTAACCACCCTCTGGCTAAAGAAATTCTTCCTGCTAGAGTTCTAAATGGACCTCCCTGCACTGAGGTTGTGCCCTCTGGTTCCAGACTCCCCCACTATAGGAAACATCCTCTCCACATCTCAACATTCAGTAGGTTTTAATGAAATCCCCCATCTTTCTTCTGAATTTCAGTGAGTATATGATAATTTAATACTACATTTGCCTTCCTCACCACCGACTCAACCTACAAATTAACCTTGCCTGAGGACAGCAAGTCACTTTGCACCTCGAATTTTTGAAATTTCTCCCAGCTTAGAAAATTGTCTACACTTTTATTCTTCCTATCAAAGTGCATGACCACACTGTATTCCATTGGTTACTTCCTTGCCCTTTCTCATGATCAATAAGTCCTCCTTGTAGCCTCCCTGTTTCCTTAACACTACCGGTCCTTCCACCTTTCGTCCACAAAGCTATCAATTCCATCATCCAAATCATTAACATACAACGTAAAGAGAAGCGGTCCCAACACTGACTGTGTGGAACACCACTAGTCACAGTCACAGGCAGCCAATCAGAAAAGGCTCCCTTTCTGCCCGTTCTTTGCCTTCTGCCTAGCAGCCAATGCTCTATCCATGCTGGTATCTTTCCTGAAATACCATGGGCTCTTATCTTGCTATGCAGCCTCTTATGCAGCACCTTTTCAAAGGACTTCTGAAAATCCAAATACACAACATCCACTGATTCTGCTTTGTCTTTCTACTTGTTAAGAGGGCTGATTGATAAGTTTGTGGCCTAAGGTAGAAGGAGTCAATTTTAGAAAACCTAGCACACTTATTTTTTAACATAGTCTCCTCCTACATTTACACACGTAGTCCAGCAGTCATGGAGCATACGGATCCCTTCTTTGTAGAAGTCGGCATCTTGGAACTCCAGAAAGTGGTCCACAGCAGGGGTGATTGATAAGTTTGTGGCCTAAAGTAGAAGGAGATGGGTTATTAACTTCAAACTTTCTGCATAACCACTCGGAGTTGAACTGCACCTGCATTAATGAGAGCTGTATAACTCATCTCCTTCTACCTTAGGCCACGAACTTATCAATCACCCCTGCTGTGGACCACTTCTGGAGGTCCAAGATGCCGACTTCTACAAAGAAGGGATCCGTATGCTCCATGACCGCTGGACTAAATGTGTAAATATAGAAGGGGCAACACACATAAAATTTGCTGGTGAACACAGCAGACCAGGCAGCATCTATAGGAAGAGGTACAGTTGACGTTTCGGGCCGAGACCCTTCGTCAGGACTAACTGAAAGAAGAGATAGTAAGAGATTTGAGAGGGGGAGGGGGAGATCCGAAATGTTAGGAGAAGACAGGAGAGGGAGGGATGGAGCTAAGAGCTGGAAAGTTGATTGGCAAAAGGGATACGAGGCTGGAGAAGGGAGAGGATCATGGGACAGGAGGCCTAGGGAGAAAGGGGGGTGGAGAAAGCCTAGAGGATGGGCAAGGAGTTATAGTGAGAGGGACAGAAGGGGAAAAAAGGGAAAAGAAAAAAATAGTAATAAATAAGGGATGGGGTACGAAGGGGAGGTGGGGGTGTTCAGCGAAACTGTCGTCCAGCCTGCATGGGATCTCGCTGCATCGAGAGCACCAGATGCAGTATATCACCCCAGCCAACTCACAGGTGAAGTGTCGCCTCACCTGGAAGGACTGTCTGGGGCCCTGAATGGTGGTAAGGGAGGAAGTGTAAGGGCATGTGTAGCACTTGTTCCGCTTACAAGGATAAGAACTGGGAGGGAGATCGGTGGGGAGGGATGGGGGGACGTATGGACAAGGGAGTCGCGTAGGGAATGATCCCTGCAGAAAGCAGAAGGGGGGGGGAGGGAAAGATGTGCTTAGTGGTGGGATCCCGTTGGAGGTGGCGGAAGTTACGGAGAATTATATGTTGGACGTGGAGGCTGGTGGGGTGGTAGGTGACAAGGGGAACCCTATTTCTAGTGGGGTGGCTGGAGGATGGGGTGAGAGCAGATGTGCGTGAAATAGGAGAGATGCGTTTGAGAGCAGAGTTGATGGTGGAGGAAGGGAAGCCCCTTTCTTTAAAAAAGGAGGACATCTCCTTTGTCCTGGAATGAAAAGCCTCAGCCTGAGAGCAGATGCGGTGGAGATGGAGGAATTGTGAGAAGGGGATGGCATTTTTGCAAGAGACAGGGTGGGAAGAGGAATAGTCCAGGTAACTGTGAGAGTCCATAGGCTTATAGTAGACATCAGTAGATAAGCTGTCTCCAGAGATAGAGACAGAAAGATCAAGAAAAGGGAGGGAGGTGTCGGAAATGGACCAGGTAATCTTGCGGGCAGGGTGAAAGTTGGAGGCAAAGTTAATGAAGTCAATGAGCTCAGCATACATGCAGGAAGCAGCACCAATGCAGTCGTCGATGTAGCGAAGGAAAAGTGGGGGACAGATACCAGTATAGGCTTGGAACATAGATTGTTCCACAAAGCCAACAAAAAGGCAGGCATTGCTGGGACGCATATGAGTGCCCATGGCTACACCTTTAGTTTGGAGGAAGTGGGGGGAGCCAAAGGAGAAATTATTAAGAGTAAGGACTAATTCCGCTAGACGGAGCAGAGTGGTGGTAGAGGGGAACTGGTTAGGTCTGGAATCCAAAAAGAAGTGGAGAGCTTTGAGACCTTCCTGGTGGGGGATGGTAGTATATACGGACTGGACATCCATGGTGAAAATAAAGCGGTGGGGGCCAGGGAACTTAAAATCATCGAAAAGTTTAAGAGCATGAGAAGTGTCACGAACATAGGTGGGAAGGGATTGAACAAAGGGGGATAAAACAGTGTCGAGGTATACAGAAATGAGTTCGGTGGGGCAGGAGCAAGCTGAGACAATGGGTCTGCCTGGACAGGCAGGTTTGTGGATCTTGGGTAAGAGGTAGAAACGGAAAGTGCGGGGTGTGGGAATTATTAAGGTTGGTAGCAGTGGATGAGAGATCCCCTGAGCTGATAAAGTTGGTGATGGTGTGGGAGACAATTCCCTGGTGCTCCTTAGTGGGGTCATGATCAAGGGGTAAATAGAGGAGGTATCCGCGAGTTGTCGCTGTGCCTCAGCAAGGTAGGGGTAGAGGTCGCTATCAACTCTGCTCTCAAACGCATCTCTCCCATTTCACGCACATCTGCTCTCACCCTATCCTCCCGCCACCCCACTAGGAATAGGGTTCCCTTTGTCCTCACCTACCACCCCACCAGCCTCCGGGTCCAACATATTCTCTGTAACTTCCACCACCTCCAACGGGATCCCACCACTAAGCACATCATTCCCTCTTCCCCCCCCCCCCCCCACCCCCAGCTTTCCGCAGGGATCACTCCCTGCGCGACTCCCTTGTCCATTCATCCCCCCCATCCCTTTCCACCGATGTCCCTCCCAGCACTTCCCCTTGTAAGCGGAACAAGTGCTACACCTGCCCTTACACTTCCTCCCTCACCACCATTCAGGGTCCCAGACAGTCCTTCCAAGTGAGGCGACCCTTCACCTGTGAGTCGGCTGGGGTGATGTACTGCGTCCGGTGCTCCCGATGCGGCCTTCTATGTATTGGCGAGACCCGACCCAGACTGGGAGACCGTTTCGCTGAACACCTACACTCTGTCCACCAAAGAAGGCAGGATCTCCCAGCGGCCACACATTTTAATTACACGTCCCATTCCCATTCTGACATGTCTATCCACGGCCTCCTCTACTGTAAAGATGAAGCCACACTCAGGTTGGAGGAGCAACACCTTATATTCCGTCTGGGTAGCCTCCAACCTGATGGCATGAACATTGACTTCTCTAACTTCTGTTAATGCCCCACCTCCCCTTCGTACCCCATCATCCCTTATTTATTTATTTCCCACCTTTTTTTCCTCTCTCTTTTCTCCCTCTGTTCCTCTCACTATAACTCCTTGCCCATCTTCTGGGCTTCCTCCTCCCCCTCTTCTCCCCTAGGCTTCCCGTCCCACAATCCTCTCCCTGCTCCAGCCTCATATCCCTTTTGCCAATCAACTTTCTAGCTCTTAGCTCCATCCCTCCCCTTCCTGTCTTCTATCAGTTTGGATCTCCTCCTCCCCCTCCCACTTTTAAATCTCTTACTAGCTCTTCCTTCAGTTAGTCCTGAGGAAGGGTCTCGGCCTGAAACGTTAACTGTACCTCTTCCTAGAGATGCTGCCTGGCCTGCTGCATTCACCAGCATTTTTTACGTGTTGCTTGAATTTCCAGCATCTGCAGATTTCCTTGTGTTTGTGTTTTTAAATGTAGGAGGGACTATGTTGAACAATGTGCTCGGTTTTCTGAAATTGGCTCCTTCTCCCTAGGCCACGAACTTATCAATCACCCCTCGTATTTCCTCAAAAAATTTCAACAAATTTGTTAGGCAAGGTTTCCCAAAGAAACCATGCTGACTTTGGCCTATTTTACCATGTGCCTCCAAGAACACCAAAACCTCATCCTTAACAATAGACTCCCAACATCTTCCTAACCACTAGCCTATAATTTCTTTTATTCTGCCTCTGTTCCTTGAACAGCGAAGTGACGTTTACAATTTTCCAGTCTTCTGGGACCATCCAACAGCTAGTGATTCTTGAAAAGTTATTACTAATGCCTCCACTTCAGCTACCTCTTTTGGAACCTTGAGGTGTAGTCCTTCTGGTCCAGGGGTGACTTATCTACCTTCAGACCTTCCAGCCTCCCATGATTCTTCCTAGTAATACCAACTGCTCGTACTCCTGTACTCTGACACCCAGACTTCAGGCATACTGATAATGTTTTCCACGGTGAAGATTGAAGCGAAAGACTTGTTAAGTCCGTCTGCCATTTCCTTGTTCTCTATTGCTACCTCTCCAGTGTTATTTTCCAGTGGTCCGATGTCCACCCTCGCCTCTCTTTAACTCTTTATATATCTGAAAAATAAACCTCTGGTATCCTTTTTGATATTATTGGGCTTGCTTATAAGGCATTTGACAAGGTTCCACACAATAGGCTTATTCAGAAAGTCAGAAGGCATGGGATCCAGGGAAGTTTGGCCAGCTGGATTCAGAATTGGCTTGCCTGCAGAAGGCAGAGGGTCGTGGTGGAGGGAGTACATTTGGATTAGAGGGTTGTGACAAGTGGTGTCCCACAAGGATCGGTTCTGGGACCCCTACTTTTTGTGATTTTTATTAACGACCTGGATGTGGTGGGTTGGCAAGTTTGCAGACGACACAAAGGTTGGTGGTGTTGTAGATAGTGTAGAGGATTGTTGAAGATTGCAGAGAGACATTGATAGGATGCAGAAGTGGGCTGAGAAGTGGCAGATGGAGTTCAACCTGGAGAGGTGTAAGGTGGTACACTTTGGAAGGACAAACTCCAAGGCAGAGTACAAAGTAAATGGCAGGATACTTGGTGGTGTGGAGGAGCAGAGGGATCTGGGGGTGCATGTCCACAGTTCCCTGAAAGTTGCCTCACAGGTAGATAGGGTAGTTAAGAAAGCTTAGCTTTCATAAGTTGAGGGATAGAGTTTAAGAGTCGCGAGGTAATGATGCAGCTCTATAAAACTGGTTAGGCCACACTTGGAGTACTGTGTCCAGTTCTGGTCACCTCACTATAGGAAGGATGTGGAAGCATTGGAAAGGGTACAGAGGAGATTTACCAGGATGCTGCCTGGTTTAGAGTATGGAGTATGATCAGAGTTTAAGGGAGCTTGGGCTTTACTCTTTGGAGAGAAGGAGGATGAGAGGAGACATGATAGAGGTATACAAGATATTAAGAGGAATAGAGAGAGTGGATAGCCAGCACCTCTTCCCCAGGGCACCACTGCTCAATACAAGAGGACATGGCTTTAAGGTAAGGGGTGGGAAGTTCAAGGGGGATATTAGAGGAAGGTGTTTTACTCAGAGAGTGGTTGGTGCGTGGAATGCACTGCCTGAGTCAGTGGTGGATGCAGATACACTAGTGAAATTTAAGAGACTACTAGACAGGTATATGGAGGAATTTAGGGTGGGGGGGTTATATGAGAGTCAGGGTTTAAGGGTCGGCACAACATTGTGGGCCGAAGGGCCTATACTGTGCTGTACTATTCTATGTTCTATATTCTTATGGAATTGGTTTTGTGGCAAAGTTTGTGGATGATACAAAGATAGGTGGAGGGGTAGATAGTGCTGAAGAAGGAATGCAGCAGGAGTTAGACAGATTGGAAGAATGGGCAAAAAAGTGGCAGATGGAATACAGTTCTGGGAAATGTATGATGATGTATTTAGGTAAAAGGAACAATAGTGCGGACTATTGTCCAAATGGGGAGAAAGTTCAAACATCAGAGGTGCAGAGGGACTTCATCGTCGTGCAAGACTCACAGAAGATTAATTTACAGGTTGTTTGTGGTAAAGAAGGCAAATACAATGTTGGCATGTATTTCAACAGGAATAGAATATGATAGCGAGGAGATAATGCTGAGTCTTTATAAGGCACTAGTCAAGCCGCACTTGGAGTATTGTCAACAGTTTTGGGGCCCCATATCCCAGAAAGGATGTGTTGTCATTGGGGAGTGTCTAGAGCAGTGGTCCCCAGCCTCCGGGTTGTGGACTGATACATTGCCGCGAAGGATGCAGCGGTACAGCGGTAGCCGGAACGCACCCAGCGCATCTTTAAGAAAAAAGCCGAAATATTCAAGCTAATTAATTAGGTGCCGCCTGGCACATAAATATCGACCCAGATCAGAGACGATTGCCGATTGCGTCGCCTCTGATCTGGGCCAACATTTACGTGCCGGGCAGCACCTAATTACTTAGCTTGTTTATTTCAGCTTTTTTCTTAAAGATGTGCTGGGTGCATTTCGACTACTGCTGCACCCCTGCATGCTTTGCGGCATGTATCAGTCCGCGGCCTGGAGGTTGGGGACCACTGGTCTAGGGGAGGTTCACAAGGATGATTCCCTTTAGAACAGAGGTAAGAAGAAATTTTTTTGGCCAGAGAGTAGTAAAACTGTGGAATGCTGTGCCACAGATTCGCGGTGGAGGCCAAGTCTGTGTGTATATTTAAGGCAGAAGTTGATAGTTTCCTGATTGGTCAGGGCATCAAAGGATATGGTGAGAAGGTGGGTTTGTGGGGTTGAATGAGATCTGGGATCCGCCATGATGGAATGACGGAGCAGACTTGATGGGTTGAATGGCCTAATTCTGCTCCTGTATGTTATGGTTGTACCCTGATATTTATCTTTTCCCTCTTTGTGGCTTTTTTAGTTGCCTTGTTGGTTGTTAAAAGTTTCCCAATTCTCTAACTTTGTATGATGCATATAGCACTGAGATTGTTTTTTTTGGGTCTCAAAGAATCAAACATTAGGACTATATGAGAAAGCGAATTTGAGTTGCATGATGAACTGTGCTTTTTAATGAATGACTTCAGTTTGAGTGACTATAAGGCCTACTATTTGTTAATTTATATTTTTAAGCTTTATCCTCGTACTTTTATTACAGATGATCATTTAAGCATTAGTATTGTTTTCTTTACTGTTCTTTCCTTGGGAAGGCTCAATTTTTAAATTGTTTTATTGTTATCACATGTGCAATGAGGTATAATGGAAATTATACCTCATTCCATCCATATATACGGATCATTTCATCACATCACATCAGTGTGTTAGGTGGTACAAGGGAAAAGCAAAAACAGATTGCAGAGTAAAGTGTTACACTAATAGAGTGCAGGGCAGGTAGACAATAATATGCGAGAACGTAATGAGGTAAATTGTGAGGTCAAGAGTCCATCTTATTGTAGGAGACGATTCAGCAGTCTTGTCACAGCTGGATAGACGTTCTTGAGCCTTGTGATACATGAATTCAAGACTTTGTATGTTCTGAAGAGAGATGTTTTTTGACTTAAACCAAGTGATCCTTATGTGAGCCATTACAGACTTAATCACCTATGTGGTTTGAGCCATGGGATTTTAATGTACTTTTAAAATAACAAAATCTGACTAATAAAATTTAATGTGTTTGGTTTGATAATCGAATTATCTTGAAATTCTCCATGACTTTTTGTTGCTTGAGGGAATGAAGAGTTCAATAATAATTTTGTACTTCACTGAAACTTTACTCAATAGGCGTCCCGTGCCCAAATCTTGGATAAAGCTACAGAATATATTCAGTATATGAGGCGGAAAAACCACACACATCAACAGGATATTGATGACCTGAAGCGACAGAACACCTTGCTTGAGCAGCAAGGTAAGGGTGTATTATATTGAGTTTTATTTTGAGTAAAGGGGAATTTTTTTGTTATAGATTGATTCCACAGTATGGAAATTCTGTCTAAAATCTTTTCTTTCTGCCTAATGCACTGTCTTTTGCAGATAAAACTTAAGACTGTAGTTAATACCAGTCTTCATAGAAAAGACTTATCAATAACTAAACAGAAGACAGTTTTTTTAAAGCTAATGAAATTAGTGATTAGCAGTTCTGCAATGGCAGTAAAAGATAGGACTAATTTTACTTTTGGCTTCTCCAATTAATGCAATGATCAAGGCTTCTGAAGATACTTATTAATCCTACTTTGTACTGTTCAAAGGTACAAGTTGCAGGTTTGTGTGTCTAGGGGAGATTGGATGGGAGGGGGAATTGCATTTGGAATTTGAAGGTCATTAGTGCAAATTTCCTCCATGTTAAACAAACCACAGAAGAGAGATTGTGAGCTCTGCAGTGAGGATTTAATTAATTGAGTTTGTGGACCAATAAATATTTATTTTGCATGCAGTGTGTAGAAAAAAATATTGGACCTGTCTCTGAATAATGGGTATTTTCCAACCGTTATAGGTTGAAGCAGAGGCTTTGAACTTTGCTTCAGTATACATATTAAAAAAGGAAATCATTGCCTCATTAAAGCACTGGCTTCAGTTTTTACATATATGTACATTTATTTGCACTAATACCTTTAATACTAATATGAAGACCCAGGGTGTGTTTAGTTATTAATTGTACAGAAAAATGAAGCAAAATATTTGTACATCAAATCATGTGATAATCTGTATAAAACAGAAGCCATTTGGCTGCTTAAGCTTTCATCATGGTGTTGACTGTAGCTAGAAATCACAATGCTAGAAACTGAATCAGAAAGTTTGCCAACTTGCTTTATGTTTGGAAAATACTTTGCTGCAGTCAAGTGTTATTGTTAGCAAATTATGATTTGAAATACAAATGTAAATCAAAATTTATCAGAAAATGCCAATCAAATGTTCTTGTGGATATTAAAGTAACACAAAAGTATCCTCAAGTGCCAAGTAAATAATTTGGCTTATGATTGATGACTACAGATTTAGTATGCACGCATCCGTCCACCTCCCCTCTACCCAACTTAGTCTTTGTCTTCCATCCTTGTGAATGAAAATTATAAATGGTTCTTCATTGGTGGCCTCTTTGTACATCTAAAATTTTAATTACATCTTAACTGCAGTAAAACCTGCGACTGTAACTTATCAGGCATTAACCACATTGTGGCTGTAGAATTACAATGGTATTTACCCAACTGCATCAGAATGCCAAAGGAACCTGATAAATACTTGTCATCTATTGCATTAATCTTGCTGTATAGAGATATGTAGTGCAAAATTGAATGATATCAGAAACCCAGTAGGCTTTTTTTACTGATTCAATTGAAGTCCAAGGTGTGAAATGAATCTCCACTACATGTTTAACTTATTTCCTATCCTTTCATATTCCCTTCGGTCTTGTTCCTTTGTCTTAAAAAGCCATATGACTTTCCTTAAAATTTTCCTTTCCTACATTCCTGTTATAGTTACATGTGCAATGTTGCAGTGAGCACTATATCTGGAGTAATGTCACTCAAATTTGAGAGTATTTTGAGCACATAGTGGATGTGGCACGTACAATCGCGTGTACCAAAAAACATGGAATAGGGTCAGGGGAAATGGTGTATGCAACTATTGTCTATTGTCTATTTTCTTTTTTGTTTTTGGGCATGAGTGAAATATTTGAGACTCCCTTAGTTTCACTTCACATTGTTGTAGAATTTGCCTGTCTGGAGTTTGCTGAACGTGGCACTTTCCTGCAATAAACAGTGGGAATTTATTTCAGAGTGTGTCAGTGTACAGAATCAATGTAGCAGATAACCCAGGAATTTTAAATTGGTGAAAATACTTTTGAGTTTACTAAGGTTGCCTTGGAAGTTCCTAAGCTTCAAGGTAGTTAATGGAAACAGATAAAGTTGGTACTCAAGATTGGGTTTTAAATGGGGGGGGGGGGGGGCGCAGATTTCAACAGTGAGAAATATTACCTGGAGGAAATGGATTGAGAGCAGCTGTTAGATCTCATAAATGGGAGTTGTTTAAAAGCAGAGTTCAGAATCGGCACATCTGTGTAAGAGTAAGAAGCAAAGGTGGTAAATTTAAGGAACCATGGTTAATAAAGGATATTCAAGGTTTGATTAGGGAATAAGAAGCTTGTCATGTATTGGATGTCAAGTTATTTGATCCTTTTGGGGCATACCGGAGAGAAAAACAGGAGTATGGAAAGTGACCATAAAGTAAGGTTAAAGAGAATCCTTAACTCTGGATCATGTGTGGATCAGGTAGGACCGTGTTCTTTATAAACAAGGGTGACTAAGTCTCCAGGGCCTGTCTGGATCTACCTTCAGATCCTCGGAAGCAACAACTAAAATTGGAAGGGTGCTGATGTAGATTTTTCCATAATTTGCCGTTGGTGCTGTACAAGACTGGAGTGGAGTGGACAGTTAATATCTCCTTGTTTAAAAGGGGCAAGAGTGGTAAACCTAGAAACTGCAGGCCAGGAAAATGCTAAAGATTTTGAGTGACAGCATTTTATTTTCATTTGGAAAGCCAAGTACTGATTAGGAGGAGTCAGCATGCTATAGATGATGTCATACAAACTAGCATTGGTAGACTTGGTTTACATGGACTTGTGAGATTTCTGACAGGGTTCCACATACATTTGGCTGGTCATAACGATAAGGGAAGGGGGATCTGAGGCATGTTAGCAAACTGGATCTGGACTACTGATTGGAAGCAGAGAGCAGTCGGAATTTTCCCTAGCATATGCTCAATGTTGTAACAATATTCATTGTTTTCTCTTCCTGCAATAGTTATGAGTGTACATATAAATTGGGTTTCGGAGTAAAAGTAGACTACATAGTCTCGAGTCTACTCTGCCTTTCAGTAAAATCAGCCTGGTCTGATCGTCATTTTAACTCAATTTTTTTTCAAAACTATCAGACTAAAACAAAGTGTGATCTAATCTGTCAGAGACAAAATCCATAATATTACTAGCCATATAATAGGTTGTTATTCTATCAAGAATATTGGGGAGAAGGCAGGAGATTGGGGCTGAAGGGAAATAATGGATCAACCATGATGAAATGGTGGAGCAGACTCAATGGGCAAATGGTCCTCATATTATTTGGCCTTGTCATTGTAGCAGATTCCAAGAATATGTATGGGATCAATTCAGATGTATGGAGTTGAGGTTGACTGCAGAAAAGGGTTTCAACTGTGTAGTAAATGAGTTGTTCTTTCATTATCTCATGGCCTTTCCTTTCTCTTACAGTACGTGCATTGGAAAAGGCACGGGCAGCTGCTCAGCTACAAGCAAACTTTTCATCCTCTGACAGCAGTTTGTACACCAACCCCAAGGGCAGTGCAGTTTCTGCCTTTGATGGGGGCTCTGACTCAACTTCAGAGTCAGAAACTGAAGAACCCCAGACCAGAAAGAAACTGCGAATGGAGCCAAGCTGAGCCTGTTCGGGCAATAAACTAGCTGGCTTTTACTAGGGATTCTTGTGTATAGCTTTACTTTTCAATTTGTCTTCTGTCAGACCCCTTTGTGCTAAAAAGATTATAACAAGATGCTATTAAATGGATAGCATCTTCTTTCATCAGTGGAAGGGCTCTCTGCTCTTCCTCGAAGTTACAACATGGCAGCTGTCAAACTATTACGGACTCTTATCTGCTGTTAAAGGAACTTTGCAGCAGTTCTTAAGACTTGTTCACTTATGGCACCCAGTGGAAAAAGACTAGTCTTGAAATTGAATACTATTGAAAGAATAAGGAAGCAAGGCACATGTTATTTGACATGTTGTTAATCTGTAGAGTTGTAGACTTCAACCTGCTTTTACTTATATGACTAGTTTTTAAATCTTGCTTTGAGAGCCTTTTGCCTTTATTCGATTATGAAATAAGTTCAGTAAAACTTGACTTTTTAGTCAAGTTGCATTTCATTTTTCTAAATGTCTTGCAGATTAAAGTACTCAAATATTCTGTGCCTTGAGTTGCTTTTTATGTGACTACAAAAAAATGATGGAACAGCTTAAGTGCCCCTGAAGGAATATTTGATACTGAAATGTCAACTGTCAGTACAACCGAAAAGGGTATGTTAAGTTCATGTTTTAGCAGCAACTGAAATAATTGTATTTATGCCTCAGTCTGCAAAATACAATGTACAAAATTAAATTGATTTATAAAACTGCTAATTATTGTTGTTTGAACAATCAGCTGGCTGCCAGTTACCATTCAGGCTGTGTCAGGGATGTGTGTACATTTGTCTGGGTCTGCCTTTTCAATTACTGGTCTAAGCTTAAACTAGGTTGTAGTATTGTGTAGAATTGTCTTTCTTGTTATTTGATTCCATTCCATGGAAATTACAGGTATGTTGTACATACTGCCAAGAAATGTCTTGCAAGTTGAGGCTGACCTTTACTATAAGACTATAAATAAAAACTATTTTATCCTTGTTATTTTGCCTACAGGTCTTTACTTTTAATTAAACTAAGTTAGGCTATTTCAAAGATTATTTATCAAAGTATACAATTCTGAAATTGTTCTTCTCCAGACATCCATGAAACCAAAACAGAAAAGAATGGCAGCACAATCATCAACTCCCAATCCCCCTCCCCACACAAAAAAAATGAACAAAAGCTGAACAGGCGCATCAACCCATGTATTTTAACGGTTTAGATACACAATAGTGTACAGAAGTCTGAGTTCCCTTTGAGGCTTAATGTTTCGGACTGAATTAATGAGTTATAGCAGCTATTTCGTTGAGTATTTTTATCATTGTTAATTGTTTTAAAAAGTGTAAAAATTCCAAGAAGACAATGCAATGACAACCCCATCTCTGGAAATGCTGAAGCGCTCTAGGCAGTAGTTTAAGCAAAGTCAAAATAATGTTTTAAAAAATCAAACAGAAGGGTGATACGAGTTCTGTGTGGGAATCTGTCCACAAGGAAGAAGTGTGTCAGTTACTTGGTTGGTGGGCAGTGGAGGAAAACTATTTTGAGACTACTCAGACTTCTAAAGGACACCATGTGAAAGTGAACTGCATGAATCTGACTAGGCCTTCCCAGTAATATAAATGTAGGAAAGTATATCATTTGATCACTACCCATGGAAATTATGCTAGTTTAACATTGGCCTTGTCAAATTATATGTACTAAT